>NC_135531.1:135626634-136322467 GCF_045843805.1 Urocitellus parryii | reverse complement strand
CCACGACTCTTTATGCGACACTTAGACCTTTCATGTTCTGAGGCCCCAGCTAAACCAGCCCCCCTTTACCACTCTTAGAACAGGGATTCATGGAAGTCTGGTTCCACTGGAGGCTGGGGACAGTGTTTTTGCTCTGTGGTCCTGCAGCATTTAGTAAGTGAATCAGTCCAAAGAATGTCTCCCTGTCTTCACCATCTGGACAGGCATGCACAGGATCAGGTGACTCCTAAGTGCTTCTGACACCAATGTGGCTCACTGCAGAATGTGAGCAGAGTGCTCTTACTCGCTTTGGGCTAGAGGGGGTCCATTTACTTTCTGATCAAATATTATTCTGATGCTCAAGGCATCTTTGATGTTTGCAAGTCAGAAAAGTTTAATTACATGTGTCATTAGGATGGCATTCTGTAATAGCTCTGTGACTGAATTCATTACCAGAATTCTTAACAGATAAGACAAGACAAATTAATATTTTGTTGCCCATGAAAGCGTCTCATTAAGGGAGTAGTGAAAAAGTGATTAATATTTTGTTGCCAATCAAGATGTCTCATACAAATGACAAAGAAAGGAGGCCCACACCTCTTTGTGCTCTCTAATCTCTCTGCCTCGGGTTTTGAAGGCTGATCTGCTTCCCCTGTTCGAAGCTGTGTTTGTGTGGCACTCAGTAATTACAGCGTGGGTGATTGTACTTCATCTCTTCTGGGAGATACCACAGGCTAATGGACTCTAGGAGTCCCATCAATCCTGGAATCTCTGCTCCACCAGGGTTGCCCTCCTGGGCTGTTTGCCCTTGATTAATTTTTTTTTTTTGTACCTGGGATAGAACTCAGGGACCCTTAACCACTGAGCCACATTCCCGGCCTTTTTAATTTTTTATTTTAAGATAAGGTTTCCCTAAGTTGCTTAGGAACTCTTTAAGTTGCTGAGGCTGGCCTTGAACTTGTGATCTTTCTGTCTCAGGCTCACAAGCTGCTGGGATTATAGTTGTGGGCCACTGTGCCTGGCTCCCTTGATTAATTCTTGCTTCAGAAATACCCCATGATTCTTGAGGACCCTGGATCTAGCTCTCTTCAGCCTGATTTCTTCCTAGGGCTACTTCCTTCACTGGCCCAAGTGGGGCTGCCACTGATGAATACCTTCTGGGCTCCAGGCACTGAGCTGGGTGCTTCTTGTACATACTTAGTCTGAGATTCCGGAACCAAGCCAGGAGACACCATGACCTCTATTTCTTCAGAGGCTCAGAGAAGTCCAGCAGCTGCTCCAGATTGGCTCTGGGTTTGCTGGAGGTGGCTGGTCTCTCTCCCTGAATGGATCAAGGTTGACAGATGGTATTGCCGTCATCCCTGGGCTTCACCAAGGGCCACATCTGCCTGACTGGGAGCTTCTTTGGGTTGCTGCTGGCTGCTTCATGGGGACTCGGGCTACAAGGTATTGCAAATGTTGTTTTGCAGCAGCAGCAGCAGCAACAGTATGAATGAAGTAATAATAGTAATAATGAGAGTGATATAGTGTTTATGGAATATTACATACTAAAAACTCTACATGTATCTTCTCACTTTATCCTCACTAGGATCCTGTAAGTCAGGCACAGCTATCTCTCCCCATTTCACAGATGAGGGAATCAAGATAATACAGGTCAAGAGCTCTTGCTGAGTTACTTAACTAGAAAGTGGCAGAGCTGAGACTTAAACCCAGGCTCCTTTGACCCCAGAGCCTGTGCCCTTCCGTAGCAGGCTGCACTGCCTCTCTCCTTGAGGCAGGAGGAGGTGCGTGCTGCGCGTGTTTTATGGTATGTCTGCATGTGTCAGAGGAGGAGTCCTGTGGGGCAGGTACTGCCCTGTACCCTCACGTGGGTATTTCTGAGAAGTGCAGGGCTCCTGCGTATTTGCAGGCTACTGACTCAACCATGAGCAGCAAGTGTTTCCTGGGAGGTAATGAGGGGCCATTAATCTTTGGTTGTACCCACAATTATCCAAATTGCTAACCTTATTGTGAAAAGTAGAAATGCAATTGAGTCGGTGCTGGAGGCAAGTTGGAGGGAGGGGAAAAACACTCAAAGTAATTTAATTAACTGTGGCAAGTACATTAAGAGGAGTTTTGCCTCAGCCTTTATTTCTGATGCCTTTAAATAGAGCACCAAGTATTGCACACAGACACTCTGACCGTCACAGGTGGCCCTATCCTAGTACTGAATCAATTACTACTGGCCAAATGCATTTAAAAGCTGCACCCCACCTAGAGATTCTGCATACTCAAACTTATGCACCCCAATGCGCACACACACACAGACACACATACGCACACACACGCACACTCTTACAAATAGGACACTGAACTTTCTTGCTAAGGTCTCAGATAAGTCTTAGTTATCTCAGACCTAGAAGACAAAGGACTCTGCCCACGCAGCATCTGCCTATCCAATACCCACGAGGTTGAGCGTGCCCAGAGATGGATGCATGTCCATGGGTGGGGAATCACAGGAAACAACCCTGCCCAGTGTGGCAAGGGCAGAGAAAAGGTACTCCCTGGCCAGCTCTGACCAGGAGGGACTTTACAGAAAGGTGATCTATTTCCATTGGCTTCCCTCATGATCTCCAGGATGTAGAGAGTATCAGGCCCAACTTTGGTGGTACCTGCAATAATTCATGCTGGACCTCTGTCCCCACATAGCAACCTCAGCATTGGAAAGACCTTCAAGGTCATGGGGATTAGCAATCCCTGGTGGCTGGCAGGTTGCTGACTATAGTCCCTGCATGATGTCGCATGGCCCTAGGGTTGGGAGGTTCACTCCATTGTGGGGCAGGGTTGCTGACTGGATGGTGTTTCATCTAAGGAACCTAAATTAGACTCCTTTTGGGATACTCCTTGGTTCTGTGTGCTCATGGGGCCACACAGCTTAGGTTGGCTCCCTCTGACGTACCCTACCTCCTCACTGATTTTAGCAGGGACCAACGACTCTCCACGAGCATCTCACTGTGGTCCAGCTGTGCTCCTCTGAGCCGGAGACCAGTGCAGCCCCTCTTCTGCCTAAAAAATTGTATTCCTATTATTTTCACCCGACACCCATCAGCTGTCCTGGCAGCTCACTACATGGGTGACATCACTGTGCTTTCCCATGAACTTCTGGGAAGTCACATCGCCCTTGTGCCAAATCTAGACCAATAAATACACTTGAATTATTCCACTTCTTCAAGTCCAATGAAAGGGCAGTACTGCTCATGCTGCTTTTCTTATACATTAATTCATCAAAAAATCAGTAGGTGATTACTCAAAGTCACAAAGTCGATATGGGTGAGCCTGGCACCCCCAACTCAGCTTCCTGGTTCCATAGCATCTGCTGTTGGCCAAGTTAAGCTGAGTGGTCTTAGCTGCTCTCTTCTGCCAAAAAGTACCACTCAAGTCATTGCCTCATTCCCTTGCCCAGCAAAGGAGGTCCCTCTAGCCTGGCCTGGTTTCCCTCTACCTCCACACCAACCCTCCAGCCAACCCGGTTCCATGGCTTACATCTGCCCTCCACAGGGACAACCCTTCTCTCCTGGTCCAGCTGTCTACACCTACCAAGTTGTTGGGCCTAGAGCCACCCCGAAAGTCCCCCAGCCACCTTCTGTCTCCTGCTCCAGGGCCTCCTGCTTGATTTTACTCTCCGTTGGCTCCTGGCCCATCTGCCTGAGGGATGTGAAAGGCCACACAGTCCACTGCTCTCCACAGCCCATTCTAGGGCTTCCTCCAGGCCTTTGCTAATGTAGGCTCCTGGGGCCTCCTGACCTACCTGCTGTTCCTCCCCTAGTCAGTGCACCCTTTTCTCAACCTGGGCATGGCTGCCTGTCTGATGGCCGCCACTCATTCTATTCTCTCTGGGACTTAGCTCTTCTGGCACCTTTAGCCTGACAATAGGTCTGAAAGTCACCCGATGTGGGATATTCAACAGAAACCCTCTGGCCTGCCACGGTTACATGGTGTGCTACACAACTGACTTTCTTGGGAAGTCCCCTTGAGCTCAGTGGAAGTGCCAGGCAACTTACATTGATGTCTTCCAAGTCCAGGAAGTTTAGGGTGAGCCCGTTGCGCTTCCAGACAATTGGTGGCCTCAGGTCTCCACGGATAGCACAGGTCAGCACTGTGCTCAGTCCCACCGTCACTGTAGTCACACTGATTCTGTCCTCTGGGGCGAGGCTGAGCTGAACCACTTCTGCAAAGGGAAAGGAGAAGATGGTTAGGTAGAGGTCCAAAGTGTGGAATCTCAACCCAAGGTGAACGGCCATGGGTTTCCCCAGGGTCAGTGGCCCAGAGGGGTTGAAAGGCCCTGACAATGGTTTATAACCTGCTTAGTAAATGTACAGAGGAGCACTTTTGCTGGAAGAACAGCCATGACTCATGTCTAATGCCAAAAAGGCTCTGTGAGTCAAAACAGGTCAGGAACCAGCCAATGTGCAGGGGAACCATCTGGGCCATGGATTTGTGAGTGGATCCAATAATTCTAGCAGCCAGGACCACACGGCCATCATGCAGAGACCAGGGTGCCAGCTGTGGGGTGCACCGCTTAGAGCTCCCCTGGCCTAATGAAGTCTGAGCCTTGCTAAGGGCAGTCAAGGTCTGCTGGGTGAGCCGACAGGTAGCTCGTCCATCTGAGGGCAATTTAAAGGTTGCACTGTCTGAAGTCTGGGGAATGAACTGGCTGACCTTTGAAGGTCTGTTTCTGTCTGAGGATTTGCCAAACTTGGATTTGGATTTTTGTTCTGTGACCAGGCACTGTGGCCTTTAAATTTTTGAAATGTATTTCAGGCTGACCAAATTATTAATTCTTGCTATTTCACATTTGATAATGGCATTAAGATTGATCATTCCTCAGGCAAATGGGAAGGGTCTAAAATATTTCCCTGCCATCATTTGCTTTTTAAAATTTTCACAATTTGTGAAAAATTAATCAAACTCAGGCTGTTCAAATGCAAAAATGAGATCAGGTTTCTGGAGAGTCACAGCCCACTGAGAGGACTGGCTCCCTCTTTCTTCCTCCAAATCTGCCCACTCCAGGGGACTGGCGCACCAACCAGAGGTGCCATGAGCTGAGGGAGACAGACTGGTTTTGGGGGTCTGTGAATATTCTGGGATGCTGGCCAAAATGCCGAGAGCTCTGTTTATTCTTACTATTCTATTGGGACATGGGCCATCGATCGTGACAGGTGTGTCCTCTAAAAAGCCTGGAACAAAGCACAGAGTTAGGAGCTGAGTTACAGAACTCAGCGGGACATTTGTGAGCTGTGACCAGGCAGCAGGACCACTGCAGGTGGCACATCTGGGCTCAGCTCTCTTGCCAGTGTGTGGGGGAGCGGGGGTGGGGTGGGGTGGGGAAGGAGAGAGCAGCTGCAGGCCTTCAGGTCCACTGCACTGCAGGGCAGTGAGCTCAAAGCAGGTGCCCAAGGTCAGATTTAGAGCAGCAAAGCCCTTCTTCCCTCATCCACCAATGTTTAGTGGCCCAGCCCTGGGTCCACAAAGATGAGCAAGAGGTCCACTAGGTGCTTCATCGATGCTTATTGGATAAAAGACAGAGAAAATGGAAATAAAGGAGCTGAAGAACCAAGAGGCTAGTGGGGAGGGGGCGATCCCACACAGGAAAAAATGTGACTCCCGGTGAAGGAGCCACGTGAAGAAAGATAAACACCCAGTGATGGATGCAGATGCAGCTGGCGTAATATTTCACAAACATTAAAGTGATACATTTCAAGTTCCCTCCTAAATCATGTCCTGCTTGCTGCCCTCCCACCTCTGAATCATGAGGCTTATTGCTCAGGGCAAGAGAGAAAAGGTACCAGCCTCTCTGCAGCAAGACCCAGGCTTTGGAGATACGGGGGGCGGGGGGTGGGAGAAAAAGAATTTGCTGAAATTGTTCAGATGCTGCCGACTCTGGGGAAGAGAACCCAGAGTTCTTGAGTGGAGAGGTATTTCTTTCTCACTGGATGATGGTCAGGTGCTTTGCTCTGGAAGCTGGAAGGGTATGGAATGCCCCTCATGTCCCAGAGGATGGTGGAAATAAGAAGGGACCTATGGGTGGGTAAGGGAGGAGGTTCAAGGGGGGGGGGCTCTAGGAGGATGCTGCACCCTCCCTCCATAGCTTACTTCCCACCCACCTGTGAACCAGAACCCCTTGGGCTCCGGGGAGCCCACTAACTAGGTGGTGAGGTTCTCTGGACCTCTGCACTCAAGGACCACACTGGGCTCCAGACCAGGGCCCTGAGCCTCAAGAGGGACTCGTGGCAGCTGGGACAGGGTGGGGGCCATGGGAGGCCCAGCTTGAGTGGGGAGCAGCATCCTGGCTTTAGACTGCTGGCTCAAACCAGCATAAGCAGGGCCGAGCTTAGCCCTGAGTGTCCCCAGACAGGGTGACCTGGAGGTCTTTGAGTAGAAACCAGAGGCAGCAGAGGACAGCTGAGTTGTTTCTCTGATCCCCCAGAAGCCAGCCAAGAGGGCAGCCGGGAGGTGAACACATGGAGATGCATTTTTCTTACACAGAACATTCTAACAGGGACTGTTGAAGTGGTCAGCTGGGACTAGGCTGTCTAATGGAGGGAGTGTTTAGCTGCATCTTTCTCTAGGAACCCAGCTGGGGAGGGGGTAGGTGGAGCTTGGGAAGAAGTCAGGTTAGTTTCAAAAGGATCCTATACTGTCTCTGTCCTTGAGCTCCCTCAGGAGAAGGGAAGGACCAACAGGGAGCCCTAGAGCCCTACCTCTCAGGTGTGGTTCCCAAACCACCTGCCATCACTTGGGTCCTGCCTCTCTGTCTGTAGCTGCTACAGACTCTTAGCAGGTGGGGTGAGCGTCCCAGGGGGTTCTGTGATACCCTGAGGCCTGAGAACAACTGCCTTCCAAGATGGAAGAGGGTCTGGGGCTGGAGATGTGGCTCAAGCGGTAGCGCGCTCGCCTGGCATGCGTGCGGCCCGGGTTCGATCCTCAGCACCACATACAAACAAAGATGTTGTGCCTGCCAAAAACTAAAAAGTAAATATTAAAAAATTCTCTCTCTCTCTCTTTAAAAACAAAAAGATGGAAGAGGGTCTGGGTAGCTGGGAGTTCTTGTGGAGGGTGGGCAAGGGTTCTGGGGCTACAAGAATGGACCTTCACATGCCACATAGGACCCATGTGAAGTGTACGATCGATCCCCTCCTTCATGTGGCCCCCAGACCATATCTTTCAAACAGTTTTAGAAAAGATGCTGGAGGAGCCTGGAATATGGGGCTAAAAACAAACAAGCAAACAGATCCAAGTGGGAGCTGGAAGCCTTCCCTGTCCCTTGAGTCCCCCAGTGAGGGTAGCTGGTTGCCACACATTCCCTGATTGCATTCCCCATCATTTGTATGTACAAAGACATTCGCTTCGCGCAGGAAAAACTCATGCAAAATTAGAATGTGCGTGTTCTGACAGAACCATCGTAATTCCACTCCTGTCAGCTACACAAATATTAACCAAACAGCAAATATTTGGATCATTTAAAGTTTAATTAAATGAATGTTTTATTGGATTTAATTTGTGTCAATATTCCCTAGCTCCCTTTAAAATTCTGAAGAGATTTGTGGCTACTGAACCTTCTCCATTCACTCTTCCCATTATTTACTGTTCAGGGCCCTCCGGACACAGGCCCTACTTCCCTGTGAGGGGGCAAGACCAGGACGACCTGAGCTCCTGGGGTGATTTCCAGGAGGGCATTAAGGTTGAGGTTCCAGCAGAGACAGGATCTGGGCCTCCAGCATTGATGAGCTGAATGGTCTCTGGTAGGTCCCTTCCTGTCTTTGGGCCTCAATGAGAGATTGGTCTGGGAGGGCTCCGGAGCCCATCCATGCTGAGGTTAGGTTTTGCACCTCTGAACTGATGATTCTGAGTGGATGTCTTGCAGACCCCTTCAGTGCTGTCCCTAAGTGTCACCTACCTCTGCTCTTTGTCTGTGGTTATAAGAATGATACCTCAAGCAGAGGCACGAATTGTTGCCCAAAATTCCCTTCTGTCACCCCCTGAAAGCTCTCCCTCCTCTCCATCCCAGGTGCCCATCCCTCTCCCATGTGGCCGCTTTTCCATTGGCCCGTGATGCCTATAAATCTCCTGTTGCCTCTTGCAGAACACGGTATGCCTCCGCTCTGCTCAAAAGCCATCAGTGCCTCCCTATGGCCCACAGACTCAGCAGGAGAGTTCAGAGCAGTCCTTCCACCATTATGTACCAGTGGGTCCCCATCTCATTGCATTTTGGGACATTAGAGTATAACTGCCGGGCACCTTTCACTTGTCCATTCCAAGCTGTTCATTCCTTTAGCCCCACTGCAAGGTGACCTGTGGGATGTTTCAGAGACCCGGAAGCCTTAGCAAAAGGAAATACTCAGGCAGATATTGGGTGAAGGATACTTATAGAAAGAGCCCTAGAGAATTTGTCAGGACTGATTCAAGCCTAAGTAATAGAAATGCTCAGAAACGCTCAACTAGCTTAGGGGGAAAACCCCCAAACCAACAAAGAGGGTGGTCTTAGTCACCATAATAAGAGATCTATGGGGGTAGAAGGGGCTGCGGGTATCCCTGGCCCTCAGTAGTGGTTATTACTATGTGGTTGCAAGATGCCCAGTGGTGTCCCCAGACTTACATGTGGGATCCAGAGAAAGGGACCATGTATTTCCTGAGAGCTCTGTAAAACAGCATAGGGGACTCTGGGTAGATGTGACTTCTGCATTCTTCCCTGAAGTGGTCGGTGAGAGCAGGTGGGTGGAAAAGGTGATTGACCCACCAGGCCTGGGCTTGTTACCATCCCAGAGGCAGGGGCTGGGTGGTTGGGATGGGATCAAGTGTCTGACAGAAAGAATGTGTCGGGCAGATCAACCCCTTCCAACCACCACAGAGATACAGAGAGGGCTTCTCTTCTCTCCATCCCCTTGACAACAAAGCCTGATCAGGGAATAGGTGGAGGATAATTCTACTGGGACAATGAAGCCCATTACAACTGAACCCTGGTTCAGGTTAGGGCAGCCTCGCCCCACCTTCTGCAGAGAGTAGGGGTACGGCTTTCACGGTGGGGGTGCTTGGTGGGGCCAGCTGAAGGGCCCTGCTGTCCTGGTGAGCCTCGCATCATGATGGGGGAAGGACCTAGAACTAGTGGGGCTGGCACTCCAAGTGTGTGCAGTGACCACGCTCCACTGACCCTCACTTCTGCCACCCACACAGCTGTAGGGCAGGGCACCAAATGAGTCTCAGGCCAGCTCTCTGCTCTGGTGGGGAGCTAAGTCACCAGAAGGAAGGTACAGAAGCTACTGGTAGCCCTGCAGGGCAGATGCCTAAGGAAGGGTGGGCCTTTGTGGGCCCTTCTAGCTCCTGCTGTGACTCTGCTGCTCTCAGGGTGTCCTGCATCCCCCCTGGTGGTTTCATAGGCCACCAAGGAAGGAAGTTCCCAGGGTCTCTAGGAGACCAAGCAGCAAGATCTGCCTTGCATCATGATGGGGGTGGGTGGGGAGGCGGGGCTTGGCTAGAAGCTGATGTCAGGTCTGGGGTGAGAATGTGCCCATACAGAGGGGCTGGGGTTCTTGGCAGGAAAGGGCTGGGCTGGGGTTCAAAACTCATTCAAAACTATTGGGGAGCTTGTCTGGCTCTGTTGGGCAGAGCTCTGTGCCCTCAGGGAGACAAATGCCCCTGCTGTGAGAACTGGCATTGGAGAGCAGCTTCGAGGAAGCTGTCAGGCCTCTGGCATCAGCGGCTTCCCCTTGATTCCCCTGGACTGAAGAGGCACACTGTGGTGACTGCCAAGTCAGCATGGGTTAGTTAGTGCAAGAGAGACCTTCCTGGGGGATTAGCTGGGTAGTGCATCTTGCGGGGGTCTGAGGCAGGACACTGGGCACCATACCCAGCATGGAGCCTGGCACAGAGAAGGTGGGTGTCATGGTAGATCTGAAATTCCCCACGTTCCCCGCCACCAACTCACATGGTGACGGTTTGGTTCCCCATACAGCAGTGTGCAGAGGTGAGGCCTTGGGGAGTGATTGGATCATGAGGGCTCTGGCCTCATCAATAGATTTGTCCCTTGGTAAATTCACATTTTTATGGCCTGTTGGGAGGTGGTAGAAACTTTAGGAGGTGGGGCCTAGTTGGAAGATGGAGGTCACTAGGGTGTGCTTTTGAAGGACCTTTTTGTCCTAGACCCTTCCTCTTTCTTTTGGCTTTCTGGCCATCATGAGATGGGCAGTTCCCTTTGCTGTGCTCATTCACCATGGGGTTCTGCTTCATCATAGGCCTAAGGAGATAGGGTCAAGTGACTATAGACTGAAGCCTCTGAAACCATGAACTAAAATACATCTTTCCTCCTGTAGGTTGACTTTCTCAGGTATTCTGTCACAATAACAGAGAACTGACCAACACAGTGAGCCTGAGGCCAAGACCTCTTGCTAGCCCCCCCCCCCCCCACAGCAGTCGTCACCCTGGGTTTTCCAGATATGGGGTATTTCAGACACCAGTCCTCACTTCCTCCTTGCACACTTAGAGCTTGGAGAGAAGCTTGGGTGGCTGCAGGGAACTAGTGTGTCTGCCATAAGCAGGCCAGCAAACATCTTTCCTGAAAGCGGAAGGCCATACAATTTCAGTGGCTGGAGAACTGGGTCTTAGTTCCTGTTACAGCTTCCCCTTAATCTCAGGCGCTATTTCTCACACTGACTTGAACTCGATGAGACACTCATAAACCCATCAGCACCCACTCAAACAGGATTCTGGTGCTTCGTAGCAATAGAAATTAAATTTCTCAAATTCTTGTCAAGTTGGTGTTACTTTTCTTATGTCAGAAATGCACTAATGGAACACATTCCTACCTGGACATTTGCCATTTTTCAAATGATGCTCTTGGTGAAAAGACCCTGTCAAAAGCTCAATCAACCTGCCTGGACGTCAATATTTTTGACAGAGTCTTGAAGGGCAAACCTAGGCTCGGGGTCTGCTTGAGAATTAGCACCATTTGCAGGGAGACCCCCCCCCCCCAGGCCAGGTGCTGAGACACTGGTGTAAAGTTGCAGCTTCTTCTTGCAGGGCTTTCCCTGGAATAAATGCTTCATGTGACCTGAGAGCCACCAAAGGAGGTGTGGCACCTGTGTGACAAACTCTGTTCATCTGGCCTTGTCCCTGTGATCAGGGCCTCACTGTGAAGTTGGGACAGTGGGACTTCAACTGGTGTTTACAGAGTGGAACTGCTCAGGCTCTCCTTGGGGGGGAGTGTTTGGGGACAGGGTTGTGTGCTTTTGTTTTTGTTGCTGCTTTGTGAGGCTGAGGGTTGAAATCAGGATTGTGCACCTTCTCCCTCCTCTGTTCTCTGCACCAGAGAACCGCCACTCTGGGATCCTTTCAAATATCTTCTGCATCTTCACAGGTGGAAGGCTGGGAACAGGTTATCTTAGCGCATGTAATTTCAACATGCACGTTTTGACCACCAAGGTGTCGCCAACCCACATTGGTGGCTTTGGACAAGCATGACTTGCTCCAAAGTCACACAAGAGGGCATTTGTCTGCATCCACCAATTCCTGTTTCTTCATGCATAATCGGTTTCATTTTTTTTTTTCTGTTTTTTGCCATAGTCCCTCTTGATGGCTTCATTTTGGAGATGGCAATAAACTTATTAGCTAATTACCTGAAGATTTGTGGGTAATTTACTTTTGATGTTGGCTTTAGGTTTCTGGCTGTTACTTCAACCTTTATTACGGTTGAGTTAACAAGTTGTGCTCAACAGATCTGGGAGCCACCAAAGGAGGAGTAGCACCTGTGTAACAAACTCTATTGATCTCGTCTCATTTCTGTAACCAGGGCCACACTGTGAAGTTGATGAGTGGGGGTAGAATGTATGTGTCCAATGTCTCCTGACCAAATGGGAGACATCTTTGTTACTGGCAAAAAGATAGCAGCCAGATCTGTTTTACTTATTTGTATCCCCAATTCTTAACATAATGCCTGGCTCACAGGAGGGACTTAATAAGTAGTTTCAGGTGAGTGAATGATTGGTGCTCATTCAGCAATTATTTATTGAGCACCTACTATGTGCCAGGATACAGTGGGAATATACTGGCAAGCAAAGTGGACCCTGTGCCAGCTAACCTGGAAAGGCAAGTGTTAAATGGGGAGGGAAAACAGAGACGCCAGGCCTGTCCTAGTTAAGATCTCTTGGCTCCTGCAGGGCCTGGCTGCCCTCTCTCGGTAGAGCCCTCTCCACATGCCTAGGCAGACTTGTATTTTGCTCTTGGGTTGCCCCAGGCTGGTGTTGTATTCTCCTTGTTTACAGGAGGGCTTGGTGCAGGGGCAGAGTTACCTGGACATCTCCCTGAGCTCTGTGGCTCCATTTTGCCTCTTCTGGCTAATAAGTCACTGTAGCTTTTGGAAGACTAAATGCCATGGTGTGCCCAGCAGTGGGCAGTTGGAGATGAACTCAGCATCCATGGACATCACTGTCCCAGGTGCCCTGCTATGGAGGGCAGGCAGCAGAAGGAGCAAGAGGTCAGCACCAAAGTGGAAAGCCTGGGGCCTCCTGGTCAGCAGGTGTGTGGCTGTCACTGAGTCATGTGCCAACTCCCTTCCTCTACCTGTGCCCATGCCTGGAGAGGCCTCTGTCAAGTGGGCTTGTCTGTATGTGTCCTATGACCCACCAAATCTATTACCAAAGATGATGGAAGCACCTCTGCTTAAGATATTTGCAAAGGAAAAAATTATCTTAACTGCTTATTACTTTGGTGACTTTAGGGGAAAGGGATATGAAAAGTTCTCTTCTGCTAGTTATGCAGAGTTGCATGAATCCCTCCAGATCTCTAAGGTTGGATCTAGAACTTCCCAGACAACCTGTCAGTGGGGGAGAAAGAGAAAGACTTTTCCAGCATCTTTTGGGGACAGGATAGGACCATGTGACTGGATCAGCCCATGGGGGCTGACTACAATGCCTGGCTACATACCCATGTGTCATGGTGAGGGTTAATTTTATGTATCTGTTTGACTGGGTACTTGTTCCAACATGATTCTGAGGATGCCTGCACACGTGTTTCTGGATGAGACAAACATGTGAATCTGTAGACTGAGTGAGGTAGATTACCCTCCCTGAGTGGATAGGCCTCGTTCAACCAGTTGAAAGCCTGAATAGAGCAAAAAGTTGAGTCTGAGCGGCCTTATCCTGCCTGTGTGAGCTGGAACACTGGCTTCTCTGCGTCTTGAGGCTGCTGACTTTCAGACTGGGGCTTGCACCATGAGCTGTCCTGGGTTTGCTCCTGGGTCCCCAGCTTGACAACTGTAGATCTTGGGATTTGTCAACCTCATCATGTGAGCCAAGTCCTTACAATCTCTCTCTCTCTCTCTCTCTCTCTCTCTCTCTCTCTCTCTCTCCCACCCCCGTAGTGTGTGTGTGTGTGTGAGTGTGAGTGTGTGTGTGTGATCTATTTCCTATTGGTTCCATTTTTCTGGAGAACCCTGACTAATGTGGTCCTCACCACACTTTCTTCTCCCCTCTGCAGGGACCATGTGGGCACGCATTTAATGAGAGCTAAGAATGTGGCCTCCTGGTCACTGTTGAAGTCGAGCTGCCTGACCCCATCAGACTTGATGAGGGTGAGAAATCAGCCTTCACTGTATTACACTACTGAGATTTCAGGGTTTCTACAGCAGCTGGTCTTATAATTACCTCATACGCCCCCTCAGAAGGGAAAGACATACAAGTTAATGTATTTTCACTAAAGAAGTTCAGTGAGACGTGGGAGGGACCTCTGAGAGGCCAAGTCATCCGGGTCAGGAAGCCTCTGAGCATCTTCCGACAGAAGAAAACCAACTTCTGCTCCAATCCCCGGAGCGCTTTCTGTACAGGGAGGTCAAGGGTTCCCACACCCCCACACCTGTTTCCGCTGCTGCCGAGCCCACACTCCTGGCCCAAGGGGGAGCGTCTCTCAGGCTGGGCTGGGGGAGCATTTGCAAACAAATTACACAGTGTAATAAGCACTATTAATGGAAAGAACAAGATGCCTGGAGAGAATAGCAGGGGAAGCCTATTGAGGTGCTAGGCAAGTGTTCTACTAAGAATACTTAGAGATCTATAAGATGACAAGACTCCTGCCAGGCCAAATATGGGTGGAAGAAGCATTTTAGAGAAAACCGGCTCATGCAAATGCTCTGAGGCAGGGTGTGTGTGTGTGTGTGTGGTGGGGTGCTGGTGGGTAAAGTGCTCTAGGAACTAACAAAGACCCATGTGGCTGGAGCACTAGGAACAAGGCAGAGGCAAGTGGCACAGATGCAGTCAGAGGGGCAGGAAGTGGCCAGGTGGAGCAGGCAGAGCCAAGGTTTTATTTAGAGCAATGGAAAGTGATGGGAGAATTTCAAAAGTGCAGTGATCTGATCTGCATGCCGAAAGGGTCACTCTGGCTGCTGTGGTGATAATGGCACTGTTGGGGGAAAGGAAATGATGCGAGAGACCATCTAGGAGGCCAGGAAAGAGACTCTGGTGACTGGGGATGTAGAGAAGGAGATGGGGCTGGGCTCACAGACAGTTTGGATAAAGGGTTGGGGAGAGCGAGTGTCAGGAATGAGTCCTATATCCTGCTCCATCCTCTTCTGTAACATGGTGCATTTTCCTGAGGTCGGGCAAGCTGGGAAGGGACATCCAGGACCCCCATGCAGCCTTGAGGTGCCATCTCTGTCTTGGTTGAAGGCCCTTTAACCTCCTGAAGGCATTTAATGTGAAATGTAGATTAGAATCAGTCTCTTGGTCCCTTCAATGAATAAGGTTTGAAGATAATTTGTAAACTTTGGCATTCCTTGTTGCTAAAAACCCTAAATGAGGAAGAGGAAGAGAGGTTTCTATTGCTCAGGCTCCTCTCCTTAAGTTCCCTGGGGCTGGGTGTGTGCAGCAGGTTCAAGAGCAGGGAGACCAGGTAGGGAGTCCCCCACCCCATGTCTCTCACCCCACTGCCACGCTTCATGCATGAAAAGGGGAGAAGTCAACCGATCTTGAAAGAGCATGCATAAATATAACTCGTTTTCTGTTTAATCATCCAGTCTCCTGAGAATGCTAAATCATGGCTGTGTTTTGTAAACAGGTATCAGCAGACCATTTTGGAGAGCAGTTTACATTTGTTTTTGATTCCATTTCCCTGAACGTGCCTTGGCTCTGATGAATTCCTGATGAAGGGCTCCTGGGCCTGCCTCTCCCAGCTCTTGCCAATCCTCGCTCCCTTTTCATTCGGTATTGGGGATTGAACCCAGGAGTACTCTTCCACTGAGCTACATCCCCCACCTTTTAAAACTTTATTTTGGGACAGGGTCTCACTAAATTGCCCAGGCTGACCTTGAACTTGCGATCCTCCTGCCTAGCTGGGATTACAGGTATGTGTGACCTTGCCCGTGTCCTCTAAGTCCCTTTTCAGCCTGGGTCCTGAGGACTTTGGCTGTGGGGTGCTCCATGGTGTTCTGATTTTAGGGCCCACCTATGAATCTGTAGCTTTGTTCCTGGAGGATTTAGTAACAGGGTAGGCAGCCCAATTGTGCCCAGCTATTAGGAGAGAACATCAGCAGGGATTGTGGCCCTTGTGGCCTGGTTTGGACCTTGGCAGAGGGGTACAAGATTGGAGTGTGGCAGGGCCTTACCCTCACCAGCAGGAGGGGACAGCCTGGAGTTAGAGGGAAGTCCTTTGGCGCAGTGGTCAGAGGAGGCTGGAGCAGGGCCTTTGGTCCCCACAGGTGTGGGAAGGAATTTGGGTTTCATTTTATGAGAAGCTGTTGGAGGAATTTAGTCAGGAGGTTAAAATGCTCTGAAGTACACTTTTAAAGACCACCTGTGCCTCAGCTGTGATATCTTGAGCTCTGTTATCAGAAAACCCTGACTAGAAATGGGGCTGATTAATAAGGAAAACCTATTATCTATGTAATGAGAAGGGCCTGGAGGATGTTCCTGGTCAGGTTAATCCCAGGGTCCCAGGATGTTGTCTAGCCCACAGGTGGTCTCCTTTGTGCTCTGACATTCTTGGCGGGCTGCCTTAGCAGACGATGGGGTTTCTGTGCAGCCATAGGTAGTAGTCTAGGCCTCCTGTGCAGGTCCCACAACAGCTGATAGGTGTGCATTTTAAGAACAAAGAAACCTTTCCCCAAAGCCACCATCTGATGTCCGCTCACATTTCATTAACCGGATTTGTGGCACTTGGTTAAATAAATATTAAAAAAAGAGTAACCAAGTGGACCCAATAACTTTATTTTATGTGGTGCTGAGGATCGAACCCAGTGCCTCACGCATGCCGGGCGAGCGTTCTGCCTCTGAGCCCCAGCCCCAGCCCGACTTGGTCATTCTTAAAGCAACTATGTCAAGACTGACTTGGGGAAGCCCTGGCTGTGGGGGCAGAGGCTCTGTCAGAAAGGAAGGAAAGACGGTGCTTGTGGCAGTGTGGAGGGGACACGTGGAGGGGCCATGGAGGAAACAGAGACCTGAAAGAAGGCTACTACCCAGGGGTCCTGGACTTTGGCCCAGAGCATGGTCATAGAGGTATCGAGGGGCAGAGGGAGAGCTGACAGATTTGTTGATTGATGGGATGGGAACATTGAGGTAAAGGGATGAATTAAATAACGAATGCTGGGGTTTTGCCCTGGTGTTGGTTTTATTTGTTGAAAGGTTGAGGGAGAAAAAGATGGTATTTTAGATCAAATGCTGAGTTCTATTTTGCTATAACAGACAGACTGAGGGGTGGGTCTGAGGGGCACAGCCGGGTTAGTGATCCAGGCTAGGGGGGGAAACGTTGAAATTCATCAATGTATAAATGCTATTTAATACCACAAGGTCAAATGAGATCCCTAGAGAGTGTGAGAAGAGAGGGCAGAGGGTCAGGACCGAAGCCTGCCTACTTTTAGAGATGGGGGGACCAGGAGGGTGTGGTCACCTGTTTCCAGGGGGATGAAGAGCTGGATGTTGAGATTGACCTTGGGTTTGGCAATAAGGAGGACATCTGGGACCCTGAATGTGTCATTGGAACACTGAGGATGAAGGCATTGTGGGGACCGGTCCAAGAGAGCAAGAGGTGAGGAGGAGCTTTTTAGATGACTTTTGTTTGAAGGGGAGCAGAGAAATGTGATGATAGGTGAAAGGTCAAGGAGAGATTGGTCTGTTTGTTAAGGTGCTATGTGTGCAAGCCAATGGGAAAGATCAGCTAGAGAGGGAGAGATTTATGATGCAAAAGAGGGAAAGGACTTTTAGAAGAAAAGTGTCTGAGGAGTTGAGAGGGGTCATTGGGTATCAGTGGAGGCCTGGCTCCTGATGGGGCAGAGACTTGGAGCTTTGTAACAGAAGGTGTGTGGAGAACAGGTATGGACGGAGATGTGGGGAAATGGATCTGATGATGGGAGGATGAGGCAAGGTCAAACTTTCCAGTGGGTCTCTGTCATCACTCTGTCCTGCAGACACCCGGCCTGATAAGCCCACCTGCTACCCCTGGACGGGCAGGGTCTCCATGCAGGCAGTTGATTGGGGAGGGGAGGCCTGCAAGAGTGAGTGTGACCATCTATGTCTAGTTATGACATAGAAACTGCTTCCTTCGGCTTTTCAGAAACCTTCCTCGTGTCAGGCTGGATGTGTGGCAGGTAAGTTTTAAAATATTGGGATGTGAGAAATCTCTTTTCCCTGTCCGGGATATTCATCTCTCTCTTTGTCTTGGGTGCCTTCTTTAACTTATCTTTCAGAGAGAACCCTATAATGTATGCTTTGTCCAAGGACAAGTCTTGGTAAGAAAAATGCCTCCCGTTTTCTCTCCAAAGACTCCTCCGCCATCTGTCAGCTTGGAAATCTCCACATCTTGACCCACAGCAAATTGCTTCTCCACAGCACCGACATGGCGCCTGCCGCAGGAGGCGCATGCAGAGGCTCTGGCTAGCTGAGCGAACGCTCCATTACAGGGATGAATGAGCCAAATCTCATCCACTTCTCCCCATCTTCACAATTACAGCTCAGCCCCTTTCCTTTCCCCCTGCTCCACGGCTGCTCCCAGTCATGACTCCATTATTTGCTGGAAGTCAGTGGTGTCTTCTTGGGAATCTCCTCCCAGGGTGGCTGCGCTTTGCTGTCTTGGAGGGGAGTCAGCTCCCCTGCATGGCATTTCAGGTCCACTAACACCTATTTCCAGCTTCATCTCCTACCGCTCCCACTTAGCTTGAACCGAACTAAACTCTTGGCCATTCTTCAGATGCGTTCTGGGCTTTCCCAGGCTCATTTGCCTTGTTGGCACCACCTCACAGAGGAACTGGGCATTATGCAAATAGGCCTGGGACAGCTCAACGCACAGTAGGAGGAAAATCACTGTGAACCTTCCAGGCTTTACTTGCATCTCTGCCCTGCCCTGTGCTACCCTGCCCCTGAGGGTGAAGCCCATATAGCAACTGGCCCGGACCCAATGAAGGTGCCTGTTTAGGAGACTCTGGGCAACGGTGGAACAGGGTACAAATTCACAAAAATGCAGACATTCCAACAATACATGAGTAGGAGTGAAACTAAAGGTTTGAAAAATCATTTTCCAGAGCTTGACAATATTTTCCATTTGGAGGATTGAGTTTTGGATAATGGGTCTGCAGTCCAAATGTGAGGGAGGTGCTCTCACACCTTCTGGGGACCCACGGGCCGGCAGGAACTGCCCAACAGTCAGGCTGCCAAGATCCTTACAGGGCTGGCCATCCTGCTCTGATGCCATTGATAGGACTGTCCCCCTATGGAGAACAGGAAAATGGAGACCCAGAGAGTGACAGTGGCAGAACCAACACCCCAGTGGGATTTCTGATTCAGCAGAGCCCCCAGGGCCTAGTGCTGTCACCAATGTTCCTGACACAGTGTATACTTTCTGGATATAGGAGAATGATTTCTCTTGGTCTTGAGTGTTTTGTTGGTGGATGTGGTGCTGAATGCTTTTATTGTTAGAATTGAACACTCTCATGCAGGACAGCAATGCTGCTAGGGTCCCTGGGCCCTGGGGCAGACGGAGCAGAAGTTAGCATGCTGGTGAATGGCTCCCGCATCAGGAGGTCTGTGTGTCCTGTGTGCATTCGGGGGACATGTTCAGGCTTCACCAGGGACAGTCACCCACCTTGGGAATCTGCAGTGGAAACTGTGCTGGGCTCAGGCTGTTCCTCTTTTTACACATTGTAAAAATAGGCTCTGGTTCAGGCTCAAGGGCCTCAAGTATTTGGGGGTCACCCTCTGGGAGATGAGATTGAGGCTGCTTTATAACCTCCCACTACATAAACAACCACGCAGATCCCTACGCCTCACACTGTGCCTTCCTGATCCATCTCCAGAGAACTCCAGCTTCACCCCTCAGGAACCTTGCTTGGTTTGGCTGTCTGCAGTGCCTCCATGTTCTTCTTAACCCATATCTCTATCTGTGCCAGGAGGCCCCACCTCAGTCTCCTTTTGCTCCCGACTCTGGCCCACCAGAAAGGAAAGTGTTCCGAGAAACTGGTCCCCCGAGGAAGGCTATTGTCCGCAGCTGTTTCTTTGTCCCAAGTTTTAGTACCAGCTGTTTCCAGGGTCTCCTGACCTCTTCACACCTGAGCCCTCACCTGCGAGGTCTTGGGGAAGCTGCTGATGGAGACTCCACCTGCCCTCAGCTCCATGGAGACATCCCACAGGACAGCTCAGGGTCCTTGCAAAGCAGTGGGAATCACTGGTGGCCACTGGCTCTTGCTTTCAGAGCAGAGTTACTGTCTTGGAACCTGACACCATATTTCTGGAATTTGTAGTTGGCCAGCCAGAGCTCTTGGAACCTGTGTCCACTCTTGATGGGCTTGCCTTATCCCTCATTGCTTCTCCCCAGCTGCTTCTCTTTCTGGGGCCCACCTTCATGACCTTCCTGGTCCCCTCGGTCTCCTCCCTCACAGTTCCTGGTTCTGGTCACCTCCTTCCCAAGCCTTTTGGCTTGGCCTCTCCTGCACTCCTAGAGCCACAGGCCAGAGCCTCTCCACAGGCCTCCTGCCTCCAGGACCATGTCCTGGATATTCACCCTAACACCTGGGGACAGGAAGAGGATGAGTGTGAGCTTGTTAGTGTTCCATTTCCTGTTTCAGCCCCTCACCTTCCCACTGCCTGTGCCTTCTTGGGCTGGGAACACAGCCTGATCAGGGTGCCCTGTGCTAGGCTCTGGGGAGATCAGATGAGTGGGACCCCACATGAGCTTCACTGGCCGAGACAGGGGCACTTCATGGGGCATACTGGGGTAACAGTAGGAGTGGGTAGGGTCAAGGGTGACAGAAACTGTCTACCTGGTTTCTTGTTGCCTCTGAGCACCTCATGTGGGACCTGGCACTCAGATGGATCCCCAGTGTTTATCTCCAATAAACATTCGCTAGATCAGAGGAAAAGGAGCTTAATAGGTGAGGGGGAGGAGGAAAACGAGGCTTCTAGGCTCAGGAGGGCAAAAGAGGGCAGGGGAGCCACTGGGAGCTGGGGATGCTGGGACTAGGGCAGGTGTAGGAAATGGGGCACATGAGTCAGGGCAGCCTTAGGTCTCCAGGCCCTGCAGAAGGCACCAACCCTACTCCAAGTCCTTGGGATAGCCCTAAGGGAACACATTGGGACCACACAGTGGAGGTGGAGAGGCAATAGTTGAGCTCAGGTGGTGGCCGAGCATGCTGCCCCAGCACTGAGAGGGGACACACTCCCAGGAGTCTTGTTTTGCTGTAGTGAGTGGTTGAGAGTTCACATGCCATCTCCCACCCATGCACTGGGGCATTGTTGACTGATTCCAAAGAAAAAAATTCTCCCTGAAGTTAGCAGCAGCCCCACAACTCCTGGTTTTGTTGTCTCCTGAACGCTGGTCCACAGTGGGGCTTCTGAGCCCTTTATGAGTACACCATGGTGGTCCAGTATGGTGGTCCTAGGGCTGCTGATCCCAAGGGTCCTACCATCTGTCACTGCAGCACACCTATTCATCCCTCACAAGGCATTGTGAGACTTCCCAGCACTGGCCAGATGGCTCCAAGCATGCAGAATGGTAGAACCCAGGTTTGGGGACCTTTGTGTGCCAACAGGAGATTCCGAGACCACACTGCATGCAAACCCAACATGGCTGCCGATTGCTGTTTCCTGGGTCTTGACCTTGGGAGCTGAAAATGAATTTCTTGGTTTCTTGTGGTTCTACAGATGAGCCAGAGAGTAGACAGAGCTGCCCTGTGCTGCCCTAAAACAACACTGGCTTAATGAGCTCCCTGAATGTCCAGTGAAGTGTGCCTTTTAAAATGTATGTGGCTCAGAAGGCTCCAGGACCTCTCTTGGCTGGATAGCAGCCAAGGGCAAATGCCAGGGGAGCAGAGGGTCTGCCTGACTAGGGCAGGGTCCAGACAGCAGCTTCTGTCTCACCTCCTTCTCCTACAGCTGCCATCTGCATTGGCTCCTGACCTCCGAGAGAAGGCAGGGAGCCAAGAAGGCAGTGGAGCAGACTCCTTGGAGAGTCAGCAGAGCCTGGGAAGTGTGGGAGACACAGGCTTTTGGATCTCTTTGTTGTTTGTGGGGAAAAGGGTGGGGTGATCTATGCCCAGCTCCTTACTAAGAAGTGGGGTCCTACACTGTGTTTGTCCCAGGAGCAAATGCTCTTGGAACCAAGGTAAAGATTACGTTGTCCTGTCTTTTCTAATTCACCATCTGCATGCTCCCCTCTGCAGCCGCCTGCATGGAACCTACTGCAAGAGACCAGAGTGACCAAGAAGCCAGATGCTTACAGCATGAAGCATGTCTGGGGTGGGCATGGACTTCCTGTCTACTGACCAACATGTGGTTGGTCAGTGGTGGTTGTGGGGACATGGTTACCAGCACCTGCACAAAGTTCACTTGGCATCCAGATGTTTTCCTGAAGATGTGGCTCCTACTCAAACCCTGGTCTGAGGGCTGGTGCTCTGTGCAAGACATCATCTTTGGAGTTTGCAGAGATGTGTGTGTAATGATGCTTTACTGTCACTCTAACTTGCCACTGGTCCTTCCTTTAGTCTAAAATAATCTTTCTGAATTATGTACTTTCTTTGATGATATTTTGGCTGTAGTAGAAGCTACTAGTCCTTGGTAAAATGAAAGTTGGAAATCCTAACTAGGATTCAAAGTGTTTTTTTTTTTTTTAAATAACATTGTTTGTAAAATTTGGGAACCACAGGTGTTGGTGTGAACTGGACACTCACACGAACCTCTCTCTTTTCTGTCAGTCTTCTGAGTCTGCGGTGGTAGGGCTGGCAGGTGGGTTCAATACAATTACCAAACCTGACTGGTTGGGCTGAGGGGCATTGGAGCCACATCCAGGATGAGCAGAAAAGAACAGCATGGTCAATGCTCGGGGTCTGAAGCAACTTGGGGAGGAATCTACTTTTCTTAGCAATAGGCCTCTAACTTAAAGTGAGCAAGTTTGTATTTATAAAAGGGCCAAACCAGGGGGCTCAAATAAAATGTTAGCCACTATGTAGTAGTTCCTGAGAAAACCAGTTGACCATCACTTAAGCTTTAAAGCTTCAAAGCTTTGGGGGCTGGGGCTATAGCTCACTTGGTAGAGTGCTTGCCTCGCATGCATAAGGCCCTGGGTTCAATCCCCAGTACCACAAAAAAAAAAAAAAAAAAAAAAAAAGCTTCACTTTGAGACAACCTAGATACCAGGGACATTACTTAGGCCCAAACTGAAAACCTACTCCACAGGCTTCAGGAGGAGTGCCATTTACCAAGGATGGAGGCTGGATTTCCTCCTCCCTGGAGGGTCTGAGCTCCAAGGTCATCGGGCTATCATACAGAAGACTTAGGGTTTTAAACACAGAGCTGGTCAAGGTTATGCCTCACCACATGATGGACAATGGACCATTGTATGTCAATTCCTAGAACTCCAGTGTCCTCCATTTCTATGCTGTCCCCTATTTTGGGTGAGATAAGCCACTACTCCCTAGCCAGGGAGTTCAAGAGGTTGGGCTGAGGGAGGTTGGGCTGAGGCACACCTAAATTCCTGGAGATTGACAAGTCTGGGAGTTCTGAGGCCTTTGCAGGTCAGATGGGGAAATGGTGGGGGCCCAGGTAAGCTGTTTGTTCTCTCTAGGGCAAATTCCAAGTAGGAACCTCAGCTGCCTGTCGCTTATCCTGAGGTAGGGTGGAGGGAGTGAGCTGTTTGGTTTTTTCTTAACTTGGCAAACCATAAGACAGAGAGACAAGAACCTGCCACTTTTGGAGGAGTTGCTAGGTACCTACAAAATCAGCTCCTTCAGGAAGCCTCTTGTGATTTTGTTGACAGTAGAGTTGGGCAAAAATGTCTTTGGCCAATGACACCAACCGCAGCATTACTTGTGGTGGGGAAAAATTAAGAACAACCAGAAAGCCCATCATCAAGGAGTGGGTTACATATATTATGTTTTGGTCTCAAATAAAATGTCATACAGCTATTGGAAAGAATGAGGTCCATTTATCTGTACTGACTAGTTACACGGTTAAATGAGGAAAACAAGTTGTAAAACAGCAAGTGGAGTCTGATCCGAGGTCTAAACAATGATACCTGGGTGGGTGTTTATACATGTAGGAAAGAAAGCCTGGCTGGGTCCAAGCAAACTGTCCATGGTGGTTATCCCTCAGGCTTGAAAATACAAGGGGAGGGTGCAGCAGGGTTTATGTGCAATTGTATAATATTAGCACTTATTGCTTTGAAACAGAAGATATTATTTCAAAATGAAAAGAAAGCCCTCAGGGACTCTCATTGCTATTTCAGGGTTTCATAGTGACCAGAAGGGACAGTGGGCATGAGTTCTTAAAAATTCATGCTTCTGAGGGGAGAAGATGATGGGTTAGGGGAGGGGTATATTTCCCAGAAGTTTTTTAGCACCAGGAAGACTGCTCCTCAGTGAGGTGGGGATCCAAGAGAACTCACTGAAATTCAATACTGGACAGTAAAAGAAACCATAAAGACACAGAAAGTTGGAAACTTCGAACATAACATGCGGAATAATACATTAGAGATGCACCAGCTTGAGGCTGCTGAGGGGAGGGGATGCGTCAGCACAGAGAGAGGAAAACGCAGGGGGAAATTTTTGGCTTGGGGAAACCAGTGGAATAGAGAAGGAGGCTGATCTTAATGGACCCAGAGTTGGTGGGGCAAGTTGTTGAGTGAAAAGCAACCAAAATTGTGCCATCCTGGGACGGATAATTTGGCGGGTACTGGGGTGGCTGTTGCAGGAACCATTTAGAAGCACTCTTAGAGAGGGAGCAGAGGCAGGAGATTGTGAACTCATAAAGGAAGGTGCCAGGGACCCAGCAGTTACCAATTATGGGCCCCAGAGTGCCCGGAACCAGTGTGACTGAAATAGGTGCAAAGAGAGAGCATCCGGGCTCTGGAACCAAGGAGAGAGAGCTCCCTCTGTTGCTGGTACCCTGTAAGAGCTGTTGGGAAGACTCCAGTTAACTACGGGACAGGAGCATCTGCATTCCAGGTCTGATCCTGGGTAATTCAAATCCATAGCAGTGAATGGGAAATCTGTGGAGGTTTAAACCCTACACCCTAAATATGGAATTTATGGGAGGCCCCTAAGACCCAGACACCCAGCAGAGATCAGCATCCACTGCTGACAGAGTTCCGAAGGACAGCCAAGACTCAATCCCTGTTGAACTTCCAGTTTAGAACTCGGCACCACCCCCACTACA
Source organism: Urocitellus parryii (assembly GCF_045843805.1). Lineage (NCBI taxonomy): Eukaryota > Metazoa > Chordata > Mammalia > Rodentia > Sciuridae > Urocitellus > Urocitellus parryii. The sequence goes on along the minus strand of NC_135531.1, from coordinate 136,297,835 downwards.
GGGGTACGCGGTTTGTCAGCACTCCCAGTCTATCCCATCCTATACCAGAAGATTGGATGCTAAGGGCTACTATAACCAGCTAGGTGAGGAACACAAAGGAGCTAAACTTCACAACCCCAGGCTCTTGGCCCAAGAACCAAAAATAAATAAAAAGAATGAAAATTCATCCTTGCCAACAGTTTTGACTGCCTCAATGGAAACAATCCCTTTCTCATTAAGAATTTTTGGGCTGGGGATATAGCTCAGTTGGTAGAGTGCTTCCCTTGAATGCACAAGGCCATGGGTTCAATCCCCAGCACCACAGATACACAAAAAGAATTTTTATCTTTTTTTTCTGTATTCCCCCCATTTTTTACTCTAGTTTTTCAAATTTTCAAGTTCCACTTCATTGCATTTATTCTTTTTTTACTTTTCTCCATCCTGTGAGATTTCTGTGCATATGAGTGGGTGTTCTCACTGTGTAGATAGTTCAAAATTTATGTAAAAGTTATATATATATATATATATATATATTTATATATAACATATATAATTATATTATATATGAATTATATATTTTGTACATAATTTATATATAACATAAATTATGTTTATTATATATTCATATAATTTTCTTCCATTTTAATTACTTTCTTCTTTACCAATTTATTATTTAGCCTTGGTTTGACTTAAGTGGGGTAAAATTACTGTTTTGATCTTACATTTGTTTGTTTGTACCTTGTTTTTTGCTCCTCTTATTGTCCCTTCTTCACTCTTTTCCCCCACTAATAACCAAGTTTTCCTATTTCCTCTTTTGCTTTTTAATTACTTTTGATTATTTTTATTTCTTCTATTTTATAACCATCATCTGATACTTATCTCCTGCCTCTCCTCTATTCACTTTTTAAATATTTAAAACTTTCTCTTGCTTTCCTATGCTAATTTTCTTCACTTAAAGAAACTGTAATCCCACTATCTGATAGAACTATATGGTTTATGTAACTCCTATCCCATTCATTTTGTTGTGATTATTAATATAGTGGATGACATAGAAGACATCTGCTCTTTAATGCCTGATCTAGTTAATGTTCTTTTGTTGTCGGTACTGATGTTAAATGCTGACGCCACCATTCCTATACAGGTGGCAATTAGTACTATGGATGTCAAAGTAGACACCAGACATTTATCTTTTTTTTATAATTTAAAAAATATTTATTTTTAGTTGTAGTTGGACATAATACCTTTATTTTATTTATCTTTATGTGGTGTTGAGGATGGAACCCAGGGCCTCGCATGTGCTAGCTGAGTATTACACTACTGAGCCACAACCCTAGCCCTCCCGGACACTTATCTTAAGGCCCTACATCTGTTGCTAACATTAGTGCTATTCTTGGATCCCATCCCCCATCCTCTAAGAGACTGCAAAGTGACTGAGACACTTCAATTTCACAGAATAGAGATCCTGCTGCCAAACAATACTTAACAACTCAGTCCAGTAACAGCAAATTTCACCCCACAGTAAATCTAGCCCCATCTGAGCCTCAACATTACTTCATCATTTTGAATGGGGAGAAAAAATATCCAATCAACAGTCATGCCCCAAGGAAGAATAATCAAAGAGGGCCCTTAGGTCACACCTATGGAGAGATGTCCCAGATCTAAAAAAGAATAATACACACAAAAGGACATGTGTATAAAAGAGAAAGGGGAATACATCTCAGTTGATGCATGTCTAAGGCCTCTGCAAACACGAAGAAACAAGCAAACAAATTTCTCTACAAAATTCACAATCCCCTGGGTCTTACTGATATAGAAGTAGATGAGATTCTGGAGAAAGACTATAAAAAACTGATTATTACAATGTTCAGTGAACTAAAAGAAGAGCTAAGAAATTAATTAAGAAAGCAAATACAGAAGATGGAAGACCATTTTGATAAAGAAATAGAGACACTAAAAAGAAACCAATTAGAACTCCCGGAAATGGAAGATATGATGAATCAAATTAAAAATTCACTTCAAAGCATCACCAAACAGATTAGATTGTGTAAAAAATAGAACTTTAGACCTTGAAGACAGAATTTCAGGTCTTGAAGACAGTGAATATGAATTAGAATACTCAGTATGGAATAAAGGGGTAAAAAAGAAAAGATTATAATCAGAATATATAAGAACTTTGGGATAGCATCAAGAGAACAAACATGGAAGTCATTGGGATAGAAGAGTACACAGAGATACATATTAAAGGCATTAGGAACATCTTCATGAGAGCAACTGAATAATGTCCCTATATTAGAAATAAGATAGACATCCACATACAGGAAGAATATAGAACACCAAATAGACAATATCAGAACAGAACCTCTCCAAGACACATCATAATCAACACCCTAACATAGGAAATAAGGAAAGAATATTAAAAGCTGCAAAAGAAAGATGTCAGGTCATATTTAGAAGCAAACCTATAAGACTCACTTTTGACTTTTCAACTCAGACCCTAAAAATCAATAAGGGTTTGGAATGAGATATTACAAGCTCTAAAAGAAAATGATTGCCAGTTAAGATTGTAATATCCAGCAAAGCAATCTTTTAAAATTGACCAAGAAATAAAAATGTTCCATGATAAGGATTAACTGAAAGAATCCATGACCAGTAAGGTAGCACTACAAAGAAAAAATACTTGAAGATATACTGCACACAAAGTTATCCAAAAACAAACCTCAAAGCTCCCAAATAGCTGAAAATCATTAGAAGAGCATCCAACTAAATTAAAATTAAGACAGAATTAAATATAACAAACAAATTAAAATGGCAGCAAACAACAGGCACATATTCATAATTACAATGAATGTAAACGGTATCAACTCTCAAGTAAAAGACATAGATTAGCAGAATGGATTAAAGAGTAAGATCCAACCATATGCTGTTTGCAAGAGATTTATCTCATAGACAAAGACAGTCATAGGTTGAAAGTAAAAGGATGGGAAAAAAAAATTTCATGCAAATGGAGTCCAAAAACAAGTGGAAGTAGATAGTCTCAGATCTGATAAAGCAGAGTTCAAGCAAAAATTAATCATAAGAGACAAGGAAGTCTGTTACATACTAGTAAAAGGAACAATCCAAAAAAAAAAGATATAATGATAGTAAATACATATGCCCCAAATGTACCTTACTTATCTAAAAAATATGTCTTGACATTACATCCCAAATAGACCCCATACATAATACCCAGTGATTTCAATACATCTTATCACCAATAGACATATTTTCCAACATAAAATTAATAAAGAGATTTTTGACCTGAAAAATACTATAAATCAAATGGACCTAAGGGACATCTACAGAATATTTCACCCCAAACAGCTGAATTAACTTTCTTCTCAGCAGTTCATGGAACCTTTTCCAAAATAGACCATATTCTAGGTCACAATATAAGTCTTAGTAAATACAAAAAAATTGATATGATTCCATTCACCCTATCAGATCATAATGGAATGAAACCAGAAATTAACAGCAAGAAAAATAGTAGAAACCACATAAACACATGGATATTGAATAATACTCTTTTAAATGAAGAATAGATTAAAGAACAAATGAGAAAAGAAATCAAGAAATTCTTAGAAACAAATAAGAACAGAGATACAACATAGCAAAATCTCTGGGACAGTATGAAAGCACTCTAAGAGGAAAATTTATAGCATTGAGTCCCTACATTAAAAAAATAGAAAGATCCCAAATAAATAAGCTATGTTCTACCTCAAGGTCTTAGAAAAGGAATGAACTAATTCCAAAATCAGTTCAAGAAAGGAAATTATTAAGATCAAAGCTGAAATTAATGAAATCTGGAATAAAAAATAAAATACTATACAGGATCAATGCAACAAAGAATTGGTTCTTTGAGAAGATAAATAAGATTGATAAACCCTTACCCAAATTAACAAAAAGAAAGAGGGAAAAGACCTAAATAAACAAAATTAGAGATGCAAAATGTGATGTCATACTTCTGAAATCCATAGACTCATTCGAAACCATTTTGAAAATTTATACTCCAATAAACTGGAAATCTAGAAGATATTGATTAATTTCTACACACATATGACCTTCTCAGATTGAACCAGGAAGATATAGAAAACCTAAACAGAACAATATCAATTAATGAAATTGAAACACCAATTAAATGTCTTCTAAAAAAAGATCAAGGGATCTCATCTGAGTTTTATAACACCTTTAAAGAAAAACTAAAACTAGTCTTTCTCAAATGATTCTATGAATTGGAAAGAGAGGGAACATCTTAACCTCATTCTAGGAAGCCAGTATAATCCTGATACCCAAACCACTTATCAAGGAAAGAAAACTACAAACAAAGATCCCTGATAGCACAGATGCAAAAATCCTTATAAAAATATTAGCAAGCTACATTAAAAACACATAGAAAATAATACACCATGTCAAGTGGGTTTCATCCCAGGGATGCGAGGTTGGTTCAACATGAACAAATTGATAAATGTAATTCACCACATTAAATAGAAAAACATGACCTCTCAAAAAACACAGAAAAGGCCTTTGATAAAATCCAGCACCCATTCATATTAAAAATGCTGGAGAAACTAGAGATAGAAGGAGGTTACCTCAACATTATAAAAGCTATATATGACAAAACAAGGCCAACATCATACTAAATGGAGGAAAATTGAAAGCATTTCCTCTAAAATCAGGGACAAGACAAGGATGTCGACTCTTACCACTCCTATTCAACATGGTTCTTGTAACTCTAGAGCAATTAGGCAAGAGAAGGAAATTAAATGGATACAAATAGGAAAAGAAGTTAAACTATCCCTGTTTTGCTGATAACATGATCCTATGTCTAAAAGACTCAAAAAACTTTGCCAGAAGACTTGTAGAGTTGAGAAATGAATTCAGCAAAGTAGAAGGATAAAGGTCAGCAGTCATAAGTCAATAGCTCTCCTATACTCTAACAGTGATTTTGTTGAGAAAGAAATCAGGAAAACTACCCCATTCACAATACCTTCAGGGGAAAAAAACTTGAGAATTAATCTAATCAAGGAGGTTCAAGATTTCTACAATGAAAACTATAGAATACGGAATAAAAAATTGAAGAAGACTTTAGAAGATGAAAAGATCCTCCATAGATAGGCAGAATTAATATTGTCAAAATGGCCATTCTATCAAAATCAATATACAGATTCAATGCAATCCACATAAAACTACCAATGACATTCTTCACTGAACTAGAAAAAAATACTAAAATTCATTTGGAAGAATAAGAGACCCAGAATAGACAAATTAACCTTGACTAAGAAGAGCAATGCCAGACGCATCATAATACCTGATCTCAAACTATATTACAAAGCTATAGTAATAAAAAGTGCATGGCATTGGCATCAAAAGACCAATAGAATAGAATAGAAGACACAGAGACAAACCCACATCCTTATAGTCATCTGATACTTTGCAAATTTACCAAAAATATATGTTGGAAAAAAGACAGCCTTTTAAACAAATGGTGCTGGGAAAACTGGATGTCTATATGTAGAAGAATGAAACTAAATTCCTCTCTCTCATCCTGCACAAAATTCACATCAAAGTGAATCAAAAACTTAGGAATTAGACAGAAACCTTGCAATTGCTAGAAGACATTGGGTCAACACTCCATCATATTGGTAGAAGCACTGACTTCTTAACAAGACCCCTGTAGTTCAAGAAATAAAACTAAGAAACAATAAGTGGGATGGCATCAAATGAAAAACCTTCTGCATAGCAAAGGAAACAATTAAGAGTATGAAAAGAAAACCTACAGAATAGGAGAAAATTTGCCAGCTCTTCCTCTGAGAGGGGTTAATATCCAGAATATATAAAGAACTCAGAAAGCTTAACACTCAAAACCTAAATAACCCAATCAATAAAGGGACAAAAGCACTAAACAGACATTTCTCAAGAGAAGAAACTCAAATGGCTAACAAATATAGGAAAAAATGTTCAACATCTTTAGCAATTAGGGAAATGCAAATAAAAACTACACAATTTCATCTCATTTCTGTCAGAAAATACAAATAATAATAAATGCTGGTGAGAATGTGGGGGAAAACGTACACTCATACATTGTTGATGGGAGTGCAAATTAGTACAACTACTCTGGAAAGAAATATGGCTATTTCTCAAAAAACTAGGAATGGAACTACCATGTGAACTACCCAGTTGGAACTACCCAGCTGTGCCCTCCTTGGTATTTTTCTGAAATAACCAAAGTCAGCATACTGTAGTGACACAGCCACATCAGTGTTTATAGCAGCACAATTCACAATAACCAAATTATTGTGATACCCATCAATATATGAATGAATTAAGAAAATGTGGTATATTGGGCTGGGGATACAGCTCAGTTGGTAGGGTGTCTGCCTCTCATGCACAAGGCCCTGGGTTCAATCCCCAGCACCACACACACACACACACACACACACACACACACAAGTGTGGTACATGTACACAACAGACTTTTACTCGGCTGTGAAGAATGAAATGCTTCATGGCATTTGAAGGTAAATGGATGGAAATGGAGAACATCATGGTAAATGAAATAAGCCACACTCAGAAAATCAAGGGTTGAATGTTTTCTCTCATTTGAGGAAGCTAGAGCAAAATAAGGGAAAAAAGAGAAGGGATAGGATGTTGTAAAGAAGGGAAGATCAGTGATATAGAAGGAGATTGAGAGATAGAGAGGAGAGATGGAAAAGAGGAAATGTAGAAGGAATTTAACAAAATCATGCCATGTGCATGCATATATATACCATAGTGAGTTCAACCTTTATGTGTATATAGAAAGCACCAATAAAAAGTAAACGAGTGAAAGGAAGATCCATAGAACAGAGGAAGGAGAATGGGAGAGGGAGGAGGGGAGGGAAATCAGAGGTGGGGAAACAGGGACTAAAATGGAGTAAAATCAAGGGCTGATTTTGATATGATTTTGACAAAATGACCCCAACTACTGTGTACAATTATAATGCTCTCATAAAAAATGATTTCATGTTATTAGGGCCCGATTGGCTTGTAGCTCAGTGGTAGAGCAATTGCCTAGCATGCAGGAGGCCCCAGGTTTCATCCCCAGCACTGCAAAAACAAACAAATAAACAAACAAATAAAGAAAATAAAACTTGTGCTTGTTTGTGTCCTGCTCAATGTTCTGGTCCAACCCCCTTTCCCTGCTCCCATCTGAGGTCTGTGGACCTGTTAATCCTATTTGCCTTGATCTGACTTGGAAGTTGGAGAATTCTTGGTGTGTCCTCTCTCATTTCACTGGGCTGCTGGCTGCAGTGTGACTGTGTCTTGGACTTTTATTGATATTGGTTCGGTGAACACTGAGCTTGTAAAGCTGATAGAGAGAAGCCCTGGAATTTGATGGCATCTATCACTGACTAGCAACTTGTGAATGGAATCCTCCAAGCTCAGAGACCTGCTCTTCTTCTCCATCTCCCTCCCTCTCCAGGTTTTTAATTTAGGTCAACCTTCCCTGGTAGCCCCTAACTCAATAAAATGTGTGAGCCTACCATGGCCCTTCCTGCAAGGTTCCACCTCATTATCTCCATAATCCAACATGGAGCTGGGAAGAAGAACACAGCCGCTCTCGGAATGATTTAACAGGACGTTTTAATGATGTATTGAAAATGAACATTGACCCCAGGTAAGAGGTGCTAAACTGATACTTTAAAGTACACCCTCCATTTCGCTCTGATGGACTCTCCTCTTTAAATCACCATGTTGTCATTTTTATGATGCCGATCTAGCTATTGAGGCTACAGGACTGTGAAATGTCATATAAAAAAGCCAATAAGAAAAAAATAAAATTAAGTTGCGGGGAGCGTGCATTAGCATTTCAAAAATGTTCTGTTGCATGATGCCATTATTCTCTCTCTGTCAAGGGGCACCGGGATCCCGTCCTCCCATAAAGAGACTGTGCCACAGAATGTATTAGAGCTCCATTCCTGAAACGGTGTGGCGGCTGAAGGGCATAGTTACGATAATGGTGGAATACATTCTGGACTAAATTTGATAGGACACTGGGGCTGTCTACCTCCTCTGATGACAAAGTCTTGATTGCTTCTCTCCTTGTTGGCTCAGGCCTGTTGGTTTTCAGAGTTTTGACAAATTAATGGTTTCAGCACTTCTTCCCTGGAGAAAAGTGAGGAATGAAATCTGTTGAGGTGAGGGTCTGACTCTGGTGTTTCAGGTGACAAGTTGGGGGCTGGGAATCTGTGAGGCAGGGCCACCCCCACCCCATGCTCCCCTGCCTTGTAATCTGTACCCAGCCCTCCTCCCTATTAACCTAAGTCCCAGAACCACTTGAATTGCTGGATCTAGGGTTGAGTCGCTTTAACGGTTTCCATCTTAAAATCTCCCAAAGGACCCTGTGTTGAAGGCTTGGTTGCCAGCCCGTGGCATGGTTGGCTGTCGTGGAACCCACAGGAAGTGGGGCCTTGTGTGAGGAAGTTGGGTCACAGGAGGGCATATTGGGACCCCTGTCCCTTCCTCTCTCTTTGTTTCTTGGCCAGCATGAGATAAACAGGTTTCTTCCGTCATGTGTTTTCACCATGTGCCTCTTTGGGCCAAGTGACCATAGATTAAAACCTCTGGAAAAATGCAAGCCCCAAATAAACCTTTCATCCCTTTAAGTTGATTTTTCTCAGGTATTTTGTCATCATGACAGAAACCTGACTAACACGATGGGCATGACCAGCTGGGCCATATGGAAAGAAGGGATTAATAGTTCACATGGGTCAAATCTTCGGGATGGGCAGCCTCTTGCAAACACTTACTTCCTTGCTTAGAGCTCAAACAGCTGTTTCTCTGAGGGGATTGTCCAAGCTAACTTAGGGTCAAGTTAGGGTTGCTTCATGAGCTTGGCTTCCAGGCCTGGTTTGAGTCAGATAGAGGGACAGTGGCTTCGGAGTGAGGATACCCTCTCAACACTCGTTAACCTAGAAGAGCACTCTTGGTTTCCTTGGCAACTGTGGGAAATGCAATTCCTTTCTGTGGCTCTGAATTTGCCAAATTGGGGAAGATGAAGCTAGTGTTCTGGTAGGTGATCACACTGAACCATTGAGACAATGGCAATGCTTTATCTGGAGCTTTTTAGGAAGCTGACTTATTCCCTAGGAGCCATTGGCTTAATGGAATTCCACTGTGTTCTTTTCCAATGTGATGTGCTGCAAAAGGCACTTTGGTTGGGGGGATCTTACTTTCATTTGAGAAGATGCCTCAGCCAGGTTTTTGCAGCATGGGTTTAGGAAATACCAAACTCAGCCCAGGAAGGTGGCCGGAGCAGGCCACCAGGGCAGCCCAGGTTGGGGTGAGCACAGACCTGTTCTAAATGTCCTGCCAGAGTGGCTTTAAAAAAACAAAATACAAAAAACTGTACTCAGCATCAAGTCCAGCAAGTAAGATTTTTGCTCTGAATTGAATTTTATCCTTAATGAGATACAAAGTCCCTTCTGTTCTCTGTAACGGAGACCTTGAGAGTTTTTATTAGCGAGTGAAACAAAACTTTCACTGTTTTCATGCTTCCTACTAACAGACTGAATCATAACCTGAATTTTTATGCAACTAATTATGCCTGCAAAACTTGGGCATGAAAGATTTATAAGATCAGAAAAGAAATTACATGCGTTATCTCTGGGCAGGTGGGGGCTGAGCCGCGTAAGGAAGTTAATCAGTTTTCTAGGTCATACAAAAGGCACCTGCTTGGTGCTTGCTGGTGCAGCCTGTGTCAATGGTTGGTGGGGAGGCAAGGACTCAGGGGAAGCCCTCCCATGATGCTCTCTGGAGCTGTGGCCATGAGAGCTTTAGATTCCAGACCTGCTCCAAACATCCCCCTCCCAGGCTTCCTAAGACCACTGCTGGACTGAGGTCTGCAAAAATGAAGACACAGAGAGGTGAGTTGGTTAATGGGAAACGAGACATTGCGGGGGACGTGGAGCATGAGTGGGGATAGACTCCACCAGGAATGTCAATTTCTATGGTTACAATGAAAGCCAGAATTCTAATTTTTCCTCTTAAAGTTTCATTTCAGTTAAAAACAAGGACTGGGAATTAACTACCCAGCTAAGTGTTGAAGCCACAGGCATGAGGTGCTTGACTAGAGGCAACGGCTCAGAGAACACTCACACTCCTGAAAGTGCTAGGGTATTGTTGATCTGCGGAAAAAGCCACTTGCTTAGAGTGGCAGTAAGGAGGGTACAATGGAGAGGGGGCGCCCTGGGAGCAGGAAGTTGTGTGTATGGGGCCGTGATGCGTGGTTAGCGACACCGCCGTGTGTGGAGGCCCGTGACTGATTAATATACATAGGCTTGTTCATTTACTCAGCATTATGTTTAATCATTTAATTTCGCAAGAGTTTTCAGATCTTTTAATCATCCTAATATTCTTCTCATTGCAACATATTACTAAGCTGTTAGTTCAATTCAATTAAAAAGTGTCATCCAAAAGTAATTTATTCTATGGGCATCGTTAAGTGGGTACCCCAGATATGTCTGTGGTTTAGAGGAATAATAACTCTTCCGATTTTATTAGTCTGTAAACGAGCGTTCTGCGTTAGCCCTGAAGGAGACAGTGCAAGTGTCTGCTGGCATGGACGGGGCCACAGGTCTCCGACTGCCTCTCTGGATTTTATACTGGGACTCAGAAGAGAATGTGAGCATCTGAACCATCTGTTAGTGCTTATAAATCTCAGGTGCCCCTGAAAATGTAGTTTAACTTTCTGATCCTGACAGTATTCGTCCTAGTACAGCTTTTAAGTACCCCCCTTTGGGGGCTTCTGGCCAGGGGTTCCCATCCCCTCTGTGTCCCTCTTCAGGAGCGTGGGGAGGAGGCCATGGAGGGCCACAGTTCAGGAAGCACCTGCTAGGACAGAGTTTAGTCCCTTTGCCCCTCGTCACCATCCTGACCTTCTGGTTGACTTTTGAGACATTTCCTCTGTCTTCTCTGCAGCAGTGTTGTCCCTGGAAATGGGATGCAAAACCATCGATCTAATATACATTTCCTGGCAGTTACCCAACACAGTAGGAAGAAACAGTTGATGCTAAATTTTAATAATAAACCTTATTTAACTCTCTCTGTTTAAATGTTATCATTTAAATATGTGATCAATGTAAAAGTGAGCTAATGAAACATTTTACTCTTTTCCACAGAAGGCTTCAACATCTGCTGTGTGTTTTATGCTTGTGGCCCCCACCTTAGTTTGGACTGGCTGGATTTTGGGGTGCTCAGTAGCCACATGAAGCTATGTAGACATTTGGGGTTGGGGATAATGGGACAAGCACAGGCTCTAGAATCGGACTGGAGATACATCCCGGGGGCCTCAGGCCTGGGGGATTCATCTGGATCCATAGCACCTCTTGATTGAGAAGGGAGCAGCTGGGGCCAGCATCACCTGGGACATTTGCCTGCAGTCTCTGGTGGCCCTGCTCTTGGTGTGTGTCTTACACAGAGTTGGCCCCTGATGGATGACCTCTGAGACTCATCTTACCCTGAGGTGGCAGGAACCCCGAAGGCCCAAGAAGGGGTGGCTGGCAGAAGAAACAGCCACAGGGTTGCAGGTGACCTTGTGTCCTTGTGCCCAGGTCTTTGTGTAGCCAATGGGAAACCTGTCTGCCAGCAGGGAAAGGAGGAACCCACTTCAGGGTTAAAAACCGATGCTAACCAGGAAGGTCCTTATCTGCCTGTCATTCCCAGTCCAAGAAGGTCCCTTCTGCCTCTCTGCCAGAAGTCCAGCCCTGAGAGTGGCATTCCTGAGCTCACGGAGGCTTACTCTTTATCCTGCTGTGCCCCAGGAGGAAAGATGTACTCTCCAAGGATGCCTGGGATATTAACTTTCTTTGGCAAACCCCTCACCATGGCCAAGGGACGATGGAGTTGTTTGCAGACATGCGCTCTGGGCAGACAGTTGTTACTTGAGTCTGGTGACAGCAGCCAGCGGCAGTTTCCATTTTCTAGAACTTTGAGCAGTTAATCCCTGGGGTCTATCTTCTATCTGGTCTAGCCGAGGAGCTTGAGAAGTCAGGGACAAATAGAGAGACCTTGTGAAATCTCAATGCCCTTCTTTGCTCTTGCAGAATGTTCTGGTTATTAATATCTCACCCTCAGAAAAGGGCTATCTGTGCTGTTTTGTAAGAGAACAGCAATAAAAAAGGGAAATTAAATTAGCAACTCCGAATGAGCTTCTAATCCATTAAGGTGTCTTCAACTCCATAACCTGTTAACTTAAACTCCGGCCATCTACTTAAGTGGTTTCCAGAAAATAGCAGCATTCCATCCGGACCCATTTTTCATCCATTACGATAAGAGTGATAGAACAACTTGGGGCAGAAGCCTGGGGGAAGCGGGTGGGGTAGCTTGCACACCCTGCCCATGTGACCCCACATGCTAATCCTTCCTCCACACACAGTCCTCGCTCCAGAGCACACACTTGCCTCCGAGAATTAGTCAAATACAATTACACACATGAGGTGGCCTCTCCAACCCCTGTTAAATAATAGGAAGATTAAACTGTCTGTGTGGAGGAAAACATCACAAAGAAAAACCGTGCTTGGTAACAAGGACAGGGTACTGGTAATGGCTGCTAACAATTATTGAGTGTCAACTGTGTACATGACTCTGTGCTGTGCATAGGACCTGCTACACAATTTGCACTGTGCAAGTGCAATATGAAAATGTGGGACCCATTGTTAAAAAAATTATTCAGAATTTTGAGATGTCAATAGCAGTGCAGGATCCCGTGTGTGGGGTTCTTCTGACCACACAGGTGGCATTCAGGAGGTGACATATGTATCCATGGAGTTAATTCTCACAAAAAATCTTATTACACTTCCCTTTTACAAATAAGGCAAGTGAGACTCAAAAACACCAGGGAAGTGCAGGAAGAAGGTTTCTGAATGGAGAAGAAGTGGTGGAAGGGCTGAGTAGCCCCCCTGCATGTGGTTCAGTTGCAGAAAACACCGGAGACCTGCCGCAGCCTGCCCTAGAGTCGTGCTGTGAGCACTGATTTAATTTCAGGAAAACAATATCATTTGTCCCATTAAATTAATGTTGTTAATTTGAAGTTTATTGGTTTTGTAGTTTGTTTTTATTTCATTTATAAATTTGTTTTAGCTTTATGGTTGTAATAGAGCACTACGCATAAGGCACATGTACCTAGTTTTATGCTTGTGCATATTTAACTAACATTATACTAAACATAATTTAAGTGAACAGAAAGGAAACCACATATCCCCTCTAAGTGGGGTCTGCATGTTTCTCCAGGAGGGTAATCCCGTCCCCCAAGGTGGGAGCCACAGAGGTGCTGGCAGCTCTGCCCCTCAGGTCCCTGCTGGCTAGGGGCCCCAGAGGAGGGTGGAGAGGGGTGCAGCAGGTGGCTCCTCTGAGCAGGTGGCTGTCCAAAGACTGGGAATTTGAGGCACCTGGAAAGTCTGTCTGGCTCTGACTTCCCTCCTGGTTGCTCTTCTATATCTTTCCTTTGGCTCAGGATCCCTCAGCTCAGTGACACAGATTCCTGGAGAGTGACTCTGGCCCAAAGGCAGGGAGGGGCCGGTAGGAACACCCAGAACCAAAGGCTGTGGTGGAGGGGACAGTCACTAGTCCTCCAGGCTGTATCGCTAGCTGACTCTGACAGGTGCCTTGTGGCCAGAAGCCAGCCCTCCCCGTTATGGTCTGGATATGAAGTGTCACCCAAAAGCGCATGTGTGAGACAATGCAAGAAGGTTTAGAGGAGAAGTGAGATTCTTAATCCAATCAGTGAATCGATCCCATGAAGGGATTAACTGAGTGGTAAGTGACGGCCAGTAGGGTGTGGCTAGAGGAAGTGGATCATTGGGGGCGTGGCTTTGAGGTACACAGTTTGTATCTGGCTAGTGGCGTCTCCCTTCCATTTCCCTCCATCACATTCTTCCACCATGATGTTCTACTTCACCTCCGGCCCTGAGGAAGCAAGTGGGCCTGGTATGGATAGAGACCTCTGAAAACTGGAGCCCCCAAATAAACTGTTCCTCCTTTATTTAGTTATTCTGGTTGGTCTTTTAGTAACAGCAACAAAAACCTGACTAAAACACTCCCTACCCCAACCCCTGCTCCCCACAGTTAATTCTCCCCTCTAGCAACAGGAGCATGTTTAAGACTAGGAATGAATATTCTGTGATACTCTCAACTGGCAATTTTACACCAAGATGTATTTCACCAAGTTAATGCATACTAAAGACTTGCACAGGAACATTCATAGGAGCATTATTTATAATTTCCCCAAACTGGAAACAACTTTAGGTGTATCAACCGTGGCATGTTCTTCCAATGGGATATTATCATGATGAGAAGGAACAGACCTATAGATGAAGTTAACAAGAGACAACTCTCGCAGGCAGTTTCGAGCAAGCAGCCAGACGCAAAAGGCATGTACAGTACGATTTCACTGATATGAAGTTCCTAAAACAGGCAAAATTACTCTGAGGTATTAGAAAGGCAGGAAAATCATCATGCTGGGAGGAAGAAGGGCAGGAGGGAGGGTGTCTGGCATGTTCTATTTCACTGGGGTAGTGGTCAGCTGGGAGTCACATGCTTTTCTGCCTGTGTAGAAGTCACTTCTGTTGTAGTTTTTGAAATGACTGAAATATTATCAGATGAAACATACGGCTAACTCTAACTGAAATATATATCCATAAACAAAATATCTGGCTATTTCCCATCAGTTCTCATCTCTTTTCCCCTGGAGGGTCCTGCATAGAGGTCAGGGGACTCTGAGGCCTGGGCGCCCTTTGGGCAGCTGTCCTATGAATGAGGACTGCTCTGGGGGATCCTGGAGGTCCTGGGTTTTCTCCAAGTGAAGCTCTGAGGATTCATTTACCAAGGATACTTGGTGCTGATGTGAAGCTAAAGAACAGCCAGTCTGGGGCTAGGCATCCATCCCACCACCTTCTGCCCATTCCTGTGACCAGAGCTGTGTATTCCTCTGGGCTCAGTCCCAGGGCCTGGCCCCATCATAGCACCTACTTCACAGAGGTAAAAACGGATCCCAGGAACATTAAGAGGTCTGCAGGGATGTTCCCAGGAGCACTCTAGAATATTGGTGATAGCTGGTCTCAGCCGATGCTAGATTAATCACATCAATTAATGCAGGGCCAATTAGCAGCGTTGAGGAGTTCCCCCACGTGGCTAAAAATGCCAGTCCACAGGGGGCCAGTCACTCCCCCAATCCTGTCTGAAGACCTGTCTCCCCCTCTGCTCCTAGATGTGAGGTGGCACGTGTGTTTGGAGCAAGAGGGACCTGGTGAAACCCTGTATAAATGCTGCAGTGCAGCCACATGGCAGGCACCCCCCACGGAGCTCCCCACTTTCTGCCATTCATTAGATACTTTCTTAGTCCTACACCCCACTTGCCCCCCAGCCACAGGGAGAGTCCTTCTGCTCTCAGGTGCCTCTGATGAAACTTTCTTTCTCACCTTCCATCAAGGCTGACACTGGCTTATGCTTCCTGCTCTGTCCCGAGTTAGACAGATTTTAATGAGGACGTCCCTCTTTCCAACTTAGTCTCAGGGAGCCAAGATCTGTTCCTCTGATGCTCCAGAAGGCTGGCTGAGCACAGGCTCATTCCAGAAACCCTTGGGGCCATCACAGGAAGTCCTCAGTGGGACAGTGAGCATCAGGTGTTGGCTCAGAGGGATGTGTCAGGAGGGGAGTAGCCCTCCCTAGAGCTCTGCAGGTCATTCCAACCTAGAAGACCCCAACCACTTCCTGACAGCAGGACTTTAGACACAGGACACCCGGGAGGGAAGGATCCTTAAAGACCATCTGACCCTCCACACCTCCAGGGATGAGTAAACTAAGGTCCAGAGGGCGAAGGAGCCTCACACGCACAGGGAACTAGCAGCCTCGCTGGGCCTGAAACTCAGGCCCTGGGATCCCAGAACAAGGCGGGGTGCTGGGCACCATTCCCTGGAGAGGCACTGGGCAGCCCGACCCTTCACCAGCTCAGGTCAACACAGGACTGAGCTTATGAAAAAGCAGCCTCTACCTCAGAACAAAGCCTGTCCAAGGAAGGGACATGACCTTTGTCCTTGGAAAGACCCACAGAGCACTCCTAGGCACATTCCCACTCTGCTAAGTGGTTTATCTACAAATAACAGGGGAGATCTGCTGCGCCAGGTGTCCCTGACTCAGTCAGGCTAGGTGGGGATCCATAGCAACCTCCTAGCAGCCACCAATCAGCATGAGACAGGGAAATACCTGGGATGCCAGATGACCCTCCCAGTAGTTTATGGTGGTTGATAACGTGTTGGGAAACCATGTAGTTCAGCACGTACACCCCTCATGGATTAAACCCTCAGTTCAAACGAATCCCCCTCTTGTAGTAACCAATCACCCCTACCTAACTTGTTCCCGCCAGTGAATGTGCTAATCATGTTTTAGAGTTGTTATTTGATTTTCCGGAGGTGTGTGATGATTTGCTAAGAGATGCTATGAAGTATGTGGGGGTCCCTGCCTTCTCCAAAGAATGTATAAAACTGCTGCAAACCCTGGGCTCGGGGCCTCTCAGCATCACCAGTTGCTATGTGAGTGCAGAGGACCGAGCTAGCTTGCAGTAAACACCTCTTTGCTGCTTACATTGATCTTGGGTCTCTGGTGGTCTTTTGGGGGTCCTGAATTTGAGCATAACACTTATATACCATGTACTTAAATTCAAGTAATGTTTTGATGCTGAGATTCATGCAGAAGAATGTCATTTTCTGTAAAGAAGTCCTTTAGAGCTGATGGTGTGTTCTCTAGAATTCTGGTACCACAGATTATAGCCAATACTTGGGGACTAAGAACCAAGGGAGGAGGGTTGGGCAGAGCCTGGGCTGATCATCTGCACACATATCCTAGGAAAGTCAGGGGCCCCTCAAATGGGCCCAAGGGGAATGTGGACAGGGCACAGAGAGGGAGCCACTGAGGATAGGAAAGATCATGGGTGCAGAAGTTCCACAAGACCAGGAAGATCTAAGAAATGCCACATGGCAGGCATCCTTCATCAACTCTCAACAGGGTCATCCTTCTTGGGGCCCATGGTGGGTTGAATAATGCTCCCCACCTGCCACCAATTCATGTCTACTGGGACCACAGAATGTGGCCTTATTCGAAAAACAAGGCCAAGTGAAGTCAGAGGCAGAGACTGGCCTTATGTTGCTACAGCCCAGGAATACCAGGAGCCAGAAGTTGGCAGAGGCATGAAAAGATCTTCTCTTAGGGCCCCAAGATGAATGTCTGTCCTTCCAGCACCTTGATTTCTGAATTCTGCCTTCTGAACTATGGGAGAACCTATTTATGTTGTTTCCAGCTATCCTGGGGCAATTTGTTATGGCCATTCTACGAAACAAGGTCATTTATGGAGATTAGGGGAGGCAGGCAAATCAACCCACAGATCCTTCCAGGTGTGTAGGTGGCCACCCACTCTGGACAATCACTTCAGGGTCCCCTGGCCTCCATTGTCACATTACATAAGCTGATATAGGTGGAAAGCGGCCGGTGGACATGAGGAGGAAGGACATTCGGGAAACCTTGGCATCACAAGTCTCAGGCTCCAGCTGCAGTGAGCCAAGAACTTGCTACCTGAGCCCGGGAATAAATATCTGTGCTGAGTTACTTCCAGTTGTGAAGGGTCCAAGCCACTGGGGAGATGGACTGGAACAGGTGGGGGGGAAACAAAGCCTGAAAGGTCATCTCCCAGCTGCTCTGAAAACTTTTCCTGTTGTGGCAGTACTAAGCACTCCGCCCCAAAGGAGGATCCCAACATCCTGCCTATCAGCAGGGAAGCTCCCCAAGGCCAGGGGTCTCGGCTGGCCAGGCTTGCTCCTGGTGTTTCCCCAAGCTTAGAACAGGACCTGGCATTCCACAACCCCAAAGCCAAGCACCCCCTAGAGTTGCAGAGTGGCCACCCTCTTTCCTCTGAGGGCTGCCCACCTTGTGCTACCCATCCTAGCCACACTGGCCTGCCTTCAGACTCTGAATGTGCCAGCTCCTTCCCACCTCTAGGACTCCTGGGCATGCAGCTGACTCCTTCCTTTTCATAGAGGGACCTCTCTCAGAGCCACCCCAGCTACAGATCTCAACGGCTTTTCTATCTCCCCTGGGGACTGTATGTGCCAAGGGCAGGAGCCACCTCTGGTCTTGCTCATCACTGAATCCCAGTTGCTCCCCAGTGCCTGACATGTGGAATATGCCCGGTGACCATTTGGTGGTGAGCAGTGGCCTACACACTTGTTCCTTGGGTCTGGGACACCTCCAGGGGAGTCACCTATATCCTGTTTCTCACACCACCCCTCTGGTCTGGAGCTCTGAGCCTGCCCCTGTCTCCACAGCTGAGATGTTGGGCCTGGAGTGATCTGCATTACTGATCCCAAGGACCATGTGAAGGTCATCCGTCCAGAGTCCCTCAAAGACCTCTGCCTAGAACCCCCTTTCAAGGAAAATGTCCCCCAGATAAGTTGGACCTAGGAAGCAAAATCCAGCCACAATAGAAGCTGATGTTCCCTGGTCACCCTGCCTCAGTCACTGAGCCCCCTGCACACAGTATCTCCTCGAACTCTCAGGACAACAACGGAGAGTGGGTTTACCCCCATTATACAGTTAGAAAATTGAGGATTAGAGAAGGGAAGCACCCCAAACTGAGCTCCCTACTGAGGCCACTGCAGTCCTGGTGCAGGACTCTCTGAGATTTGGACTGAATAACTGGGATATGAGGATACAAGGGGACAAGCTCAATGGAACTGGAGACTGAGGGGAGGTGGCCAGAGAGGGCTTTTCTTGTGAGTGACCAGTTGAAGGTCTGCACTGGGCAGGGCCTCTTGTCCTGGCATTTGGCTTTGCAGGGACTGGAGATGAGGAAGTCCAGGGGAGGAAGCTGGGGCCAGGTGGGCAGTGACCAAACACTGGCTGGGCTTCTGCTCTGCATCCTCAGGCCTGTCTGCCCAGAGGACCTTGAACTGAGTCTTAACAGAATTTTCCCGGATGACAGAGAAGGGTGAGACCAGGAGGTGTGAGCTTCCAGGCAGAGGCAGCAGGATGTGCCCTTTGTAGGGTGGAGATGGGAGGCGGCTGGAGCATTGAGGTGTGTGGTGAGGGCACGGGGAAGTTCTGGAAATCTGGAGGTCCCAGGGGAATCCTGGTGTGCTCTGTAGCATTTGGGGATGGGGGGAAGTCCCTGATTCTGGTTGTCTCCAGCTCACAGTTGCACTGTCCATTTCTAATTAACATTCATGGAATAATTGAATAAACGATTGGAAATGCAGCAGGATCGGTTTCTCTCCATTTGAAGCACCCCTCTTTCTGGGTGATCTTCTCGTGAGATGCATAAGAGGTACAGTAGCTGCTCCTAAGGGTGGGAGTAGAGCTTTCTGTCCGGGGATGACAGACATCCCTTTATATCATGGTGACTGGGCTGCCCTGGGATCCCCCAGTGGATATTGGAGTCACTGTGCCCATGGGTACATGGGCCGATTCTGCCTGACCTGACCCTAAATTCTCACCTGGACTCAGCCCCATTGAACCAGGACTTTTCCATCTTTGCTCTAATCCTCTGAGCCCCCAGGCTCCTGATTTGGAAGGAACTGTACCAATCTTGTTAGTTCCTTTACCTGGAGAACAATTTTCTCTGAACAAACACCACAGTCCTGCAGAGCAAAGCTCACCTGACATTTGTCTCTTCTTAAAGAGACCACCTTTGACAGTTGTCTAGTTCTGAGACATAACTGTTTGACTGAGGGGCATGGAGTGCCTGTTAGCACAAGGTTGGGACCCTGGCAGAAGGAGGTATATCCCATAATAGCAAAGATGCCATTGTTTTCTTACCAGGTCACATTAGGAGCCTTCTGTTTGCCTCTGAGAACCGCTCATCAGTGACATTTTCAAGAAAGGTGGTGGAGGAACTGGGTGTTCCTTCAAGGAGCACCTCCTGGGGACCTCTGGGTCACTAAAGCTCAGTTGTGGGGCAGGGATTGTGTGGGGGAGTTCTCCAAGTCTCTTGCTGTGCCTTTAGGGAGTCTGGTTTTTGGCTGTCCAAATGGTGGACAGTGACAGGGACTCTGCCTTGAAAGAATGGGTCCACTGGCAAATGACACAGAAAGCAAAAGGAGACCAATCTCCCAGACTCAAATGTGGGTGCTCTGTTGCAAGGTCCAGATCCAGGGAATGGCCTGCCCTAAGCCTCTCTCTCTTACCTTCCTGTTCATGTCAAATAATGCCAGACATCCAGTGGCATTCCTTTCCCAGGCCCAGGGCAGCCGAGCCCAGGGAGAAGCAGATTCCAGGTGTTGCTCAGGATGGAGCTGAGAACAGGCCTTGGAGGTGTTTGGCCGGAGGGTGCAGATGGGGCTGGTGGGATGCTCAGAGAAACAGCAACTGAGGGTTTTGGACAGGGGGCTGTGGGCTCCTAACACTGCATGTGCCTGGGGCAAGAAGCAGGGGACAGGCACACGAAAGGCAGGGTATGATCTACACAGAAGTGGGTGGGGGGCTGCTGGCCCTGGCTCACATCCCACTTGATTTATTCCTACCTCTGAGAGTCCATTTGCATATTTGAAACTCTGACAAATCTCACAAGTCTCTACTCCTTGGTCAGATTGCAGATAATCAAACGTTGTTTCATTTAATGAGATTGAGTCAGGTCATTAAAAACACTGTCCTTTGATTGTTGGGAGTGTGACATTCCTTTCTTGATCCCTAAGACAGGATCAAGGCAGGCAGGGGAGGCTGTGGCAGCTGGCAGCAGCTGGAGGTGCAGCCGGCTCTTTGGTAGTTCTGCAGCTGTGGCCCTGAAGCCAAATCGTGCCTGCTGGGCCAGCGTCCTCCCCGCCGCACCATTGCCACCGTCACCGCTCTCTTTCTGCCCGCCTGTGCAGATGCAGCCCCTGGCACAGGTCTCCCCCGAGGGCTGGAGTCTGGAGCTGTCAGCCAGACTCTGTCTTGAGCACTTGCTCTCTTTCTGAAGCCCTTGGACAACCCTCCTGGAGAAGACACGGGCATCCAAGACCCAGATGAGCACCCCCCCACCTGCCAATCCCGTGCCCACTCTCTTCTTTGAAATGGTTAATAATCTAAGTCTCTAAAATCTGTGAGGATAGTTGTTGCCTGATGCTGCGGAGATGGGCATATTAGACAAGACCCTACCATCCTCGAACAGATTAGTTTTTCCCCTGGAGGGGGATCCCAGGGAAATGTAAACACACCCATGGGAAGAGAGTCTGGGTAGGATGTCAGGGTGTCGTGAAAGGGCTGTCTGGGGCATGGGACCTAATGGGCAGCAGAGGTGTTCATATTTGGTGAGGTGGGAGGTAGGGAACCATGGATGGCTCTGGAGCAGGTAACTACCAGGTGATGGGTCATGCTCTGGACACCCTACCAGCTAGCCCTGTGAGTGGTCAAAGCATGGCACTGAGTCAGTGCAGATACCCTTTGATGATGCCCCTCCTATGCCCGGCCAGCTTATGAGGGGACAGGGGGACCTGTACAGAGTTCATTTGCCTTCTGATTATGAACAGGTAGAGAGCTCTTTGAAATAAGAGAGAGAAGGTAAAAATATTTGTGAACCATGCAGAGAAACGAGAAGACAAAGGGCCATCGCGATGGGGACGGAGCTGCTGGGATAACCAATACCTAAGAGTAATGGGAATCATATTTCAGTTTTGAGCAGCGTGGCTGAGTGAGGGGAACGGAGAACTCAAGGGAGGCTCAGCCAGGCGCCAGCCCAGCACTTTCCCCGAAGGCTACCTCTGGTTTCAAAGGCTCCTCCAACAGGAGAGGAGGACACCCTCCTAGCCCCTGTCCACACCCTTGGCTCTGGCACATCACACTTAAACCTGACATGGAGTAGGATGCAACCTCTTGCGTTTTCCAACTCATGGTTCTAAAAGAATCATCTCGAAGCGTCCTCCAAGGCTACGGGCAAGTCCTGACACCGGGGTGCCTTCCCAACCTCCAGCTCACATGATATTTCTACCCTGGACGTGGAGTCAGCTGCACCAAAACTCCTGGCAAGTCGGAGTCCTGAGGGTCACTTAGGCCACCAGGTCCTGGAGCACCGCAGAATCTGACCTGGCCCTGCCTTCATGGAACTTGGAAGTCTGGGTGGATGACATGGTCATCATACTGAGCCTACTGCTAAGTGTCCCCGTGAGTGTGTATGTGTATACAGTACTTAGAAGACTGGGTCTAATCCCAGCTCTACCACGGACTGTGCAACCTTGGGCAAATTCCTTAACCTCTCTGGGCCTCAGTTTCTGGAGGAAAATCATAACAGGATCTGCCTCATAGGCTTTCTGTGAACATTAACATGGGAAATGTACTGAACATTGTCCCAGGTGCATGATGAATGCCTGTAAGCTTGTATTACTATCAGAGAGGAACAATGGACCCTGGAACTTAAGGAGTCCTTCCCAGATTTCCAAGTTGAAGTCCATCTGTATTGAGATGCAGTTTTTTTTTGTGTGTGTGTGTGGAAGAGATCTTATTTCTATGGAATACATTTTAGATGCACATCCACCCACTATGAGTTAATCACCTCTTTGGTCTTGACAAGAACCTTTTTCACCCAAAAGCTATGGTTCTAAGGGGCTTAAAAAAATCAACTCAGGAGCCATGTTGCTGCTCTGGAGTTGATGAATGGTACCAGCTCAAGGCCACGTCCTTACAAAGGGGACCCTCTGCTGCACACTCGAAGCAAGGAAGGACCAGAGAGAGGGGACATGGGGATGCCTTCTTGTAAGGCAGGGCATTTGAGCTGGTCTACAGTGGGCCCTAAGGATTCTAAGGAGCAGGTGGGCCATCCTGGCAGAGTTTTTGGAAGCAATTTCCATTCTCTTTGCTTTTACTTGAAGTGCCTGTGAGCCTCTGCAAGTTACAAGACGCACTAATCACCCAGATGCTGTCATCAAATCACATTCTTCCTCAGGGCTTGAATGGAGCATTTCTTAATCCTACAAAAGGAAAACCTGATTTGAGGAATATTGATTTTTAAATATCTTTCCACTCCTTTCACTTGAAAGCAATTCCTCAACACTGGACAGCCCCTGCACCGCCAGGCTCCCTGGACTGACCCCCTCGCTTTACGGTCACGGGGCCAAATTGCAGTGATCTTCAGGCAGACAGCCTCAGGTTTCAGCCTGTCAAAGCTTTATGGGGTAACTGTTTTATAGAGGATGTGAATGCTGCCGCTGGGCGTTGGTGAATTACAGCTGCAATCACACCTGTTGAATCAGTGGTCAGGGATGCTTCCTGGGCACTGGCCTGTGATGGAAGCAGCAGTCTGGATCATGTCTTTTCCCAAGACTCAGATGCTGCATTCCACCCAGCTCAGCCCTGGCCCTGCTTCTCCCTGCCCAGAGTTTTGGATGGCTCTGACATGGGAGGCCTCCACCTTCTCCACCTCACCACTATGGACCCCCATGCACTAGGATTGCAGTAGCTCCCTATTTTCTGAATGAGTTCTGTGTCCTCAGTGTCTTGTTTGTACTGTTCCTCCTGCCATTTACTCCAATCACCCATATTCTCCTGATGCCATCCTGAGGTTAATTGCCACCTCCTCCAAGGAGCCTTCCACGACTGCCACGTCACTCAATCTCCATCTAGCCCACCACCTAACTTCTGAGAAGCAGAATATTGCAGTGGAAAGGCCATGTGTATTGGAGTTGGAGTTGCCCGGGTTTAATCCCAGCTCTGCTGTGGCCTGGCCTCAGTCATTTCATTTGCAAAATTGGGCTAGTAATAGTAACTTGTTCGAGGACTGAACAACATAAAATATAAACAGTGTAGCACAGTGACTGGTAAAAAGTAATGGCTCTCTGAAGAACAGTTACTACTTAAAAATTTTTAAAAAAAGATTGACTTATTTTTAGTATCCCAGCCACACCTCCTAATAACTGGGTACCCCTGAGGGCACCTGACTTAACCTCCCTGAGGCTGGGGCCTTGTGGAGTCTGCAGGCCCAAGATGACAGTCTTGGGGATGGGCTGCAGGGACCTGTGGTAGTGAAGAGGACCCTCTGTCCACGGGATGCCCCATGGTGGGTCAGGAGCCCCAGGCACCTATGGCAGCACAGACAGGACTCCAGGCTGCGGCAGCCACACCTCCCGGGGGCCTGTTGGAATCTGCCCAGGCTCCGCTCCTGCCCACTCATTGTATTGAACTGTCTAATGGGATGCTGCTGTTCATCTGGAAACAATGTCACATTCAATATCCACAAGCCCCAACACAGAACCTGCTCAGCCACAAGCAGCTTGAAACCTGACATGATCCAGG
Organism: Urocitellus parryii; assembly: GCF_045843805.1. Taxonomy (NCBI): domain Eukaryota; kingdom Metazoa; phylum Chordata; class Mammalia; order Rodentia; family Sciuridae; genus Urocitellus; species Urocitellus parryii. The sequence continues at coordinate 136,273,538 of NC_135531.1, read as the reverse complement.
GCTCAGGGCCCCGCAGCCAGAAACTCCCAGAGAAATGGCGTTAAGATGGTCAGGAGCCTCTCTCACACCTAGTCCCTGCACAAGGGGGACAAGGCCTTTCCAGGAGGGCCTCTGCTTTCTGAGCAGCTGGTGGTGTCGATGACCTTGCTCTATAGACCTGAGTGGCAGCCCCTGTCAGGATGGTGGGACAGCACTGAAGGGGACATCTGGGGCTAAGGGTCGCCCTACATCTTAGATCTCACATCCATTTTGGTATTTGTACCTAGATCACAGGGACCACTGCCTGTCTTCCTTCCAAAGGCCAGCATGGGGATCTGTCAGTGGCCACTCTCCATCCCTCAGGGGTGGTGCTGTGTCCTTACCAATGTCCTGCATCCTGGACTCAAGGAAGCAGCACTTGTTCTGTGAGAGGCCCTTTGGGCCAGGGCCATATATTGTTTGCCCCTGTTTGGTAGAGCATGTCACAGGAGCAAGGTCAGCTCAGTGGCATTGGCCTTTGAGGTGTTCCTGGGAGCTGGGATAACACTGGGGTCCTTGGGGGTTGTAAGGTCAAGATTCCACAGGACAGAGTGGAGATGAGGTCTCTCAGCCTGATCTTGGAGGCCCAGCTCCAAGTGTCTCATACTGATCCATCCAAATTCAATCATACTAAAATGGAAAGAATGTATGTTTTTGAAGCCTACTCCTAAGTCTTCCTCTGCATCTTGCTGTCATCTTGAAGCACAGCCCTTTGTTTCTCTCCATCTTTATCTACCCCATCTTCAGTCTTTGAGGCCCAACCTGAGCCCACCTTCCTTCAGGAAGCCCTCCTGACTTTCATGCTATTTCTGTAGCAGTTATCATCATGCATGAATGACCAGCTTCAATGCTGATGGAAAAAGTCTCTAAGGCCATTTTGGATACCAGGAATGAGAGGCCCTGTGACAGAGAGGTAGGTGTCCTGCTGCTACAGGTACCTGTCTCCCAGCTCACCTCTCCTGGCATCCACATAGCCTAAAGCCCAATATTCTGCTTCTAGAACTATCCAAAATCAGTTCCCATCTCTGGACTGGCAGCTTGACCTGACAGCACCCTGTCCCCGTTAGGGGTGGGGGAATGTATTTCACCTGGCACAGCCAGGTGCAGAGTTGTTTATTTAGACTCTCCTTGACTGTCAATTCACTTGATGAGAAACAGAAATGGAGCAATGGCTTCTGAAACAAAAGGAATTTTGTCTCAATTGCATTTGTATTCAAATGGACGAAATAAATTTCAGTGCCTTGCCGATTACGCCAGGAGCAGTGCCTGAGTGCGCAGGGGGTGCTGACGGCCCTCTGTCCCCGAGAGAGTGGCCAAGATGAAAAATGAGGCTTCGGAACAAGCCTTCGGCAGTCAATCTGTTAAGGCAGCCGCGCAGGCGCGCCATCGGAGGGACCCCATCCTCCCAGCCGGGTGTGCCCCCTTGCAAAGGCAGCTCAGTGATTAATTATCGAGTATCACGGCCCAGGTCTAGGAAGAGGAGAGTGAATAAATAAGATGCAATTTTATCTCTGCATGCAATGGCAGGAAGCAGGTGAGACTATTTGCTGCTCCTGGTGAACAGAGTGCTTAGAGGTGCTGTAATCAGCACCAGAAACCTCGGTTAACCCCTCTGCTGCCAGCTGCAGAGCCTGGGAAGCTGCAGCTGGAAGGCAGAGCTCCCAATGGGCTGTGGGGAGGCCCCCAGCCTCCTCTGCATGGAAGCAACACAAACCTCCAGTCTATCTTCCCTCTTAGGACAGGTGGCCTGTTTTCTGGCCCTGGTGCATGGGTCCAACGTGGGTGACTGGGAAGCTCCCATGTAGTTACGTTTTTGCAGGGTCTGTGGATCACCACTTGGACATTCGAAGCTGCAGGCATCATGTCTAGGTAGCTGTGGGGTGGGTTCACTGGCATAGGGCAGAGCAGGAGCCACAGGGGGCCACTGAGGAGGGAAGCATCAAATATGGCCCTTCTGGGCCTCCCATACACAGCTCTGTGAATGGCTTTGTCCTCAGCTCAGTCAACAACTGTCAGACCTCCTGGAGCTGGGCAGGCCAGGGGACAGGTTCCCCAGGCTGCAGGGCACCTGCACTTTACCTGTCATCTCTATAAATGGCTTTCCTTCACCATAGATCTCTTCAATGGGATCCCTTTGTTGCTTTCTGGCCAACCTGTAGACAGGCAGCAAACCAGGCCCAGGAATCCTGCCATGCCTCTCAGACTCTTAGCCACACGGTCCATACCTCCAGCTCCCTGCCTGGCTCTGGAGCCCCCCCCCCCCTCCACTGCCACGGGCAGCTCCTTAGAGACTCTACCTCTCCCTTGGAAGCATTTCATCTGATTATAAACGAAATCATAGAAACAGCTGACAGTGCATTACTGGGACAGATATGGTAGGGGGCTTGTGAGGAACGATTCAGAGTCACACAGTGTGTGGTGCCATGAGTAGTGATCAAGTGCATGTGTGTGGGACTGTGGGACGCCAGGAGGATGCTGAAGACCTGGAAACTGAGGTGTGGATGGGGCAAGACCCTGCTGAGGGAGTGTGGATGGAGGAGACAAACCCTGTAGAGTCTCCTCCACTGACTCTGCAAACAGGTTTTCCTAGGGATACAGCCACACTCGTGGGTTTACCTACGACCCAAGGGGGCTTCACACTAAGTGTTAAATAGTTGTGACGGAGACCCGTAACTCGCAAGGCCTAAAATATTTGTTTCCTGGCCCTTCCCAGAGACAGTCTAAGGGGATGGCAGGGGAGAGAGATTATTTTTGAAGGAGATGGAGAAGAGGAAGCCAAAGAAGGAGAAGTCGATGCGTGTCGAGGAGAGAGGTCAGTGGGGCTGGATCTGCAGAGAGGTCACATTGGATGAGGACTGAGAGTGTCCATTGGCGATGCCACCCAAGGGCCACCTTCCTCATTTATACAGGTGTGCCATGGAAGCAGTCAGGGAAGGGGACAGGCCACAGAGGGAAGAGCTAGGGGTTCGGTGAAGTCCATGGAGTGAGGAGACTGTCCTTTCAAGATGCATGGTTGTTTCAGAGAGAAGGCCACAAGCAGGAGGGCGTGGGTTCAACCAGCAGACCCTCCCATTTCAGATTGAGACCTTGAATACACCTCTAAAACCGCCAAGTCTACGTTCCTACCTTGGTTACAGTCGTCCAGCCAATTTCACAGGCACGGACTTCCAGGTCTCAACTCTCCACCCAGGGCCAAGGAAGTGGGCCTGGCCCACAGACTGTGGATGGGGAGAGCGGCAGCCCTGGGCAGAGCTTGGGGGGTCATACTGCCCTGGCCCACTGGCCCCACTTGTGTCAACTCACCAACTCTTTCTCCTCTTTTACCCCCTTTCCACCCAGAGTCCAGAAAATAGGTTGACTTGGTCAGGAGCTTGTTGTGTAGGCTGCTCCAACCCTCTGTTCCTTCCTTCTGGGCTGCGCTGGCCTCGGGGTTCTGTGAGGCCCACAAGCTCAGACTGCCAGGTCCCAGTGCAGCCTCTGTGTGTCCCCTCCCAACATGTGCCTCCCTGTGCTATGGGGCTTCTGCACCTGCCTGGCACAGCCCAAGCCCAGGGGCCCACTCTAGAAAGTCTGGAAGGCAGCCTCCGGCCTTCTGGGGTATTCTGTCCATCCATCACAGTGGTGCCACAGCCAGCCCAGGGCCAGCCTGTGAATCAAAAAAAAAAAAAAAAAAAAGAGTGTGAAGTTAAGTAGCAAGCTCATCGCTCGAAACTCTCACGTTCCCTGAGATGAGATGATTCCCATTAACAAAACACCTTCATTTTCAGAAAATCCGTGTTCACAGCTTGCTCGGTAGAGCCTGCCCCCACAAGTTATGATTTATATTTTATTACAAGGTGAAAAGAGACAAAAAAAAAAAAAAAGTCTGCCCAGGGCAGGGTGGGGGCGGGGGGTGCCCACTGACTCTTTACAGCAACTCCCAGGGTGTTTGATTTAAAGGGACATTGTCATCTTTAATGTTTCCATCCAGAGGAATTAGAGAGCACCACCATGGTAATTTAGAAGCTCCTGATTTAGGGGCAGCCTCCGTGGTGTGGCTTCACTGTATTTCCCTTTTTATGGTTCCAGAGAGTATTTTCTGAGAGATAATAATGTAGGGTGATATTTCTCCTTTGTCATGTGGAAGCCTGAGAAGAAAATTAAAATAGGTCCTTTCTTCCTTCCTCTCTGAGGCCAGGCTGTGTGAATCGGGGAGGACTGTCACGGGCCACCTCCAGCTACTTCATCTTCTCCAGGCCTGACCCTGCTTATTGGTGCCCTCAGGGCTGAGGCCGGGAAGCAGGTGGCCATCTTGGCCTTTATCTGTTTGGCTCCTTGGTTTCCCCGCTCCAACCAGCCAGCGGTCACAAGAGCCTCTCACCAGCATCTTTGTGGTGCTCATTTCTGCTCCCACTGTTGTCTCCAGGTTCAAGTCTCTACTGAGTTCTTTAGCCCTGGGGTCTTCCCAGGGGTCTCTCAGGGGGTCTCCAGGTCGGTTCTTGTCTAACTGGCTCTGTTCATGCCCTTGCCTCCTTCTGTGTGTCCCCTGACATGCCAAGCTCTGTGGCCTGGATCTGGGGCCCATGGCAGAGAATGCTACTTGACCATGTAAGCCTAAGCCCTTTCCCTCCTGTGGTCACAGCTAGACTAGGTTTCTCTGTGTCAAACATGGCCATATGACCAAGTTCTGGCCAGGGGACTGTGTCATCAAGACTGTGCACAGTGCTTGCTGGATTCAAAGGCTCTCCTACTAGATTTTCTACTCTCCTTGTGTCTCTATATATTGGTCAGATGCAGGATATCTGGGAAAGGAATCTGAGGCTTCTTGAGATAAAAAATGCCTGGATCCCTGTGTCACTGTGTGGCCACAAACCAGACAGCAGCATTGAACTCATACATGAATGAAGATTAAATCTGGGTTGTGTTATGTCCCTGGGACTCTGGGGGCTGTTTGTGAGTGCACTTAGCCTCCTTGACTAACATAATCCTGATCTCTCATTCTAATCCTCGCTTCTATCATTTTCTTCTGCTTTTCTCTTACTCATTTAAGACACAAGTGCATACTGGCCATGCTAGGGGACCTGGAACCTTCCCGTCTATAATTTTGCTTCACTGGTTTGCCCTGACTGGGAGGCCTTTCCCCACTCCCCTTCCTGGCATGGAATTCACCCATCCTCTGTGAAGGTGTGTAGGCTCTTTTGGATTAGCTGTGTTAAGCCCTCCTCCCAGTTCCCATGGTGATCTTTCAGTAATCATCCCACAGACGTTTTGTCTCCTCTTTGCACATGTCTGTTGTCCCATAGAGAGTGAATTTCTTGGAGGCAGGAATCAAATCTCACTTATGTCTAACTCATTGATGTTGGAAGGTCTTTGTGTAGTGTCCACAGAGAGTCATTGGCGGAGACTACCTAATTCCAGCTTCCCTTATTGCCTTTTTGATGCTGCAGTTCCTCTTCTGTTACATGAAAATCGAAAGAGGATTCTGCCTCAAAGCACCTGCTCTCAGGGGGAGATGGAAATACCTATGTGCCATGGTCCCCACTGCCTTCGCTATCATCATCTACTGGCTCTGGGTCACTCCCTGTCTTGTTTCTGATGACTGCTACCTATGGCTACCAATGTCTCTCTGGCATGCCTCCTATGTTAACCTTTGGAGATTTGAATATCCATGTTGATCACCCTTTTTCCTCAAAGGCCCTTATTCCCATATGTCCATATGCTGGAGTCTAGACAGGGTCATTGCAAATAATGGCAGCTTGAAAAAAATCACCTCCTATCTCTTCTCATTTATCCAGACTCCACTGATTCTTCAACTGCACTGAAATCCACAACCCAGTGACCAAACGTTTAATCAATGACATTACTTCTCCTTCATGAATGACATCCCTTTCTTCTTACCCAGCTTACCTTCCATGGAATTTAACTACACATGTGTAAGTCCCTGTTCCCTCTTGGCAAACTGCAGCCCTGGTGCAATCTGTCTGAGGTGCTCTGTGCTGACATTGGTGTGGCTGAGCCTGGCTGAGGAAAGCCACCACCCTGAATGACCTCACGTTGAACTCAGGTCTAGGAGTCTCAGGTGAGCCCTTCATACTGCCCAGTGACCACGGCATCATCTAGTTCTACCTCTGTCCCCCTCCCCTCTCTACTTAACTTCTCCAGGGCTTCCCCTCTTTCAAGTTGCCACATCTCCTCCCCACCTTCACTCTCAGGAACTTTGCTTCCTATTTCAGTGATCTGCATAAGTCCCACCGCATCTACCCACCTACTGGCATCTGCTCCCACGCTCGGGCTTCTCTCCTTAACATGGGTCTACCAGCCACCCATAGAAGGCAGCCCCGACACCTGGGAACCACACTCCATCTCTATTTTCCCACTCAAAGACATCACTCCAGCCTCACCCCCTCTTCCACAGCCTCAGCTTCCCCTTTTCTTCTTGATTTTTTTTTCCCCCACCAACATGCGTACTGCTGGTCCTGCACATTTCAAAAGAAAACCTCTTGACTTCATGATCCTGCTAATTTCTGCCCTACTCCTTTGTTCTTTACCCCAGCCAAGCTAGAAGAGTTCTCTATACCTACTGTCTTCACTTCCTCTCTTCCTACTCTATCTTGAACCCATTCCAATAAGAATTTTGGGCCTCTTGCCACTCCATGGAAACTATTCTTTGAAGTCACCAAAGACCACCAAACTATGAACGCCATACTCCTCTTTGTCCTATCTTAACTAGCCTTCCCACTGGCACAGCTGGCCGCCTCCTTACTCATTCTTCTCTTGGCTCCCAGGACATTGCATTGGGCCCGATCCCCTGCCCCCTGCACCTTCTCCTGTCTGCCTTCCCCTCATCTCCTTGACTTCTTCTCATGGGACTCTAGGGCTCAGGCTTGGACGTCCTCTATCCACAGTCACCCACTCAGTGATTTTGTCCAACCTCATAGTTTTAAAACATTGTCAAAATTCTGAGGACTTCCAAATGCTCCATCTTCAGCCCAGATGTCTCCCTTGAACTCAGCTCTGAATTCCTAACTACCTCTACAACATCCCCACCTGGGTGTCTGATGGCATCTCAAACTCAATACAGCCCAAAATTAATCATCATCATCATCATCATCATCATCATCATCCTTCCCCTCCTCCTCCTCCTCCATCTTATTCTTCTTCTCCTTCTTTTTCTTCTTCTCCGCCTCCTCCTACACCTTCACCTTCTTCTTCTTGGATTAAACCCAGGGGCACTTAACCACTGAGCCCATACCCCCAGCCCTTTTTTTCTATTTTATCAGAGAGAGATTCTTGCTGAGTTTCTCAGGGCCTAGTTAGGTTGCTGAGGCTGGGTTTGAACTTGTGATCCTCCTGCCTCAACCTCCCAAGTCACTGGGATTACAGGCAAGTACTACTGCATCCAGCTGAAAATTAACTCTTGACCCTCCTTCCCAAACCTACTCTAACCATAGCCTCTCCATCTCAGTTGATGGCAGCTCCGTCCTTCCAATCCTCATGCCAAAAGGCTTGGGATGCCCCCAGACTCACATAACCATTGCAACCCATCAGAGAATTTCTTTGGCACCACCCTTTGAGATATAGCTATCATCTACCCTCCTTTCACCATCATCATCTCTCACCTGGATAATTTCAACAGCCCCATGGTTAATTTGCCTGCATCTACTGTTGCCCTGTAATAATCTTTTCTCAAAAAAGCAGCCAAATGATTCCTTTAAATTATAAAGCCAGATCATAGCACTCCTCAACTTGAAAGACTTTGTTTCATCCAATGTGAAGAAAGTCTTTATATTGGCTTCCAGGCCCCAGAACCACTAACCTCAGCCCCTCCTTCCCACAGTACTCCAGACACCAGACTTACTCTTACATAATGGCCAGTAATGTATCTTCCCCTGGTACCTGCATTGCTAAGGCTCTTGCCTCTCAATACTGGGTCTTTATGGAGAGGTCTTCTCTGACTACTGCATTTAAATTTTTCTCTCCACTTCCCACCCTGTCCTGCACTTCCCTCTGCATTGTTCTCGAAAGGGTGCTCCTCACTGCAATGTAAGTTCTATGAGCATGATGATTTTTGCTTTGAAACCTGTGGAATCTCCATCACCTAGAGCAGCACTCACCAGGAAAAATTTGTGTGAATGGCTGTGTGCTGTTTCCAGGGGGTTGGGGTGGTGGGGGCACTGTGGTCTGAGGCCACACGGTGGAACATGCTGAGTGTATCAGGCTGCCCTCCAGAACCAGAAACTATATCCTTTGGTGGGAAATGTCTTGCAAAAGGTTTCTCTACCAGAGCCAAAAGGATGATTTTTCATGCCAAATAGTATCACATAAAAATGATTTTGCACTAACGTGTCGTATCCTGCACGTGGGATCTCAAAGCATTTTGTAAATGTGTATTAATTGAGTTTTACAACATTCCTGACAGTCAGAGGAAGAATCAGCCTCCTGATTAAGGAAAGAAAACGACTCTGTTTTCATGATTAAATCAGGCATAAAGATGGAGCATGTGAGCCCCAGGTTGCCAGGGATAGAGGGGGCCCTTATACCTGTCCTCAAGATAAGGTATGGACTCATGTGTGGCGTGTGGCCTCTTTAGACATGCAGATGGGTCTCTGGAGCTACCATGTCTGGTTTTACATCCTTGGTGTGTATTCCAGCTGGGTGGCCATAGGCAAGTTACTTAGTCTCTCTGTGCCCTGGTTTCCTCACCTCTAAGATGGTATACTTATAGCCTGAAGATGTCTATGGCTCAGGATATGGAGCCTCAGGAAGTGCTTGCCAAACTGGTCCAGGTCCTTGACGCCTTGCTCTTGTCCTTTGCATACTTCACTGGTAGGGCAGACTCTAGAAGCTGGGTGCTTCATGGGGCAGTCCTTGTGGGATAGGGTGCTGAGGATGGGCATGGGTAGTGTTGGGGCCAGCAGTTCTCTGCCCCTTATCTGGATAAATCACCTCCCTTGGCCACTCATATCAGCAGGGCCAACAACTGCCAAATCTGGGGTACCCAAGGGCCCTCATGAGACAGATGCTGGGTAACATCTGTCTGGGTAACATTGGCAGGTGGGAAGGCAGGGAGGCTGGTCTAGAGTGGTTTGAGAGGCAATGCAGCTTAGTAGGTAGGAGCTCAGGCTATGAAGCTGGACTCCTGGCCTCAAGACTGGTCTGTGGCTCTCTGGGTCTGAGACATGGGCAAGTTAGTCAAGTTCACGGTGCTTCTGGGCCTCATCTGTCAAAAGGGATAATGATAGTTCCTCCCTCATAGATTGCTGTAAGGATTAATGAATCCACTTAGAACAGCTTAGCATCAGCTATTATTGCTATATTATTACCTGAAATTAATTACACGGCTTCCAAAGCAAGCCGTGCAGCATGCTGGGAGCCCCACGATGCTTGGCCTTCAAGCTGTGGTACCTCCGCACTGTGTGTTGGGTGCTGTGTCCTGCCCACACGGATGTCCAACATGGGTGGGCTTCCTGGCTGTGAACCCTGAATGTTTTTCTTAGTAGGAGATTTGTAGACTATGTTGCCACTCTCTTCCTAGGGCCCAGACCAGAACTTGCCTAAAGCAGATGCCAGGTACGCATGGCTCTATGAGAGCAATTAGGCACCTGTTGCTTCCATTTGAGGCCTTTCCTTCAACCCACATTTGCTTAGAACCGGAGCCCAAGAGCTTCCTAACTTTGTTACCTTTGTGACTTCAAAGAGCATGCTGTCACAACAGCAGGTGTCCTCCAGTAAATGAAGCCATGGTGCTGAGCCACTTGGTACCTGTCTCAATTCACTTTGGGGTTTGCTGTCCTCTATAGAGACCCAAGGGACAACTGCTTACAGGCCATGTACCCTGGAAGCCTCTATGGTATTAGAGCACCCTCATCTAAGGATTAGGAATTGGCCTCAAGGAAGCCACCCCTACACACCCAGGGTAAGTGCTGAGGCCTGGGCCTAGCCATGGTGGCGGTGCCATTGAAAGGACCAAACAACTCCCCTATAATGAACCACCACCACTTCCAGCACCCTGGGCAGTGTGGAAGACTTTTATTTGCAGATATCACAGAACAAACAAGGGCCTCAGCTTTCTGAGATATTGTTCTTCAAAGCAGTAGAATGGGGAGCTGTTAGTCAAGTTCAACCTCGCCTGTTTAATGCTGAGCTGCCTAGACTCTGGGGCCTGTGACCAGTGCTGCTTATAGAGTGTCTGGGCCCTGAAGTCTGGTAGCCAGGGACCATGGCCTTGGCCTGGGTCTATGCCCTTCCTGCAAGACTGATAGCCTCTCTTGACTTGCAAGGGAGGTGGGCACAGGAGCATGGAGCAAAGCCCACAAGGCCAGATATGCCCATTCCCTCACCCTAGGTCCATTTAATCCCAAATTCCTCCCTCCTTTTCAAAGCCACCGCTGCCCAGAACAGATATTCAGCAGCACACCCAGTGGCTTTGAGTTCTCTCTCTTCCCTATGCCCCTTCTCTTTCACACGGGCTGTTTTCAAACTTCCCAGGTGGTGATTGGCAGGTGGGAAGGCAGGGAGGCTGGTCATGAATATTCCAAAGTGGACAATCAGCCTCTGAAGAATGCAGAGTCGACTCCAGGGACCAGGGGCCCTGCTCAGCTCATATCTTTATCGTTAATTTACTTTAGAGAATGCAAGAGAACATTTCAAGCAGAAGCACACTGGCATTCTTCCTCAAACAAGGGAAGCGGCCTTCCCAGAAAGGCTGCGCTGCAGGGCCTTCAAAGCCTCCTATCGCCCACACATTGTCTGGGAAGGTGCAATCCCTCCGCTGAAAGCAAGAGGGATTGTGGTTTGGGGAGGGTGGGACCCAGGACTTGGACAGAACTTGGAACCCCAGTCAGGCTTCGAAGGCCCTTGTGGAAGGCTGGGCAGGTGGCCGGATGGGCAGATTCACCCTCACCTTGTACCTGTTCTGAACCGCAGGCCTGCTCCTTGGGGATGCCGCTTCCCTGTGGAGCAGGCAGCTCTAAGGCTTTGTTCAACTGCCCATCAATCGGAGGGACAGGAATTCTGCTCCTGTCATGGTGTCACCTAAAAGGGATCTGGGTAACATGCATCTAAAAGTACCCACTTCAGGATTCCCAAAGTGGACGCTGGTGCAGGGCCCTGCCCTCTGCAGCAACATGAGGTTAGGGTCGGGGGTAGGGCGAAATGACTCTGGTGGGTCCTGGCTAGAGCAGGGGCTGCAATTCTCTGAGCACTTAGTTGTGCCCTCTGCTCCAGCCAGTCTAGAATTGGAGACATGGCTTTGAGTTAGTCTCTGCAGCTCTAACCTCCCTGGGCCTCAGTTTCCTCATCTTCAGAACTTGGAGGTCAGAAGTGCCACCTGCCATGTGCCTTGGGTAGCATCTGGCCTGCAGGGAATGCCCAGCAAGCAGCAGCTCTGGAGAACCATTAGCAGCTGGCTGGTGGAGGCTGTCTGAGGAGGCCTGAGAGTGTCTGGGGAGACTGTGAGCCCAGGGAACATGGGGCATGAGGGAGCCCTGTGCTGCATCCAGTGCACCCACCACCTGTGGAGACAGGAGAGCATCCTTTGGGCCCCTATCCATCCCCAGCTGGATGTGATTTGCAGTCTCAACAGGTGCACAACAGTTGTTCTGCCCGAAGCCCCTGTCTGAAAACAAAATGCCTGCACCATCTGGAAAAGAACTCTCCAAGGCTCAGCAGCCGGCTGCCTGGGGCTCACCCGCCGGGCTCCCTGCACCCTCCCCAGGCAGATTTATGGAGGAAATGGGGTGCTAGAAGGACTGCTTCTGAGGTGCTGAGATTTGGTTGCAGCTTGAAATACAAACTGCTACCAAGTACCCTGTGCTGACCAGAGACACTAGATCCCTCCGTGGTGGCCAGATGGGGGGTGTGTCCTCAGCTCACCATCCTTAGCCTGCAGCAGGGAGAAGCTCTGATTCCCAGTGAAGTCACAGGGGGAGAACCAAACAGTTTTCCTGCTTGTCCAGCCTGAGATTCAACCAACTAGTTATGAGAGTTTGCTTGTCCCAGTCACAACAGGACCCCACAGTCTAGAGACATCACCAGACTTCACACACAAAGGCAAAAGCTTGAGACCCTTGAATCCCACCATGGCCAGCGGGAACTCTGGGCTCGGAGCACAGAGGCAGAACCTCTGCTCCTCCATCGCTGGGAAACACCGCCCACGGACTTATTCTCTTGCTGCCCTTGCTGTGGTCTCCCTTTTCTGCTTCTGAATACCATAAAGAGCCAGAAAGACCAATGCCCACAAACCACCATGACCCTCTGAACTGCAGGCTCTTCACACAGGGAAATCAGATGAGATTTGGGCCCAGACCCATTATTGCAAAATGCATTTTAATCCCACTTTACTTCTTAGATTGAGCCTCCTCACAGTGTCCAGCAAGCCTGCAGGAGGCATTTGGTAAGGACTTGTCAGATGCCCTGATATACAAGGAGCTAGGGATGGCTTGACACTGTCCAGTGGAAGGCCAGCTTTTGGGGAAAAGAAATCCCACCAAAGACAGCAGTGAGTGAGTGGGAGCACGGTAAAAAGCCATCACCTCTCTGCTGAGCCAGCCCTCAGCTCACTGAACACCTGTGGAACTATGGTGGGCCACCAACATGGCTAGTGCTGTGCTTGGGGAACCAGGTGACCTCTCAATTGTTCTTCCTTCTCTCTGGGAACTTACAACCACTCTGAACCTTTTCTCTGTACAAAGGAAAAAAAAGCCCATCATTGTCTTCATCCTTTCCATAAGCACCTACTGCGTACCAGGCTGAGTACCTTCCAGGTGGAAAGCTCCAGGCTTCTCTACCTCTCCGGCTGGCTTTGTCCTCCAGCTAGAACAAATGCCTGGGGCAGTCGCATCCTGGCCCACTCCCAGAAGGGCCCCTTCCTTCCTCTTTGCCCTTCTTGCCTGCTGCTTTGTCCTTTGTGTAACAATCTTTGGTGACACTCTTGTCCCAAGGCTTCTATCTGTATTCCGGCCACCTACCATCCTCACTGCCTCAGAGGGAGGGTCAGGGGAAAGGCCGGACTCCGGGCCAGGGGAGGTGCCCTCGGCCTCTGGGGATGATGAGTTGCTCCTTAAGGGCCGTAGTTAGGGAAGGGCCAGTGAGCCAGTAGGGACTGCAGATGCCTGGGAAATCTAAGGTGGTCACCAGCCCATGGTCTGGGATTTCCAGTTCCTCCTCCTCCACTGCTTGAGTGTCTTTTGCGGGCAGTTACTGCTTGGACACCTGATGCCTCTCTGGGCCTAACCAGGGCTTGTCTGTCCCCAAGGTAGTGGATTTTCAGACAGTTCCTCACCAGCCCCCCCCCCCCCCGCCCCCGCTCTTGGGTCTTAAGTACCTCCAGCCTTGAGTGTGGCCACAGGCTTTTTACTCAGTTAGTGGCTATGTCTCACGGGAGTGAAGTTCCCCTCACCTCTCTACCACTCTCTAGCTCAGGACCCATCTTATGCCCTGTGCAACCCATGAGCTGGGCCCATACAATGCTGGAGGTGGGGGTTTGCTGGGTGCTGTCCCAGAGCCTAGAAAAAGGTGACTGGAGAGGAAGGACAGGTCAACAGGTAAAAGACAGGTGCCTGTGCTCCAAGCATCCTTCCTGGGTCGATACTTCCTTAGGAAGTGTTTACCTCTTAGAAATACACCTAGGTGGGCCTTCCCCAGGCCTCAGAACACCTGGGCATCACCAGGTGCCTCACAGTACACACCTCTCACCCCACACTGAGGTGAGGGTGCTGCTGGCAGGCCAAGGAGGCAGTAGGCTGGGGCTGCACCCTGTGTTTTGCTAAGCTTGGTTCCTGTGCTTTTTTTTTTTTTTTTTGGTACTGGGGATAGAACCCAGGCATGCTTAACCACTGAGCCACATCTCAGGCCTTTTTGTATTTTATTTAGAGACATCGTCTCACTGAGTTGCTTAGGGCCTCACTAAGTTGCTAAGGCTGGCTTTGAAATCATGATCCTCCTGTTAGGTTCAGGGCAGGCTGAACTAAGTTGTCTGCAGGGCTGATAGCCCTGGCCACTCAAACCCCACTCTGTCTGGTCCTTTATCACCTGTATAATCATTGTATGCCAACAAGGCAGCTTGCAGACCCAAAGACCCCACTAAATCTGGGCTATAAAAACTCCCTGCTGCAAGGCCCCTCTCTCTTGCTCTTGTGCTTTCTTGTTTCTCTCTCTCTCTCTCTCTCTCTCTCTCTCTCTCTCTCTCTCTCTCTCTCTCTTCTCCTCTTTCTCATTGCTGCAATAAAGATCTCTTGGTCGCTCCAAGTGTTGTGGTCACTTTCCTTTCATCTCCTATCTCAGCCTCCAGAGCCTGTGGGATTACAGGTGTATGCCACCATGCCCAGCTGGTGCCTGTGCTCTTGCTTGGATCCCGGAGGCAGCATTGGCCACATAGAGAACCTCTCTGAGATCTGGGGTGTGGATGGCTCAGCCATTCCCATCCTGAGCCTTCCCAACACCATGATCCAAGGGAGCAAACTTGAGAATTGGAAATGTGACCTTCAGGGCTTAATTGCATGTTGAAATCTTCACAAAAGCTTTGCAAAAACACCGAGATTTATGAGGACAATACTGTGCTGTCCTGGTAAAAACTTGACATTTCAATCATTCATGTTTTATATCTTTGTAATGAAATTCTTTGTTTTCTCTGCACCCGCTTTAAAGTGTTTACTAACATTCAGCAAGCTCTCTGTTCCGTGCAAAATTTTTAGTTTCTCCATGGTACATAAAGTTAGGCTGGGCTGTGTGACACTGCTCTGCCATCCATGAACCGTGACAGACAAGGTATCCAACTACCCCACCTGGGCCTATCTAAGAGGAGGGTTAAAAAAAAAAATCACCAAGGCATCATATTTTAATGAGTTTTCTTTGCAATTTGTATGTAATAGATTTTCAATAAAAACCTGTAATTAGTTCATTTTCTACTATTCAATTGCTCTGTTCTGAGGCCATGGGCAGCTTCCAGCTGGGATCTTTAAAAAATGGGAATGCTTGAAGACTCAGCTCTAGACAATGCTAGAGAGTGTTGAGTCTCTACGCACCTGTTAGGAGGAAGCCATTGGAGATGGGAAAGAGGCAGCCTGGGTCTGAGGTGGGGGAGGAGGAAGATGAAGAGGAGGAAAAACTGGTACAGGGAAAGAGCCAGCAAGCCTCAGTTCTGCTCAGAATTGACCCTTCCGTGGTGTAGAGGGCAGAGATTGTCCTACCCAGAGCTCCAATGCATGGATGGGAGTCTCATTCCTGTCACCCCTACTCTTCATGTGGCACTCATTGATACCTGCCAAAGGACCACGGATGGCTCTTCTAGTGCAGTGGGGCAGTTGGAGGCACATGTTTGCCCTTGGCTTTGTTTCCATTCTCATATGGCAAGGCAGAGATTAGGAGGACAGAGACCAGGAACTCAGACCATAGAGAATAGCCCTGCTCACTCTTTTTGTCCCGATAGTCATCACTGGAAAGCTTCAAAGGCCATATCCAGCTCTGCGCTGATACTTGGTCCCCTCTCCAGTGATTTGCTTGGGCTGGCACCAGCAGTGATGGGGCCTCCTGACAGGTCTGTCTGACAAGGTGAAGTGGCTGCTTGGGATGAGTCCTCCCCCAGCTCTAAGCCAAGTGGGCTTCTCCCAACACCAGCTTTTGTGGCCTGGGCCCCACCCATCACCACTGCACCCTGGGGACTACATCCTCACCCCAAATCCTTTGCCCCACAGGAGCACACGCTGCCCACCTGTGTGGGATGCCTTTCTCCTTGCTCTTTGCCTGGTTTTCTCCAATATGGTGCTCAGGTCTCAGCTCAACGTCCCTCCAGGACCTCTCTGTGAACATTGGTCCTCCCTGTACCCAGCACACTCTGGCTCAGCTTCTGTGTATTTGTCCATCTTTTTGTTCCCCAACTGCCTCTCTGCCAAGTCCACAAGCTCCCTGCCGTCAGGGCCTGATGGGGTCTTGCTCACAGCTGGGTTTCTACCCACTGCTTGCTAGAATGGGCTCTAGGAGTGTTTGTTGACCTGACACTGCCTTATCATGCTTGGTTTTCCTCCTCTTAAGCCTTCCCATCTCAATTCCTCAACCTTTGCGCGTGGTCCTCTCTCTGCCCTGATTAGGCCCCTCTGAAATGCTCTGGCTGGTGGCCACTCAGTGACTTGGTGCATACCAGCTCTACAGCAGACTCCCCCAGACCCTCAGCAGTGGTCTTCCTTGTACAGTTCTGCACCCTAGTGAGCTGGGAGCTTGGGCCTCTGTGCTCTGGAAGCCTGCTTTCCAGGGCCCTGCTTGGGGCCTGGGGCTGCCAGGATCTCCAGTTTGTAGCTGGGCCCCCTGTGCAGAGCCTTCAAGACTACAGGCTGTGCATTTCCTATGTTTTTGTGACAGGGCTTGACATGGGAGGCTGGTGCTGCAGAGGGTACTCTGTTGTGTTTTGGGTTCCTAGCCACTGAGCTCTGAGGAACTACAAACCTGCACTCCATGAATGAGGTGTGTGGATTTGCATAGCCGCAGAGCTGAGCTCCTGCTGGGAGGAGGGGGGGACAGGGAGAGCGGGGGTGGGGGTGGGGCGGTGGGGGCTAAGCTCAGAGCCCGGGAGCCAGGGTCTGCTACCTCCTTGGGACGTGGCCTGTGGGTGGCAGGAACCACAGGCTGAGGCGCAGGGCTGAGCGGGAGCTCTTATCTCTGGGCACAGTTGTTGGGGGAGGTAGTTAAACAGTGGGCAGGCGGCCTAATGGCCTAAGAGCACACTTATCCTGAGGAGGGCTGAATGGTCAATGAGTGGCCCTGGGAGCGGGATGGGGCTTTCTGGAATGAATCACTTTTGTCTTCATTAAGGCATCTTTAGCTCATGCGGGAGGCAGGGACACCCAGTCAGCAGATTGGGGATGTCTGGGCTGCCAGGCGCAGCCACGTGGGTGCTTTCTCTGGCCTGCTCCAGGTTGGCTAATGCTCCCTCACTAGGGGCCCCACACAGGCCCCTCACAAAGCCCTATCATTGCTCCTTCTTCCCCCAGGCTCTCTGGAGACACACAAAGGCCCTCTGGGATCCTGAGCCACAGTCACATCACATTCAGACTCGGGCTTGCCAAGAATGAAGTCCATCGACTTCATTTTCTCACAGAGCAGCATTTACCAAGGACTTCCTGGTGCTTGGCAGCATGATGAGCAGAAGAGTCTCTGCCTTCACGTCAGAGGGCAGGACAGTGATGGCTAGGAGAAAGGGCATGTCCTCAGGGCCACTCTCCCGGCCTCTATCCCTGACCTAAGGTGGACTTTATCACTTACCATATGCGAGGTATGGTGCTAATCTCTTTGTGTAGACTATTTCATGGAGTCCTGAATAATCCTATTGGTGGTTATTATGCCCTTTATTTACAGAGGGGGAACTTGAGGCCAGCTTAACCTCTGGTAAAGGGTTATCTCAAGCCACACAGCTAGTAAATGGCAGAACCAGGATCCAAATCCAGGGGTGACTTGGACTTTGGGTCCACACTCTTAACCACTTGCCCCTAGGCTTGAATCAAAGTGTGAAATATTATATGTCAAGAACTATGTAATGTTTTGAACAACCAACAATAAAAAAATTAAAAAAAATAGGCTTATTACTATGCAGAGATGAACGCAGGGCTGCAGACGCACGGAGGAAAGGGTGTGGGGCTTGGTGGAGGGAACAAAATCAAGGAAGACGTCCTGAAGGCGGAGTCTGTTAAGCTGGGCCTTAATGTTTCAGGAAATCACTCTGGGGACAGTGAAATTCTCCTCATCTGAGAACATAGAGGAGTTGCACCGTGATTCAAATGACTGAGAAACTTCTGGAATCAGATGTTGGGTACAATCCTGATTCTGCCACCTTCAAGTTGTATGACCTTGGGTTGGCTACTGAACTTTTCTGAGTTCTAATTTCTTTATCTGTAAAAGTGGACATAATACACAGTGCTGACACGTGTAAAATACTTGGTACCTCTTTATATAACTGGAGTATTAAGGGTCCCTTACTAACTACAGCAATACTGATGAGAGTACACTAACCCTGACCCAGTTATTGAGCCTTGGTCTCAGGGGCCCTTGGCAAACTCATTCGGCAGGTTCCACGAAGCCCCCTCTATGCATCCCACCTCTGTCCTTGGGAGGGTGACTGATGAGACCGAAACCCGCTGTCTTCCAACTTTCAATTCCTCCTTTGGCCACTGCTCTGGAACTATTTTGTGCTCTTGAGAGAGTGAGGGGACAAGCACAGTGAATCCAGTTTTGGGCCACTTCACTTGCAGGTCCCGTGTGAGGTGACCAGCTTCTTTCTCTGGGGTGAGGGAGTCTTTGGCACTGTTGCTTTTGCTGTCAGTCAACCTGAAGCCAGTCCACAGGCACTGCTGGCTCTCCAACTTCAAATCTCCAAGGAAATCCAGAGAGAAGTCTTGACAAACCTCATGCGATCCATAATCTTTCTATGCACTATTCATGACTCAGGAACCAAATGGGGTTGGATAAAACAGTTATCCTTGTCATTGAACTTCCTGTCTGAACTCACTTTCCAAAGTAAAGAGCTAAATAGGTTTGGTTAGTGAGGATGCTTGCTGCCATTTTATCTGGCCATTTTGTTCTTCCCAGGGCAGTATGAGGACCGGTTGATGTACAGTGTGTGGAAGTCTGGACCTGAGCCAGGCATTATCCATCTAGAGGATAAGGATGTGGACAGGGAAGCCACACCACTTTGCAGCAACAAAGGCAGAAAAACCAACTCTGACTTCACCAGCTGACCATTCCATCTGATTCAGAGTTGCCTTGTCTACAGAAATAGGGCACTGATTAGATGAAAACACCATTTTCCTTCCTGCTTGCCGGCAGCTTACAAGCAGAATCGAGGGAGGGGATCCAACCCCCACCCAGCCAGAGCCCTGTGGTCCTGACAATCCAGAACATTACCATGGGAAGCCCTTTATCTTGCACGGCTAGCTGCTCAAACCCTTCCCTTGCATCCAGCACATTCACTGGGGTTGCCCTCGAAGGATTAATTAAAAGGACAAGTATCTTTCTAAAAAAGCAGAAGAAACTTATAATGAATTTAAAGAGAGAAAAATCCTCATTTAAGCAACATGTTTTTTTTCCCCATGAACCCAACCTGAGCACTCAGGAAAGTGCAAAACATGCATAATTGAGAAGCTTTTTAGATGAGCAACTTTTAAATTAATTGACTGTGATGAACAGACAGGGCCAGGGATCTCATTCGCCAACCACCCTGGAGCCTGGGTTCCTGCCACAGCAGGGCTGGGTGCCTCTGCTCCTTGCTGGAGAGGTGGGAAGGGAGGACAGGGGTCCGTTTTGAGATCACAGCCTACCGGAAGTTCTTAGACCTGCCTTTGAATTAGGAAGCCAAAAGCATGCTAGGTGATAGAGGGCGGGGCGGGGGGTGGTGGTGGTGGTGGTGGTGGTGAGGGGCCACCCTTCTATTTCATTCTGGTCCCTATAAAGGTGATTGGAAGCTTTAGCTCCATCTGATAGAAAGAGATGGAACTGATTCCCATGGCTCTATCACCTGCCCTACGCCCTCTCTTGGGGGAGGGTTACCTTCCTGCTTGCTGGCAGCTTACAAGTAGAAGCGAGGGAGGGAATCCAACCCCCACCCAGCCAGGGCCGCCCTGTGGTCCTGATGATCCAGATCATTACCATTCTTCAGAGCCAGGAAGGAGATACAGCCCTACCAAGAGCCAGCTCAGCTGAGCATGGGCAGCCACTAGCCATGGGATTTCTGATTTCACCCTCAACTAGCTGCAGACTGTGACAGACACTGGCCCAGCAAGGGCCAGGCCAGACACAGGGGAAGGCTTGATGTAGGAGCCCCCAACACCTGATCTCAAAAACTCTTAAATACAAGCCACTTCTGTAGGAAAAAGACCCCAAACCATCAACTTTTTTTTTTTTAAGAGTGAGAGAGGCGAGAGAGAGAGAGAGAGAGAGAGAGAGAGAGAGAGAGAGAGAGAGAGAGAATTTTTAATGTTCATTTTTTAGTTCTCAGCGGACACAACATCTTTGTTTGTATGTGGTGCTGAGGATCGAACCCGGGCCGCACACATGCCAGGCGAGCGCGCTACCGCTTGAGCCACATCCCCAGCCCAAACCATCAACCTTTAATAGAACAATCAAGCCTGCTTCAAAAGGTTATAGGGGATGGGCATGGTGGCACATGACTGTAATTCTAGTGGCTTAGGAGGCTGAGGCAGGAGGATCACAAGTTCAAAGCCAGCCTCAGCACTTAGCAATATCCTGTCTCAAAATAAAAAATAGAAAGGGCTGGGATGTGGCTCAGTAGTTAAGTGCTCCTGGGTTCAATCTTTGGTACCAAAAACCAAAGGGGGTGGGGCGCTATAGGACAGGAGTCACCTTGAAGAATCCATTTTGGGTGCTTTGCACCCAAGGATGCTATAAAAATAGAGACTATAAAATCAAATTCCAAACTTTTAGCTGCTGCCAGACTATCAGCTCTAGTTCTTAAAATTGAATCCAAAATGTTGCTGACATGTCTGAGATATGACTTTTTTTTTTTAATTTTAGTGAGATTCCTGTAATGCCCATCGATTGCTGGGTAATAAGTTGTACCTGTATGTCTCATTTACCTATGTAAAATTCACCGAACCATAAATCTACTATGGGAATTTAGTTTAGCATTCCTGTGACATTGAAAAACCATTGATCCTCGTGTACTCTAAGTGGCTGCATGTAAAGCCCATGTGCTCCAAGTGCCTGCGGGTCAAGCCTTTATAGCTGGGGTAACTCATTTTGTGGCTTCCTTAATGGCCGTGAGTTTTCATTTTATTGCATATCTATTATTTGGGTTGGGCTGTGATGAATGGTTTGGCTGCCTGGTTCAAAACAAGTCCAAGGAGACAGCGGTATCTAATTTGCTTTAAAATGATGATTATAAAGCTTTTCAAATAATCATCCAGGAATGAAGGGAGCAGATGCCACATTGCCTTGCCTGAGACATATGGCTGGAGGTGAGGGGATGATGTACCCCCTGTTTTTAGGGTGACTTGTGATTATAATGATCTTCATTAGGGAAGCCCTGGGAGGCCTTCTTTCATCCTAGGCAGTAGGGATGCTTCTGTTTCCTCCAGAGAAAAACCAAGAGCTTGCTGTGTGTTTCTAGATCCATCCCTGGGATGGGGCCTATGAAATAGAGGCTGTTGTAGTACCAAGTACAAGGACGGTGCCCAAGCAGAGCCATTCTCTTCTTCATGATGCCATTTGGGGACATATGAATAGAGATAACTGGTGTATCCTCCAAATTCCTCAACTTCTGCCTGGGATTCTGGCTCGCCCTTCCTTCCTTCCTTCCTTCCTTCCTTCCTTCCTTCCTTCCTTCCTTCCTTCCTTCCTTCCTTCCTCCCTCCTTTCTTTCCTTCCTTCCTTCCTTCCTTCCGATTGAACCTGGGGTGCTTAACCACTGAGCAACCACCAACCCCTCCCACCTCTTTTTAAAATTTTGAGACAGGGTATTGCTAAGTTACTTAGGGCCTCACTAAATTGCTGAGGTTGGCTTGGAACTCATGATCCTCCTGCCTTAGTTTCCCGAGCTGCTGAGATTGCAGGTATATGCCACTGTCCCCAGCTGGTGCTCCGGCTTCTATTACATAGTGACCTTTTCCTTCACCACTCTTTTGGCAGAGGAGTCTGAGCCCAGAAATGCATTTCTGTGCCCAGAAAACATGCTACTTCTGTTCTGACTTGGACAACCGCTCTTGCTGTCATCTTCCCTAATTGCACTACCCTATTGTCTATGTTTTTTGGGGGTAGAATCATCAAGGATCTCAGTCAGGGGAAGTGGATGGAGAAAGTAATGCAGGAAGCCATTGCTGAGGATAGGAGGGAGGGCCCATTTAGTGATAGCCAGGTGGCTGCTTAGCAACTGGCTCTCAGAGAAAACAAAAGCATTCCTCCCCCAGTTTGGGGGTAGCATCTGTGGGTATAAATTTCTGCGGAGAGACCCACCGTGGCTGATTTGAAGCTATTGAGTATTCAACAGTTTGCTTGAAAAATTCCTGTTAATTTTAACAATCAACTCTTATGAAACCAGGTCTAAGGAAACATTCTAAAATTTAGAGACTTCTTTTTGAGTATAAGCTCTTTGGTCCACAGAACAGATACCGTCTACAGCAGGAGAAAGTCTCCCAGTTATTCCCATCTTAATAAGAACTAATCAAAACAGAATAAGCTTTACTAGAGGGCGGAAGGGGGAAGATGGAGACCAAGCCCAGTCACACTGTATCAAGCAAAGCCCTGCAATTCAGGGTCAAACTTTAGGCCCTTGGTACTAAGGATGCTGTGAACTGCAAAAGTCCCCCTCCCCTCCACATCAATCACATGGGCATTTCCCTTGAGGGAGAATCATACTCGTTTCTCTCCCTGATGTCATCCAAGTACCTCTTCCATCTGCCACAAGAGCCCTTCTTACCATTGAATCGCACAAACTCCTTCTCAGGCCTTGAGAATATTTGCAATAACGACAGCTCAAAGAAATATCAATGTGAAGCAGGAATACCTTTCTGAAAATGAAACTCCAGGTAAGGGCTGAGGGAGGATTCCAGATTCTGTGGCTCAGGGTACTCAGTGCCCTGGTGGGGGACCCACACCCATGACCCCGAGGCTAGAGCCTGCAGGTAGGTGCTATGAGCTTGCAGGTCACACCCAAGGGCACATAATGAAAGGTGCTCACAAGACCTGCTCTAAATACAGCCTGAGTGCCCTCACATACAAAGGGGTTTCATCTCTTCATCTCTCTGGGGCTAAGAATGTCCTTTTATTCCCAGTTTGGACCCAGCACCGCCCTTCCCCTCCTTGCTGTCTGGGGATAACTCTTGCAGCTCATAGCTCTGGGATGTCCCAGCTCTGCCTATAGTTAACATGATGTAATCTCTTGGAAGATCACCTCAGGGCAAAGTCACAGGTCCTTGAGATAGCCCATCCACACACAGTGTTAAGCACCAGGGTCCCAGATACTTCCTCCACAGTCACCATGTTTCTCCAGGGATCCTGTGCCTTTCTTCAACTTGGACCTTTACTCTCCATTGTCCTTGGGTGGTGACTGTTTCCTGGCCCTGCTTGGCCAGGCCTCCAGCTCTCCTGCAGGGTTTTCCTCCAGGCATTGATCCCCAGTAGGGCCAGGCTTCAGCCCAAGGATAGACCTGAAATCTGTTCCCTCCATGTGCAGTCACAGAATCCCCCTCACAGCTCTGCTTCAGTCACACTCAGTGAGAAAAACCGTTACCCAAAAGGAACAGGGTGAGCCCACTCTGTTCCCACCCATTCACCTTTAATCCTTTTCTTATAGCTCAGGCTTGTTGCAAAACAAACTCAACACTTCCACCTCTCAAAGAAGCCCATTGAGGAGACAATGGGATGGACTCCAAGCCCACCACCACGGTGAGGCAGGAGCATTTGC
The DNA here is from genome assembly GCF_045843805.1 of Urocitellus parryii. Taxonomy (NCBI): domain Eukaryota; kingdom Metazoa; phylum Chordata; class Mammalia; order Rodentia; family Sciuridae; genus Urocitellus; species Urocitellus parryii. Next base: position 136,250,140 of record NC_135531.1, on the reverse strand, counting down.
AGACATGAGGCCCTGTGCCCGTGGGACCCCATACGGGGGCCTGACTTACGGAAGGCTGTGTAGAACTCGTGTAGGCTCAGGGAACTGTCGCTGTTGTAGTCGTCAAATAGGAGGAGGTCTCTTGGCGTGCACCCCAGAAAGTCCCCTTCTAGGTCCTGCTCCTTCAACATGTGCTGTGGGGTGACGAGGGTAAAAGGTCAGAGCCATATTGAAGTCAGTGTCAAGGACATGGCTGGAAAGTGGCTCAGGCCCAGTGGGGGCTTTGGGAAGCTCAATGGGCCTTTGAAACACCCGAAGCTCTTTGGTTTTGTCTTGTCTGATCCTCTCATTTTATAGATGAGAAGAGAGAGAGAGAGAGAGAGAGAGAGAGAGAGAGAGAGAGAGAGAGACTTTCCCAAGGTCACAAAGTGTTTGGGACAGAGTCTGTACTAGAGCTCATGTCTTTCCTCTCCCTGTCTGGGCAGACAGACCCCCAAGAAGTGCAAGATGGGAAGGTCTTTTTGGCCATTTGGCTTACCTCCTTGTGCTATTATTGGGGCAAGGAGAAGAGAAGGGGTTTGGGAACCCACCAAAGAGTAGCTGACCTTAGTGTGGGGAACAAGGTCCCCTTGCTCCCCTAGCACAAAGCTGATGGTTGTATTTCATTGCTGCACCCCCAGTCCTATCACTTCCAGAGGAGCCCCTCCTAGCTGTGGCACCCCCAGAAAGGGGCAGCTACATTCTACTGACCAGGCCCGAGCTGCATTCTACTGGTAAGCCCTCATGGACTCCTTTTCTGATCATGGTCTGGGCTTCAGGACGCAGACCCCTCCACCCTAAGCATGGCCAGCCACATGCCAAAAGAGAGCTTTGGGTAGAGGTTTCAGGCCTCCCCACTCAGCTGGAGTTGGAGCACAGGAGAATAATCAGAAGGAAATCTCAGAACAGAGGAAATGATTTTATTTTATTTTGAAGGGGAGAGGAAGGCAAAGATGTTTTCTCTTTGCTTAACATTCTCAGCTTGCCCTGTTATATTAAAGGCAATTTAATGTGATAATGTTAAAAAAATGACCCCTTACCCAGCAAGGGAGAGAATTCGATAAAAGGGAGATCAACCATAACGGCTGAGATCAATCTTTCGAAGATGAAAATTTCCCTTTGTCTATTTCTGCATTGGAAATTGATTAACTTTTCATAGGACCGACAAGTTTTTTCCCCCTGCGCCTTTGATTCGGCGTCAAGGGAAAGCCCACGTTAGCTGGGCTTTGCTTGGCAGATTTATGGAATGGACTTTAAATATATTAAATTTTAAAGAGGAAATCATAGTCAAATTACCATGCTTATTAATGGCTTCAGATGCCTCATGCCACATCTCTGCTAGATTAGAGCAACATTCCCAAGGAGGTTCTGTCTACCATGGAGCTATCTGGGAGATACATGGAGCTGGGTGCCAAGTGCCTCTGTCCAAGGCAAGCCAATGTAGAACCAGGTGGTTCTTCCTGCAGGTAGCTGTAACTAACAGGACCTGGGCTTTTCTAGAGCAGCTCAGGTCACCTATGGGACACTGGCATTGCCGCTCAGGGTCTTAGCCAGAGCAGGGACCAAGTGCTGAGGTGAAGATTTGCTGGTTCTCTGGAGGCCATGGGCAGCAGGCCTCTTGGGATGCACAGGGTTGCATGTGCTGTGGTGAGGTGTGGGTGAGCAGAGCAGAGTCATCTGAGATTCCCAAGGTGCGCCCAGGAAGCAGGCTCGGGCCTGGCTGGAACAGAAGGCCTGAGAGCAAGGAGCCTGCGACTCCAGGCTTGAGTCATTGATTCTCACTTGGGTTTTGCAAGAGCTTGCTTTTCCTGCTGACCTTGAGAGGACCATATGGAGCCTTCTGGTGGGAGACACCTGGTGCTGTGGGGAGGGCAGGTGAATGCGTAGCAACATTCCTGGGTTGCACCTGAGTTCCGTCAGGTTCAGGCAGTGATCGCAACTAGGGTAAGCTGCTTGATTTGTTAGCATCTCAGTTTCCTCATCTGAAAATATCTGTGAAGTGGGATGACAGAGCATGGCTGAAAGCATATATAGTAGAGCATGGCTGAAAGATCAAGGAGGAAATGACAAAGATGACGATGATGGCCACTGTTGTCTGTTGTGAACACCCTAGTGCCAGGCACTAAGCTAAGCACATCTTAGCTCCTTTAATCCTATGATGACCCTTTGAGGCTCACAGATGAGAAATGGAGGCCCAATGCAGTGAGGCCATCCCCAGAGACCCACCAGCTCCTATACATTCGAAGCAGCCCTAGACCTCAACTTGGCTCTGAAGTTCGTACTTTCAGCCACTGTCCTACATTGCAAGGGACTTGCCCATGCTTACTGGCCATAGGCAAAGGGCCTGGCTCAGTGCCAAGCCAAAGTACTCCCCTCCTCCGTCCTTCAGAGTGACCCCTTCACTGCCTTGATGAGGTCACTGTACCATGGTTAAGATTTCTCTGGCATAAATATGGTGACGCATCCTTGTCATCTCTGCTCTGGTGGCCACTATAGTTCTCTGAGGAAGAGCTGCCCCTATCACTTAAGGCACCAGGATGCTGACTTCATTTTCTTGCTTATCTTCGCACCTGGCTATGGGCCTCCTGGGCCTCCGGCTCTTAGAAGCAAACCAGCAGAGCAGAAGCAGGAATGCACCTAGATGCCCTTCAATAGATGAATGGATAAAAAAAAATGTGGCATTTATACACAATAGAGTATTACTCTGCACTAAAAAAATGACAAAATCATGGAATTTGCAGGGAAATGGATGGCACTAGAGCAGATTATGCTAAGTGAAGCCGGCCAATCCCTAAAAAACAAATGCCAAATGTCGTCTTTGATATAAGGAGAGCAACTAAGAACAGAGTAGGGAGGAAGAGCATGAGAAGAAGATCACCATTAAACAGGGTTGAGATAGGGGAGGGAAAGGGAGAGAGAAGGGAAATTGCATGGAAATGGAAGGAGACCCTCATTGTTATACAAAATTACATATAAGAGGAAGTGAGGGGAAAGGGGAAAAACAAGAGAGAGAAATGAATTACAGTAGATGGGGTAGAGAGAGAAGATGGGAGGAGAGGGGAGAGGGGAGGGGGGATAGTAGAGGACAGGAAGGGCAGCAGAACACGATAGACACTAGTATGGCAGTATGTAAAAAAGTGGATGTGGAACCGATGTGAATCTGCAATCTGTATACCGGGTAAAAATGGGAGTTCATAATCTGCTTGAATCAAATGTATGAAATATGGTATGTCAAGAGCTTTGTAATGTTTTGAACAACTAATAATAAAAAAAAGAATAATAAAAAAAAAGGAATGCAGACTCCTGGGCCCAGGACAGCCTTTCTGCATGAGGACCCCCACCCTGGCCCCAGGGAACGAGGTCAGTCTTTCTTTGCTTTTTGTGCTGCAGATGCTGACTACCCTCACAGCAGCTTGTCGCTGGACCAAGGGATGACTTTGGGGAGGGACACAAGCCACAGGGTTCAATGCAAGTGTTTTTCTAGACAAGTTTTTTTGGGGTGGACTCAGGGCTTCCTGCTAGTAAGAAAGCTGGGGTTTGGGCTGCCGATATTTGGCCACCAAAGAATTGTGTTGTCACCGGGCAGAGGACTTGGGACCCTCTAGGATAGGGCTCCAGAGGTGTTTTCTGGAAACCAAGCACTGCTTCCTTTTGATATTTCTGCTAAGGAAAGCAAAGGACTCAAGGAGGACAAGTTTGGTTTCCTAATTAAAACATCAGCCACCAGCCCCGCGGCAGGAGCGTTTTGCCTGCTGCCAGGCAGGGTGTCACAGTGTGTTCGTAAACAGTGGCTGAAGGCGGCTGGTGAGAAATGAATATAACTTTGTTTGTAAGATGTTCTCAGAGGTGTTGATCACAGACTCTGAGATTCCCAGGAGGGTGGCAGAGTGGCCTCCTGGGGACTCTGTGACAGAGACAGTTGCAACCCACTGTCCTCCCGTGGTCTCCGTGTCTCTTCTCTGTAGGTGCTAAACGAAAAACCGGGTTCCTTTATAACTGGGTTTTTACTGAACACTGTACCCACCTGAGCCAGTTCAGAGCTGCTGATGTGGCCATTCCCATCGGCATCCAAGTCCTTAAACAGAGATTCCACCAGGAGACGCTTTTGGGAAGCAGGGTCCTGTCTGTTTTCCACTTCGCGGAGTGGCTGCTGGTGAGTCTGGAGGGCCAGAAGGACATTCTTCAGGCGGGCATAGCCGGCCATGGTGCACGTGTCGCCTGGAAGAGAAGACGGGGTTGTTACAGCAAGATGTGTCCTCCGATGAGAGAACATTGTCTCCATCATGCCACTCACAAGGGTTTACTGTGCAGCAAATCGTGCAACGGTAGTAGATGGGACTTGTCTGTCTGTCCACCCATCCAAACTACAAATATTTGTATTTAATAAATGCTGCATGTGCTGCAAACGCTGGAGGGAGCCTGTCTATCCATCCCATGAATATTTCTCGAGTGCCTACTGTAGAGAGCGAGTGCCAGACGGAACAGGAAAATTCTTTCTGCAGAATTTACAGCGGCAGCCCCACAGCAGCTTTAGGAAAGCCGGCCCCCCGATTCCATTTGTAATAGCTCACTTTTGTCTTAATCCTACCTTACAGGCTGCTTTTGCATACTTGGCCTCATAGATTAGGGAGTCTTAGTTAACAGGACTAATAAGCCCTGCTTAAGGTAATTAGGTACACTCCCAGAGCTGGATTACTTGAAAACAAACATGTGTACACAAGTCCATGACCAAGAAACAAAAGGAAGCTTTATGAAATTAAACCCACAGCACACAGCCCATTACTCTTAGGCCTTTTATCACAGGCGTGTTTGCTGAACAGCATCAGAATCGCACCGTGCTTTGGCAAATGAGGCCTGTGATGCACTGTGACACGACATAGTTTATCTTGCTGGTGACGGGCCACTAGGATGAACACCACACAGGGCAAAGCTCATAAACTGGGTCTGCAGGGATATCACCAAGCCGTGCAGTACCTCCTGCCCTGCGTCCCCACCTCCCCGGGGGAGGGAGCTTTTCTGGCTTTGCCCAATCCACCATCCGGTCCAGGCTGCTGGGAATGGACTTTCTGAGGCTTAGTCATTTCCCCCTTAATTTCAAGGCCAGCTCAAGGCATCAGGGAGTATATCTCAGGGTTGGAGACCCAATAGAGAGCAGTGCTGGCGAGCATGGGCTCCGGAGACCAGTGGGTTTGAGTTCAAACTTCACTGCCACTGGGCTGCATGACCTGTAGCCTCAGTAACTTCATCTAAGAAGTGGGGATGACAGGGCGCTGGGTTTTGAGGAGTAACTAACATTCACACAAAGGGCTTTGCACTGGTCTGGTACAGAGTAAGGGCTCAAAGAATGGTCGCTCCTCTTTCCCTTGTTATTAGATTTGTTGAAAAGCCACTAACAGGGAATATGGTGGGAAGGGAAAAGAATGATGGGCGATTCTGCGGGTCTGTTCCTCTCTTCCTCCGGCCCTCTCACTAGACCAGCCTGGGTGTTGTAAACACAGTCTCTTGTATTTGTTTGTGTTTCTCGATTTTCTTCCAATTTGGGGTCAATTGATTCCCATCAGGAACAGATGCCCGTTACCATTTCCTTCTGCATGTTTGTTTAGGAAAAAATCAATTGTTGTGTTCAATATAATCCAATCTATTTGCTCCCTGGGAGTCTCCATGCTCTGTCAAGAATGGTTCTCTCCCATCCCCCTAGCCCTGCTAACACATTTTATTTTATTTATTTTTTTTGCCTGGTAGGATATTGATTCTTGGAAGTTCTCTGGGTTTCCAGTTGGCAAACCTGGTCCTCAAGTCTGTGCAGCTATGCAGTGTTGAACATGGTGGCCTTGACCCTCTACCAAGACACTCCTGCCCCTAGGACGATGGGACTGGTTGATGGGTTTTTCTTCCTTCTGGGTCCCTCACCCCCCACTCCCCCAAAAAGGAGGGAGTCTGGTCCTAGCAAATGGACCACAAGTGGGGATATAGAATAGGAATGGGGAAGAAGCTGTGGGGGTGAATGGGGATGGAGTCCCTGCATGACCTAGTGCTGGCTTCCCTGGGGGCGGGCACGTGTACTGAGATGCTGGGAAGCTGGTGTGCACAGCTGGAGTTCATAGGAGGCTCACCCCAGAAATGCTGCTGGAAATGAAGATTCTAAGAATCTGCCACATCAGAGCCACCTGAAGTTTAGGTCCGGCTGGGTCTGATGGGCCGTGACATCTCATCCTTGCCAGTCTCTCAACTTTCCTCATGGACCGTGGTGGGGCACAGACTCTTCTGAGCTGCTCAAGGTCCTGCGTCACTAGAGGTCTGCAGCTGGACAACACCACCCACCCTGGCAGGCTGGGGAAGCCATAATGTGGGTCCTGCTGAGGCAGCTCTGCAGGTTCTGCCCTCCTTTCACTTCTCTGTAGCCCACTGTGAGCTTGTGTGCTTCTGGCTTCTCTACCCTGGCAACTGCCACGTCTAGAAGTCAACCTGGGACTTTGGGGGACAGATGCCTCAAGTTGCCAGGATCGGTGATCCCTCAGACCAGGCCAGACCCCTCCTATCATTCACCTGCCCTTATTGACAAGCTGTGTGCCAGGCCCTGGGCAGCCCCGTGAGGATTCAGGTGCTTCCAGGGCATGGCCTCCTGGGTGCCCCAGGAGGAGAGTGTATGAAGCCAGGATGAGGAAAGCCCTGTGGGGATAATCAGGATGAGACCTGCAGGACGAGGAAGAGTGGTGAGAGAAGGATGAGCAGGGCAGGGTGCTACAGACAGCAGGAATGGCGTGTGCAGGAGCTAGTGGCCAGTGTATCTGAGGTCTGAGAAGGCCAGTGGCTGGAGGTTGTCAGCTGGGGGACAGTGAGACAAAGCAGTGTGGGACAGGGCAGTGGGGCAGCTCAGGCAGCACCCCCGGGGCTGTGGGCAAGTGTGGGAGCCAGAGTAGGGTGGCAGGTCCTGCAGCTCTCAGTTCCAAGCTCCTTTGTTTCCTTAACTGAGGGCTTCCCTGTACCAGGCAGCTGCTGGCCACTGGGGTTCTGAGCAAATGCAGGAGGAGTGCCTGGGAGAGAATCTTAAATCCTTCTTCATCCCAGGAGCAGCTGTATTAAAATGAGTCACAAGAGAGGAATTTGTCTAAAACCAAATCATGAAGTCATTTGTCCAGTATTTCTCATCTTCTCTAGGGTCTCCCAGCAATCCCTGCCATGGTCGCCTGAATCCCACAGGGCTAGGGGCCAGTGGAGTGGGGGTGGGAGGAACTTCCTTCCCTGCTCTCTTTCAGCCCCAGAGGCAGATGCCTCCAAATCTGTGGCTTCCAGCTCCATATGAAGGTGAGCTTTCCTCCCCGAGGCAGGCCTTGGCCTGGGGAGAGTCCTCCAAATTCCAGTTTTAGGTTTTTCTTCACGAAGTCCCCAGTTTCACTGTGGGGTCTGACAGGAGTGGCTTACCCACATGAAGCACTGGGTACCTGTGACTCTGCTGGACGTAGTCTTTAGCTAGAGGCTCCCTGCTCTGCTTTCAGTTCCAAACAGTTGTCTTGTCATAAAATAAATATATGCCCATCAAAGAGCACTTGGAAAGCACTTATGAGTATAAATAGAAATAAATAAATATAATAAATCATCCACAATCTATCTCCCAAAGGCGGCTGCTGTCAACACACTGCTGGCCAGAGGTTAAGCCAGCGCCTCTGCTCAAGTGATGAGGGGCCCATTAGCACAATGAACTCATGCATGTGGGCGGCTGGCCTGCTGCATGTGGGCTCCGAGGCCTGGGCTCCTTAGCTTCTATTTTCTGACTTTTTTTCCTGCCCTTCTCAAGTTCCTCTCAATTTTGGCAAGAGAGTGTCAATAGCCAAGGGTCACATCTTTCTTGTCTTCCCTTGGGTCATCCCTGCCCACCCACCTGGCAAGTCCACATGGGACTGAGAGGTGGGGCATGGTGGGAGAAGGCCCTTTAGCAGTATTGACCCCCGGAGCATTCTCTGGCTTGGGGGCTTTGCATTTATTGACTCCTTCCTCCATCTGGAATGTTCTTCACCCAAGTCTCTACACAGCTCACTCATTCACTTCATCTTGGCTAAATATCACTGATCTACACCAGCATCCCACACCTTCTTTACTATGCCCTGACCCTGTTGGTGGGGGATGGGTGCCTGGGGGGATGGCACGTGGTCTTTCTGGACCAGGGCAGGGTCCATTCTTAGCCTTGGCCTCAGCAGACTTGGCTCCTCCAGGGGGATGTTCCCTGGAGGGTATGCGGCATGGGCTTGGGGACCCCAACACCCCTCCCTAGTGCTCCATAGATGTTGACCAGCCCGGTGTTCAGAATAAAATGGGCAACCCGTGGTGGAAAGGCTTAAACTTGTTGCCAAGGACCCTCTGGTTCAGCCTGGGGGAGGGCAGACTCAAATATAGTTAAATGTGCCCACTGATGGATCCAGGGGTGGCGTGACTTTCCAACGATTTGAGGTCTGTGCCTTGTGATAATAGGCTGCTGTGTCTGAGACCAACAATTAGAGACGATTGTCACAGGCTGAGCAGAGCACTGACAAGGGAGTCAGGAGACCATTGGACTTGGACTGGCTGTGAGGCCCTAGGCCCCTCACCACCTTACCAGGTCATTACATAAAGAAAAGGTGAGAGGAAGTGTCCATGTGGCCAGCCATAACCGAGGACTCTTTCTCTTTCTCTCTTCCTCTCCCTCTTTCTCTCTCTCTGTGGCAATGGGTATAGAACCAAGGCCTCATGCACACTACATGAGCTATATTCCCTGTCCCCTTTTATTTCCATATTTTCATAGGTACATTATAATTTTACATAATAGTGGGGTTCATTGTTTCATATTCATACATGCACATGATATAACAATATAATATGGTCAATATCATTCCCCAGTATTTCCCCCTTCCTCCCCCTCCTCCCTCCCCTAGTTCCTTTCCCCTAATTTGTCTCCCTTCTCTGTTTTCATGAGATCTCCCCCACACACCTTTTTTAAAATTTTTCTTTTCTTTTTCTTCTCTAGCTTCCACAAATGAGAAAACCAAACCAAACCTGTGCCCTTGGCTTTCTGAGTTTGGCTTATTCACTCAAGTTCCATCCATTTTCCTGCAAATGACATGATTTCATTCTTCTGTATGCCCCAGCCCTTTCATTATTTTGATTTTGAGACAGGTTCACTAAGTTGTCCAGGCTGGCCTTGAACCTGCGGTCCTCCTGCCTCGGCCTCCTGAGTAACTGGGATTACAGGCGTGCAACCCCAGGCCCAGATGAAATGTACTCATTGTTCCAAGTAAGTAGGGGTGTGGCTTATTTGTCTTTGTCACCTTCAATGTGGGGCCTGCGATAGGGTGGCAACTAGATAAGCATTTATGGATCAGCAGAAGAGGGGAGATGTCCTGGATTCCCTCTCTTTCTTCCCACTGCCCAGGGCCCTTCCATCTCTGAGCCCTCTCAGGGTCTTGCCCAGCCTCACAGGCCAATAGTAGGGTCCAAACACCTTCTTGCTGGCCTGGCTCCCTGCCATTCAGCAGGGCCTGCCCGGCCAGCCCTGGCTCTGGCCTCGGGCTCCTGCCAGCACACATGTGCTGTGGGGCTCTTCCTGTTCCCAGGCCAGGCCTGCTTTGGCAGATAAAATATTGATCAGCCTGCTGAGGAGCCCAGAGTGTGATCCTATTTTCATGTCAGAACTCGGTAATGAACTACATTTATCAAGCCTGTTCTCCATGAGAAAGGTCAGTCGCAGATCTGGCTAAGTTGTTATGACACCTCATTAATCTAGTTCCCTCAATAATTGTCCCTCTATGAAGATTCTAATGCTCTCCCATTCTGGCCACTGTCCTCCACACCAAAGAGCATGGGCACGGCCACGTTTAATTTTTAAGCAAAGGGAGATAGGAAGCAGGGAGCTGCCTGTGGAATGAAGTGTCCATCAAAGGAACACTTTCTATTGCAAAACAAAGGGAAGTGAAGGAGACATTGTGAATATTCCATCAGCCACTTGTGCCCTGCCAGGTCACGCCCCCGAGGGGCCATCTTTATTCTGTAGCAGGCAGGTGAAGCTCTGGCCTGGGTGGGGCTGGAGAATCCCATTCAAGGGGAGGGAGGGTGTGGCAGAATGTGGGCAAGACAGAAAGGCAGCCGGAAGTCCAGCTTCTAAGCCAGTTCAGAGGGGGACAGGCCATGTGCTCAGGAACCTGCATGTTGATGAGGCTGCAAAGTGGGTTGTCTCTTGTTCTTCCTCTTCCTTCCCTGTTATGGTTTGGGTATGAGGTGCTCCCCCCAAAGCTCCTGTTAACGTAGGAATGTTCAGAGATGAAATGATTATGTTATGAGAGTTGTAACTTCATCAGTGGATTAACCCATTTGATGATTTTCTAATTTGAATGAATCAACTGGCTGGTAACTGCAGGCAGTTGGGGACTGGCTGGAGGAAGTAGGTCACTGGGAATTATATATCCTCTGTCTGGCTCCTCCCTCTCTTTCTCTCTCTCTCTCTGCTTCCTGGCTACCATGAATGAATAGCCTTCCTCTACCCTACCCTTCAGCCATGATGTTCTTCTGCCTCACTCAGGCCCAGAGCAATACAGTTGGCTGACCACGGACTGAACCTCTGAAACCATAAGCCAAGAAAAACTTTTCCTCCTCTAAGTAGTTCTTGTTGAACATCTCAGTCACAGCAGTGAAACGCTAACTAAATGCCACCCACCCTCCACAACTATTCCTTCACCCAGCTCTTCAGCCTCCCTTGCCAGCCTCCCTTTCTAACATGCCAGCCCCTGGCTGAAGAGGCCCCTCATGCACTGCCCCTGATCCCCCTTCACTGCCCTTCCCTGGACTTCCATTAGGTACTTATTTATCCAGTGCAGATTGTCAGGCATCTCATTAGACAACAAGCTTCTCCAGGGCAGGACTGGCCTTGTTTTCAGGTGCCTCCCCAGCACCTGGCCCAGTACCTGCATGTAGACAGTGTGCATTAAATATCCGTTGCCTGTGTGACTATGGACTCCTGTGGAGAGGGGAGACAGGTGACTCGGAGAGGGCTGTGGCTCTGCCTTGAGGGAACAACCCCAGGCACCCTGAGCCACAGTGATGGAGGTCTGGAACTCTGGAGGGGCTGGGGTCCTGTGTCATCTATCTTGTCAGCTCCCAGGTGCAATGTGAGTGCAGGAGCCTAGCTCCTGGGCCTCACCCAGTGAGGCTTACCAGGGGGTATGGGCTCTTCCTCACCCAGGAGATTTCCTACAGCATGATCTCTGGCATGGCCAAGCTGGGGAGGATGGCAAGGTGGTCAGACACAGAGGGACTTAGATACTAGGTGGCATAGGGAAGTCTCTTTCAAGTTCTAGTGGTCATGGGGCAGCTCTCTAGGAAATGCCTCTGGGGAGGAGGCTGATAAAACATTTAGTTCTCTCGTCCTACCATGGTTAGCCAGGACAAAGCCTGGATAACTCTGCAAAGAGGCCAGCTGGGGAGGCCTGAGGGTATATTCGGCTAATGCACAGCTTCAGGAAAGGCCTGATGCCTTGGCTGGGCTCTGCTCAGTAAATGGGCACAAAGATGACCCTGAGGACCCTCTGTGCCTGGGGAGAATTTTATTAACAGGTAAGCATGTGAGGGTGGAGTGGCTTTGGAGGAAGCCAAGGCCACAATGAAGAACCTAGCCTTGATGGTCTCCAGAATACTGGAATTTTCTACTGGGGCACAGCCCTGTACTCAGGAGTCTGCCTATAAATCCCAGACTTACTGGACAGGGAAATGCAAACACAGATAACTGACATCATGAGCGAGCTCATCTTCCACTAATGCCAGAATCCCCTTCAAGGATGGGGAGGGTCTAAGGGCAGGGGAGGGGACAGAAGGAAGTGCTGGGGTGGGGGCTTTGGGTCAGACTCTGAAGTGCCACCAAATGTGGCATGAGCAACTCTCTTCCCAAAATGGTCTTCCCCCCAGCACTTTAGAAACCACATAGTAGCCATCTGTGTGCCCTTGGGCCACACTCACTGGATTTCTTTAACCTGACAGGGTGGCATGGTTCCTTCCAGGCAGGCCTGGGGCCAAGGCTCAGCTCCCTAGAACCATACCTGGGAAAAACTTAGACCAGAGAGAGGCAAGATGTACTCCCGTTCTCCTGGCTTCCCTTGAAGTCGGCTCATGTGCAGGCTCTCTGCTTTCTGCAAATGTTAGCAGCATGGCTTCCCACATGTCCCCAGTCAGTCTGATAAACCAATATCACGTGTTGCCCCGACAAAGCTGTGATCTTTACCACTGAAGCAAAAACGTGGCATAATCGTCTGGCACCAACATTACAGCTGAACGTGGTCGCGTTACCCGGGCCTCAGTTGCAATGTGTCATTTTGAGGTCTATTTTGAAACCGCTAAGCTGTGCAAAGAGCGAGAAGTATTTTACTCCCAGATCTAATTTATGAGCCGCCATAACTTTGCTAGAGTTTAGCTTAAGAGGAACAGATGTTTAACTTGATGTAAATTCATGAACATTAACAATCTTTCCGCTGCCATTTCTGGGAAAATTCAATTAACAATAAATGCCAAAACCAATGGGCTTATTTTTTGGATACATTGTTAGCTAAAATGATGCTGTTCCCCTGGTCCTGGGGACGAAGCCACAAAATGCTGAAAATCCAGGAGATTGTGACGCACTCATGAGACTGTCTGCTCTCATTCCCAGGACACCTGCCCACAGGTTTACTCAAAGTCCTGCCACCTGGTGACTGTCACAGCTGGCTGTGGAGCCTGGCCACTCTCCTGGACTCAAACATCCTGCTCAGGTGTCTCTGCTTATCTCTGGCCTTCCCTGGGGCCACTGGCTTCTCCAGACTTGCTCCACCAACTCCCCATGATCTGCTGGAAAGCCTGGCTGCAAATTTTGTCCTCAGGTGACCCCTTCCTGGAAGGTTTTTTTCCTCAAATCAGACTTCTAAATTTTTTTTGATAAGGCCCAATTCCATGGAACTGCTCTGTCACTTCCAAACCATTCAGGCCTTGAGGAATTTTTCTGTGTCCTGTCCCCTCCGTAGACTCACCTTCTGGAAGCAAGGACTGCACTCTTGTCTTTGTGGGTGAGTATGGCCCCTCTCTTACAGCACACAGTCATGGTGACCCATAGTGGACTGGTGCCTGCCCACAGGTTTGGAAGAGCTGGCTTGCCTCCTGTCCCTTCTGTCACCTCTTCACTCATTAGAAAGAGGGAAGGGTTGAGGCCTAGACCCTGGGGATACCAGGGGGTGATCAAGGATTCAAACCTGGGTATCCTGACCCCAGTTCGTGTCCTTTCAACCACATGGCAGAGGGGTCTTAAAGCACCCCCCCACACCACCCCCCAAAACAGAAGGAAGGATCTGTGTCCCCCAATTTTCCCTAGAGGAACCTCAATCAGAGGTCAGACTGAGGTCATGGAGGGAACTGTTAGCTTTAGGGGAAGTAAGTAACAGGAATGTTTTTATGAGGGACTCAAACTTGGGTTTGCATCAGAATCACTTGGGACTCCTACTAAAAGTGCAAATTCTGGGCCTTACCTCTACCGTGTCTGGGGTGAGGACTGGAAGGCGGCATGTTAACAGAGTCTCTGGTGACTCTGGCCTGGACAGTTCACTGACCACACTGGGAAACAGTCCTTCAGCAAACAAGTGTATCTGGCCCTTCCAACAAGATTCACTTAACTTAGGAGCTGACTGGAAGGGACACCCACCAGGGATTAAGTAAGGAAGAGAACCTGGGCCGCACCTGGAGGTGCCTCCCCCAAGCTGCGACCCGGAGACATCTCCTTCTTACTTCCTGGCCCCTGCTCCCCTGAACAGCAGGGTTGTGCTGGTCCCACTAACTGGCCAGCCCAAGAGTCCAGGGAGAGGAGGGCACGGACACAGGGCTGGGTTCTGTCTTGCTGTGCAGAGCTGTCAGCTGTCACAGGCACGGCTGAATTTGTAAAGGTCACCAGCCGGCATTTGGCCATGTCGTGCTCCTGTGCTCCTGGGTCAGGTTTTTGACATAAGGGCAGCCGGGGTGGCTGAGGGAAAGCAAATGGGAGCATCTTTTAGCTCTCCGTCCTCTCAGAACTCAAAAGAGCAACATCGGGTTGGCAAGCTCTCCATCTGGTCTTTCCCCGGGAGTGTCCACATTTGAGATCCCAACTGCTTTTGAATTCTCTGGGTTGAAGATACAAGGCCTACGTGGGGACCATAAACACAATCTGCACAGCAAAGGCTCTCCAGGGCATTTAACCCTGCATATGACAGGACACGCACACACGTGTGTACCTGCCTGGTCCCGGTGCACGGTACTGCAGCAGATCAAGCTCACTCCAACACGGTGGAAACAGCCACCCTCACTTGCACCTCAATTCACGGACAAACCCTCATCTCCATTTTCACCCCAGCTTCAGGTAATTTAAATGAACAAAACCACTCAGACCTTTGTTAGATAAATGGTACATTTGCTCATGAATGCCTGGTTCAATTGATGTTGCTATACAGTCTGCTGTTTGACATTTACAATCCTCTTTTTTTATTCCTATTAGAGAAAGCAAAATTGGTTGGATTCCTGAGAGAGGGATCCACATATACTTTTTATGGCTGACTGGCACATCTATCAGGTGGCCCTAGTGTGAAAAGAGTAATGTTTGAAAACTTGAATAAATGCTAACCCCCCTGGCATTAAGGACTTTATTGTTGTGTTAGGGTAAAACCCAGATGCAACTAGCTCCCTAACAAATCATGTATACCTTTATGAAGACGGCCACTGGCTGCTTATAGGCTCAGGTACCCCCACTGCCCTGTCTGGAAGTCCAGTCCCTGTTCACTATCCCCGGTTACCCCTCACCTACATCCAGAGGAGCAGGACCAGATGATGGTCACCAGATTGGGAAGTTGGAGGGGTAAGAGAGTAGGGGCATCCCCGACCTCCTGTGTAATTCTATTGATTGTTGTCCTGAGAATTCACCAAATGTGGGGGAAAATCCTGCTGTCGAGATGGCACTATTTTGGCTCCTTAGGTACCAGTGATGGCTGGGAATATAGCTGCTTTAGTTTTAAGCTGAGTGGTGGGATGCTTCCCCAGAGACACAGCAGGGTCTCTGGCTGTGGCTAGGTTTTGAAGTGGCTGATAATACAGTCATGAGTAAGGCTTAGGAGCCAGGCCTGGAGAGCACTTTGTTCCCACGTGGACTTCTTGCACATGCTGGGAATCCACATAAATGGTCTTAACATGAGCACTGTGCTCCCTAGGAGGCCCTGTGAAATTCCGTAGCAGTGCTTTTGGTTGTCACAGTGATCGGGGAGCCTTATGGCACTTAATGACCAGGGAGCCTAGGGATCCTGCTCTTGGTGGCAATGTCCTGCTCAACAAACCTGGTGTCTCATGAGTTGTTATTTTATGTATTTATTTCTTGTATTTTCATGAGTTTTTTTTTAAATGTCCCAGCCATGGAATTGAAAGATCTAGTTATCAGCATATTAGACTAAATCTAAAAGTATATTATATTTACAAATTCCATTCCTCCACCCCAGGGTTTAGCAAGGACTTTTCAAGGATGTACCTATGCTATCACGTATAAATTTTGTTTATCAGTTTATTACAAATTGGTCACCACTTTGGAGAACCACTCCTCCCAAAGCAATGACAGCTGAGGACTCAAATCACCATGATAGCACACAGGTCCTAGCTGCAGCTGTTGCATTCACAGGGATCTCAGTGTGGCTCTGGATGCGGGGCCACCTTGCACTTTGAACGTGACCAAGTCCAAACAACGAAAGGCCTATTTTATGCTCATCACTTTTCTTGCATTTCTCTTTCGTGTCACTGTTGTTGATAAGACACATTCATTTAGGAAAATAAAGCGAGTTTTATAAAAGACTTGCTATAAAAATGGGAACCTTCGGTCTGATGAGGTTAAAGACAAGTAATTGCATGAACAGACTGAATCTGTGGCCTTATTTCTTTTCACACTCCTGGGTACTGTGATTGTCAAGAACGGCAGGAGCGGAGTGTGTATGGGGTGAAGTGTGTGTGTGTGTGTGTGTGTGTGTGTGTGTATCCCCTGTGGATATGCTGTGGACCCCTGTGTGTAAGTACAGCCTGTGTGAAGGCCAAGCTCAGGGAAGAAGAGTGTGCCGAGTCCCACGCTTGACCATGGAGCTTCTAGGAAGGCAGCTGGCATCAGACCTTGAACAAAAGGCTTTATCTGGTCCTCAGTGATGAAGAAGGGACCCTCCACTAGGGAGGCAAGAGCCCCACACAGGTGCCACAGGGCCCACCTCCCTTCCTGCCATCTGCTTTCCCCCAGAACTAGGCTTTTCCTGTCTCTGTCCTTCCAGGGCACCCCCTGGAAGACAGGTCACAGCACTCTAGTCTAGTAGGTGAGGAGAACGGGCATGGGGCAGAGTCTGAGCTGGTGCCTCATGTGCCTGGGGTGGCCTGCGCTATTCTTCTCCTCGTATCTCAGGGCTGTTTACTCAGAGTACCTGTCAGATTCTGGGCCAAGCCAAAGAGCTCCTGGGTTTTAAAGATGACAAGCAGAGATTGTCCTCCTCTGGTGTCAGGGAAGCATGGACTGCAGATCAGGGCCCGAAAGGAGCATCCAAATGCCACATTCCACCTGCACCAGCTTGGTTAGCTTTGGGGACATTTACTTTAGAGGAAGGGATGTTAGAGGGACACTACCTCTGGATGGTCTCTGAAAATGACTCTTGCTAAAAGCTGGGGAATCCTGCCCTTACGTGGGCTCGAAGAAATGGACATTTAAGAGAAGAATTACCTGCACTCAGGGTTTTAGACCTAAGAGGGCTTGGGAATTTTCTGAGGTTTGAAGGATTTTTTTTAACCTCTTTGTCTTGGATGATGGACAGTAAATCTGAGGTCAAAACAAAACAAGGCTCCACCATAACTCGACTCAGAGCACCCCTGTTTTGGGGAGTTTTGCTGCCTGGGCAACATGGAGCTGCGGAAGGAGTTTCAGAGGCTCCTTCCCCACAGCTTGGGCGTGTTCGTACTGGAAACATCAGAATTTGGGCAGCCTGCAGAGGGAGCAGTAGAAACCTAGTCAGTTCCAGGTGGAACATGTGGGTTTTTTGACCTAGAGACTCTGAGCCTCTGAGCAGGGCATGGCTCAGGAGACGGTGGCCCACAGATGAATGTGGCAGTGCCACTGAGAGAGGTCACTGGGGTGCAGCTCCTCTGAGTGCTCAGAAAGCCCCTCTCCCCTAGCCAAATGAGCTATTCCAGATGCAGCTTATCTGCTTGGTGTCTGTGGTGTTCACTCCTCGGGCGGCAGCTGGATGGGATTTTGTGAATGGGCCAACTCTCATTACATTCCCACGCTGAGAAATCGCTCCAGCCGGCTCTTTGCCCTCCATATTCATAAGTTCTTAGAGTCCAAGAGTGGCCTCCTTGCTACCCAGTCCAGAGTGGAAAGAGATTCAGATGCTTTAAAAGAATTCAGGACCCACAGGAGACAGGAGTGGGAGGGATGTTCCTAGATTCTTCCACGAAGGAGCTCAAAGCACATTTGGCCTGGGAGAGGTGGGGCCAGTGCCTGTAGCCCGAGGCTTTTCAGAGCCTGGGCATGTGCCTTGTGCACCCCGAGTCTCTGCTGACACAGTGCAGCCCACACACAGAGCAGAGTTAGCTTCTCTTGCCTCAGGCTTCTTTTGATTCAGGAGTTAAAAATTTCAAAAAGAACCTTCCATGTTGAAGGGCAAATGCATTACACTACCTCACATGATGGGGTTCAAGAAACTCCATTTGATGATGCTAATTGCTTTTAATAAAAACCAGAGCCATCAGTTAAATAAGCCAATCGTGTCTCAATTTGACTTTTGTTTTTCTCACTATGGTGCTGGTAAATATAGTGTCCTGGTGGGATTTTTCAAGAATAGGCTGAGAGAAAAGGTACACTCATACATTGCTGGTGGGACTACAAATTGGTGCAGCCAATATGGAAAGAAGTATGGAGATTTCTTGGAAAACTGAGAATGGAACCACCATTTGACCCAGCTATCCCACTCCTCAGTCTATACCCAAAGGACAGGTAACATCAATGTTCATAGCACCTCACTTCACAATAGTTAAACTGTGGAAACAACCTAAATGCCCTTCAATAGATGAATGAATAAAGAAACTGTGGTATATATACACAATGGAATATTAACCAGCATTAAGAGAGAATAAATTTATAGCATTTGCAGGTAAATGGATAGAATTGGAGAATATCATGCTAAGCGAAGTTAAGCCAATCCCAAAACACCAAAGGCTGAATGTTCTCTCTGATAAGTGGATGCTGATCCATAGTGGGTGAGGGGCATGGGAAAAATGGAGGAAGTTTGATTGGGAAAAGGGAGGGAGAGGTGGGGAGGAGTTATGGAGGCAGGAAAGATGGTGGAATGAGATGGACATCATTACCTTAGGTATATGTATGACTATACATATGGTGCGACGCTATATCATGTACAACCAGAGAAATGAAAAGTTGTGCTGCAATTGTGTACAATGAATCAAAATGCATTTTCTGTCATATATACCTAATTAAATAAATTAATTTAAAAAACTGAATGATCAAAATATAGTATTTTCAACTTGTGAAGTTTATTCTAAAGTCATCATGATTTTATTTTTTGTTTCTCTGATTTATTAAAATATTCTTTTACCTAAAAAAAAAAAGAGTAGTCTGAGAACGTCTCATTTCTTCTGGAGGCCTACATCACCCAGCACTAGGGTAAACACAGACAGGAAAACAAGACCTTCCACATGCACATGTCCTCCCTCCTCCAAGTTTTTATCTATCTCTGCCTGCCTGTCACCATGCCCCTGCCCACAGAGCTATGGATCTGGATGTGCATTCTACTGACAGTGGCCCCATGCCAGCCACTCAGCCCCAACCTCATTCTCCCACTCCTTTTACTTCTTGGAGGCTCTGACACAGTCTGTCATACCTCACAGGCTACAGACCCCAAAAGCAGGTGTAAAGGTTTGAGGATGATGTAGTCAAAGCTCCTCATTTATGGATTAGGAAACTAAGGCCCAGGCAGAGTAAGAGTCCAGTCTATGGGACTGGGCGTGGTGGCACACGCCTGTAATCCCAGCAGTGTGGGAGGCTGAGGCAGGAGGATCTCGAGTTTAAAGTCCTGTCTATGGATCCGGGTTATCACCTGGCTAGAATTTTGCGCTTCACATTCTCGGAGGCTTTTCCTGCCTCATCTCCACCTCCTTTCTATTCTAATTCTGGCCTTCCAGCTCTGGCAGAGGAACCCCAGGAGACAGGAATAAAGCTTGGGGAAAGGATCGAGGAGGCTGTGAAGGGAGAGGACGGGATTTTCTACAGCATGAGGAAGATGTTGGAAACCTGCTCAGGTACAAGGACTGTTTACTGGGCAAATATTATCACAAACACACTGGAACATTCCTGCCTTTTCCTGCCACATCCTCGGTTAATCACCTCATCCAGCGTCTGGAAACACAGAGGTCGTAATGATGGGGATTTCCGGGCCCTTTAATTGAGAGAAGTGATCTGCAACCAATTTCCAGGGCAAATGTCCCTTCAGGGAGGCAAAGTCATGATCAGTGAGGACATTTCCTTGTGGAACAGAGGCTGACCTTCTCCTGACCTAACCCAGCAGGCTCTGGCACTGGCCAGGACCTCCTGGGTCAGGTGGAGGGATAGAAAAGAAATTCTAGAAAGAGCCATGTTGTGGAATGCTCTTCTGGACAGCTGTTCTGGGGAAGGACGAAGGGAGCCAGAACCTGGCCTGAGTCAAGAGGGCCCTTCAATGCCCTATGTTTGACCTCCGGCCTCAGTGTTTCAGGGCATAACCTAGGGCAGGAAGATGCCCGAGAGCCCACAGATGATCTCATTGTTCTACTTCACTAGTAATTTGCATTGTTCCCATCCAAAATTGTCTCATCCTTTGGGTGTAAATACCTGAAATGATCCCAGTTCCAAGCTGATATTGCAACTGACACGATTAAATTCCTAGCTGGTTGCTTTGTATTGCAAGCGCAGCACTACATCACAGTTGGTCAGTGGCCCACCATCCTCATTGGATCGTTCTCTCCCGCACTTGACCCTCTGGCCTCTGCTCTTCTCTCCCTCTTTCTCTTTTTCCTGGGGACTCCTCTAAATGACACTGTTGGCTTTAGCAGCTTTTCTGATTGTCACTCTCTCTTTCAAAAGGTTACTGAACATTGGTTATGCTTGGGTCGGGACTTGAATGGAGCCCGGTGTTGGGGACACTCAAGTGCTGGTAACATTCCGTCTCCTGATCTGGATGCCGGTTAAACAGACGTGCTCTTTGTGGAAATTCACTGAGCCATATGCTGATGACTTATTCATTTTTCTATATGTTCTGTGCTTCAATAAAATGTTTATTTTGAAAATGCAATCTTATGTTTCTCAATATCTGAATGATTTCCATTGCTTTGAGTAGAAAGTCTTATTATCAGACAAGCCCAGACCTGGGTATGTGGGGACAGAGGAAGATGGGGGATCCCAGGTGGTCACTGATGCCTTGGACTTGGCCTTGAGTCAACAAAAGGCCCTGGGCTGAGGGTCCCGTCTGTTAGGACCTGGGATGCCCACCTTCCCTGGAGCTATTAGATATCTCAGGCCTGGGGGCTCTGGGGAGGATGCTGCATGTGTTGGGGTGTTGGTGAGCAGCCTTAGATGGAAGAATGAGAGTTAGGGGATACCCACTGCCCTGGAGATCCCCCAATCCTGGCCTCACTCCTACATGCTGCTCCTGAGAAGTGTGTGAAAGAAGCTCAGGAGCTAGGATGACATGGTTCAGGCCACTGTCCATGCCAGCCCTGGGAGCAATGCTTCTGATACACTTGGTGGCTGTGTCTACCTGGCACCCACTTCCTACGCTGGAGGCCTGGCTGGCAGTGGGTGGCTCTTGTCTCTGAGGCACTAGCATGAGGTGGCTGATTGTTCAGTCTATTCTTAGTGACGGTTTGCTATGGTCCTAGGAGTAGCTCCCCCTGGGAACCCCTGAGCACACAGGGCCCAGGGAGTCTCTCCTAGACCACACCCTGGCCTGCTCTGCCTGTTTCTCCTCTCTTGGTTCTCAAGGGTTGAAAGGAGGACTCAGGCACGGCTGGGACTTGACTTCCATAGCCCTGGCTGTTTGGCTCATGGGACACAGAAATGGACACAAAGGGCCTCCTGCTCAGAAGGAGCCTTCTGCAACCTCACTTCACAGTCTCGTTGTTCCTGACTTCCCTGCAAGTCCTCCTTGGACAGGCCCAGCCTCACTTCCTCCAGGCCTTGCTTTGTCAGGATCCTCTACTGAAATGTCCTCTGGGTAACCTCAGAGAGTCCTGACTTATTCTGGGACAGCTTGGGTCTCCTTTTCTTCTAGAAAGCCCTATCCCTGGGCAGTTCCCTGCTCTTTCTGGGACAATCAAGGTCCTCCAGATCCTGTATTTTACTTTCAACATTCACTGCTCTGATTTGGGTGTTAACAATTTCAAAAAGAACAAACAAAAAGGGCCTGGGGCTGTAGCTCAGGGTAGAGTACTTGCCTAGCATGTGTGAGGCACAGGGCTCGATTCTCAGCCCCATATAAAAATAAATAAATAAATAAATAAATAAAATAAAGGTATGAAAAATATAATAACATCATATTTAAAAAAAAAAGAATTAAAAGATGTCTAACAAACTACGGCTCCAGGGAAAGTACTGCTAATTCTCTTTCCAGTGTTGAGTATGATGCTTGCTAAGCCAACGGGGCCTCATGTACCAACGGTGGGACACTCCAAGGCAGGAAGGGTGCTTTACCTTCTGTGTTGTTGCACATGCCATGCCCACAAAGGATGCCCATCACCAGGAGAGGACAAAGTAATTAGCTCTAGGTGATGTGACTTTCAGATGGCCTACAGTGAGGGAGCAGAGAGAGGCCCACTACATAGCAGGAGGTAGTTTGAGGCAATTCATCATCATTCCAAATGTCTGGCCTGGCCAGGATCAGTGACCCTGTAGCTTACCCTGTTCTCTGAGCTCACAAGCACATGACTTACTGCCTGGCTTACCTAATTTTAAGAATCCAGGCTGAACATAGGTTCAAGAGACATCAGTAAAACTCTCAGAACCCCCAAACTCTCAGCCCCTCTTATCTTGAGGCCACAGAAAACAATCCCTCAAAACAGTCAAGTCCTTCACCCTCCCCAAGTGCTTGTTGACTCCCAGCCTTGAGTCCCTTTGGGTATTTGGTGCCTAATGCAGGACAGAGAGCAAGCCTCATCCGTACAGTCACACTGCAAATCCAGGGCAGGGCTGTGTCTCCACCTTCCTGGGCCTCTCCAGATCTGTGGGATGAATGATTTGCCTGATCATGATGATGGGTTCTGACTGCGGGGGAGAGGCAGGCATGGGACCCTATGGCAGCTGGACACAGGTCTACACTCAGAAGAGTGGAAAATGGGTGGGGGGCTGGAGGTCCACAGTGCTCTACTTGGGGAAGCAGGCCCCCAGTAAGGCCCAAAGCCCTCACCCTGCTCTTTCATGAGCATGAGACTGAGGTGGGCAATCCAGGACTTAGCTCTGGACAATCTTCCCCAAGATGTTCAGACAAACCATGGAGGGGAATCAAGAACGCATTCTGTGTAACAATTGAAGAGTTCCTTTAAACCCCGCTGTCCCTCCTGATGGGAAAATCACTGCCTTTGGGACAGGAGTCCTCTCTGTTTTTCCTTTGCTAGCAAAGTAATAAACCTTCCTTTTCCTTTTTTCTCAAAAAAAAAAAAAAAAAAAAAAAAGGATTGCATTCAAAGTGGGGGTTTCTTTGCCTGAGACCTAAAAGACAAAGCCAACAGTACATTTTCCAACTAAAAACTACATCCAAATGGACCTTCTTCAACTGATCTGTGCAAATACTTCACCTAGTTTTTAAAAGGCGACGAGGTGAAACTTGCTGTGACTGCTGACTCTGCTTGTTTAATTGGGGTGCATTAGTGCTGATTGGAGCCCGAGGCGTCTTCAAGGAGTAGATCTGGGTCCACTTATCTGGATCGCATCCACCTGAGCAAACAGCCATGATTATAGCTTTTAAATGACTCAGTAGAGCTAATGGATCACAAAAAAGAGCCCAGAACTGAAAATAAATATAAAATGAGAGAGTCACTAACTTAAAAGCTGGGCTGCCAAAAGGGAACACCAGCAATAATTACTTTTAAAATGCCACCCGTTTCTAAGGGAATCCTTGGCCCAGCTGGAGCCCCCAAGTTTCAGTTGCATGTTAAGGAGCATACTACACACCTCTCAGCTTGAAATATGCACCAGATGCTCCATTCATTAGAGAGCAACAGAAGGCTATGAAGCATCTTTTCCAAGTTCAGCTAACTTTTAAGGTGCTATATAGTGGGCATTTGGTGGTTGCTCTGGAGAGCAAGTATTGAAAACAGTCCCCACTCTTGTCTACAAGTCACCCACAAGTGTGCAGCCCTAGATGTGTGTTTGGGTGGTTAGTGTGTGTATGTGTAGGGGCATCTGGTACAGAGACTTTGGGGGTATTTGTGTATCACAGGATATGTATAAGTGTGAGACTGGCTGCCTGGATAAGTAGTTAAGTCTCCTGAGTTGCCTGTGGGGTCTGTCAGCACATCTTTGGACCAGCTTGTGTGGGCAGGATGAGCCTGGCTCCAGGACTCGCCTCTGCCATGCTTCATCTTCCAGCCCTGGCCTTCTTGGGCCCCTTGATCTCTGGCCTTCTCTCCTGCCCCAGTGCCTGACTGGGTTCCCAGAAGCTATGGTTCTCTGGGATCCTGGGTGATATTAGCTGGGTGGATCTTGATGCTTCCATCAAGAACACAGGGGAAGCCTGTAGAGGTCTCCAGTCATGGACCAGCCCAGGCCTCTCCTGAATCCAGACCTCACACTCGGCCAGTAGCCCAACCCCCGCCCCCATATTGTCCCACAACCCCCTGGACTCCACTTGGACCAGATGGAGGTTTCCATCAAGATTGCTCCTACTTTTACACCCAAACCTCAGCCAAGGCCCCTGTACCCAAGCCCCTGCTGCCCAAACTACATACATGGCATTGCCTTGACATTCCAACTGTCCCCAGCTAGGAGCCTGGCTCAGGCCATTTGTGTTTCCTAAGCATTTCTCGGTGGCACCAATTTCTCCCTCTCCTACCACATCTATTTCAGGAAACCATTAACACTCCTTGATGACTATGATGCTCCAGTTGGCCTCCTGGCTCCAGTCTGGCCCCCACCAATTTTCCTTTACTTAATAGCTGGGGGAATCTTTGGGGGGTTCCCCACTGCTCTTAGGGTGGAACCAACTGCTTCCACAGCCTGTAGTACTCTCCTTGACAGACCTGGTCTCCTCTCCAGCCTCATCCTACCTCAGTCACACACCAGTTTCCTAGAGACTTGGAGACACCTTCAGTTCTTCCAACAGCTCTGATATCACCTGGAGTCCTGGTCCACATTCACCACCTTGTCCCACTTTGCAAACTCCTGATCATCTTTGGGTCTTAGGGGCCCATGGCTTCCCTGACCACTCTTGGCTAGGTTCAGCCTCCTCCTGTGTGTTCTCAGAGCACCAATTGTCTCTGCTCCTTTACTTATCCACCATGTCCTTCCTTTCATGGACTGACAGCCAGTGGGGGTCCTGGTACACGATGAGCAGTCATGTTCCAGATAAGTGAAGAAATGATCAATGGACAAACAACTTTGTCTATAGCTCCTTCTACTGAGACACACATGGCCTCTAATGCCAAGAATCCAGGATGCCTTAGAACAGCCACCTGCTTACCTGGACGCCAATACTCCCAGCCCACAGACTTCCCCAATGCCTCCATTGAGAAGCTTCCTCCAGTCAAACCCAACCCCTTCCCTAAGTGGAGGCAGGAGAAGAGAAACAGTGACATATAAGCCCCAGCCTAAGAGGCTCTGGGTGGAACCAAGCTTGACCACTTGGGGTCTGTTCTCTCCTTGATGGATGGGGACGGAGCTCTGCTCAGTTTGGAGCCGTGTGTGAACCGGGGTGGTAGAGGCTCACAGTCCTTCCTTCTGGTTCTCTTTCACTTTTGCTCTCCCTTATGCATCCTCACAGGAAAGGCTGGAGGGCTTTCTAGGCATGCGTCTCCCATGCACTCCTGTCTTAGCAGAGGAGCACTGGCCTACTCACCAGGTCACCTGTCCCTGAACTTCTTTTCCTCATCTATAAAATGGGCTTGATAACCTCTATCCTCTACCTAGGAGTCAACAACCTGAGATGCACCTAACCTGGCACAGGGAGGAGCACCCAAGATAGCAGAGAAATGCTCTGCATGTTAATGGGTCAGATTCCCAACTCCTCCAGGGTGTGGGGTGGGTATGGGGCGTGGATTGTTTTGGGGAGTCCAGTATCTCTCTCTGGAGAAAGTACCTCCTGGGGCTTGACCTCAAAGAGTCTAGGGGGCCCACAATAAATGTCCTCCTTCCTGGTGGCACTGTGTGTGGGAGGGGCATGACTAAGTGACTCTAATGGAAACATAAATTGTCCTACTTCAAAGCAGTCACTTTAATATTTTGTAACGACCATGATAAACCCATTCTCTGCACACCCACTAATAAATGCCTCTTCCGCACATCACATTTCCCTGTATCTCTAAAGACACCAGGAGAAGGCAGGGGAGCCATGAAAGAAACATAAAAAATGCAGTTGTAGATGAGCCTAAAACCCATTTCTTTGAAGCTTAATTGATGGGAAAAGCTTTTGGCCCCAGAGAATGTAAAGGCCCATCATGCAGATATTTGATTAAGCGTCCCCATATCACAGACCACACGAAACTGAAAATCATTATCCAGTAATTGCAAATACATTAATAAAATGATGATGTGGGTTTGCTCAAGACATAAAAAAAGAATCAAATAATTCACTCAGATAACTTCACAAAAAAAATGTACAGTCTGCCCCAAGACAGCTGGAAGCCAGAGCTGTTCAGGTCTATCTTACCACCCTCTTGACATGTGCCCAGCCTCTATTTCCAAAAGCTCTCGGCCAATGGAGGCATACCCAGGCTTCAGAAGCATTGCTCAGGGCTGGGGATGTGGCTCAGTGGTAGAGCAATTGCCTAACAAGTGTGAAGCGCTAGGTTCACCGATCCCTAGTACTGAAAAATAACACAACACAACACAACACAACACTGCCCAAGCCTAGGTGTGCAGCGATTCATCTGCTAAGATAAGACTGAGATCATTGTCCTTAAGTGGAAGCTGGCTTCCTCTTGGGCATTAGCTAGGCTGGGCCCCTGGTTCTCATACCCTAGGACACGGTCAGACAACATGCCTCCCTGAGCATTTCCCTTGCTTGTAGGGAAAATGCAGAAGTCCCTTGCCAAGTCGCTGTGTGAGTGTGTATGGGACAGGACAGGTGCAGGAGCCTGAGGGGAAGGTCATAGAGACCTTGCAGGAGGAACCACCCCCGTTTCTCTAAGGGCTTGTCTTCAAGGGGAGCACCCCCACGTGTCAAAGCCTTTGTACTAACTCCAGGTTAGGCCCACCTTGAAACAATCACTCCAGGTAAACCCTAGGTGTGAACCCTGGATTCGTGTCACTTGGATCCTGGATACACTGTAATCTCAGGTTAGTCACTTAACCTCCCCGAACTTTCCTCATCCATAATGCTAGTAAAATAAATCTTTTTTTTGTTCTATTTTATTTTATTTTATTATTAGTTGTTCAAAACATTACAAAGCTCTTGACATATCATATTTCATACATTTGATTCAAGCAGATTATGAACTCCCATTTTTACCCCATGTACATATTGCAGATTCACATTGGTTCCACATCCACTTTTTTACATACTGCCATACTAGTGTCTGTTGTATTGTGCTGCCCTTCCTATCCTCTACTATCCCCCCTCCCCTCCCCTCCCCTCCCCTCCCCTCCCCTCCCCTCCCCTCCCATCTTCTCTCTCTTCCCAATCTACTGTAATTCATTTCTCTCTCTATTTTATTTTTTATTGTACTGACATATTAGAGACCACCAGTGTCCTGCAGTCTAACCCCCACCCCCTCATCTCATAAACATGCTGTCCCTTGCACCATCAGACCCAGTGCTTGCTTAGCTCTGTTCTCAGGAACCCATGGCTTACTGTGGGACCCCCGCTCCCACCCTGAGGCAAGTCCATGGGAGTCCCCAGGAATCCACCAGGAGCTAACCAGGATCAGGTAAGTGGGTGAACAGGAGAGGAGGGCTGGCGAAGACTACCCAATGGGAGTGGGCACTGAGAATCTGGGGCATCATTTGGAACTCGGAGTGGCTGGCTTGGGGCCAGGAGGGAAATCGGTGCTCCTGGCACCCCTCATTGCCCAAGAGAAGGCGGCAGGGGTCTGAGAAGAGGCCTGTGTGTCCACCGTGTGTATTTGTTGGGGGCGGGGGTGGCCGGGGAGGGCTCAGATGGCGACTGGGCAGAGCAAAGAGAAGGGGCGGGATCCAAACTAGATGGCGCCTCTGCCAAAGCGAGCAGCGTGGAACTCTGGTGCCTTGGTCCCTGAACGAGTAGTACGTCTTCCACTTCCTCTATTTCAGTGAGGAGGCAAGCTGTCGACTTGCTCATTTGCTACGTTTTTACCTCAAACGCCCGATCAAGAAAAAAACATGGGGAGTTGGCTTCTGCCTGTCAGCTCTGGCAGGGGCTGCGCGCCTCCCCCTGCATCTGCGCAGGACCGTGCCGCAGCACCAGGGAAGCGCAGCCCGAGGGCCTCTATGCGGGGCCGCGGGGCCTCCGAGACGCACTACAAGATGAAGAGGTGGCGTCCACTGGGATATCAAGTGTGCAACCCAGGGACTGTCCGGGAAGGGTGGGTGGGGCTGCTCTGCCGCCCCCATGCCCCCACCGCTGGAAGAGGTGGAATAGTGGGACTTCAGGCAGGGGCCAGGGCCTGAGCAGCTGAACACCCCCACTCCCCAGGTCCCCTGACCTTTTCATGGAGTCTGCCTGAGCGGGCCTCTGGAGATGTACCCCTGGCTGATTTCAGCCCTCTCTTTTTTAAAATTTAAATTTTAAATTAGTTAATTAATTAATTATATTCCAATTTGTTATATATGATAGTAGAATGCATTATGATTCATATTACACATAGAGAGCACAGTTTTTCATATCTCTGGTTGTACCCAAAGTAGAGTCACACCATTCTGTCTTCATACATGTATGAGCATAATATGTCCATCTCATTCCACCATCTTTCCCACCCCCCTGCCCTCTCCCATCCCTTCCCTCCCTTTTGCCCTATCTGGAGTTGGTCATTCAGCATTTGGGTTTTTTTGGGGGATTGTCAGCCCTCTTTTGAACTGGAAATGTCCCTGGAGAGGGGAAGCATTTTTTGAGGTGGGAAGACAAGTACCTAGCCACTCAATCGTTCTGGATTATTGGCAGTTGGGGTGTTGTCTCTTTGCAGAGAGGCTCTGAGTCAATTCTCATTCCTTATGGTTTCTTGTGGTTCACTTAGTTAAAAAGTTCTAAGGAGCTCAAGGCACAGGGCAAACTTCCTTTAAAATAATTTCTAGCCTAAAAGTTCCCCCTTCAAGGGAATTATAAGAAAATTTGAAAGAAAAAAGAAATATAATGACCAGTGATTCTGAAACCTCCAACAAGAAGGCCACCTCTGTTTCTGTATGTTCCCTTGTCATTTGCCTTCATGTGGTGTTTTCGGGGATTGTGGTCATTACAGCACCCTTGGCACCCACAGTGTGGCCTTTCCAACAGTCTTTCAGAATTCTGAGTCTTGTCTCCAACTGCTTATGAATCCTAATACCTCAAGGGAGCTGCTTTCCACCATCCCTAGAGAACAGGAGTGCCTGTAACTGACAGAATGACCTGGAATGGGGGCCTTCCCTTTTTTTCTGAGTAGAAACAGGCTAGAGACCACCCCTGCCAACCATCACCATGAAAGATGCTCTTGTTCTGTGGGTGATAATGATGCATTATGATGAGGGCTCAGACTACCCATTCTGGAAAAATCCACTATATTTCAATTAATGAGAAGTAAGGCAGTGTACAGATTTCCTTAGAACTATGGAAAAACAGACTATATCTGGATCCATCCTCTGAAACCTCTGTGGGGAGGACAGAGGGAGGGTTGAGGCTGCTCGGAAGTGAAATGTCTCCTCAGGGCCACTAGCTGTGCCAACCAGAGGGCAGAGCTGCCTTGGCTGGAGCTGGACTCTGCATTGATGTGAGGACCACCTGCAGCCAGTTTCTGGGCTTCTGGGAGTTTGGCCCAAAGCCACCTTTCCTTTCCCAGGAACACATGAGCTTCAGATAGAATTCAGAATACAGGGGACTTTTCAAAACACTGCACTATCCTTCTGAACCCTGGTGTTTGAGAATCTTGTCTTCTAAAACCACATGTATTAATCCAGTTTCTGTTCCTATAACAAACTACCCAAGGCTGCATACTTTATAAGGAAAAGAAGTTTATTTAGCTTACAATTTTGGAGGCTGAAAGTTTAAGATTGGGTGGCACATGTCTTTGGCCTCTGGTGAGCACCTCAGGGTAGATGGCATCACAATGGTGGGACCATGTCTGATAGTAATCTCATGATGCAGCAGAAAGCCAGAGAGATTTGGGAGTCAGGCTCACTCTTTTTATAACAACTCCCTCTCAAATCAACGAATGGGATCCTGAAAGAGTTGCATTTACACACTCCTGAGGGCCATGCCTGCAGGACCTAATTACTTCTTAAAGGTCCCACTAGCTCTCAACATGGTTACTCTGGGGACTTGTGCTTCCAGCACAAGGACTTCTGGGGGACAAAGTACAACCAAACCATAGTACTGCACATATCAAATCGCTTTATCAAATTTGAAAGAGGACTTTGACCCTATTCTTGAAACATGCAATTCTTATAACTGAGGGCTGTAGGTTGGTAATGTCTATGTTGTGTTCCAGGCAGTAGGAGACCATTTTTATTAAGGGCATGGTGCCCACTTACTGGGTTTCTGTTTCCTCTGCCAGACCTAATTCTGTATCATCATTCTGCAGGCAGCTTCTCCAATTCAATTGCTAGATTGTGAATTTCCTCAAGCAACTTCTATTTAGTTAAGGCCAGACTCTCAGTGGGTGGTAATAAATATCAAAGTATAGGACGATCGAGAGAAGCAAAGTAAAAAGACCCAAATCAAATATGATTATTGATCAACACTGAACTGCCTTAATCATTTCTATGCTAATTCTAAATATATACATACATATCGGCATCTTCATTGCATAAATACATTGACATTTTCAGCTGAGAAAATATGTTGAGCAATTCAAAATTACAGTCTTTGGAGAACAGCAAATACATAAGAACTATAGTAAAAGGCGCAGAACAGAAAATGCTCTGGATTTCTATAGGCTGGAGACTGGAAAATATCTTTGGATGTTTAATGTGGTTCCACTTCCATTAAAGTTTTTAAAGCAAAATAGGCACACCACAGAATCAAAAAAGCACAACTTTATATGAGACATTAATACCAATTAATGTTTTATATATCAATACCATTAACACTCATGACGGAAGTAATCCTTTCCTTTCCTTCCCTGTTAGTTTTGACTATATGATCCACATCACTAATTTTGACCTCATTACATTCTGTAACTAAAAGTGTAAGTTTCCATTCATTGACTCTGAAATTGACAATGAATGAAGAGTATTAGCAACATTCTGATGCTGTACCCATCTTCCCTGGCAGGAATATACAGCCAGTCTCACCACAGAGGCCAGTTGGCTCAAGTGAGTCACCTGTCATGGCCAAACTCTTCTCCTTCTTTTCCTTCCTTCAATTACTTAAAATCTTGACATATTTCAATTTGCACAATATCTGGCCATGCCTTTCTGGTTCAGCAATTTGTCTTCCCCAGAATTTTTAACTGCTTTAAAAATGTTATCAAGAGATGGTACATATGCTGCCTTCATCCTGTCACTGAGATCTTCCAGCTCCTTGGCCTTAGTTTGGTGGAACAGAATCAATTTTCATCTTGAGGACTTTCTTTTCAGAACTTTCTGGCTTTCTATTCTAACTTGGAAGGGTCATCTCCCAGGCATTGACCTTTTTCCTTCCTTTCCTTCACTCATGGTGTCTTGTTAACCATGTGGCTCAGGCTGGCCTCTAATTCCCGGGCTCAAGTGATCCTCCAGCCTCAGCCTCCCGAGGAGCTGGGGCTACATGGGCATACCACCGTACCTGGCGCTCATCTCCAGGTTCCTTACACTGCTGTCCCACCTTCATGCTGCGATTGCATTTCACCACATACCTGGATTGGTTCTGCTTTTTCTTGGATGAGCCTAGTTTTGATTCCTTTTCTCTTTTGCTGGATTACACCTACCTCTTTTTTTTTAATGAGAAAGAAGGTGAAAAAATTTTTTTGTCATTGAAAATGTCTTTATTTGCTATAGAATTCTATGTATGATATTGTTTTCCCTCTGAAATTTGAGGGCAATTGCTCCTCTACCTGCTAGTGTTGATAAGGCCAGTCTACCAGCAGTGACTCTGGAGCTTTGTTGATCAGACACCTTTTTTTTAGTTCCCCCTGGGAACTTTAGAATCTTCTCTTTATCCTTGATGTTCTGAAGTTTCAAGAGAATGTGCAACTGCAGATCTTTTTCCATTTCCCCCTGCTCAGTTCTTAGTGAGGCCCTCCTTTGAAGGTCTATATTGGTTCAGCTCTGGGGAGATTTCTTCGATCATTCCTGTGATAATTTCCTCTTCTCAAATTCCTTTATTCTCTCTGAGTTGACTTTTAGATGGATATTAGTTTCTCTAAACTGCTCATCTCTGTTTCCTAGTTTTTCTCTTTTCTCTGTCTCTCTCTTTCTCTCTCTCTCGAACCATTGATTCAACCCAGGGTGCTTAACCACTGAGCTACCTCCCCAGTCCTTTTTTATATTTTATTTTGAGACAGGGTCTTGTTGAGCTGCTAAGTGCCTTGCTAATCTGCTGAGGGTGTCTTTGAACTCGTGATCCTCCTGCCTCAGCCTCCTGAGTTGGTGGGATGACAGGTATGTGCCACTGTGCCTGTCTCTCACCTTTTCCAGCTAATCTATGTTACATAATATTTTCTTTGACTCCTCCCATTAAATTTCTAATTTTAGCAATTGTGGTTTTTTTTTAAAGAGAGAGAGAGGAGAGAGAGTGAGAGAGGAGAGAGAGTGAGAGAGAGAGAGAGAGAGAGAGAGAGAGAGAGAGAGAGAGAGAATTTTTTTTTTAATATTTATTTTTTAGTTCTTGGCGGACACAACATCTTTGTTGGTATGTGGTGCTGAGGATCGAACCCGGGCCGCACGCATGCCAGGCGAGCGCGCTACCGCTGAGCCACATCTCCAGCCCCAGCAATTGTGTTTTAATTTCCAAGAAATATTTCTTGTTTTGTTCTCCTTTTTCATAGTAGCTTGTTCTTTTTTTGTGAAAATGTTATCTTCTTGAGTATCTCTCAGGCTTTTCTTTTTTTTTTTTTTTTTGGTACCAGGTACTGAACTGAGGGCCAGTTGATCACTGAGCTACATCCTCAACCCAATTATGTATTTTATTTAGAGACAGGGTCTCGCTGAGTTGCTTAGCACCTTGCCAAATGGCTGAGGCTGGCTTTGAACTTTCGATCCTCCTGATTCAGCCTCCTGAGCCGCTGGGATTACAGGGGTATGCCATCATGCCCGGAAGTGTTTTTATTAGATTTTAAAAATTGTCCTTTGTTCCATATCCCCCAGGGTCACTTGTCCTTTTTGGATCCTGTCTTTTGTGTTGGTGTTCTCTGAATGTCTCCTGATTCCTGTTTGTCCACTATTTTTGTATGACTTTGACTAATATAGTCAGTGGGCACTGGGGCTTCTGTGGCCATGTAGTCCTCTCCCTGGGAGTGCTAATGGTGGCCTCTGTCTGAGGGAGGTGGTCACCCAGCAGACTCCTTTTAGGAAGCCTTGGTGGCGAGTGGGCAGTCAGACAGGTGACCTTGCCCAATTCTCTGGGACGTGCAATTCCTTGAGATCAGACTAGTACTGTATTTCCTCTTCTCAGTTCCCAAGAGGACCTTAAACCAGATAATGACTCACTCACAAAAACAAAAACAAACTAAAACCCCCTTACTCTTCATTAAGCACCTGCTCTGAGCCAGATATTTTATAGCTGCTTTATTTCCATTTATCTTATTTAATTCTCTAAACAACCCTCGTTTCCATTTGAGAGATGAGAAAACAGACTGGAATGTGTGAGACATCTGCTCGCTTTGACTCTTGGGAAGGAACAGAGCCAGAAGAATCCAGAGCCTTGCTCTTTCCAGAACTGCCCTGCACCCGTTTGAGGCCACACAGACCAACCACTGTACATTACCTCAGGAATCCGGTCAGCACACACTGCCTTCATGGGTCTCCTCTGTGCTGTGCATCTTTTAAATTTATAGCATGAGAAACTGTGTTCAATGCGATCTCCAGGCCCAAGAGTGAGCAGAGATGGCCTGCGTCTGGATGTGGGGCATGGCATGGCCAAACCTCCACCGTGGAGCTGGCCCAGGGAGGGGGGCGTGCTGCTGAATCCAATGTCCTCTTGGTAAAAAGCTCCCGAGAAAGACCTTGCCCGAGAGGCCTAAGACCTCTCCCACAGGCCACTCAAATTGGACTCTGGGTTTCAGAACCTGGCCTTCACCCAGTGGGGAAGTTTGGTTCTTTCAACCCAGGAGGGAAAACATGGTAAACAAAAGCTGGGCTTGCTCTGATGACCCAGGTCAGAGTCTACCTTATCAACAGCAAGGTTGCCGACAGATACCCTGTGTATAGTATGGATGTGAGGTGTCCCCCAAAAGCTCATGTGTGAGACAATGCAAGAAGGTTTAGAGAGAAACGATTGGGCTATGAGATCCTTAATTCAATCAGCAAACTAATCCCATGATGGGATTAACTGAGTGGGAGCTGAGGGGTGGGGTGTGGCTGGAGGAGGTGGGAATTGGGGGTGTGCCTTTGGGGTATATATTTTGTATCTGGTGAGTGGAGTCTGTCTCTCTCTGATCATCATGTGGCCTGCTTTCCTCTCCCACATTCTACTGCTCTGATGTGCAGCCTCACCTGAACCCCCGAGGAATGGAGCCAGCTCTCTATGGACGGAGACCTCGGAAACCATAAGCCCTCAAATAAACTTTCCTCCTCTACAATTGTTCTGGTCAAGTCTTGTCACAGCAGTGAAAATGCTGACTAAAACATCCTGTCTCAGAGAGGCTGGTCAGAGGGGGCTGGTCAGAGGGGGCTGGCCAGCCTCCTGGAGCACCAAGCCAGATTCTGCTCTTTGGCCAAAGGTCCTGGAGCACCTGAAGAAAAGCAGCCATTCAGAGGCCCAAATGCCTCTGTAGCAGTTGATCCCCAACCCCAGCCAGGGACACCACCCACAGTCACCACATCAGCTGTAGAACTACCAGGCCACGGTTCCAGGGACTTCCTGGCCAGCTGCAAACAGCACCTTGAGGACTAAGAGTGTATGTGGGGAACCAAAGAGGGTCTCGTGGGCTTTACCATGGACTTAGAGCTACAGAAATCACTCCCGTGGTCATAATGCGCTCCCTTTTCTCCTTCTATAGCGTCAGTTCTCTGAACTCAGTTATTCACTCTGACCTGCTGGGAGACAAATAGAACTTTCATCTTACCCAAAGTGAACTGAGGCTCAGAAGTGAGCATATTTGTCAAATTCTTCTAAAGGCCTATAAGACTAGCTAAGGAAATTAATTTTCCTTACTACTTTGGGTTTTAAATTTAAACTACACTTTGATTTAAAAGTTGCCCTAGGTGTTATTAGAAGTACCGTGGTTGTTTGACAGAAAATCTTGTTCTGGAAAGGATCCCAAATGACTTTGAGACCCTCTGAATGTGCTGGGGTTTGAGTTGAGCCTGGGGTAAGCTTTCCAGCTTCTTTTTACGGGTCTCAAGACTTCCCTACTATTTGTGAGGTGTTGAGGTGCCCTGGCTGTAGCTTGGGCCCCATTCCTGCTGGGTACAGGGACCCCAGGTCTCTTCCCCAGTACTTCTTGCTCATAGAATCTGGACCTCATCAGAAGGCCTCTCCTGCACCAGGCCTAGAGCCCCAACAGTACACGGAGACAGGCAGAGGGGGCCAAGATGGCACATTTGCATTCAGCCACAGAGCCCTTTTGCTTTCTAAACTCAGTAGAAGGGACACAATCCCCTGGGGGCTGAGCAAATCCCTCAGAAGAGAGCAGTCAGGAGAAAGCAGGCAAGAGCAGACCCTGTGCTGTCAGTAGGGGGTGATTGTGAGGTTTCCCTTAACCAAACTCCTAGCCAGCAGGGTGGTACCCAGAGTTCTTCCACCAAGCAGTGCTCTCCCTGCCCACCCACCTCCCATCCGTCCCATACTCCACTCCACAGTCCGCTCTATTTTATAAATGCCTGGTCCAGGATGATGGAAGATGGAATGTGTTAGCTGTAGCCAGAGACGGCAATGAATTTTACACATAGCTTTCTGGAAACCCTCATTCAAGTTCACAAATCAGGCCGATAACAACCCCAATTCTACATCCCCGCAGATGGAGATGGCCGGCTTCTCATTTCCAGTAAAACCATCTGTCTTGGGCCTCATCTTGTTCATGTAGCGTGGGAGCCTCAGACTGATCCTAGATTTTCCAAATTGCCTCCAATTGCAGGGGAGACAGACCCTTTCTTGCCCATGTCCGATTTTAAAGGACCCTAAGTGTTCCTGCTGAAATGACCAGAATCATGGGGTGTCACGGTCAGAAAGGACCCGAGAGACCAGCATACAACACTCCACTGGGAAGACAAGGGAGCCGCAGCCCAGTCTTGTCCAAAGCCATAGCTAGGTGAGCTGGATATTTCAGAAATGATAACCGGTAGTTTTTCATTTTCAGCAAGTTATTTTTTTTTTCTCCTTAGTTTCTCCACTAAAAAAAGCAGAGAGGAGGCCATGAGTGTCATGGCCTCAGAGGGGAGGATGGGGCACAGAGCACAAAGGTGCCAAGTTCTTTGCTCTTGAAACTCAGAGCAGGGACAATTTTCTGGAAATAAGGTTTTTGATTTGTAGAAGGCAGCCTTTTGAAAAAATAAATTATTACTGAAGCTCTAAAATCCTTGGCTTTTCATAGCAACAAATGGAACAATGGTGTCCATAAAACTTAGAGCCCAGGCTGATTTGGTGGGAGGAGGTGCAGGGTTAAGAACCGATTTCCCTCTCCATACAAGATCAAGTCACCTGGCTAGGGAGGAGCGGGAAGAACAGGAGAGCTAATAACTGGAAGAGGCCATATGTCTTCTCCTGAGAGGATATGATCAAAACTCCATGTAAGTTAGCAGGGTAGACCTATGCCCCAAGAGGGGCTGGGAGACTGCTAAAGAGCTCCTGAATCTAGTCAGTTGTGGGCCCTGGAGGGTGAAAAGGGCCTGGGTGTGCATGGGAGTGTCCAGGTAGGATCTAGACACACTCACTGGGTGTCCTCCAATTTGTGACCTGTGAACTTGCTTGTGGCCCAACCCTCTGCCTCCCTGTGGCTAGTTACTTGCTGGTGCCTCAATTTTCTTATCTGAAAAATGGGGATAATCATAGAGCTTACCACACTGGGTGGTTGTGAGGATTAAGTGAGATGGAGCATGGAGATTTCTTAGTATGGAGCGTGGCATAGAGAAACTGCCCCCCAAATATGGCTCTTATTATCATTGCTGATGATGACACACTGGGTTTGAAATCAGCCTTTTGAAATAAGCAGAACCAGGTACTCCCATTGGCAGGGTCATTAAAACATCAAGGTCACTGCTATCTTTTCAGTGATGGCCACTTATAGCTGGGACAGGAGGGTTTGTGTGGTTTAATCATGTTCAGTAAAATCTCAGAAGAGTTCTGTCAAGTCCACAGGCCAAAATAGAAAATACATCTTGTGACAATTTCAGTTCTCTTTATAGTGGGGAGGCTGAGATGTAGACCCCCGCTTCCATGTGAGAGTCACAAACCCAGGGAGGAGTAGTGGATGGCCCTGGGGGGCGACCCAACACTCTTTTGTTATTATTGTCGTTATTACTAGAGATTGATCCCAGGGGCACCTAACCACTGAGCCACATCCCCAGCCCTTTCTATTTTTTATTTTGAGTCAGGGTCTCGTTAAGTTGCTGAGGCTGGCTTTGAACTTGTGATCCACCTGCCTCAGTTTCCTGAGTAGCGGGGGGGTTACAGGTGTGCGCCACCACGTCTGGCTCCAACATTGGCTCCCACTGCTACAAAATTGGGTGCCTTGGTGCCTGTGTGTGTGCATGTGCACAGCTACCCTTCTCTGGGGTTCCTCACCCCTCTTGGCAGCCCCATCTCTCTGAGGAGCTTTAAACAGTGTAGAAGTTGCTGACCTGAAAGACACAGTCCCTCTGCACAAAGAAGCTAAAGGTGCAGTAAAGGTGCAGCCAGTTCAATGCTACCAAGTGGAGTGCTGCCAAAGGGGCTGTCATACCATAAGGATGGACTGCAGTGTGTGTGTGTGTGTGTGTGTGTGTGTGTGTGTGTGTGTGTGTGTGTTTCCTTTCTGTTCCTGGAGGGAGTGTCACACATCTATCATGGATGATGGCTATTGAAGGCATTGAGGTTAGACCCTCCTGAGGGGTCAGTACTGCTACACTAGAGTCACAGTCTGCCTTTCTTGGCCTCTTGCTAGAAGGGACCATCGCACACACACATATGCACACCTCTTACCGCCCAGCCCTGGGCTCTCAGGCCTCACCACCTTCCTCAGTTCTTCCTCCCTCTTTTCTCCTCAACATTTCTCCCATGGGCTGGGTTCCTGCTTTCTTTCCTGCCAATCTTGTTTTTAAACCATTAGGCATCTGCTAACTTCTCATTATGGAGATGCAGTTTAACTCTCCTTTACACACTCCCCTTCCCTCTTCCATGAGACAGGCTGTATTTTGGTTAGCTCAGCATTTGGTGTCCAAGTTAGTGGGTCTTGTAAGTGCTGTTCACAGCCCAAGCCCCAAAGAGCACAGTGAAAAGTTCTTTTTTTTTCCCTCCACACTTGAGATCATTTTTGGTGATGGACAAATAATCCCTCCACACAGGAGGAAGCAAAGGTCTGCAGGTGGCTGGGCCAGACAGCTCCCTGTCTGAGGGGTGCACCAGGGGTCCCTTCCACACCCCAAAGCAGGATAAGACTTCCCTCCTGCCCTCCCTGGGGCCTGGTGGGAGGATATGGGGCACCATCTGCTATGCTTTGGATCTGAAATGCAGCCCCCCCCTCCAATCCCCTGTATCGAAAGCGTGGTCCCCAAGGCAGCAGGTTCAGAGTGGGGGCTTTTAGGAAATGATTGGATCAGGAGAGCTCTGACTTTATTAGTGGATTAAACCATTTGATAGATTAATAATTTAAAAGGACTACTGGGTGCTACCTGAAGACAGGGAGAGTGTGGCTGGA
The DNA here is from genome assembly GCF_045843805.1 of Urocitellus parryii. Taxonomy (NCBI): domain Eukaryota; kingdom Metazoa; phylum Chordata; class Mammalia; order Rodentia; family Sciuridae; genus Urocitellus; species Urocitellus parryii. Next base: position 136,211,770 of record NC_135531.1, on the reverse strand, counting down.
GGAAGGTAGGTCCTTGGGGGTATCCCCTGGAGGGTTTATCCTCCTCCCCTGCTCCTTTCTCTCCCTCCTTCTCTGTCTGGCACAAGCTCAGCAGCCTTCCGCCATGATGTTTCCACCTTGAAGCCAGCTGACCAGACCATGGGCTGAATCTCTGAAGCTACGAACCAAAATACACCTCTTCTAAGTTGTTCTTGTCAGGTGTTTTAGTCACAGCAATGAAAGCTGACTTTTTTCTTAGATGGGAGCTACTTGGAATGAAAGGAGGGAGCGTTGTGTGGACATCTTGAGGGATAGCAGCTGGGCAAGGTGGGGGTGGGGCAGTGGAGCCATAAAAATCATAGATCAACACTTTCTGGAAATTTTCCTTTAAAAAGTCACCCCCAAACGGTGTTAGAGTGCAGGCTAAAAAGCCAAAGACAAAAATAACTGTTACACACACACACACACACACACACACACACACACACCCATACGGTTCCCTCTGAAGCAATAGCTTCAGAAGCAGGAAGGAAGTATACTACCTGCTGGGGCTGTGCTCCACATAGCCTCTGGTTTTATATGCTACTTTCTTGAGTTCAGTGCTTTTGAGCATCAAGCAGCAGGAACCAAACATGGTGGGCAGTGCTCTGGACCTGCTGGACAGGGCTCATCCTCATTGACTTTTCCCCTCAGCTACTGACCAACAGGAGCAGAAGACCAAGGGGGTAGGTTTCCCAAAACAGCTGCCTGCACTGATCTGCACTGTGCCACAAGCCTGGGCCTGCTCTTGGCTCTGCTCCTGCTATGTGACCTCAAGGAGGTCACTCCACTACTCTCTCGGATCCTAAGATGGTCCTAGTTATGTAGGATTATCATAAGGATGGAGAGAAATGGTATGAGAGAGAGGGAGGTGGAGGGATAGGGAGAGGCAGAAGTTGGGGGAGTTTATGTGTCACTTGGGCCTGGGGAAGGCAGCCCTTCCCAGAGTGGAGGGAGACAAAGAGCTAGAGTGACATACATCTGCACACACACAAAGTTGGCCCATTTGGTCCTGGAACAGATGAGAGCAAAACTCCTCTTGCTAAGATGGGAACGTGGCCAGTGTTTTCAGTGCTGGATGGAGACTGTTGGGTAGAACTGGACATGGCTGAAAGTGCATGGAGGTCCTGCCATGAAGATGATGTCCTGGAGAACCCTGGTGTCCCAGGCCCAGGTCTCTCTGCCTTCTGCCCCCAGCAGCCTGGGGTGACCCAGTGTCTAGCCCTGCCAGTCCCTATGGGGTTTAAGTTCCTTTTGCCTCCTTAATGAGACCACATCAACTCCCTGTGCATCAGGATTGAACTCATCCCTCCTGTCTCCCAAGAGGAAGTCCTAGAAAGTGGACAAAGGACTGGGCATGGGGTAGGCAATCAGTGAGACTAACCCACAGAGTTGGTATAACTCAGTGGGCCTAGCACCAGCCCTCCAGGGGTGGCCTTGTGATGGCCTGTAACTTAAAGGCCATGGCTGTGCCCATGTAAACCTCAGGTCCCCCATATCAAACCTGCAGCTCCAGGAACACATTTTTCCTCCGGATGGCGAACAGTGATGGTACCCAGGCCATGGCAGGGATGTGTGTGCATGCTTAGGGGTAAGGAATGTCACTGCCAGCGCTGGCCTGGACACCTGCTCTGTGCCTGCTGACTCCTGTCATGCTGACAGAGGGCTCTGTCCACTGCTAATTGAGTCTGGGAAGACCCATGGTCAGCAGCCATCTCTGGCTCTGGTGGATGCAGAAGTCCTCCTGGTGGGTTTTAGCAGTGCTAAGCAGTGGTTGGTGTGTGGTTTGTATGAGTAGCATCCTGCAGCAGCTCCTGGAAATACAACTGTGAATTTCCAGGGGCCCACAGCCTGCCAGGACTTTCATTCACACAGGTGAGGGAGGCCAGGTTCTAGATCCCTGTGCATTCTTCCTACCAGAACCCCCCAGGTAGCATGTCAACTTCTGAGAGAGAAAGCAAATAAGCAGCATTTAGCATGGGACTAAAGTGTATACCACAGAATCTTTCCTTGGGCTCACGAGGTGCACTAAACTTGAGTGGATCCTCAGGACCAGAATTAGCAATGTCAAGGAGAATTGCAAAAGAAAGGAGAAATAAATCCTCCGGTTATTTGCTTTTTTATGGCCAAGAAGGGGTTTTTGGACCTTTATTTCTGACTTGGCATTCCTTTTTTTGTGCTGGTCCTCTTTCCTCTTTGCATTCTTGAGGCCTTAAAACCAAAACCCATGAACAAAACATCCAGCTATCCAGGCCTCAAGAGAGCAACCCCAGCATGGGGGCGCTTCATCTTTTAACAGGAAAAGCCTCAAGGCCTTTCATGGCGTGTGGGGGTCTGGCTCCTAAGGGGCCCCCCATGACATGGAGGCTAGTGACAACTCACTACCCAAATCCTTTCTGTAGCAAGAGCGAAGGGGGCCTTGCTGTAAGAAGTCCTCATGATTAAGAACATAGTCTTGCAAAGCAGACATGTGGGGGAAGCCTATTTACATTGCAAAATGATTTTTATTTTGATAAATTCAATCAAAAACACGTACTGCATACATACCATGTGTTGAGCCCTGGGGACCCGATTGTGGGGTCACCAGTTGAGGCCCCTTGGTTTATGAAGTTTGTGTGTTGTGGGGTCCAGACAGATTGGGCACTTTGGGCCTACCCAATGTGGCTCACTGAGCCTGGGTTTGGGGTGGAGAAGGATTTGAGGTCTGAGAAGGCCTCTAGGAGGAAATATTTGCAGGGTGCATCTACAATTGGAGAGAAAGAAGCATGTCACAGGGAGAGTCTCCGTGGCTTCTCCTGCAGGAAGAGGCCAGGCAGGAGTGGACAGGTTGGAGGTCCCTGCAGAATATTTCTTCAGGTCAGGCCAGAAGCAGAGACACCAAATGGCAGAATCTGTGGATGTGTAAATGATGGCAGCAGCTAAGTAGAAACCATTTTGTAAGTGGCATCTGCAGGGGACCTCACCAACTAGAAATTCACAGGAAAAAGGAGTAAAAGGTGAAGGTGGCTGGAGATGGGTTGCCCCCAGCCCTGCCTTGCAGGAATTGCATCCCCTTCTTTCCCAGACTTTACGGCTTCATAACTTCCTGAGGGATTTTTATAGGGACGATGCTGGGCAGGCATATGAGGTCAATAGGCCACCTCACACCTTTCCTTGCCTGTCCATAATGCAGTGTATTAGCTGGTGGCTAAGCTTCTAAAGAGATATGCAATCTCCTAATTTCAGCTCAGTTTCACAGTCCAGAGAGGGAGTGGAGCCCAGAGCCCAGCAAGAGGCCACATTAGCCCTGGAGTCCAAGAGGCCTGTGAGGCAGGGCTGAGGTGGACCAGAACCCATGGAGAGACTTGAACGTGGGCCTGGAAGCTGCTGGCAATATGGCTACCTTGGATCCTTGGTAAGTTGCAGAGGAGAGTGGATTTGAAATCTGGCACCATTAGCCTCAGACCTGGCTAAGAACAGCAACTGTGCCAGTTTTGATTTTTTTTTTCCACTTCTGCCCAGTGGGCTCCCCTAGTACTCTGCATCTCCACTATTAGAACTCCCTACTTTCTTGCCTGCCTCCTGTAGACGGAACCCTTCTTCAGGTTCTCTCCACCCGCTGGTCTCCTCCCGACCCCGACAAGGCAGGGGCAGTGTCCCTCTCTCCTTCCTGGACCCTCACTGCCTGCTCACAGGACATGCTGATAAATATTCATAGAGACACCTAATTGGCAGCCAGTCAAACAGGCACGTGGGCCTGATCTCGAGTCAGGGAATGGATTTCTAGCTGCGTTTGGCCTTTTCCTGTCTGTTTTATAGAATGCAGTTTCGAAGGTGCTGATTTCCGCTGAGGCTTGGACCTCTGATCCAGTCTCTTGCTAAGCAAAAAGAAATTCTTCCCTTGGATTTTTGCCTTCCCAAATAACTTGACTATAAGAACTGCCATTCAACCCCCACCCCCTACCTACAGAGCCATCTCAGGACCACATCTACTCCCATGGGCTCCAAGGACCCAGCTTCTTGTCTGGCTCATTTCTGAGAGTTTTGCCTCCTTTGGCCTGACTTTCTAGCACCCACACTTACTCCCAGGATGAGGCAGAAGGGGTGTGGGAGCACCCACACTGAATTCCCCAGAGGAGAAGCACAGCGGTCCTGGGCTTTCTGGGGACGCACCCACCTCCACTGATCTTGTGTTGGAGAGCAGCACAGCTCAGATCACCACTGGGCTCTGACCTCGGATGAGCTCCCTGCAGCCAGCTGGTCTGTGGTCAGTGCAGCTGGCCCAGAGCCACCTCTCCTCTGCTCTGCCTGCCCTCCCCTCCCTCAGGACTCTGCCTGGCCCTGCTGGTCTCTGCCTTGTCCTTCTAACTCAGGCCAACTTGCTGCCTAGGGCTGTTGGAACAAACTGCTACAGATGGAGTGGGTTAAAACTATTATCTTACTGTTTTGGAGATCAGTTACGGCTCCAAAACTGGGCCTCACTGGGCTAAAATGAAGTCATTATAGCGCTGCTTTTGTTTTGAAGGCTCCAGGGGAACCGTTGCTCTCTTACCCTCTCTGGCTTCTGGATGCTGCCCAAATTCCACCAGCAAGGGGTAGAATTCCTCATGGCCCCTTCTCCTATGATCAAAGTCGGAAGCTCAGCATCTTCAGGTCTCCTCTGACCCTGACCCTCTTTCACCAATGAGGACCCTGGTGATGACATTATAATCCAGGATATCTCCATCTTAAGGTCCTACGAAGTCCCTTTGCCATATAAGGAACACACACACACACACACACACACACAGTTTCGGGACAAGGATGTGGGCATTTTGGGGAGGCAGGAGGTGTCATTCAGTCCACCATGCTGCCTGGTTCAACCCACCAGCTGGACCAAGAGGTGCGCCCTAAGTCCAGGAAGGCAGGGAGGGACCGTGTCCACCTTTTTTGGTGGTATATCTGCAATGTGAAATGTGATGGATATTTGTAGACTGTCCTGGGGACTAATGAATAAACGTTATGGTGATAAATATCAGAAATATTTATCTGAGCATAAGAAGTCAGACACAGAAAGTTATATACTAAACAGTTATACATAGGAGAAGTTTTAGAATAGGCATAGAAATCAGATCAGTATCTTCCCTCAGTGGGGATGGGATGGGGTGGGTGACTGACTGGGAAATAGCCATGGCAAAGCTTTTGGGGTGACAGGGACATTGTATGTCTTTTTTGGGGTAGCAAGGATTAAATCCAGGGGTGCTTAAGCTTCCCAGTCCTTTCTAATTATTTTTATTTTTTTTTAAATCTTGAGTCTTGCTAACTTGCTGTGGTTGGCTTTGAACTTGCAATCCTCCTGCCTCAACCTCCCAAATCCCTGGGATTATAGGTGTGTGCCATCAGGCCCAGCTGTATGTCTTGATTGGTGCAGTAGTCATATTGGCAGGAAGCCTTCATCAAATTCACTGACATTGGTCACTTGTTAGCAATATCATTAGTGTTTTGCTTTTTATTGATTTAGAGTACACTTTAATGAATGGAAGCCCCCCGCCATCTGTTCTACCGGTTATTTTGCTTTTTAAAATCATTTTCTTTATCAGTATTTAGCTCAGTTAAAGCTCTTCTCTGGGACCTTTTCCCTCTCCGTTCCTCTACTGGTCACAGCCTCAGTATCCATGACAGGCGCTTCCTGAAGAACCAGGGAAAGTAGGACAGGTGTCCTGAGAATTCTCCCTGACCCTCACACAGCTGCATCTTAGGTTCAAAACTGTAAACTTGGAATGGAACCACCATTGGACCTGGTTATCCCACTCCTTGGTATTAGTCCCCTGGAAAGTCAGTCTCCTACAGAATTAAAATCAGCATACTACAGTGACTCAGCCACATCAATGTTTACAGCAGCTCAATTCACAATAGCTTGGCTATGGAACCAACCTAGGTGCCCTTCAACAGATGAACAGATAAAGAAAATGTCACACACACACACACACACACACACACACTGGAATATTATTCAACCATAAAAAAGAATGACTTTATGACTTTTGCTGGTAAATGGAAGGGTCTGGAGACTATCATGCTAAGTGAAATAAGCCCATCCCACAAAACTAAAGGCCCACTGTTCTCTCTTGATATACGGATGCTAACACACAACAAGGCAGGGAGGGAAGAACAGAGGTTCAGTGGATTAGACAAAGGAGAATGAAGGGAAGGGAGAAGGGATGAGAATAGAAAAGACAATACAATGAATCGGACATAATTTTCCTGGGTTCATGTATGAATACACGACCAGTGAAACTCCACACCACGTATGACCACAGATGGGATTCTAATTAGAATAAGTTATATTCTATGTACGTATAACATGTCAAAATACACTCTACTCTCATGTATATATAAAAAGAACACATAAAAAACCCCTGTCCCATCCCACTGAAGTGTTGGCGTTCTGAGCTGTATCCAGCCTGCCTCGAGGCCCCTGAGCCTTCTGCCTACTGACCCCAGGAGCAGGTTCCAAGAGAGGCGATTTCATATAGCACCCCTCAGGGTAGAAACAGTCCTGAAGAGTGCTTAGCATGGCTTCCCCTCCTTCACCACACCTGGGGGGTGTAGTGAAAATGAAAATCTCCCTCTTTTGTATCCCAGTCATTTATCTGCATCATACACGACAAGTGCCATCTCCTCTTTATCTTTTTTTTTTTTTTTTTTTAATCCAAAAGAGAACTTCTAGTGATTTCCTCCTGCCAGCTCCTAGGGTTTCCCTGACCTTCTAAAGCCTGTTTCATGATGAAGAAGAAAGAACCCCATTGTTAATTCAAAGCCAGCTTTAGGATCTGACCTTAATGCAGGAAAATCTGTGTATGTCCAATAATCATTTTATGGAATCTAAAGATCTGAAAATATTCTCACTTCAAATCTCAAGTTAAAAAACATAAATGCTACTATTAGGGTCTCTTAGGGTTTGTTTTTCAGGCAATAAAAAACTTTTTTTTTTTCAATAAACCAGCTTTCATTACTTGTGAGCCATCTTCAAGTTGATTAAATTTGATAGGCTGGAAAAGGAGGACGAGGGAAGGCAATAACATCCTGATAGCGAAGACGCTATTGATGTGATTACAGTTGCGGGGAAATAAGAGATGACACATTTAAAAAGTAAACTTCTCTTTACATCATTCAATTGGGCTCAGTAAAAATAAAAATCAGCTCCAAGAAGAGGCGATGGTTTCAACATCCACTTTAATTTTAGGCAGTTAAGAGCAGCAAAGCATTACCCTTCAAAACTCATAAATAAAGTTGCAAAGTAATTGAAAATCCTCTTCATTTCTTCTGGGATAGCATGTCTCCTTCTCTGTCATGTTTCCCAATTGTCACCATGAGTGATGCTCCCTAACACAGGGAGTTTGTCTTCTTACCTTCTGTTACGTTTTTTTTTTTTTTTCCTAAAGCAAAACTTGGGGGAATTAAATCTTTGAGAATAAAACTGTTCCATCACAATAACACAATTGAGTCTAAACTTTTTTTTTTCTCTCTCTTTGAAGTTTATAAACCTCGAAATTCTGCTCTGAGCAAGAAACCAATTTTAGAAACGCGTTAAATGACCCAGAGTAAAAAAGAACATCAGATTAGCTTTTTCTGAGCCCTTGCAGTTGTGAACTGGTCTGAATCATGACTCCTGACCTCTTATTGCTCTAATAAACTTTCCAAGGAGGGGCAGCCAGCCATTCCAACCCCGCAGGGAGTGGCTTCTTTCCAGAGCTTTCTAAGAACTGGTATTGTCTCTGGATGAAAACCATCTGGGAATGGGAGCCCCTTATTCTGACCCTTTATGTCATCTTGAGATTTTATGGTTGATAAAAAATTCTTGGTAGTTATTTACTATTCCAAGGAGTCTCTTCTCTGTTGTCTGTGATTATTATTATTATTTTTTGCAGCAGCAGTAGGTTCTCAGTGGATCTCTTGCTCCTCCTGAGCTGGCACCTCTTTCCTCTTTCCCATTTTCTCTTCTCAGTCTCTACAAGGTCCATTCCTAGTCCCTGCCCAAGAATCTACAGGACTCCCTGGAGCCTCTCACCAGTAAATCCTGGCAAAGATCTTTACTGGTCTTTTGCAGAATATCCTGATCTTGCTCCTAAATGTCTTCTCTCACCTCCAAAGTATTCTTACAATTCTGGAGGTTGGGAAGGTTTGAGCAGGTAGGTAGTCCTGAGGAGGGAGACTCATGGCAGCTGTCAGTCATGTTTCCCCCTCTGGAAACAGTATTTCCAAGTCAGGTAGGGCTTCTTCTTAGTGGTTTTTCTGGCAATTTCTAGAGCATTTTCAAAGGTCACAATGACTGTGGTGGGTGGGGGTAAAGTTGCTTTTAGTATTGAGAGGGCAAAACCCAGGAATGCCAGATACTGCATCACCTGGGATAATCCTTCACAAAAATGATGGTTTTCATCATATGTCCCCATTGGAAAAAAAATTAATGTAGGTGAAATCATATTTATAATTATTGGAGTCTAGATCCTAATTCTGGTGATTCATGAACACAAAGCATTTTTTTCCACATGGTTTAAAATACCCAAAATTTTCCTGGGCTATAATTACCACGAAAACCCAAAGAAGAATATATGTTCCTTTGTTGAGAACTTCATCGAAAGTTGTTCATCATTATCTCGTTGCCAGTGGCAATACAGTGTGTGGTACGTGAGTTGCCAGTGCAGGACCCCCTGTATCAGCTCCATTTGTAGAAGATACTTTCATGCCAACATCTGGCTACTTCCTTATGAATTCTGTCTTGCATGAGCACCTATATATTGAAATACATGGTATTTTACTACTAATTACTTTCTTTGTATTTCTTGTGTCTATTTCAATTAGTATACCATACTTGGAAATTATAGGGGTAAGTAGATGATATCATCTCTCATTTGCATTTTAGGGTAATAAAAGGGACATTATGAAATATTTGTTCTTAAAAGATGGCCCCACATCCGAAACTGCTGAGAACCAGTGCATGAAAATTTGGCTGTGACCCAGTCAAAACAGAGGGCAGGTGAGGCTTTGTTCGCTTGTTTCTGTATTGGTTTATTCGTTCTCTCTTACCCATCATTCTGGCCTGAGTGCCTTCTAGGTGGATGGAGAAGCTCACTGTCCATGCGATCAGGGTTTCTCTGACAGATTCAGGAGCTGAGGCCTTGGGGTCTGCAGTGTGCTCAAATGTAAAGGAATGACAGCTCTCTCTCATGGAAAACAGAAATTGCTGCCACTCCAAAGTGGCAAAAGTACATGAAGGGGAGGCTGTGCATGGGAGGTGGCTCTGACCCTGACAGTCCAGCTCGGAGAATTCCTTATTGTGTTCTCCTATCTAGAAACTTCTAGATGCCCCTCTTCTTTTTTTTTTTTTTTTAGCAGTTATTTCTTAACTTTACTTGATATATATATATATATATATATATATATATATATATAATTATTATTATTTATCTTTTGCAGTACTGGGGATTGAACCAGGGCCTTGTGCATGCTAGGCAAGCACTCCATCACTAAACTATGTCCCTAGCCCTTCCTTCCTTATTTTATTTTATTTTAAAGCCATTATCTCACGCTTTCATTTTAACTTCACTAATTTCAATGATTTTAACCCATCTCCTTTTTAAAACATACTTCATTTAAAAATACATTCTGTTTTTATTCCTTTCTTTTCTATTTTATCTCCAGTTTAATATCAGGAATTAAAATTCTAGTCTTCTAATTCCTTTTCTCCTGTCTCCTGTAGCTGTCAGCTCTTTAAACCTCTTATTTTAAACCTCATCTGTTTTATTGATTTTCTTCTGTTCTAACTTATTCTTGTTTTATTTCCATTTGGGGTTTTAGGTCTGCTCTATCATTTTTTAAAGAAAAAAAATTATCCCTCTTTATTCTTTTCTCTTTCCAAATAATCTGGATGCTTCACAGAGAAATAAACAAAGCAGGTGTACAAATAACCTCATTGTTGAGCACAGTGGTGGGGGACCACAGCCACAGGTGCCCAAGGCCCGCTGGAGAAGTCACCCTTGTTTCCACAGGTGGGGTGTGGTGTATGATGGGGGTGTTTCTGGAAGCTTCTACTCTAGTCCTGCTGGCACACAAAGGCAGCGGGGTCACCACTGCAGCTCCTCTTCAATCTTCCATTCCTCCAGCAGCTGTGGAAAACCTACCCCTCATGATTTGCCGCGTTCCACCTGCCCCCACAGCCATGCCCCAGGCTTGGCTACTCCCCAGGAGCCCTCCCTGACCCGTAGCTTTCAGGGTCCTCCCAGTCTCAAATGCCTTATGTCTTTCTATGAGGTGACCTTTCATGTCTCCTACCTTGCTATTTCTTCTAAAACAGCATTTAGCATGGACATGGGAGGCCAATTCCTGAGGTTCTAGCCAATATGTTTGAGGTAGCCAGAATGAAATGAAGATTGTGGGGTACAGCACCTCAGAGCTGGGAGGCAGTGGATATAGGGGCCGAGCCTGGTCACTACCTTGCTCCAGCTGCAACTTTATACACTGAAGGTGGCCTAAAATGGGGCGACCAGGGCCTGCACCACTCCTTGCCTTCCACAGTCTTCATGGTGTACTGAGGCCTCTGGCCGCTGTGCAAGCCCTCATTGAATTCACCCCAGTTTCTCATGGCTGGGTTAACACATCAGCAATGGAACTTTGCAATAATTCACCAGCTTTCCTACCAATGTTTATCTCATCTCTGGGCCCTTAAATGTGCTGCCAGGTAAGATCTTTAAGTGACCCTTATCCTACTGACCAGGGAAGCCTGGCTAAGGTGGCATAGAGACAACAACACACAACAGTCCAGCATGACCAGGAAGGTTGACAACTCAGAAACAAAGAAGCCAGTATCCCTGTGGGGTGGTTGGTGTCCACTACTGCTCAGCAAGGGACATGTTCAAAGTACCCTTTGTGGGCTGTGGGTACAGCTCAGGGATGGAACACTTGCTTAGCATCTGTGAAGCCCCGGTTTCATCCCCAGAACCTCAAGTGAACTTTGAACGAGGCTCTGTCTCTTAGAGTTTAAGTCCTCAGATTGCTGGGTGCTCTCTAAAGTGAAGGCCTTTTGGAGGTGCATGGTGGACAGTGGTGGTCTCTAGAGAAGCGAACCATCTTGAAGGCCTGGTGTCTTGGAGGGCACACTAAATATCTTCTGGAGACATCCACCTCTCCTGCCTTGGGGATATTAGGCTGCAGAGGGACAAGTCGGCAGAACCTTGTGCCAGGGTCTTGTCACCTGCTGAGCCCTGAGTTGAGACTCCACACCCCTCCTGCAGGGATCTTCCTATGAGCGAAGAGCATTTGGGAAGATGCGCCGTCATGAGACAGGCGCCTCAATGAATCCTGAAGGAGATGCTACATTTTTTTAGCCACTTAATTGAATCTGTGGCAGTAAATCTTTTAGTCTTCTTTCAGCATTTAGAATTTCAATTTACTCCATGGATTTTTTGCGCTCGACGCCCTGAGAAAATGAGCATTTGTGCCGAAAAGCTTTTAATCAACCCTTCTCAAAATGTCAGTCCCCCTTATCTCCAAAGCCCATTGAAATCTTTGCACCTCTGGTTTTTAAAAACATATTCTGTGTATCCTGTTTCTTCCTTCCAGTGGCTAGCTTTCTTTACAGTGGTTAATCAGAGTCATCTTTGATGTTCATCCCTCTCTTAAGTCTTAGATTTCTTTTTAGGGTGAGCTTTCCACTTCAATCCAGCTTTGCTGACCTGTTAAGATTTTCTGTGTCTGCTGCCCGCAGATGAAGACGGGCCTCTGTGGAAAGCCCACGCACATCCCTGTTTTAGCACACAGAAGGTTAATTGCCCAGCCTTTCATTAAATCGGTCATTTTTCTTTAACGTTGTTTTTGAAACTCCACAGTAAATTAAGCCATAAACGTGTCGTTGCTTTATGAAGACTTTGAGTTTTAGAGAGCGCTTGCTCATTCTTTTGCCAAAGACTGCTCATGGCAAAAGCTAATTCTTGGGATGGGTTTGTGGCCCAGTGGTAGAGCGCTCGCCTTCCATGTGTGAGGCACTGGGTTCAATCCTCAGCACCACATAAAAAAATAAATAAATAAAATAAAGGTCTTTTGTCCATCTGCAACTAAAAATGTTAAAAAACCTAATTCTTAAAAGAACACAAAAAATTTTAATGGAAAAACAACACAAAATATCCTGAAAGAAATGCAATTTTAGGTCCTTTTGGCAAATGTTTAGGGAAAGGTGCTTTTTCATACTTTGGGGACAAAATGGAAAAGGACTCCTGACCTGATGGGATCTTCAGGCAGGACGTCCCAGGATCCTGGAGCCCAGGACAGGTTCCAGGTTCCCCTGAGGCCTTCCTGGTGTGCAGTCATGGAGTGGCCACTAGGGGGCAGCACACCCCCCCACACACCTGCAAATCTGCTAATCAACATCCTGCCTGCCCTGACCCCCTGCTTGGGGCAGCCAAGTTCTCCATCGATTTCTCCCCAGCCCTCTGATTTCCGATGAGCCTAATCAGCTGTGCGGTCTTCAGTTCTTGCTCCTTGATTTGTCAGGAGAATGAGTTATCTGAGCTGACGCTCCCTGTGATTTGTAGGTTGGAGAACTCAGCCGTACTGCTGTGACCTTTTCAATATTCTGTTATTAGAGGGGCTGACCATTTCAACTTCCTCCTGAACAAAGTGTCTTCAACATGTGCTGAAGAGGGAGAAGGGCCAGTTAATCAGAACACCGAATGCTGAAAAGGTCGAACCAGGGCCATGGGTATTAACATTCACCGTCTGCGTCAGCACCCTGCAATTTCCAAGGCTGGTAACCCCCAGGTCTGGCGGGACCCAAACAAGGATTTGGGCTTAGTCCTCATCTTTTTCCATGCCTTTAGGACAGGGTTTGCTCCTCCCACTCCTCCCATCTCCTAAAGGGGCAACCTAATCTACCAGGCCCCATCTTAGGCTCACAGTTCCTTTCCACCCTTATTTTCCATCACCCTTCATGTCACTACTGATGCTCCGGCCATGGTGGCCTTTGTATACCACTTTGAACATGCCACATTCCTTTCAGTCTCAGGGCCTTTGCACATGCTAAGCCTTAGCTTGGATCTCTCTTTCCCTGGATTTTGGCACAGCTGCTTCCTCCTCAACATGCAGCTCTCAGTTAAGATCTGAGACCATTGGTCAAAAGATGTTCCTCAGAGACCTTCCAGGTGCTCCTTGTCTTTGAGACAACACCCTGCTCACTTTTCTTAGTCTTTATCATTTAGCATACTCATCTAGACCTGTTAATTCTCTCCTTCCCTCTCACATGCAAACACCTTGAGGGGAGGGCTGCAGTCTGACAAGGTCACTCCTGTATCCCAAGGGCTTGGCACAGTCACAAGAACACCTTGGGTCCTCAATAAATGTTGACTAACTGAAAATAACAGAGACCTTGATCAAAAAAATAATCCAATAGTTCAAACTCCTCTCTGGTCACTGCATACTGGTTCCCTCCCTCCCTCCCTCCCTCCCTTCCTTCTTTCCTTCCTTCCTTCCCTGGCATTGAATTGAGGGGCACTCAACCACTGAGCCACATCCCCAGCCCTATTTTGTATTTTATTTAGAGACAGGGTCTCACTGAGTTGCTTAGTGCCTCACAGTTGCTGAGGCTGGCTTTGAACTTAAGATTCTCCTGTCTCAGCCTCCCAAGCTGCTGGGATTATAGGCGTGCACCACTGTACCTGGCTCTCCTACTGCTTTTCTCATGTCCCCTTCTCACCTTCTTGGAGGACCCATTGCACATGATCCAGTGACACAGAAGCCAGAAGAAACACAGCCCCTGAATTTGAACTCACAGCAGTTACTCAGTCAAAGCAACAGCAAGTGACTAATCTAGAAGTTTCTTACATACCCAGAATATAAATCATCATTAATAGTGATAAAACCATTCTCATGGCAAAAGTTTTGAGTTCAGGCATATTTAAAAATTCATCCTACTAAAAAAAAAATTCCCTTAATTTTTTTGGTGCAGGGCATTCTAAAATAGTTCAACCATACATTTAAACTTGGATTCGTATTGAAATGTTGAAGTTGAACAGTATCAAGACAAGAGGGAGACACCCCCCTGTGATTCAGAACCCTCCCTGGGAAAGCCTGTCCTCAGGAGGACTCTGTGTTAGCTATTCGGGGGCATTCTTAGGTTGAGGACAGTCAATCTTCTTTCCTGGAGGAGCTCAGCTCAGGGGTGACAAAGGATGAGACAACAGCGAGGGAGACATGTTCACCAGGACACCTGTAACCACTCACCCTACAGAGAACAGAGATAACTCAGCCAGCAATCCTGGTTCCTGAGGCCCAAGATTTGTGTCATTCCACAGAGTGAAATGCAAAGGGTCTTCAGCAAACCTGACAGTGTATGGGGTTTGGATGTGTTTGTCTCTGAAATAATGTGGAAATGTTTGGCCCAGGTATCTCCCTGCAGCCCTTAGGTAAACAAGGGAATGCTTCCTTCTCAGAAGTATTCTAGAAATCCAGTCAAAGCATTCTGTGTTTTAATTTCATTCTAATGAGATCCTGGGTTTTTAGGATTGGCAGAATGAAGTGATTTTTGCCACCATGGCATGTGACATTGTCCCATGAGCACTTCGTCCCAGGTCTCTACCTGCCGTCGGCACAGCCTGTTGAACAGAGAATGCTTGGCCATGCTTTTTCTCTTGGGCTCTCCCACACACTGAGGATGAGAGATGTTAAGAAGTGCAGGGAGGCGGATTTCCCTGGCACTGTGCAGTCGACCACACCAAGAGTTCAGGATCAAAGATCGGGAGAGTAGAAAAGGAAATTAAAGCTAATGGTTTTAAAGAGTCTGCCAGCTCTGATCTTTGGGAGAGAACAAATCAAACAGTTTCACTGGTGATATGGATGTACCTGAATAGAGACCTAACACAACTTCACATTTCTTTTGGCTAGTCAGGTGGAACCTTGTTCTCCATGCTCTGCTGCTAGCTGATAAACCTGGCCCAACAGGAGGGATCAAGATCCCAGTGTTTGAGACCTATCTCTTGCAGCCCTGCCTTATGCAGATTAATCTTGCCCAAGAAGAGGTCTGGCCTTTGCCCTTGGTGCCTGGGAGGTGATAGATAATCACTTGAAATGTACCACCTGATCAGAGCATCTCTGTTTACCTTGGGGTTTTAGTCCATGACATGAAGTCTTTGCTAATAATGTGATTTTCGGCGGGGGCATGGACCAACATAATATTAGATCAACCTCTGAAGGGGCCAGAGACTAAGGTGAGCCTCAGTCACATCTATGAGGCTGGGCTCTAATATCATCTTTGCATACCAAGGCTCAGATGAGTGTCACTTTTTGGCAGGATCCCATGTTTACTGTAGTCTACCCTGATCTGCTGGTGATATGTTCTAATACTCCCAGTGGATCTCTGAAACTGTGAATAATACCACAACTCATATACAAATATTGTAAAACTATGACAGTCAATCTAATAACCGAGAAAGCTACTAAGTGACTAACAGGCAGGTAGCATATACAGTGTGGATACGTTGCACCAAGGGATGATTCAAGTTCTGGGGAGGAAGGAGCAGGATGGCATGAGGTTTTTCTTGGTACTCAAAATGGCACAAATTTAAAACTTATGGGTAGTTCATTTATGAAATTTTCTATTTAATATTTTCAGGCTGCCGTTGACTCTAGGGAACTGAAACCATGGACTATGAAAACATGGACACCAAGGAACTACTGTTTTGTCACAACCATTGCTGGGTGGAGCAAATGCTGTCTGTACACCTTCACTGGAGGGTCACATGGAAGCTCTGAGCTTGGAACTCTCCTGGCTCTTCCCTAAGCACCTCTTCTCTTTGTTGCTTCGAGTGTATCCTTGGGCTGTAATAAACCACAACCAGGGTTGTGAAGGTTTTTCTAAGTCCCATGAGTCCTTTTAGTGAGTTACTGAACAGTTGGTGTCAGAAGTGAGGATGGTTTTGGAGACCACATAAGTATGGAAGCTGAGGTCCAGAGAGCAGGAGGGAGAGCCCGGGTTTAGATTTCCGATGCCCAGGCAAGTTCCCTAGCATAGGAGATATATCACATGCTTCCCTGAGCCCTGGACAATCACTCACCAAACAAAAACCATGCAGAAGGACCCCGTGAGGTAGCTTCCTGGCTTTGCTGTCACATGTACCTCCAAGGCCATTAGGTCCTCTCCTTGTCCCCAACTGTGGCGTGTTGTTGGCCTGTCACCTGGCCCATTTTAATCACTTTATTTCACTGAGTGAAGATCAGTTGGCAGGCCAAGATTTTTCCTGGTGCCAACTGGGCTTTTCTGCAAAGGGAGATTTTCCAGGAGATACTTCAGGGACTCAGTTCTCATGGTGGGGAAAGCCAACCTTGAGCAAATGTAGGTTAGCAAATCCCCACCGACGAAGGGGTGAAGCTGAGGGGGCTGGCTTCTGAAGTTGGCTTGGGATCCACACCCACATGTGGCCTGCTGACTGCCACCAGCCTCCAAAGTTACCCAGCTTGACCTTTTCTTGTTCCTGTTAATCCCTGTTTATCTTCCAAAGTTCAGTGTCCATCTGGCATTTAAGACTTGGCTAAAGAGAACCATGCCTCATGATAAAACAAGAAGCCTATTATGCAAGTGGCTGTGTTGGCGACTGGTGTCTTGCTAATAATTCATGGTACATGCAGTCCCTCTCTTAATTGCTTCTCTGGACTCATTGCTCCTGTGGCTCCTCAACAGAACCTGGGCTGAGACCCACACAGAGATGTCGAATGCCTCTCCTGGCAGAATCATGGGGATACGCAGTAGGAAGGGGACTGAGAAAAAAATCAGCTGACACCCACATTACACAGAATGGGTTGCCCGGCCGGGAAGCTGGTTGGCAGCCTAAGCTGAGCTCCTTGTGGTGAATAAGAAGCAGGTCAGGGCCTGTGGGAAAGGGATGTGTCACATCCTTTCCCACAGCCCTGACCTGCTTCTTATTCACCACAAGGAGCTCAGCTTAGGCTGAAACCAGCTTCGGGGCCATTCTAAGCTGAGCTTCTTGTGGAGAATAAACTTAGGTGGCCCCATTGTGACACGTGGTCACCTCCTACATGGTGTGAGTTTCGAGTTTAGGTGCAGTGGACCTGAAAGGGCCCCATGAGGGTCAATGTGCTATTGGATTTCCTGGGTGGAGTTCCTCATTTGGCCACTGGACTAGGCAGAGCTTAGTTAACCCGTCAGGCTCCCTCTGTGGAGAGCCCCATAGCTGATGCATCCCTGTGGCAGATGACGCAGGGCAGCCAAGCTCTGATGCAGGTAGAGGAGCCCCTGCTTCTCTCCCTCAGGTGACAGTGAGGCTCTAGTAGTGAGCTGGGTCCTGTCTAGCAGACCCTCCTCTCTAGGTAGCTCCTTAGGGAAGCTTCCTGGCTACCCACACTCTCTGTTCTGTCTCCTTTGAACGGACACTGTGTGTAGTCAGAGCCCCATGGCCCTCATCATGAATCAGACCCTATTTTCTGTCTGCCCTGATGAGGCTCAGAGTTCTCTGGGGCATCAGAGGGAACTAGTTTCTGCCCAGGGTTCCCAGTCTGGGACCGAGTGAAAGACAAGGGAACTTATATCATGGCAGCCATGGTTGGTGGCTGGGCACTAGACGGGGAGACAGGGACTGAGACGGACTGTTGCAGCTCTGCCACTTTGTCAGAGATGGTCCCTTTACTTGGCATCTGATCCTGATACTAGTCCTGCCAGAGAGACTCATCTGGATCATTCTGTTTAAGGAGCCTATCATTGGGGCAAGGTTCTGGGTTTTAAAGAAGTAGCCATGAGGAGAGGCAGGACAGGGGCATGGCCAGGGCAAGCCAGGTGCAAGGCCACGGCCATGGCCAGAGGCTGGCTTGGTTTGGTTTCCCAGGACAGAGGAGAATGAGGTCAGGGACAGCACAGGATTAGGATGGCTGGTCCACTGAGAAGGCTCAGGGTTAGTACTTTGTCCCATCAGCTCAAGATGGGGCACGAGAAATGAGGCAGGAGACTGTGGGAGGCAGGAGACTGGGGTGGGGTATCCTGAACAGAAAGTAAGCAAGAGGCCAGACCAGCCTCACCCTCCAAGAGAAGGTGGTAGTTTTACAAACAGGGAAAAGGAAAGAATGGTGGGGGGTTTGGAGGAAGAGGGGAGGCTGGATGCTGAGTTACTCCAGGGATTAGAGGCTGCTCTACCTTAGATGTGAGGATGAGTACAAAGTGGGCCCCAGCCTACAAGTGAACTCTGATGTTGGGTCTGTGATTAGAGATACATTGGCTATTTCTCTGGTCCAGCAGCAGGCTGGACTCTCTGAATGCCCCAGTGACCTCAGGTAAATGTCAGCAAGCTGGGCCCAAGTGGGGACAGGGCCCAGTAGCCTGAGTGTCCAGGGACTCACTTAGAGGGACACCACTCCAGGCATTCAGTGGAAGGCAGCCTGGGGCGTGGTAAGATGAGTCCACCTTACCTGGATTGGGCATCCCCTGCAGACCCCACCAGCTAAGCCCCGCCCACATTCCAGCAGATGCCCTGCCCCGCAGCAGGTGGCTCTCCTGACATCTGCTCCTGAGGTTCTTATAACATTTAAAATCAAGAGCTAATGTCCCTAAAACCCCCATGATGGGAAAAGCAGACATGAGGGAGGAGGACCACAGGGCTGTGGAAAGGACAAAATTGCCTGGGAGGTGAGAAGCTGGTGGCAGGACAAAATTGCCTGGGAGGTGAGAAGCTGCTGGGTGTCCCCAAAGCAGGGCCGTCCCTTTTCTACACAGCACAAGAACCCCCCCAGGGGGGAAAGGCCTCCATACCTACATGAAGAGCTTGCAGAATATTACAGAATGTGGCAGCTGATTCATGTGCATCAATATGAGCTAGAGGACAAGGAAATGTCAACTTTGCCTTGCAAATATGATGGGAAGATGGCTGTGCCCATCACCGGGCATCCTTGGTAATAGGAGTGTTGTTAAAATATACTGATTTGGAGCTTGAAAAATACCGAGGTTACCAATGGTGTCTTCTGGAGCTGGATGGCATCCTTGTCATTGTTCCTCCTTCCAGGGCAGACATTCCCTACCTTCTTCCCTGACAGCTGCAGTCCTGCAGCCTTGGCTTGCATATCCCCAGGGACAGGGAGCCCACTGCTCCACCAGGAAGACAGTGGCCTGAGCACTGAGCTGTGGGCCCCAGATACTAGAAAGCTCACCCTTTTATGGTGGAAACTGCTTGCAGAGGGGAGGAACAAAGATTCACAATACAGACAAGCAGGCCTTTGGAATCAATCCCCCGTCACCCACCCACAGGCCCGACATCCACCTGCCGGGACTGAACACACCTCATCTAGCTTCCAGGTGATGGGCCTTCAGCTCTAGGGACTCTTCTTATTTTTCCCTCTGGGAAGAAGATGCTTCAGGTATGATATGAGGACAAGGAGGGGATTTTTATTTATTTCATTTTTTGAACTGTCCCATGGGATAAAGTTTCTATACTGCCATGTCATCCTAGTTTTCACCCCTGGAGGTCACTGACGTGTCAGAATCCCCCTAAACCTCTGATGGCAAGGACAGAACACTTAGTGTCTAGCTGGTGCTCAGTGAGGGTGTCCTTTCCACTGAGGGGTCTCAGTGAAGGCTGGGTCATTGCTCAGGCCTCCTGGTCACCATCTGCCAGGCCACTCAGCTGCTTGTCCGTGAGCCAGCAGGAACCCAACTTCCAGACTTCTTTTCAGGAACTTAAAAAGAAAAATTTTCAGTGGGACCTGGGGATGGGACCCAGGGCTTTAAGCACTCTAGGCAAGTGCTCTACCACCCAGTGACATTTGGAGCACTTGAGTAACTTTTAAAGGTGATAAGAAGCCAATGCAGGCAACTATAAAGATGTCACTTCATTCTAGACCAGTTCTAGGGGACACAGTGGGAATAATGAAACCAGTCAGAGTAGAAAGTGGGTGCCATGGCATTGGCATCATTCACCCAGGGGTTGTGGCTTGGGATGTTCTAAACAGTCTTTGCTTTCCTCAGTAGCCTGCTGCCCTCTCTCTGCATGTGGGGAATCTGCCTTTGAAATCATGGTGGAAACTGGTCTTCCCATGGGCCATTGACATCTGTGGCTCTGTAGCCAACAACCACTGAGATCTGAGCTGACACGCGCCAACCTGCTGCCTTTATAGGGTCACCCATGGGGGGCCAGCATCTTAAATATTGGGCCTTGGGTAGTTATAGGGACTGGAAGAATTTGATTCAGGGATAACGTCCTTGCTTTATCCCCTAGAGAGATAATGTGAAATCTGTAAGTAAAAGCACCTTTTTGGGGTGTGTTATGAAATAAGCCATTTATACAATAAGGGACTGACTGTGTGTACATGCCAGAGGGAATCAGTGTGAACAGGCAGTAGCCCAGTATGGAACAATGACCTGGAATATTCTGCTTTGTGGCCAAGCTGATCTACAGTTATAGCCTGTTACACTGGCTTCCCACCCGCAGAGACATGGAAGAAGTGGAGTGATCTGAGTCCTTTGAGGGGATAGACTTGTACCTTCTGTTCATGACTTTGCTCAGATTGGAAGGGGCCTCATCCTTTAGCAGGTCCTTAGCAGGTTGGGTGAGCAACTATTCAGGGGCAGACCCTCTTACTCCCAACCCTCTCTTTTTGGGAAGCCCTGATCACCATACAGTCCATGTGGGCCAAGATGGGGTCATGGTGCCCTCAGGTGGCACACTAGGGTGGGTGATCAGCATAAGCAGTGAATGGCCCCCAAAGGCTCAGTATGAAGCATCGTCTGGCTCTACTGACAGCACAACACTCTCCTCTGTGTTGGGATAGACAGCTGGTCAAGGGTTCAGGGAGCATCCCCCTGTGCGGGAAACATGGAAAGTCTCTCCCCTTAGACTCCCCACAGTAACCATTCTCAGCAGCCAGATAGAAAGGGCCAAGTCACTTGTCTCTATCAGACCTGAAATGGTACCTGTGACCAACTTGATCAGGGCTGCCCTGCCCTGGGTGGTAACTTTAAAAGGGTGATTTCCCTGGATCTGGGAAGGTCCTCTTGACTCCTGCCTGCCAAGTTCCCTACCCTGGGCTGACTCGCTCCATCCTCAAGTGTCCCTTTCTGGGCAAGAGTTCATTTCAGTGGAACAGTTGAAGGGAGAAGGGAAGAGTCCAAACAGGGGTCCTTGCAGAGACAAGTTCTCTTCTCTGTAGTACAGAGTTGTACAGACAGAATAATCACTTAATATTTCCTTACCTAGAGGAAAATAGCAACAGCGCTGCTATCCTTGTTAAAAATGAACCCTTTCAGTCATTTTCTCAGTGGAAAGTTAAACCAAAAAAACTCCTTAAGTTTTATCTGAGTTTTGTCTCTCAAAACTCATATGTTGAAGCCTAACTCTCCAATGTGATGGGATTTGGTAGGGTCTTTTGGGAGGTAACTAGGTAAGGAGGGTGGAGTCCTCACAAATGGGATTATTGAGTGGATAAAGAAAAGGGACACACACACACACACACACACACACACACACACAATGGCGTTGTATTCAGCCATAAAGAAGAATGAAATGATGTCATTTGCTGGTAAATGGATGGAACTGGAGAACATCATGCTAAGTGAAATAAGGCTCAGAAAGTCAAGGGTCCAACAACCAAAGCTAGAGAGAAGATAACAAATGAAAAGAAAGGGGATCTCATGAAAATACAAGAGAGAGCAGTAGGTTAGAGGTAGGGGATCAAGAGGGAGGGAAGGGGGAAGGGAAGGAAAAGAAAGAACTGGGGTATAAAATTGGCCAAATTATGCCACATACATTTTTAAACGTATCACAATGAATCCACTTTTCTGTATAATTACAATGCACCAGTGAGAAAATGCAAATGCAGAGAAGAAAGATTAGAAGAGAAGAGGAAGGGGAACAGAGAGAGAGAGAGAGAAAGAGAGAGAGAGAGAGAGAGAGAGAGAGAGAGAGAGAGAGAGGAGTGAGGGGAGGGAAAGGGAAGAACTGGGAGTGAATTGGAGCAAATTATGTTATGTGAATATGTCGCAATGAGCCCCACTGTTATGGATAATTGTAATGCACTAATAAAAACAAAACCAAACAAACAAAAACAAAAGAGATTTGTTCAGCATACAATGAGAGAAGACATTATCTGTGAACTAGGAAGAGAGTGCTCATCAGACACCAGGGCTGCCAGGACCTTGCCACCTGACTACCAGCCTCAAGAACCATGAGAAGTACATTGTTTCAAGCCATTTAGTCTACAGTACTCTGTGACTGCAGCTAGCTTTACTAAGACACTCTTTATTTCAACAATTCAGGCCTATGGTAGTGTCCAGTGGTATCAGGGCACAGACTAGAGAGGGAAATTTGGAACCCCAACATTTTAGAGTTGGACAGGAACTTGAGGGGCCATCAAATTCATGCCAATCCTTTAAAAAAGAATGGACTGAGTTCCATAAGTGACCTGGCATATAACCTGGTTGGGTGTTTAACATGGTCACTTTGGTCTCTCTTGAAAGAACTAATTCTCAGCAAACTTATTCTGTAGTGATCTCCTGAGTACCCAACACCTGTCCTGTCTGGGTGGAGACCCTTTTCCCATAAAAGTGATGGTTTGAGTGAAGACACTGGCTTTTAAAGTACAATTTTTTTGGGGGGGGGGAGAGGGAGAAAGGAAAAACAGTGTACATGTGTTATATGAACACACAAAATAACTCTATAAAATTATACGCTGTACTGTTATCTGTGGTTCTCTCTGATGGTAAATAACGTCTATCTTACTCCTTTGTGTTTTTCTGTATTTCCTAAATTTCTGGAAATAATACATAATGCATTGTAATCAGAAAAACAACAACAATAAAGAGAAAATAATATCAGTGACTTTTGAAGACCCCCAATCAAGGTTTTCCTGCTTTGAATGAAACAACAGAGCCTCATACTAGTTTCCCACTGTCAGAAAAACAGCTGGAACATTGGCGAAAGCAAGAAGGAAAATAAACTGGTAGTATGAAGTGGTGGAGGAGCCTTAAGGTAGGTGTTATTTTGTGATGAAAATGTGACTTATTCTATTCTTGCTCCTGTTGGGTGTAGTTGATCCATTAGAGGCAGCTACCAAAATTACCTCCTTGTCTAAGAAATCTGGCTTTTGTCACATTGGGATCAGTAACAGACTCTAAGGTTAATTTGTTCTTCCTACATTGACATGATTTAAAGTGAGATGAACCCTTGTGAGAAAAGAGTAGAGACAGTAGAAAATGTTCTAAGTTTCTGTGACAGCCAGGGCCCAGGAGAGCAGACATGTTGCTTGTGTCAACTGATATTCAGACATAAAAAATGGAGAGATATATTATGTTCACGAACTGGAAGACATAGTCAATGTAATGATGTCAGTTCTCTCTGAATTGACCCACAGATTGAATGCAATCCAAATCAAATATCTGACAGGTGTGTGTGTGTGTGTGTGTGTGTGTGTGTGTGCAAGCTCTCGTGTGCATGCTCTTGATGCACTGATTCTACAATTCATAGAAATGTATGAACACCCAAGGAGAGCCATAATACTCTTGAGGAAAATAAATAAGGGCTTGCCTTATGAGAATCAAAGTCTGCTACAGAACTCTAGAAATTAAGATAGCATGATTTTGTTGCTCAGATCAACTGAACAGAGAAAGACCTCTGCTAAAGTCCTTGTGAATGTGGACATTCGTTACAGGACAGAGATGGTATGATCTCTGGGGAAACACATAGACTGTTGAATACATGGTGCTAGTGAAATCTGGGATTCATATAAAAACAATAAAAGTTGGCTTCACTTTATATTACTTACAAAAAAATAAATATGGGTAGATTAAAAATAAACATGGATTCCATTTCTGGAATGGCAGGACTAACTCCTGGCAGCATGAGGAGCTTTGTAGAACTGCTTGCCAGAGAAATAGTCATCACTGGTGAAGGAAGAAGCAGATTAAATCTAACCCCCTACCCAACAACTGAAAGTGCCTAGAAATTGTGCAATAATTGTGCAATAATGCCATAAAAAAAGCTTTTTTTTTTTTTTAAAGAAAACACACTGAGTCTCAGTAAGAACAGTAAGTAAACAGTTCTTACTTGAACCATGCATGACCAGCTTACTCCTCTCCACACGAGCTCAGTGTGAAGAAATTCCACTCTGGATGGGGTTGTCAAGGAGACAGGTCTCCCTCCTTCCAACTTCTAGTCAAGGTCTGTAATATCTCCCTGGGAGGACAGGATGCCAGCACATCTCAGCCCTTTCTCTGCTCTATGTTGCAGAGACTAAATTGCAGATTAACATTGCTGAGGAATTTGAACCTCAAGTATTCCAACAGGACCTGATTGATTGGACAGAGTTTCTACTACTGGAATGGAAGTCCAAGGATGGGGGATTCCAGTTACTGTTACCTCAGCTTACTCATAGGAGAGAGGTTTCATGATGGGTGAAACAAACTGAGAGGCTCAGAAGCTACCATACTGACCCAGGAAGTCACTCATAACCAGGAGTGTCCCTGAGAGAACTGGGTCATTCTCACCACCCCAGGCTCTGGAGCAGTGGATTGAAGATTGCCCAGGGGAAGAGACAGGCCATAACTCTGAGTGAGAGGAACTTCCTTGATTTGGAACAGATTATGGGGAAGTTTATAAAGGTACTTTAAAAAAGTGAAGGTTTTGGTGGTAAGAGATTAAGAGAGGGCAGATAGCTCCATATGAGCAAAAAACAAGACCATTGTTCAGCTAGTTTACCAGAAAAAAATGAATAAGACAAAAATGAATAAAGCCTCATAGAAATGTATGGCACATAAAGCGCACAAACGTATACACACACACAAGGGGAGTACAAGAAAGAGGGAAGGGAGAGAGGAGAAAAAAGTGTTTGAAGGATTAATGGCTGAAGACTTTCTAAGTTTGCAGGAAAAACTTGAGTCAATGCATCCAAGAAAGTCAACAAACTTCAAGTTGTATAAACACAGAGATTCACATCCAGACACATGCAGTAAAAACGTGGAAAGACAAAGACAAAGAAAACAACGTGAAAGCAGCAAGAGAAAAATAACTCAATAAGATTAAATGCTAATGGATTAAACAATTCAATCAAAAGGCAGAAACTGTCAGATTGTATTTAAAAAGACTCAAAATATATACTGTTTACAGGAGACATAGTATGAGCTAAAGACATAAATAGGTTGAAAGTAAAAGAATAGAACAAGAAATGATAAGAAAGCTGAAGTAGCTGCACTAAGATCAGTTTAAAGCAAAATTAAATAATTAGAGCTAAATAGGAGCATTTTATCACGAAAGAAAGGGCTAATCTGTCTAACATATTTAAGAATTTTAAACATATAAGCACCTAACAGAGCTTTAAAATATGTGATGTAAAAACTGAAAACTGAAGGGAAAAAATAGACAATTCAACATAACAGTTGGAGGCTCTCATATCTCACTTTTAACAATGGATAGAACAACTAGGAAGAAAATCAACAAGGATATAGAAGACTTGGATAAAACTTTGAGCCAACTAAAATACCTCTATAGAGCATCCACAAACAAAAGCAGAACGTACATATTTCTCAAGGGTACATAGAACATTTTCCAATGATGGATCTTATGTTAGACCTGAAAATAAGGTTCAATAAATTTAAAAGGATGGGAGTGGTACAAAATATGTTCTTCTACCACAATAAAATAAAATTAAAAATCAATATCGAGTAGGACACCATGGCACACACCTGTAATCCCAGTGACTCTGGAGGTTGAGGCAGAAGAATCACAAATTCAAGGCCAGCTTCAGCAACTTAGTAAGGCCCTAAACAAATTAGTAGGATCCTGTCTCAAGTAAAAAAATAAAAAATAAAAAGGTCTGGTTA
Source organism: Urocitellus parryii (assembly GCF_045843805.1). NCBI lineage: Eukaryota > Metazoa > Chordata > Mammalia > Rodentia > Sciuridae > Urocitellus > Urocitellus parryii. Next base: position 136,185,942 of record NC_135531.1, on the reverse strand, counting down.
TGCGGCTCAGTGATTAAGTAATCCTGGGTTCAATTTCTGGTACCAAAATCAAAAAACAAACAACAATAACAACAACAACAAAACACAAAAAAGTCAATATCAAAATGAAATTTGGGGAATTCCCAGATTAAACACACACCCAAACAACCAGTTGGTCAAAGAAGAATGTACAAGGGAAAAAATACTTTTGAGATGAATTAAAATGAAGACAAAAAAATAAAACTTTTGTAGCTAACGGAGTGCTTAGAGGTGGAATTTACAATTTATTTTAAATTTATTTTAAAATAAAATAAATTTATTTTATTAAATAAATATATTAAAAAGGAAATAAATCTCGAATCAATAACCAAATGTTTTGCCTTAATGCAATGGAAAAAAAGGATCTAACTAAATAAAATTAAAGCAAGAAAGGGAAGTAAAAAGTAAAGATTAAAGTGGAAATTATGAAATAGAGAATAGAAAAACAATAGAGTAAATCAAATTAGGTAACTGTGATGAATTGGACAAAATTGTAGAAGGACAATTGACTGAAATGGGCTTAAAAAATTGGAAAATCTATACAATTAAAGAGATTTAATTAATTAACTCACATACAAAAAAGCATAGGGCCACATGGATTTACTGACAAATTCTAACAAACATTTAAAGAAGGATTAACACCAATTCTTTATAACCTCTTCCATAAAATAAGAGGAGGCAACACTTCCCAATTCTTTATGATTCCAGTATTGGCATTCTGTTAGAAACAGTCAAGGCAACACAAAACAAGAAAATAATTAACTAAGGTCTGTAATGATTATTGATATAAAAAATCTCAACAAAATACTAGCAAACTAAACTTACCACATACATCAGGATCAAGTGGGATTTACCTCAGGAATGCAAGGTTGGTTAATACATTAAAAATCACTAATGTAATATACAACATCTGTAGCAAAAAGAGTAAAGATCACCAGATAATCTTTAGAGTAGCAGAAAAAACATGACAAAATTCAACATCTCTTTTTGATGAGAATATTAGGTAGGAATAGAAGTGAGTTTCGTCAATTTGATAAAAGGCAGCTACAGAAATCTCACAACTAACATTGTACTTATGGTGTATGCCTGAATGCTTTCTCTTTAAATCAGGAAAAAATATCTCCACCCCCCATAATTTCTAACCAAAATTGTACTGGAGGTTCTTTAGATAAATTAGGGAAGAATATAAAATATAAGACATCAAAATTAGCAAAGAAGATGCAAAAGTATCTCTATTAATAGTTGTATCTTTTCATAGCTAATTCTAAATCATCCAACTAAAAAAAACCAACTAGAACTGACAAATAAGTTTCACAAGTTTTCAGGGTACAAGAGCAATATCTTTGGAATTTTTTTAAATCAATTGTTCTTCTATGGGTTAGCAATATTCTAAAAATGAAGCCATGAAAGCAATTCCACTTACAATAAATTGAAAAACAATAAAAGATAACTTCAACCAAAGAGGTACAAAACTTCTCTGAAAACTTACCCCCTAAAAAAGTTGAAATTTTAAAAGGCCAAAAAGAAATGGCAAGACATCCTACCTTCATAGATTGAAAGACTTAATACTGATAAGACAGCATCACTCCTAAACTGACCTGCTCAGCTGGTGTAATACCCATCAGGATTCCAGTTTAAACTGGCAAGCTGATCTGAAAATGCCCATGAAGTGGCAAGGACTCAAAATAGTGAAAATGATCTTGCAAAAGAAGAACAAGTTGGAGGAGTCACACTTCCTGATATCAAAGCTTACTGCAAAGCCACAGTAATGGATGAAATGTGGAACAAGATTAAGGACAGACATTTAGATCAATGGAATTCAATTGGTAGTTCAGAAATAAACCTTCACAATTATGATTAGCTGATTTGGAACAACTCAAGGGGAAAGGATCGTAATTAAAACAAAGGATCTGTGACAACTGGAAAACATTTAAAGGTCTGCATTGGACTCAGACTTCATACCATACACACACACACACACAAAAAAAAAACAAAATTCAACAGAACTGAGGTAATAGGGACTTAAACATAAAAGCTAAAACTATGAAACTATTGGGCAAAAATAGGAGCAAATCTTTGTAACTTGGGTGAGGCAAAGCCTCTTAACTATGAAACCAATAGCATAAGTGACAAAAGAAAATAATTTAAAAAAACCCTTTCCCTTTTAAGAGTAATATAAAATGAAAAGAGAACCCACAGAATGGGAAAAAGACATCTGCAAAACCTGTGTCTGATGAGGGACTTGTATCCAGAATATACAAAGAACTCTTACAACTCAAGAATAATAGACAACCCAATTTAAAAAGGCAGGGTGGTCAGGGGGAGAATCAGAATAGGACATTTCTCCAAGAAAGATATACAATAGCCAATAATCACATGAAAATATTACTATCCACTGAGGAATGCAAATAAAAACCATAAGATATCACTTGACGCCTACTAGGTTCCTATAGTTAAAAAGAAAAATAATAACAAGTGTTGGCAAGGTTTCAGAGAAACTGAGTCTCTTCCACTCTGCTGATAAAATAGTACAGGCACTTTGGAAAACAGTCTGACAATTTCTCAAAGCTTGAATGTACAGTTAACATATGACCCAGGAATTCTAAGTTTATACCCAAGAAAAATGATAATTATGCCCACACGAAACTGGTACACAAATGTTTATAGCAGCATTTTCCATAATAGCCACAAAGCAGAAGCAACCCAAATGTTCAGCAATTGATGAATGGAGAAAATTTAATATGTACATCAAAAGGAATTTTATTTGTTAATAAACAGGAATGAGGACCAACACATGTTACAACATGTCAAGCCTTGTTACATATGCTAAGTGAAGGAAGCCCATCCCAGAAGATCGCATGTTACCTAATACCATTTTTATGCAGTGTCTGTAGTAAGCAAGTCTGTAGAGACAGAAAAGTAGCTTGGTGATTTCTAGGACAGGCTTGTGGAGGGGGGAAGGGAGGGGTGGAGCATGACTGCTAATGAACACAATTTCCTTTTGGAGATGATCAAAATGTTTTAAAATGGATTACAGTGATGGATGCCCGACTCTGTGGCTACATTAAAAACCATCAAGTTGTACACTTTAAATTGGCGAATTAGATGGTATGTGAATTATGTTCATGAAGCTTTTATGTCAAAAAAAGGCAGAACCATAAAATAGAGATGATGTAGAATAATGTAGGGCCTCAGGGGCAGGGGAGGACTTTTTTAAAAAGGCACAAAATCTGCCAACCATGAGGGAACAGATGGATACATTCAACTACATAAAAATTAAGAATGTGCACCCTTAAAAAAAAAGCAAAAAAAAAAAAAAGCTAAAAGTCAAGATACTTGTAGAAGAATCTATCTATAATAAATATAATCAATAAAGAGTAAATATCCAGAATACATGAAAGCCTCTATAAATCGATGCAAAAAAGACAAACAATGATACAGAAATACATGCTTGGGCAGGCACATGGGTTAATAAGCAAATAAAACACGATGCTTAGCTTCATTCATGATCAGGAAAAGTGTCAATTAAAACTACAATGAGATGCCATTTCATACCTAAAGATTAGCAAAAATTAAACATGTTTTAAAAGTCAAAAAGTGTTAGTAAGGATGTGAAGAATGGGAATCTCATACACTGTGGTTTGCAGGGTAAACTGGTCAATAACTTTAGAAATGAGTATGGTAATATCTAGCGAGGTGAACTCGGTACACTGCCGAGGGATACACTCCAGAGAAACAGGTGCCCAGGTGCACTGGAAGACATACACATGAATGACGCTGGCAGCGTCGCTTGGAAGAGCCCCAAATGGGAACAAACCCAAATGCTGGCCCTTGGCCACAGAATGGATAAATTGTGGTGTATTCATAGAGGGGGACATTCAGCCATGGAAATGAACAGGCTATGATTATCCTCCTTACAGATGATCTTACAAATATGATGCTGAGTGAAAGAAGCAAATCAAAAAGGAGTGTGCACGGCACAGCTCCATTTATATGAAGTTCAAAAACAAGAAAAATGTCAGTCATGTTGAGACACATACTTATAAATAGAAATAAAGATCACTATAAAGAAAAGTTAGAAAATGATGATCATAGAAGTCAGAAAGGACAGCGGTCACTTCCAAAGTGGAGAGGGGAGGGGTGCCTGAGAGGGGGAGGATTTCTAAAGCCCAGCTGGATCCCCCACACACAGTCCTTGTCTTAATGATTATGCTTTTAACTGTACAGAGGCACTTGTACCCCACCGTCTGGAGGCCATGTTTCATAATAAAATGTGAAGGAAAAGATTTTATTCCCAACAAGTGGCTTCCCTTCCAATCCTGTGAATGTTCTAGTAGGGGAGCCTTGCATGTGGACACAGCTGTGTGCAGGGGTCACCAAGATTCTGAGCCAGGTCCCTGGAGGGAGAGGTGAACCTGTGGCTGTGGGAATGGGTGTGGACTTGGGGCGTTTCTGAGATACCCAGGCAAGGGAGACTTGGATTCACGCAGGTGATGCTGGTGTGTGAACAACTGGGCACAACCCTGTTGATCCCCGTTACCTGAGTCCTTTCTTGGCTTTGTAATCATTAACCACTGGTGCTCTACTGACCAAGCTAAATGTCATTTGGCTTCTACCTCCTGACCCCTTCCCTGCCATTCTTCCCATCTTGTGCTCAACTTTCCCAACCAAGTGTTCATTGCACCCTTGCTCTGGGCCAGGACCTGGGTCAGGTTCAGGATGCAGCAGGGAGCCAGGTGGAGCTGCCCCTCCAGGTCATGGGGGGGATGGCGTGATCTCTCATATCCCAACTCACTGCTGCAGTGCCAATGGACAGAGGAAAACAGGTCTCTGATGCATGAGCTTGTTCGACCAGGGGCAGACCTGGGTCTAGGGCACAAAACCTGGAAAACAATGGGGGAACTTTTAATCTTGTCCATGAAGTATTAATTTTGCGGAGGCTCTAAACACCTGGAAGCTTCAGGGCTAAAAATTTCGTTCATTAGAAATTTGTGAATGATTGATGCAATTGCTTTTGTTGAGCTAAAAATGTTAAGCTGGTCTGATAGAAAACTTAAAAGATCACCTTGTTTGTGTGACTTTGTCATTCCTGTCTAGGGATTCGGGATACCTGGTGGGCACAAAGTTCAAGATGAATGTAATAACCAGGAGGCACCTAAGCTATCTGTAAGGAGATTGTTTTATTCTGGAAGTCCACAAAGAGAATGAGTTTGAGCCTTAAACCCATTAGCTCTTATGTTCTGTTTTCTGAATTTACAGTCTCTCTAGAGATTTCGTTAGCCCCAGAGAGGGCCTGAGACATGATGGAGAAAGTGGCTTACTGCATTTCTAATGTACTCCTCTCTGGGAATGAGTTCTGATGGAGGTGGATATATCCATTTGCACGTGAGTTGCATGTGACTTTAACTAAGGCATGACTAGACCCAGAAGTCAGTCCAGTCCAGGCTTGTGTGTGCAGACACCTATGACGGCAGTGACCCGGGACACTTTGTTCCTTTTCATGTGAGATCGCTCCATGTTGCCACAACTCTGGCTTCTCTTTCACCTAGTACAGTTTGGCTGTTGCCAACCCAGCCTGCTGGTGAATCTGGGCAGATCTGAGATTCAGGTCCTCTGTGATTCATTTGTACCCCAGCTGTGTGACCAAGCTACCCTCTTGTCTTCTACTTCCTTAATCTCAGCCATCTTGTCCATTATGGAACTTGGAAGCTAAGTTAGAAATAAATCAGGGCTTAGGAAACAAAGTAAAAAATGCAGTAGCAACACCGAACACTTGCTGGTAAGTAATTGCTGTGAGCAGCCACATTTTATAGATCAGGAAAATGATGCTCAAAAAGTTCACAATGAGCTGAGAAGCAGAAGACCTGGGACTACAGAATCTATTCCTTGACCTCGTGAGCCTGTGCTCTCACCATCTCTCAACCCCACCACCCCTGGCACATGAGGTGCAAATGGATATATCCACCTCCATCAGAGCTAAAAGCATTGGTTCTGCTCCAGGCTGCTTGTTCTGGCTGCGTGCTGTGGACTGGGGAAGAACATGCAGAAGCAGGGCCGCTGCCCTCTCTGGCCTCATTAGTTACCCACAAACCCTGAATTTAGCCTTGCATGGGTGACTTGCCCTTCCAGGGAATGAGTGTGTAAGTGAAGCTGCATGGACTCCAAGCTGAGCAAGCCAGGTTTGACTCACTCGCCACCTTCTCTTCTCTGACCAGCAATGACCATGGAAGCTATGTTGAAGTGGGTCTATGTGACAATGGCGAGCTGAGCCCCTGCTGACCCATGCTGGATGTGTAGTGTGAGTGAGAAAAAAGCTCTCTGTTACTGGTGGCGGTTCTGGGGATGGAACCCAGGATCTTGCCTGTGCTCGGCAAGCACTCTACCACGGAGCCTCATCCCCAATCCTTTAAAAAAAAAGATTTATTTTGAGACAGGATCTCACTAAGCTCCCCAGGCTAGTGACAGCTAGTGACAGCTGCTAGTGGCAGCTACTTGTTACCAGGGCATAACACACTTCCCAACACCTAACACACCTCCTCCTCAAAAGCCTGGGCCTCTTCCTTACAATGGGGCTGATAATTTCCACCTACCTGCAATAACCGTTAGTTCCCAGCATCCCCTCCCTTTCCTCCTACTGGAAAGCGGAGGCAAGAACTCGGAGAAACAACTCATTTGCTTGTTGCATTAGTCATTTACTCATAATCCAGACTGTGATCACTGGAAAAACTGGAGATAGGGATTCCTCCAACTAAAGACAAACCTGATTTGACAACGTACACTTGATCATGGGAAGTCGAATGCTAGGGCTCCATCTCCCTGGTTCATGCTGGCTCTGAGGCCTGCGCAGGATGGGCGATGGACTATTTCAGAGACTGTCTAAGTTCTCTGCTAGTGATGCTGGTTAAATCATTAAAAGTCAAAGCTAGTAGCTGGAGCCACTCAGTAAATACTCCCAGTTAACTGAAAACATCTTATTTTTCAGTCACTTGTTTTAGATATGTGTGGGCACACTCAAGGCAGACTTCATGGGGAGGGTGGAAAGGAAAGTGGAATGGGGGAATCGAGAAGAAAAGAAGTAGGAGTGGGATGAGGAGGTGGCTGGAGAGAGGGCTGGGGAAGAGGGAGACTCACTGCCTGGTGGATATTCCATGGGCTTTCCTCACTCTGAACCTGGCCTCTTGCCTTAGCTGGAACAGTCCCTGCAGGCCCACAGGGGCATGACAGATTATTCCTTAGCACATTTGGAAATGGCATGGCCAACTATCTCCAGCTGATCCTGAGCTCTCCCGTCACAACCTCTCCTGCGACCCACATCCTATATTTCCTTCCTCCTGGTCCAATCCTGGAGCTTACACCCTGTCCAGTTCACAGCAGGTGTTGCCCGGACCCTACCTGCTGGGTGGAAAGAGTGGCCCCCTGTACAGAGGATGTTTGCTCAGCCTTCTCCTCCTGAAGGTCTCCTGGTGCTCAGATGCCCCGCTTTGCCTTTTGGCTCTGAGATTCCCAGGGCCAGAAACTTCCAAACACAATGGTGGTGGTGGGGTGGGGTGGGGTGGGAGGGAGTGGAGGGCCTTTCTGAAGGACATGTCCTTTGTTGGGTTAGACAAAGTTTCTTACCAAAACCAAACCTCGGTCCCATTAAATGACAAGCCAGGGTCCACTTCCCTAGAAGGAGTTTTTTCTCCAATTAACTTAAGTCATGTACCTGCTTGTCGGAATGACATCCCCGGGGGGCTCTGGGAGAAGACACGACATCCCATCACTCAGCGGGGACACCTCAAACATTTGCTCTGTTAATTGGCTGCTGCCTTATTAAGAGGCTGCAGGCTTCATTACTGATTTCCAAGACTGACGACAGCTCCCTGATCTCCGAGCTCTAGTCACCAGAGTGGCAGATTCCACGCTCTGATTTCTGTGTCTCTGAACTTGGCAGTCTGCCAGCCTGACCTGAAGTGTGTGGTTCCCAGACCAAGGCATCCCTAGAATGGAATCACATTAGGAACTAATGGGTGCCCTCTGCCCTCTGCGTCCTCCCTTCCCTGGTCCACCCTCCTTGTGTTCTGAGGAATCCGATGCCTTCATTCCCTTTTGTTTTTTCTCCCCTTAGGTTTGTATCTTACATTGTTTGCATGTTTAATTATACTTTCAGTAATTGTTTAAACTTTTAAGCTTCTTTGGAAGAAAAGAGAACTTTACTGGGAAAAACAGCCATTGGCAGAAAACACCTTGAAGGCCTGGAGGAAAGAAGAAAGTGAGGACTTTTGGGGTCAAACACCCCCCTTTATTTTCTGGTGGAGCTCCTGGGTGCTGGGGATGGGTGGGAATTACAATTCAGGGGAGGCAGGTGAACTGACCCGAGAGCTAATGCTCCATATATAGCCAAGGGACTGGGCCACAGTGTGGGAAAATGAAACACAGACTTTGATGTTCAAACACTGGGTGTTTTCTGAGCCAGCAGGATGGGGTATGCCCTTGACAGGACCAGCATGTCCTTATTTTTCCTCATCTGCCAACTAGGCATAATAATAGCCCTTATCCTGTAGGCTCAAGTGAGAAAAAGCCCTGGACCTGACTTATAAGAGTTAAGTGAGTTCTTACCCTGCCTGCCATTCCCATCCAATTGCTGGTCTCTTTAAAAAGGTGAGAGGGTAAAATTACAATAATTTGCTGTCCATTTGAATGATTATGATCAGAACCAGCTGAATCTCTGTGGAGCCATACCCCAAAGAAACCTGGTAGTACCTTCTGTTCCAGCTATTTCTTCCCAGCCTTCTAGGCAGGCACATTCTTGCAAACTGTTTCTCTCGGTTAGCAGGTGGGTTTCTGCTAATGTTTTGCTCAGGAGAGGATCCACCTTTCCCAGCTGTGGGCTTTGCCTTCCTTTTCTACAGATCCCTATTTTCAAGAGGGCTTCCTGATAGACACAACTGTTTGCTCTAATAACCCCATAACTTTTTAAAATGGAAAGTTTGTTGCTTTAACATTGTCAGGGGAGTGTCTATGATTGGCATGGAAACAAGAGCTTCCTACCACTGCAATTTGGCAGCGTGGGGGTGGGGACGCTGGTGGGAAGAACAAGGCAGGAGGGGAGAGACAGGAGGAACAGAGAAGTATGGGGTTCACTTTCCTTTGCAGATGAAGGTGTCACCCTGTCTCACTTGGCCTCGGCATGGACTTGTTTCCTGGCAGTGTGCTCACTGTGGTGGTCACGACACACCATCACATGCGAAGAGTTGGCCACTGGGCTCAAAAAGGGAATGTGTGTGAAAGAGATTCTTTTCACTACAATGACTGGGTACAGCAATGCTCCATGTCATGCAAATTCTAACTTCCACCTATTTGTCTTTTGGGGACTGGTTGTTTTTAGGTACATGTGATCTGATGAGTCTCAAGTGCCAGGTCTGGTGGAGGAGGCAGGAAGGCATCGTAACCCTGAGCAAGGCTGTGTTCAGGGTTTCCATCTGCTGCTGCTCTGGCTACTTGCATCTCACTCATTCTTCCAGGTTCAGGTCAAGTTCTCTCCCCCCAGGAAAGTCCCTCCTGGCTGTTGGAGTGTCTGCAGTGTATAAGGAAAGCGAACCGGCAGGTCCCCATTCTGACACTCATTTACCAGCTCGGTAACTGGGTAATTTGGCTTTTCTCTGCCCTGCAGTAAAATGCCAACTGAGGAGGAGGGCTGCATGATGCCAGGCCCATAAAGCACCTGGCAGTGGACCAGGAGCCTGGCAGATGCTCAGTGAATGGTGGCCTTTATGCTGGTGGCAGATCCAATGGCCACTGTTTTCTATTGCACATGGCTCCATCCCACTGGGGACGATTGTGGGAAGTTTAACCTGTACCTCCATCTCCCAGGAGCAGTTCTTCTACTTTCCTTGCCTTTTTTTTTTTTTGCAACAGGGCTCTCATGAATATCTCTCTTTAATGATTAATCACATATTCATAGTTCTAAATGGAATATTCGAATCCACAGTGCCAATCGTCCCCCTTGCCCTGCCCTGCTCAGTGGCATACTGATGTGTTCCTGTTCACAAAGCCATCACTGCATAAGGAAGACCCACTGCAATGGATGAGGGGGGTTTTCTTCTCCTTCACTCACAGCCTTAGTTCCCAGTTAGTTCTGGGGAGCACAACTAGCCACTTGATGAAGGCAGGGGACAGTCTGATTTTAGGAAAGACTAATTCAACCAATGGCTGGCTGATCCTACTCATAGTCACTGGACATGGCAGGAAAAAAAAAACAGATGGGGACAACTGGGGATGCTCATTTGGAGCCAGTTTCAGGTTCATTCTGGGCTATGAGGATGGGATTAATGGGAAATTGCATAGTTGGGCTGATATATACTCTTTTTTCTTCTTTTGGTACTGGAAATTGGACCCAGGGGCACTTAACCATTAAGCCATGTCCCCAGTCCCTTAAAAAATTAGAGACAGGGTCTTGCTAAGTTGCTGAGGCTGGCTTTGAACTTGCAATTCTCCTGTCTCAGCCTCCTGAGCCGCTGGGGTTACAGGTGTGCACCACCACATGCAGCCTGACATGCTTTTTAACACACTTAGTCAAAAATTGTGCATGATCCTGGTGAAATTCCCTTAAGCCAGTGAAAGAAATTAGCGCACTTAATTTCTTTATTTAACCTTTGCAATTTTTGTTAACTCTATTTGCAACCATTATTTAGACAACTTCTCATTTCAGGAGCCACTGTGTTCCCTTTGGGCCTTAAGTACCACAACTGCCTTTTTGTCAAATTGATTTGTCTATAGATTGTTGGAGGTTTGTCTTTTCATTTTTTTCCCCCGGGGCCGAGAATATGTGGGTGGTGCATTACCAGAGCCCTTGCCCATCAGAACGTGCTTCCTGCTGTTTCCACACACGGATCCCCAGGCGATAAGTCCACAACTTCTGTATCGCAATCCCATCACTGCAAGACCCTGCAGATGCTCTTTAAGGCCTTGTCACTTTTTCATGTTGTAGAAAAAGTCTAAGGACAGAATGTTTTTCCTTCACAGCAAATATTGTCTAACACTCATCTTTGATGTGAATCAGACCAAAGGGGAAAAGTCATCACTGGGGAACAGGGATCGGATTAGCTGGGAACACCTGAGAGCCCCAATGTGATACCTGATTGCATTTCAAATATCTCTTTGCTTATTGTGTTCATTTGATTTTCTCTGTGCTCTTTGAGATGACTAATCACCAACATGTTAGAGCTTTCATCTCTGTCCTACATATATACACATCGTCTCTCACATGATTTCACAATCTTCTTCCCCCCCTCATTTTCTATATATTTTGGGAGAGGTATTCAAGTTTATTCTATATACTATAGAACAACTGGATGACTCTGCGTGGTTAATCTTGCCCATGACTACTTGACATTTAAATGGAATGACTACTTTTATATTTCAAGATCCTTATATTGCTCACTTACCTTTTCTAGCTTTGATTTTCTTTTTGACTTTCGTTAACCTGACTTATATTCCTGTTTTTTTAAATCTCATTTCAGAGTTCATGTTTTCTTGAATTGACAGTAGAACCCAGTCTACTGTCTGATGTTTAAAATGTGCTTTTATTTTTTTTTTTGTAATAATTTTTCTCTTAAGCACACTCTTCTGCTGTCTTGAGAGAGTGCTTTCGTCCTCTGCTGCAGGAGTAAACTTATCTTTAATTCTTGTTGGAATAGATCTGCTAGGGCTTTACCTCTGCTAACTCTCGCTGCAGCCCTGGTGGGATTGCCCAGACTGTGGAATTAGAGCTAGATCCATGGACACTGCTGTACTAACTTTCCTGTAACTATTGAGGCTGAATAGTTGAGAGTCGTCTGTTTATGTGTGGAAAGGGGAGCCAAGAAACTCACTGTCTACATAAATACAACGACATGTAACTGACTCTCTCTGTGCCACCTCTACCTCTATCCCATGTCCCCTATTGCAATGCCTTCCTTGGTCAGGGTATTTCTCCTTTTGCAGTCTTGCAATAGACCTCTGCTTCATTCTTTCTTTCCTGTCTAACACCCACCTATTAGGAAAGGTTCTGCCACGGGACCCATTCCACCCTCTGATGCCTCTCATTTAAGGTTACCTAAATGAAAGTTGTGAGGGTCCACACATCTTCATCTGTCTGTACCAGCTCTACCTGGCTAGCTACAAATGAAGAGTCCTGCAAATCCCTATTTATTATATTCTGGTGGAAATATGGATCACTGGATGAGCCACACAGCATCTGAGATGCAATCAGACAGACAGAAACTGGTGGGGGGTGGAGGATAGGGGGAAGTGTCAGAGAGCGCAGCCAGGTAGAGAGAGGGAGGGAGGGAGAAGTCTGCAGAAGCACTGGCATGACCATTGGGGGACCAGACCCTGGAAGTCCACCTTAGCCAATCAAAGGGGTGAGAATAGACTGAGAACAGACAGTGGAGGAGGATAGAACAGTTCTCTAAGGAAGACAAGAAAATGGAGATGGCTGCCAGGTCCCTGGATGAGCCCTTCTTTCTAGTGACCAAGAGAACTGCTCTCTCAGACGGCTCTGCTTGTAATAAGTGAACAGAGTTCACTGCATCTGGCTATTTTAATTACATGCAAACAAAGTAATTTCTGCCCCTTTCATCTAGAGCAGGATTTTTAAAAGCAGTTTCCACTCTAATTACCTTTGTTAATGAGTGATTGGGATGCAGGAAGGTGGAAGTGAGCATGAAGGAGCAGAGGGCAGCAAGGAGGAGATGCCCAAGACCAGCAGTTGCTGGGTAGTTCTGCCTTCCCGTTCAGTCTTGAGAACACTCCATGTCCTGGACATGGCTCTCCTGTGGTAGCTGGTGCTGACTGGGGATAAATTTACCCATGATAGTGAACCACAGGTAGATCTGGGGACCCAGGGTGCTGGTCCCCTCAGCTCTCCTGGATGAAGACTTAACAGCACACACCTGGCATTTGGTCATTTGGTGTGGCCTTGTGTCCAGCAAGCTTGCTCTCCTGGGGACTGGATCCACACAGACACTTTGCTGATGGAGCCCTCCCTACCTCCCTGGGTTACTGCGTGGATCTGCCCTCCAACACCTCTGGTTTATTTCAGTTATTTGATACAGTGGTTAAGTGTTCCTCCCTCTTTGGAAAACAAAGATGGCGAAAAGATGGCCACTGCTTTCCTATCCAGAAGAGTGGGCAGAGAGGCTGGGCTCCAGCGTCAGCCATGGGAACTAGGAGTAAGGGCAGCAGGGGTGAGGACCAGGAGCAGCAGGACCACCAGGCCTCTGCTCAACTCCTGTCTCCACTGTCTCTGCCACTGCTCCCTCCAGCTCCTCAGGTCACCAGGCAGCAGAAGACCTGAAAGGGATCCCCACTTAAAGGAGCAAAGGAGTCCTTTCCTGGAGCCTGCGAGTAAGCAGAAAACACTCTGTGGCAGGAGAGTCAACATGTCTGAGCTGTGGCTGGGCTGACAGCTGCTGAGTTTGTCACACAGATAATTAGATAAACTGCTTGAGCACAGAGATTCAATACACAGTGTCATTTAGCGGCTGCTACATGGGGGCCTTGATTGTAATTGAAGACGCAATAGGGGAGAACCTTAAGGAAGTCCCAAATCAACTTCTTCTCACTTAGTAATTAAACATTTGACTCTGAGTGATCATCCGAAACCTCCCAAATGTTGGGCATGGGCTTTGCTCCAATGGGCCAAGACACCTGAGCCAACGCCCTTATCTCTCCATGCAGAGCTTTCCCCAAATTGACCTCCTGGAGGGACACATGTGGGGCCAGGGGCTTCACTTCTATCCCCTCCCTGCTCCCCGGGTCCCCTTCCTTCCTCAGGGTCCCTTGTTACCCTTGATGACTCTCACAGCGTGGAAAATCCAACAAGATCTTTGGGCAGGGTCCTCCTCCTGACTCTGTCTGCTCCTTTGCTGGTCCTCTCTGATTTGTTTTAACTGTAGGGTTTCTAATCAGGGCTTCCCATTTTGTCACTTGGGGAACTTAAAGGAGACTGCATATGTCCTATTTAACACCTAATTACTTATTTGTGCATTCATCTAAAAAGTGGAACATCTCCAGTATGCTGTGGGTAGAAGGATAATGCAAATGTCCCCGCTTGTCAGGACACTGAGTGTGGAGGGGAACTTGGCAAGCTAACTAGAAGTCTCAATAGAAGGAGGCTCTTGCTCTTGGTAGAAGTTCTGATGACCTCTTCTTACCTTGGGCTCACATGGGAAGTCCCTGGACCATGAAGGTTTACTGCAGATAAAGAATGAGACACTTGGCCAGGCTTCTGGGCAGATCATTTCTTCCAGGCCATGACATGACTGAGGGTGGAGATGAAGAGGAGGTCCCTCAAGGACATTCCTTGGTGGGCATGGGGGAGTAATTAGAAGGATGATCTTGGCAAGGGGCAAGGAGCAAGGAGCTTGGGTTTCCAATGGCCAACAAGTCCTCAGATGGATGATCTGCCCCATCATCCCTCTGACTTCTTCAATATTTCTCCCCTTATTCTGGTCCAGAAATTCTGACCTTCTCGTGGATCCCAAAACCCTTTAGGCAAGAGATCACAGGGTCTTTGCACCTGCTATCCCTTCTGCCCAGGATGATTTCCCTAGACATTCAAATGCTTTACTGTCTAGCTTCCTGATGTTGTTCAGGTCTTAGCTCAGATGTCACATGTCACATGAAGGGACTCTCACTACTGCCTTCCCTCCTGTTTCTTCCACAGGATACTTGTCACCACTGGACATGCTTTATCTTTGGTCTGCTGCCTGTCTCTCCCACAAGACTGTACCTGCCATGAGGGCAGGACTCTTGTCTGTTCCCCATGGTATCCTAGGGCCCAGAAAATCCCTGACTTGCAGTCGATGCAAGGTGGCTGAGTGAATGGGTGGCAGGGATCAAGCAGGAGAGCACTATGTTGGGTCCAGGTTGTACCTTGGAAATCTCACTCTAGAAACCATTTGGGAAGTGGGTTTGAAGAAGTGTGATGTAAGCAGATGGTAGACAGGAATGTGGAGGAGGGGCTGAGGTACAGGTGGGTCTTTGCACATGAGGCAGTTTGGGTGTTTGGGGCATGGCTGGGGCAGTGAGAAGAAGTGGGGTGGAAAGAGAACCAAGGAGGGCGAGGGCCCCTAAGTCAGGAGAGCCCACGTGTAAGATGCTGCTGGGGGAAGACAGGTCTATGGAGAGGCCTCCAGGTAGGGACCAGTGGCTGGAGGCCAGCAGAGCAGGGCTGCAGGAAGGATGACAGATGTCACTGTAGGAGGGATACAGTAAGACCAGACCTGGGAAGTGGCATTTGGACTTGGCATTTAAAAGGGTCAGGTGGTGTTAACGAACTCAATGACCGTGGAGAGAAGGGAAAGGGGTGAGATTACATGGTACCTGGAGAGATGCTGGGGCAAAAGCTGGCTCCTTTTGGCTTCAGGAGAGAGACTGAGCTTCTCAGTAGCCAAGGCACTGAGGAGCTCACAGTGAAGGAGGGGGTGGACACCAGAAGGGGGGGGTATCAGAAAACAACAGGAAACAATGGGGGTGGGGGTTGGGGAGGCTCCAAGGTTGTAGCTTGCTTCTGTAAGTGAAATCGATGCAGCGCGAGACTTTCGCAGCTCAATAACTTATTAGCAATTTTTAATTACTGGAATGTAATTAATTCATTCAGAAGGCAGCAGCTCTGTGAAGCGCACCACACGTGCTGGGCTGATAACATTCTTGCACATTTTCAGGGTGCTCACACTAAGACATTTTCTTGCATAAAATCTAGAGGAAATATTCAAAGAACACACATTTGTTTTAAGTCGTGTTTCTTGATCCTGGAAACAGATGCTGCAAATGGGATGATTGAGCTCCAAGGGAGGTTGGGATGGGGGCTGGCTGTGAATGGATTTTCAGTTGAGTCAACTCCGAACAGTTTGCACCAATGGGAAGAATCCATGGAGTGGGGAGGAGGTATCCAAAACGAGATTGCCCAAGGATTTCCACTGATCCTTGAGGTCTTGGGGGTGTCTCTGGCTAAAGCAGTTTTCAATCATGACCCAGAGTGGGGATGCTAGGGATTAGAGCATGACCTTTCTTTGACTATCAATTATACAAGGCCGGGCCTGACATCCTGATCATTCAGGTATCCTCATGTCCTGGCACAGCTTTGGCATAGCCAATGGCCATTCAGCAACTATCCAAAGCTGGTTTGGTGGAAAATGGCCCAAACACTTCCCTATGGAGCTCAAAGTAAAGTCTACCCACGTTCATGCCCCTGGGCATGAACGTGGGTAGAACCAGGAGCAGAAGGACAACTGGAAGAACTGAAGAGGGATCCCAGAGGAAAAGCAGAAGCCAGCTCCAGCTCCAAGAGACGGGTTGGGCTGATGAGGGGTGCTTCCTAGTGTCTCTGCTTTCTACCCGGGGCTGGTAGGAGCCTCTGGGTGTCCTTGTGTCCCCTACTCTTTTCTTATAGGAGACACATGGCCTGGTTTTCTGAGGTCAGAGGCCCTGTGAGTTGAGATGACTGAGCCAGTTTTCCCCGGAGAAGCCCCTGCTTCTCATGCAGGTGCATGAGGTCTTTCTTACCGAGGGTGGCTCTGAGCTGTCCTTCACACCAGGAAGTTTTCCGGGGAAGACAGGAAAGATGGAGCCATTGCATCTGCTGGGAATATGACTTTCTGGGACATAAATAAAAACACCGCCCAAGTGTGGGTGTTTTCAAGGACTGGGAGCAGTAGCAGATCCCAGACCTTGGGCTTGGCTCTGCCTGTGTGATTTGGAACAAGTACCAGTCCACTCTGGGCCTAGTCCCCATCTTGGAAGTGGGAAAGTTGGATTAATTTATTTGACTCCCCACTAGCTTGAGTTCAAATGACCTTGTTTGGTACACAAGGTCATTCTCTGCCCTTTCAACCTACCCACCCTCCTCCTCCTCCTCTTCCTCCTCCTCCTCCTCTTCCTCCTCCTCTTTCTCCTTCTTCTTCTTTTTTGGTTCTGGGGATTGAACCCTGGGACTTTAACCACTGAGCCACATTCCCAGCCCTTTTAAATATTTTATTTAGAAACAGAGTCTCGCTGAGCTGCTTAGGGCCTTGCTAAGTTTCTGAGGCTGACTTTGAACTCCAAATCCTCCTGCCTCAGTCTCCTAAGTCACTGGGATTACAGACATGCACCAGTGTGCCCAACTTCAAGATCTTTCTTGAATATTTCTTCTGGCATCTTCTCTAAACATTCCCCTTATATCCTCAAGCTGGTAGATCCCTTCCTCATGCTGCACTGACATTTTCTGAGATTTTTGTGCATATCAGGAACTTCTTTTGTGCTGGGAATCAGGGACACTTGGTTTTCCTCTTGCTTCTCTATTAACCCACTAGATGCTCAGGTGTCTCAATTACTTATCTTTTCAAAGAGTGAGCCAGTTGGTGAAAGTGTCAATTCCATTTGACCAATTGAAGGCCAAAATCTAGTCATTCAGTAACAAATATGGAGGACCAATGTTCTTCTCTTTCCTCACTCATAGGAGGACCCATCAGCTTTTTGGTTCATATCTAGCATTGTCACAAAAGCCACTTGCATCTGCCCCTTGAATGTTTCCCAGTGTTTGCGATGACATCATCAACATCTAGAGGCTGTTGCTACCTGTTAGAGAGGAGCGCTCATTATAGGCAGGCACAGCCCACTGAACATCACGAAAATACTCTGTGAGGTAGATGTTGTTATTATTCCCATTTTATAGATGAGGTAAGGGACACATGGCAAGCCTTGTCTAAGCAGTATGGTGTGGGCTGGCTCTTTGCCTTATCAGCCTAGCCTTGCCTTAGGACCCAGCACTTTTCTGCTGCAGGGACTGCTCTGGCAAAGCTAAAACAATCCCCTGTCATTTTCAAGAGCATCACAGCCTGCTGTGGGATTTCACACATCCTAAGGAGTAGGTCTCCTGCCCAGGGCTGGACTGAGCTGCTCAGCCCGGTATGTGAGTATCTTTTCCTGGTAAGGCAGAAAAGACCTATGTAAGAACAACAGTGCATCCCCCAGGTAGGGAGCCTAATTCTTTAGGTTTCAAGTAACAACAAAATAAACATAAGAAAAGAAAAAAAGGTGGTCCTTCCCCTCCCTACCAGCCAGATCTATCTACAAAATGTTGAGTTCTTATGCCTGCTTAGTAACACTTAAGAAAAAAAGGATTAGCAAACTGTAAATGTTTAATTTTTTTCTCTCTCACAAACGAGACTGATTTCCTCTGACTTCTTAGCTTGGGAATTCACCTTAGAAGCACCAAAAGATATTTGCAAACACAATATATGGCCGAGGAAGCTGAAGGATCCACTTAAAACTGAATCTCTAAGAGTTTCCCTTTCTTCCATAATTTCATGGTTTGATTGGAAAACTGCCAACCATGATTTTTCATCATCTGGTATTAAAACAACTGTGGTTGGTGAGTGTCTGCTGAAGGGCAAGCTCTTCTTGAACAGGGTAGGATGTAAAGCCAAGTCAGAAAAATAATTTAAAAGTGTCAACTAGCCCACAAACAGGAACGCAACATTGATAACAAGAGAACTTTAAGAACACAAACTGTGTAAAGTTCAACAGTGGATCCCACCTAATATCTTAGCATTCTCTCGGTAGTATTTGGTGCTGAGAAAATGTGCAACTCTTCATTTTTTTTCCGTAAGAAAAAAGAAAGACTTCTTTCCATGTCACCCTCCTTGTCCCTGACCTTCAGCAAGAGGCACCCCGAGTTTATGACTCAGGAGTGTGTAAAGATGCAGACTCTAGTTGGAGCTGTGCTTTGGGGTTCAGTCTGATTTTCGCACATGCTAATCATCCCTAAATGATAGTGTCTTTCATCCCACATTTTACAAGGAAGCTCATTGCCATAGCAACTGGAATGTGATACTAGAAGTTATCTCACAAATTGGGTTTAGAATGCTACCTCTTTGCTCATGCAGAATGGCAAGGGTCCCCAAACAGTCTTCAGCAGAGACCTTACCCATAGGGGCTCCGGGACCCTGGCCACAGAGGGTGAACTCCAAACTACAGGAGCTCAGTCCAGCATAACCTGCTGTTTCTTTCCTGCTTATGTTACACATTCCAGCCCCATACGGATTGTTCTCATTTTGGCTTCCAAGGGAAGAAAAGTCCCAGAGAATAAAGTTCTAAATTCTCTTTTGTGAAGTCTGGTAGAAATAGAGAATAGAAGATGAATGATTCTAGAATTTTTGTTGGCTTGGGGGAAAAAAAGATGTTTTTAAGTTTCCTATATTAATAACACCCTGAAAATTTGGGACAAATGACAACTTGTCATCCATGGAACTCAAGATGCTGCCATTACAAGGTATGGACAATAGGAAGTTATCCTTGACATCTCCTCTGTCCCCAAGACCCCCCACCCCACTCTCAACAGAGCCTCTGACATTGGTTTTCTCTTGCTCCCAGTTGGAGCTGTCTCTTTGGTGAAGGTGGGGGACGCGCTCGTCCCAAACTCCTCCCCTTAGGGCTGGCCTGTCCCTTGCCATAAGCCCCTGTTAGTGGGTGCCAGGTCTTTCTTGTCTACTGGGCACACTCTAGAGGACTATGAGAGGAGAGAATCAGCCTTCCAGGTTTGGAGCTGACCCTGAGCATGAGCCCGGGAGGCTTTTCCTGGAGTGCAGACCCCAGGGGCCAGGTGTGCAAAAAAAAGTCCTGGCTCCAGGTAGACATCTCCAGGACAGCATCCAGGGCTGACAATTGGTACCTTCTCTGCCTGCTTTTCATTTACCATTAAGCAATTTGGGCCCCTAAATATCCCCCAGAACCTCCCAGCAGAGCCTGTGTTCCTGCCTGTGTGTTCCTTTCACATCCTGTGCATCTCACTGCTCTAGACCGGTGGCCAGTTTAGATTAGAATAAACAATGATGGCGCATGTCATTAATATTGAACACTTGTGATGTGTCAGGCACTGGGCTGTATGGTCTTTGTGCAGCATGTCCTTTATTTCCACAGCTGGAGCAGGTAGGGATGGCCACTAACCCCATTTTACAGCCCAGGGAAATTCACAAGGCCAGGCAGCTGGGAAGCCTGATGCAACTCGAGTTGTTTTTTTTTGTTTGTTTGTTTGTTTTTGAGGTGCAGGTTCTGCTCTAAACTGAAGAGGGATCTCAAGGAGGGCAGTTCTGCACCACCAAGTGGGTGACTATTCACAGAATCTATGGAACACTCATTTCATCAGAAGGACTCAGTGGATAGATTCAATCGGCATGTAGCAGAGCTGAGCCCTTTATCTGCTCAAGGCTCCCCTCCCACCCCCATGCTCCCTGGCTCGCCCCCATCATCCCTCACTGCTCAGGTTTTGTGGTTGTTGTTCTTTCCCTCGTGTGGAATGAGAAATGCTGTTTGAATAACCGATGGTGAGGGAGGCAGTGCAGACTCCAATGCAGAAATAAAAACCTTCAGAAAGATGCAATTTGGGGGATATTGGAAACCAGAGAATGGAACATCAGTCTATAAAATTCAACACGGCCAATAAAGCTGGAGCGACTGGTCAAGTGTTTTAGCGTGCACGGCTGCCAAGGAATTGGCAAGCATGTGCTGGGCAGCATTTCCAGACTAGAGACATTTGTCCTAGGCTCATTTTGGCTTCATTTCCATGATGCATCTCATGATTCTGAAGCACCTCACCATTAGCATCATAAGCATAGCTATGAAAGTGTCCAAGTCTATTCCCGTCACAGGCTAAATGTTCCTTTCCAGGGCCCACGCTGCCACGGGTGGTGAGTGATGGTGGGAGAGTGGCCCATTACATAATGGCAAGTGGCATGCGGCAGAGGTAGCAGAGGTTAAAACACCTGTGCTCCCTGTCTCAGCTGCAACTACCCCTGCACATACATGTAACATGTGCCATATGCACATGCTGGGGACAATCACATACTGAGGGGTTGTAAGAGTGAGGCTGAGCCCAGCACCTTCATTTTGGGTACATGACCCCTCAAAGCCCAGACCACTAGAAGCCATTGTTGGCTAGCATTGCAGGTACATGGCAGGCCCCTCTTCTAATCCTTCTTCTCTCTCTCCCCTTTATAGAAGGCCAAATCAGGCCTTTGACCTCATGCAATCCCAGGGGTGCTCTGCCACCTCTGATGTCCCTTGGCTTGGTCTATGTGGGGTTGTTCCATCTGCCTAGATTGTGCTGCTGCCTTCAACACATTTCCTAGTTTATTCGTGCATGGTTCTTTTGTTTTATTTCTATAGTCCAAGGCATATGCTATGTACTGGGGCCACATCAACACAGCAATGCGCTTCTTAACTCTAATATCTGTGAGCATCTCTGAGCCACTGAGAATCTTCTTAAGGCACTGTGCTAGGTGCTGAGATATATGAGTGTGTTAAACAGAGTTCCCACCTCACCATCTAGTAGAAGCCAATATGGCCTTTCTCTTCTGATCCAACTCCAGCACAAAGCAGGAGTCTTTTGGTCCCATCTCCACGGACATGTTTTGCCATCCATGTATCTTGCTCAGAGGCAGACAGGCAAGACATGGAATGATTTGCTGTCAGTAACTGCTCTAAGACAGCTTGAGAACCTGCCATGTTGGGAACCAGTGTGCTGGCGTCCATCTGGTCACAGTGTATGGACAGTATGACTTCCTGATTCATGGGACAGAGGGGTAAACATGGTCCCTGTCACCACCTTGCCAGGGTCCACCTTATATGAAGACTGGAGTGATACTAGGTTATTTGGTCCCTAATAGACACAAGTTCTGCACCAGCCAGGATTTGGTTTGACCTCACTGGATTCTGTTCTCTAAGTGTGTGTGTGTGTGTGTGTGTGTGTGTGTGTGTGTGTCTGTCTGTCTGTCCGAGGTGGGATCCAGAGAGAACATGCATCTCTGAAATGTCGCAGCTGCCGTTCTGTAGAAGCACCAGTCTTTCTCTTTCCTTGCTTTACAGTTGTGACCTGGAGACCCAGCATCCTGGTCAAAAGGAATCCATCATGAAGTTCCAAGCACAGGGTAGAAAGCCATCTCCCTACCTTTGAGGAAACAGTCCTTGCTGTGGACGACGATGACCTTCTTGCCCAGCAGGCAGGCGGCACGGTGGAGCTCACAGTGGTTCTCGTAGAGAACCCCGTCAGAGCCGCACACGGGCACGTAGCTGGGCCTGCAGGCCTCCAGGCACTGGCACTCGGGCTCCCCGGTCTCCCTGCTGAGCACACACCGGCTCCCGCGGCTGCAGAGCTTCTTCCCACAGGAGGTTGGCTGCCCGTGGCTGGAGAGCCCTGCGGGGACACAAACAGGGTCAGCTGCAAGGTGCAGGTGGAGGGCAGCCTCCCTGTGGCGCTCTCGAGTCTTGGCCAGCAGTTCTGCCTGCCTGTGAATTAAGGCTACTGAGGTGGGGCTCTGGGGCTCCACAGAGTCCCTCTCCCTCCAATAAGAGGCGGCCACTGGTGCTAAGAAGGGCTTGTTGCCCAGTGGAGTTCCGCTTGGTGGATGGCTCGCTCTGAACATCTCAAACACAACACCTGGAACCCACGGGAGGGCCCTTGATAAGCTCTTGGTTCTTCCTTCAGCTCAGTCTTCCTGATGCCAGTTGACAAATGAAAACATCTGGCCATTCTGTGCTCACTCATTCTGTTCTGTAAGAGGTGTCTTACACAGAGGACAGAGCCTGTGACCACTGTCCCCAGCCTTGAGCCAACAAGACCAGAAACCTGTTCAAATCAGTGACTTTT
Source organism: Urocitellus parryii (assembly GCF_045843805.1). NCBI lineage: Eukaryota > Metazoa > Chordata > Mammalia > Rodentia > Sciuridae > Urocitellus > Urocitellus parryii. The sequence continues at coordinate 136,163,273 of NC_135531.1, read as the reverse complement.
TACCAAAGTGGCTCCCTCCTTCCCCTCCTTCACTCTTTTTATTTATTTTGTGGCATTAGGCCAGGCTGTGTTCCAGGCACCTTAGGGGTCCCCAAGGGTGAGCAAGACCTGGCTCTCCCTCTCTCTGACCTGGTCATTCTGTAAGATGATGGCACACATACAGACACAACTCTGGTTGGGCCAGGCAAGCAGCTAAGGGGGCCCAGGAGCTACTTTGAGGGGAAGTAAATGGGGTTGGGGGAAGGGTTCATGGAAGAGGTATGCGCTATGAACCCCAAAGGCTGAGAGGAGGGTGCTTCCTCTGAGACACAGCAGGCCAGGGCTCCTTAACTCTCTGCATGTAGCATTCCTGTGTGTCAGGTATGAGACCTGATGGGAGTAGGAGTTTTTATCAGGGGTGGGAGGGAGAGGGTTAGGCAAGGTGTGATTCTAAGAGACTGAGAGAGCTAAGCAGAGAAACTGAAGTGTGATACTCTAGGCACTAGGGAGCCATGGCAGAGTCTAGAGAGGAAGTATACTCTTAAGTGTTCAGGATGGGGGTGGAAGGGCAGCCTAGGTGGGAAGAGTTGTCAGCCTTTTCCTCCAGGGACAACAGGGTTCTCCATGACATACATCATTAGTCGTGCCACTAAAAGCCTTTCCCCTACTCAGCACTTTCCAGCACAATGTCGTTGTGTAGGTAAGAAGCCAGTACATTGCTTTGGGTGTCCCCTGCACCCAGACACACACCCATAAGAATCTCAGGAAAGCAGTGCCCAGAGCTCATAACCTAGAGGGCAGGGCAGCTGGCCCAGTGGCTTTTTGGCACAAGGGCACTAATAAGTCAATGGAAAGTCAAACAAGTATCCCCAAATGACGTTATACTTCTTTAGAGGAGTTCAGAGAATTAGACGATTGCTATGTGTCATTAATGGCAACAGATGGGAAGTTAAGACTTATTAAGAGATATCAAAATACAAACAATGAAAACATGAATGCAGATTTTATAGCCACAGAAATCTTTTGTTTTATGTTTTAATTAAATCTCCAAAATACCCAGCGAAACAGAATAGCCCTGATAGTAGACTCTGAGGCTTCTGCCATAGCTCCTGCCCCATGAGATTAAAATGTCTAAGGGAAAAAAAGAATCCACCTTTTCTTGTTTTTAGTTAAGTCTGCTTTTCATCATTATGGATTTGAAAGGAAAAAAAAAATCAGTTATCGGCAGATTAACTGCTTGATTCAATAACTCATTTAAATTCCTCCAGCCATGGCAAGCCAAGAAATATTGACTTTTTCTTGAATCGCAATAAACTAGAAGGTCAACATATCTGGGCGCAGTATAAAAGTGCAGATACTGAGCAGGGGCCTGTGAATCTCCTTTATCTACTCTGCTAATTGTTGGCTTGTCACCTGTTACCGGGAAGGCTAGGCTCCAGGGCTCTGCAGCCTGCCCGTGGAGGATGACTACTGGTGAGCAGGAGGTGGAGGAGGAGCTGAAGGCAGAGTCTTGGTGGGAACCCTCCTCACAGGCTTCACTCTGCTGCCTTGCCACAGAGTGTGTTTGATGAGCAGGATTCTCCTGGGTTTTTTGGAAATGGGTTACCCAAGAAAATGCTGACAGCTACTTGAAGAAATAAACATGGCTCTAAAAATACCAGCCTTTGTTTTGTTTTTTTTTTTTTTCCAGGATGGGGCAAGACACAAAGCATTGCCGTAGGATAACTGTTTTAGTAAACTTCCCTGTGCAGGCAGGATGGGAACCCATGAATCACCCCTCTTTGAAGCAACAGAGCCTCCAGCCTCTGGCCTCCAGAGCCGGCTGTGGGCTTTTGCTCTGGCTGTGCCTATCCCCCCACTACTCTATCCCTCTAGTTAGATCAGCTCCGACTGGCCTTTGAGTTCAAGTGTTCCCTCCCAGAGGGTCTGCTCCACATGCTGCCTTAGGAGGCCCCACAGGGGCTAGACTTTAGTCTTTAAATGGCCCTGGGACACTCAGCTTTAAGAAACATAATAGTTTTTAGAGTCAATCTCTTTAACACAGATTCAGTGCCTCTGTTTCAACACCAGGTTAGGGGCTGGGGTGGTTGGGGTGGTGGGGCCCCCACATGCTCTAGTTTTGGGTAGGTGTATCTCCTTCGCCTCCTCCTGGGGGCAGGAGGGAGGCGGAAAGATGGTGGCGAGAAGTAGAGGTGCGTCCGTGATGGTGTGCCTTTGGCAGTAAAGGGGACCAGAGTCCTGGAGAGTCAGAGCAGAGGGGGCCTCAGAGACCATCGAATTCAGCCAGGCTGTCAATCTAGAGCCCACTCGTCACAGACAGGGGAGTCTGCTCTACCTGATGCTCTCCTTTGAAATGCCCTATGTCCAGATTGTAGTGAATCTTTCTGAGGACCAGTGCCACGTGTGTGTGCATCCAATGCCCACGTCCCAGCTTGCAGGAGTGACTCCTGCCACCTCCCAGGGGCCATGCTCTAAGATGTCAGTGTTAAGAAAACACCTGTGCCAACAACCTGCAGCCACTGAATTCCTCGAGAGCCCTCAGGTTCTCTCTGATATGGAAATCAACTGTCGGCAAATATTTGATTCCTAATTATTTGCAATTAAGACAAAAGGAGTTCTACAGCCCTGCAAGCTCCCTTCACAAAGGCTGTTGACAGCAGGCCCCTCGGCAAGCTGAGAACCCCCACACAGGGGCAGGCCCGGAATCTGATCCCTAGACACAGCAACATGCTGACCAACGGGTGGTTTCCTCATTAGGCAAGCCCCTCGCCACTAACCTCCTTCTTGTCATTAAAACAGAATGAATTCCCCACTCCTACCGGGAGGATGATAAAACAGTAATGGGAAAGGTAACCAAGTGAGACTGCGAGCAACTGCCTGCGGTGTTTATGAGGCCGACCGCGACGCATGAAAAGGATATAACGTGCTTAATTTATAGTCATAAAGAAAAGTCGTTTACCCAGGTTAAAAACTGATCATCTTGCCAAATAAGCTGCTTTTCAACACTAATTAAATTTACTGAACATGGGTAGAAATGGGAATGGTTACATTAAAGTGATGGAAGCCAGACTAACAGGTCCGTTTGTACCAGTTGGTGCTCAAGATTCCCCCATGGGATTCAAATGAGCATCCTGGATAAGAGTGTCACAGAACGGGACTGCCGAGGCTCAGAGGATAGGTACAGGTGGCGTGGTCTAGCATATGTGGAAGGAAAGCCTGTGGACCCTGGAGAAGCCTGTTCAAGGAGGGTGAATCCTGAGATCTGTCAAGGTTTGGATCTGGAATATTCCCCAGAGTCTCCTGGGTTGAAGGCATGGTCCCCCAGGCAGCAGGGTTCAAAGGCAGAGATTTTGGGAAGTGACTGGATCATGAGGGATCTGACTGCATCAGTAATGAATTCCTTGAAAGCTGAATGAACGAAGAGAAACTGAGCAGGTGGGGCATGGTTAGAGGAAGGAGGTCATGAGGATGTGCCCTTGAGGGCTCTATCTTGTCTCTGACCCTTTCTACTCTATTTGTGTCTCTGTCCTTCTGTCTGTCTGTCTCTCTGCTTCCTAGCAGCATGCACGTGCCATGCCCTTCCCGCCATGGTGTTCTATGTCCCTTAGACCCAAAGCAATGGAGCCAGCCGACCATGGACGGAAACTCTGAAACCACGAGTCCAAATAAACTTCTCCTCTGTAAGCTGTCCATGCCAGGTATTTGGGGTCATAACAATGAAACGCTGACTAACACAGACCCAGAAAGTGGGTTTTTATTCACCGAGAGCGGGAAGCCTCCTCTGCTGTCTCCTCACAGCGGGCCACATCTAAGAGCACAGCTGGATGAGTTCGCTCCCAAACTCTGATTCAGTCTCTAGCAGGTTCTTGGGCCCCAAAATAAATCCATGAGTGCTCCTTTCTCAGAGCTCATGCCCCAAATGACACATGAAGAAATCTACGGTTGGAATGTTCCCTCCACGACTGGAGTTGAGACTTAGTTTCCACTGGAACAGTATTAAAGAGGTGAAAGCCTTAAGAGGTGATCAAGTCATGAATGGATCAATGCTGTTGTCATAGGAGCAAGGTCATTAAAGGAGTGAGTTCCTGATGCCCAGGATGAGTTGGGCCTGATTTCTTCTCTGCCTCCACGGGTTTGCTTGCCTTCTTGCCATGATGAGGCACACAGAGGCCCCTGGCAGATGCTGGCACCAAGTTCTTGGATTTCTCCACCTCCAGAATCAAAAGCCAGAATCAAAATGAATTTCTATTGTTTATAATTTACCCAGTCTGTGGCATTCTGTTATGGCAGCGGAAAATGGAGTAAGACAAGGGAAACCCGTTAGCTTTTCTACTTTGGGATGCTCAAGGCCTGCTGGCATATTTTGTCCATACAACTTTTCAATGTCTAGCCCAAGTGTCAGTGACAGCCCTACCTTCCCTCTGGCCAGGCCTTTGGAAGTACTGTACCTGGCGAGTGCCCACGCAAAATAGCTGGGCATGACTCTTCACAACCTCGCTGCACCCAGTGAGGTGACAACTTGGTCACTGCTTTGGCAGAGCCCAAAGCAGGCCAACAGAAGCAGGACATGGACATGGAAGACCAGAGACAGCGTGCACAGCACCAAGAACCTCAAGAATCTTATCTACCATCTTCCATGACCCTTCCTGCCACAGTAGCCATCTCAGGCTTCAGTAGAAGGAGGTATCTATAAAGGAACCAAGTGGCTGCCATGGGCAGATACAGTGTATCATGTGGGTCATACACTTTACCTGCTGTGACATACAAGAGACATGTAACCTTTACTTGAAACGCTAGAGCTGGGGACTTGCCTAGGAAGGGCTAAGTGTGTACAGAGATGTGCAGACATGTGGGGTGTGAGGTTCAGGGACTTCAGGTGATGGTCCCAACACTCCACCCTATACTACCCTATTCTCAGACATGCCTAAGATCTAGACAGAGAGTATTCCATCTTGTTTCCCTCAAGGTACAGTGCCTGCAGAACTTGGCAGAACGTGAATGTAGAATTTGGGTTTGTGTGAGGGCATGGCAGTAGTCCCTGTGTGCCAGTTCTCCATTCACCTATTCATCCAACAGGTTTTTTTTTTTTTTTTGATGAATACCTACCATGCACCAGACCCAATCCTAGGTGCTGTGTACACCAGACAGACTAGGATCCTGCCCTCAGGGCGTTACAGTGTAGGAAGACATGCAAGAGAATAAACCAGCAAACAAATGAACAAAACAATATGGATTTGGCACACGCCAGGAAGGAAGTAAATGTAAGCTGGCACAAGAGGAGACCTGGCCCAGAAAGCCTTCTCCAGGGCCAGCCTCGCTGGGCACATCCAGGCTGCAGCAAGCTGAGATGACACTTCCACTTGCCCAGCTGTGCATCTGTCTCCCTGACACTCAGCACTCCCTGCTCTACTCCTGGCTGCAAGAGACCCCCCCCCAACAATTTTATAATCCAGAAAGAAACCCTTGGCACCCCTCATGGCTGTAGGTGAGAAGAGAGCAGCCCTTCGTGCTGACCACAGGCCATCTTGGCCAGGGTTTCCACAATTCTCCAGATGTCTGGGTGCTACTACTGCCTCAGGTCACCTCCACCCTGTAAGTTCTCATTGACACTCCAAAGCTGGGGAGAGAATCTAATTCTTCCTGAGGTCAAGTGCATGGCTTGAGGCAGAGAGGGCTGAGCTATAAAAATTACTATTTACAAAGGCATGCCAATGACCAGATACTGTGCTTAGAACCCATCATCTCATCCTTATCACTGCCTTATGAAGTAGACACATAGGCCTTGCTCAGAATGTATTTGTGGCATAAATGTATGCCCGTTTTACAGATAAGGAAATATGAGAGGCCTATGTTAGATAGCATATAGGTGATAGAGCCTAGATTTGAATTTATCTTGATCCAAATCCCTCCTATTTGCTTGGTTGGAGATATAGCCCCTGCCTTTAAGGAACTCATGCTAGCAGGGTCCTAAATGCCACATTCCCAGCTTCTCCAACATTATGGTGCATGCAAACACCAGTTACCCTAGGTTGTGCAATCTCTACTGCTCACATCTCTTTGACATGCTGCTCTGAGGCCTATTTACCAATCACCCTGAGGGCTGCTGGTTTACAGTGCTACAGAAGGAAGTCCCGCTTGGATCTGTGCATATCACAGGCCAAAAACCATGCCTTGTTACTCATGGTCGCCTGGACAGCAAGCACCCCACCAGCCCTGCCCCCTGACATTTTGTCTGAAACTGGACAGGTGACAGCTGGAAAGACATGGTCTCCTGCAGTGACCACAGATGACTTCAAATGCAATTAACAAGTATAGCCTGTAAGCTGAAACTCTTTTTTTTTTTTTGAGAGAGAGAGAGAGAGAGAATTTTAATATTTATTTTTTAGTTTTCGGTGTACACAACATCTTTGTTTGTATGTGGTGCTGAGGATCGAACCCGGGCCGCACGCATGCCAGGCGAGCGTGCTACCACTTGAGCCACATCCCCAGCCCAAGAAACTCTTATTTGCTTCATGAAAATAGAAGTTTGACCAGCTCTGAAAGATACCACCAAATTCTCCAGATCCCAAAGCTTAAGAGAAACACATAGTTATCCATTGCTGGAAGGTAATGTAACCTGTCAGGTGGGTTGCTCACAGTTCCTAAGTCCAGGCCTCAAAATAAACCACCAAGACAAGGTTAGAAATGCATGGGACATGGAGGGAGGGGGACTTTTTCTATCAGCAGGCCCCTCAATTCTGCCTCCAGAGTTTGTACCATATATGGAAACCAGAGAGGAATAAGGAATAAAAAAATGGGGGAAGATTTCATGAAAATAGAAGGAAGAATGATGGAGTTATGGGAAGTCAATGAAGGGGAAGGGATGTGAGATGGGAAAAGAGAGGAATGAAATTGACTAAATCATGCTATGTGCATGTATGAATATTTACAGTGAATTCCAGTTTATGTATAATTATTATGCACCAATTTAAAAAAGTAAATAATAGAAGGAAGACCACTATAAGCTGAAGAGGACTAGGGTGAGGGAAAGGGGAGGTACGGGGAATTAAATGGAGCAAGTCATGATATATGAATGTATGAATATGTCACAATTAGCCTTGTTATTATGTATAACTATCATGTACTAATAAAATGTTTAAAAAAATTTTAAAAAGGAGTTTGTATCTAACCAACTTCATAATGCACCAAAGCATACTTAGGTTCCTGCATAGTGTTCAGGGACTCTGGGCTGGGCTTTTGGAGGTGGTTATTCTGGTCACAGATGAAGCACAAGCACCAAGCACTAGGGCCACAGTAGCCTTTAAAAAACGTAAACACGTAACTTGTGATAATACAGAGTGAGCATGTGTCCAGCATTGGCCAACTGATTAATGAGGGAGGCCGCAGGAGGGAGAAGCAGGTTCAAAGGAGAATTTGAGGAGGTGAACAGGCTTTGGAGGAAGAAGCCTGGTGAGGTGAGACACTCAACCAGTGAATGACCTACAGCCCAAGAAAAGCATGCTCTTCGGGTTTTTTCCACCAGAATGAATCATTTATATCTTTACCCAAAACAAACATCTAAGCGAACATACCATTGCAAAGTCACACTTTAATCCATGGTAAACAGTGAGCTAGGATCAGTGTCTTATCCATATGACACTTGGAGGACCTGCCACCTCACTGTGCCTTATTCCCACCATTTGGATAATTTTTTCAATCCCACCAAAGTGCCTACAGTGACAGATATCCCCCGGAAGGCTGCCAAGGACTCTCATCTTTCTCCCCTACCTGGGGCAACTCTTTCTTTTGGACCCCCCAGCCTCATAAAGAGACCACAAAGAGGGAGAAATGTGAGGCCCCAAGTCACTCTTAACTCCAGAGGGACAGTGAGAACTCTCCTGGAGAAGGTGCCAAGGAGAGAGGGGAGGAGGTGGGCGGGAGGCCTGCGTGCCACCTGACGTGAAGTACCCCTCACTGCTTCACCATGGCAGGTGCCATGTCAAAACTTGTCATGGAGTTCACCGTCACCCCAACTTGTCTCAAAGAACACGCAGTTACATTTAGCTATTCCCCCAGTTTTGTGCTCCCTGGGACTTGCTGCCTGCCTGATCTCAGCAAGTTCCCTACCCTTTTTTTTTCTGATTTAGAAATGAGGCCATATGGTCTGTCCCTTCCAGGATCGCTTTGAGGACTGAATGAGATAATTCATGGAAAGAGGTTGGCACACAGCAAGTGCTCAATTCAGACATTCTGCATTAGTGAATGACTGAATAAATAGGACTGGAAAAGAAGGAGCCATTTGGTTCGGCCGATTCAAGTGTGGGTAGTTACTGTCTTCAGGAGGCCAGCCTTAATGGAAAGGCAAACACATTTATATTGAAAGTATCCACTGGTTTTACAAGGTAGACTCCAAACAACAGGCCTCAAATATCCCAAAGAAATAAGTACCCTGCAATTTTTCCTGGAGCAGAGATTTTTTTTTTTGAACCATGCAAACTGCCCAGCTTCCAAACTGGGGGAATCCGAAACCATGTACTCTCAGGACAAAGTGACCGGAACTGATTAATCATAGCACAAACCCTGCAGACTCCACTTGGAGCTTAAGGGTGGTATCAGAAAGTCACTGAGGCCCTTGATCTTACAGGGGAGCCCAGAGCACTTTGCAAAGGTGGCCTGCCCAGTTCTGACACCAAAATGTCTCTTAGGCGTCTCAGGCCCACGTTCTGGAGTCAGGCCCAAATGAGTCTCTTCCTTCGGGGAGCCCTCTGCAATTTTGTGCTCTCCCCCTCTACAATGTGGGACCACAGGAAGCCCCTGCACCACTTATTTCCAGAACCTTCCTTTCAGTCCTCCCATAGGGGACTGTGTCCAAATGAAGGAGCTCCCAGATTCTGGCCTAGGCCTTTCTCTGGCTGCTAGCTGGTGCTCAGTGCCCCTCAGGACCTGACATAGGACCCTCTGCAGCTGGCTGAACTCCACAACCCCTCAGAGCTCCAGGGCCTGGTGTGAGGTGGCTTCTGTAGATTCAGGGCCAGGACCAGGCTCCATTTCTCATCCATTCAGAGCTTGACACAAGAACCTATCACAGAAGCAGCTATAGAAATCTCCAGGTGAAAGACTGAAACTGATGAAGGCAGAGACCCAGGAATGGCTGGTTGGAGATGTGAGTAATCCCAAATCAATGGTTTTAAAGAAACCGACAGGGTGGCAGGCTGAGAGAGAGACTGCAGAAGGTACTACTGGGTGGGAGACTAGAGACCTGGGAGGTACCAGGCCAGTCTCTTTCACATGTCAGCCGCAGTCTCCTCCCTGATAACCTGACAGGGCTGCTCAGAGATCTCCTGAGACAGAGACAATCATCTCGCATCTCTGAACTTTGGGTGTATATCAGAGCCTGTGGTTTAACTTGGATGTCTTTTGGCTATAACACAATTACAAAAAGTCGCTTGCTTTTTCCCGATTGAGTTATCTCAACTGACTTTTGAAGGGGTATTTCAGAGAACTTCTTGGGAAGAAAAGCTGCATTAAAATGTGGTGTACAATAGGATTTTTGCCCTTGGGAGAGCTTCTTTTACAAAATGGCTTTGTTTTGGAGCGCTTTCTCCAAATATATTCTTCTCCTGGAGTTTTTTTTTTTCTTTGCCTAAAAACCTCTCCAGCTTGCATCTGTCTTATACTCTGTCACCAGGCCCCTCATTTTTCCTTCAGGTACCAAGCTCCCTTGTCACTTTCTCTGGATCCTCGGGGCTCTCTCCATCTTCAAGCTGAGGAGACCAGATGTTGCCGGTCTCACTGCCTGACGAATGCCCTGTGATCTGGGCTCTTTCCTGCTTCTCCACCAACTAATGATACAAGGCCGTGACACCTCAGGCTGCCTCCAATTATTTCAAGGATAACTTTGGAGTCACTCAGCATGAGCCACAGTGATGCCTCCTGCCACTTTATCCCCTGAGACTTGGAGCCCAGCAAGGGATGCTGAATTCTTCCAGGGCCCTTTACCAGCTGTACAAGGGCTGCCCCCAAGTCTATACTTCGCCTTGGTTAGATCTTTGGTCATAGAGATGCCTCACAATAATGAATTGCTCTCCTCCTTGGTTATACTTTTAAAGGAAAAAAAAAAGAAAAAGGGAGCTTAATTAAAATATCTAATATTATTAGCATATACACAAAATGACTATTGTTTATTCAATTGGGTGTCAATTATTCTTCTCAAAGGCCTGCCCTTTTCTCTCAGTGGGATTCTCAGTGGGATTCTCAGCCATAAAAACATGTGCCAAAAAATCTCAACACCCAGCTTAGTAATAATATCAAATACATAATCACATTTCTTTTATTCTTAGCTCTAGTCTGGCTCACCTGCTGCTGAGGCCTCTGCAGTGAGGACTGAGGCTCTGGGGAGGCTGGCTTTCCTGGGTGAATAGGTTGATGGGTCTGCTCCTCCTCTGAGACCAGAAGAGCCCATGGAGACCTGGGAGGAGGAGGCTGCCTCCATGTGCCTCCACAGGGGCCTGGCAATCTGTCTACTTCTGCAAGAGCCCCACAGGGTCAGCCATGGCTCAGTTGGGTGCTACTTGTGAGACTACTATTGTCTTATGGTACTTAAGGGTCTGGTTCGTAAGCCTCCAAAAACAGAAAAATGGAAAATAACCATATGCTTCAGGAGGTCCAATTTCTAGAGAGAGGGAGAAGCAAGAGAATCGGAGCTTCTAGACGGAGGAACAGTGACAACTTAAACAGTGACAACCAGGTACCAACATTCCAAGAGAATCAAATACAGTACAAAGAGGGCTTTAAAGAGAAGTCTGATTTTTTTTTTTGAACCAAAAAGAAAATCAGAGGAATTTCAAGAGAGAATGGTCACCACTGAGACCCAGATTAGCAACTTTCATGATCAGTTTAAGATATATCTCAAAATCCAGGGCACAAATAGAAATAAAAGGAATCTTAAAATACAACAGTCATTCCAAGACAAAACTTCAAGGCAAGAGGAGTAGAAGAAAACTCCTAAACATGTCATCTTAGACAGCCAGTCCCAGAGTGTTTCCAATTTAAATCAGAAGACAGACAGGGATAGTCGTCATCACCATCTTTATTCAACAAGGAAATATACTGAGACAAGAAAATGAAATAATCATTGACATTTGGGAAAGAAGGATAACTACCAGCTATCTCTTTCTGCTGATTATGTATCCATATACTTAGACAGCCAAGAGACTCTAGTGAAAAAAGATTAAAATCATAAGAGAATTATGATGAAGTAGTTGGACAGATGATAAATGTGTCAAAATTAATCATTCTTTCCACATTAGCAATAAATAATTAGAAATGGAAATGGGGAAAATAGTCTGCTCATAAACATGGTAAAAATCATAAAATATTTATGAATAAATTCGGCCAGAGAGCCATAGGACCTGTATAAAAAAGACTATAAAACCTTACTGAAGGTCATAAAATAAAATTTGAACAAATGCAAAGACATTTCTTGAGTGGAAAGGCATCATCATAAATTTAGTGCAATCCTTTTGGAATTGTATAAAGTGATCTTAAAAAGTTCATTTGAAAGGATAAGTGCCCTGAGATAATGAAAGAGAAAAGAAAAAGAAAAAAAAAAAAGGCAGAATATCAAACCAGAAAGCTGCTGTGATCAAATCAATATGATATTGAGGGAGGAATACACAAATCAATGACTATAGACATGGCCATAAAATAGAAAAGAAGATCCAGAAGCAAATTCCAATGTATGTGAAAATTCTATGGATGACAAGATTGAACATTTTTAAGGGCAAAAGATGACTGACTGATAAATGATACCGGGGCAACTTGCTATTTGTTTGGAATAAAATAACACTGGAATCCTATTTCACACCACATAAAAAAAATTAAATTCAAACAACTATGCATGTTTGAATTTTTCTTATTAAACATCAAGTAGACAGAAAATAATATACACTTTGTGGGCAGAACAAGCATCACAGTACAATGAAAGATCCTGTACTCATTCATCTATTTAAAAGAAAAAGAATAGTTTCATTTATTTTGAATTTTTCCCATTTGTCCCTCTCCTATTCTCTCATGTCCACTCAGAAGTAACCATTACCCTGAGTTTTCTGTTTGTTATTCTTTTTCTTTTCTTTGTAGTTTTATCTCACCCTCGTGTTTCTATGCAGTACATTGATAGTTTTACGTTTTTGAACTCTGTATAAATGACTTATAATGTATGTACTCATCTGAGACTTAATTCTTTTGCTCTTATGCTAATGTTTTACCCACATATTTGCATAATCCGTAATTCATTCATTTCCACTCATAGCACCCACGGTATGCACTTATTATTATTTATTTATGTAGTCTGTACTAGGTTGTTTATTGCATTTTTATGTGCTCCTCTTTCCTTTGTTTTCTTATTTTGGATGAAATACTACATGTCATTTCCCCCCCTTCCACTCATTTAAAATTAAATACACTCTTTTTATTTTTCTCCTGTTTAAACTATATATATAAAAAGATATAATTAACCTAAAGTCTAAAGTTAGTATTTTTACCTTCCATACAAAGAAGCTCAGGACAAATAAATTTTAATCTCTCTTTTCTTGACCAAAATACATGACAATCGTGTATATAAGTTCTATCTTCATTCCTCATAATTTTATATTTCAAATTACCTGAGTTAGGTTTATCTAAAATGTCTATTTTATTTATTTTTTGCAGTGATGGGGATGAAGCACAAGGCCTTACATATGCTAGGCAAGTATTTATTCTACCACTGAACTATAGCCTTGGTCCCTTTGTCCATATATATATATATATATATATATATATATATATTTTTTTTTTTTTAAGAGAGAGTGAGAGAGAGGAGAGAGAGAGAGAATTTTTAATATTTATTTTTTAGTTCTCGGCAGACACAACATCTTTATTGGTATGTGGTGCTAAGGATCGAACCCTGTCCGCACACATGCCAGGCGAGCGCGCTACCCCTTGAGCCACATCCCCAGCCCCCATATATATATTTTAATACCTTTATTTCACTTATTTATTTTTATTTGGTGCTGAGGATTGAACCCAGGGTCTTGCACATGCAAGGCGAGAGCTCTACTGCTGAGTCACAACCCCAGCCCCTTTGTCCATATTTTAAATAGGTTTTTATGCTGTGTAATTAACTCTGTGTTCACAAACTTGTTTCTTTCAACTTGATAAACATTTTGTTCTCCTGTTTTCTGTGTTCCATGGGCTATCATTTCTTTGTAGGTAATTCACTTATCCACTTTGGATAATTTTAAGATCTTCTCTTTAGCTTTCTGCAGTTTCTCCATGATATAAGGTACATATTTATTTGCATTTATTCTGCTTTAAACTCATGGGGTTTCCTGAAAGGATTTATGTCTTTTATCAATTCTTGAAAATTCTTAGCCATCTTCCATTAAATATTGTCTCTATTCCACTATTTCTCTTCCTTTTGCCCCCTCAGGTATTCTGATACAGCATATGTCACAAGTTCCCATTCTATCTCAATATTTCTTATTTCTTTCATATTTGCCCACATTAGATAGTTCTGTGTTATATTCTGTATAATTTCTTCAAACCCATCTTTTGGCTTCTGAATTCCCTCTTCAGCTATTTCTAACCTATTGCTATACTCTAGCACTGAGTATTTGGAGTTTTGTTTCAGTAAGTTCTATTTAGCCTTTTGTTTTAGTCAGCTTTTTCACTGCTGTGACTAAAGGACCCGACCAGCACAACTGTAAAGGAGGAAAAATTTATTTGAGGGCTCACAGTTTCAGAGGTCTCAGTCCACAGAAGGTCGGCTCCATTCCCTGGGTCTCCAGGTGAGGCAGAACATCATGGTGGAAGAATGTGACTGGGGGAAGTGGCTCACATCTTGATCAGAAAGCAGAGAGAGGTCTCCACTTGCCAAATACAAATACATACCCCAAAGCCATGCCCCAATTCCCACCTCCTCCAGTCACACCCTACCACTTCAGTTACCACTCAGTTAATCCCTATCAAGTGATTAATTCACTGATGAAGTTCAGACTTTTGCAACCCAATCGTTTCTCCTCTGAACCTGCTTGCATTTTCTCACATGTGTGCTTTTGAGGAACATCTCCCATCCAAACCATAACACCCCTCGTAAAGATGACTGCTGATTTGTATAACTCTAGATTTTTAATTATACTTTATATCTTTAAAAAATAAAAAATACATATTTTATATTCTGTATCATTTTGTTCTTTATAGATTATGTAGCTTCTTTCATGAGACTTTTCTTCATGGTGTTTCGATTTTTTTTTAAAGAGCTCACATTTCCTGGAAATTAATGTGTGAGAAATGTTTGAGATATACTTTGAAAAATGAGCCATATTTGATTGTGCCAAACACCCCAAGGACTCCACCAGTCTTGGTTAAACTAAAATTTATGTTTGAGATTAGTTTGCATATGAGCTAAAATTTCACGTGGAGATCAGCATAGGGCTATAAATTATCCAGGGACTTTCTATGTGGTGCCATGATTTGAGATAAGTATATTTCCTTGCAGTCTCTTGAGAACGGATGTGTTTCTTTCTTACTCACCCTTACACTGGAGATGAAAACCTTTAGGGTCGCAGGTTTGTATGGGAGAGAGGAATTTCTAAACATATCCACCTTGGAAGGACCTTAGGTGTTGTCCTTGGTGCCCTGAGTCATAGAGGATATGTAAACTAAAAGCTACAGTTCACCCAGTTGGCCAAGAACCTCAGCTTCAAGTCAACTGCTGCCTTACTTCTCAGGCTTCCTGATCTCACTTTCTTTTTTAGCTTCCAAGTATTCCTTATTTTCTCACCAGCACAGCAGTGCTTAAAAGGGTTTAAAAAAATATTTATCTACCATATTGCCACAGGCAGAAATCAGACAGTGACTTTCAAAAATGGAATTCGACAATTAGAAAGCACTCGGAGAAGGTGCAAGGGTGTTATTTCCAACACACCACTCTTCAACCTTTTGAACAGGGGTCGGGAGCAGATCCTGGTGCAAGAGAGCCTGGGGAAGGCTGGGTGATGGACAGATGGTCTATTTTAATTTTCCTGAGCCTACTTACATGTTGCAAACAGATCTAAACTCTCCCATCACCAGGAACTTAACAAAAGGAAACCTAATAATGAGGTGTGGGGGATAAAAAGTAGAAACAAAACACCAATAACCTATGCTATCATCTTCCACCTCTAAACCTTGAGTAGGAGACCTCAGCAGGAGTATTTTCCTTGATACCCAGATGTGGCTGAAAACAAACAGAAGGTCAATAACTGACCCCTTTTGGACCACTTCTGATAAAAGAAATCAAAGACTGAGCTGAGTTTGAAGTACCTTCTAAGTAGGATGTGTAATGTTCTAGAAGGCCCAGCAGTCGGGTCTGTGGCCTCTAATGTCATCTGGTCTCTAGTCCAGGTTGACCAGGACAGGCTTGTTCTGATTGGTCCTGTTTCCTGAAGCAGCAGTATTAGAACGTGGGGCTTCGCTTTCACTGACATATTTATACCCAAAGCCTAAAAAGAGCCATTCTGTAGTAAGTATTGGCTCCATCTTAGAGTAGTACGATTGGATAACATTAAAAATCAAAATATTCTTCTAGGCAAGTCACATTAACCCCTGAAAATGATCTTAGATTCATGATAATACGCTTATCTACATAGGAATTACTTTTTTATTTCAAGGAGAGAAAATTCTGATAATGTTTTATCTTCAAAAACTCATAGTGAAGAGGAAAGTAGCAGGGCATGATAGTGATCAAGTAGGGGGTCAAGCCACCAAAAGGAAGGGACCATGTGGGAGGGTGGCTTAGCTGGATTTTGGTAGGGAATTGAGATAGGAAGGTGGTGGCAAGCTGGGATGAGGGTCCACACTAGGAAGAATGAGGCAGCAGCCCTCTGGGGATTAGCTGATTATTAAGCATATGGGGGACCCAGCAATAAGTACATGTATTGATGACAATGGGAGCCAGGTTTCTCACTGAAGAAAAGTGATAAATATGAGAAAAGGGAAATCTTAGCATGAAGCCTGTGGTTGGATTGACATTGGAGCTATTGTATGAATGTGCATTTACACATGTGTCTTATTGCTGTTCTCTAAAAAGATCTGCAAGCAGCAAAGCCCCAGTAGCAAGGGGCATATTTAACTCCAAGTCTCAATGTCTAAATAGAATTTACCACTAAAAGTTCTTCGAAGAAATGGCTTATTCTAGGGACAGGCAGGGAAAGAATAAGAATAGCCTGGAACATCCTGTGCTGGAAAATAAGCAAGCACTTAAAGAATAATGCTGCCTAGCAAAGGATGCAGAACCAGTTTGAAGAAACTCCTGCTGGTCAAATCTGGGGCATTTTAAGCATAAGTGATGAGAGTTGCAGAGATTAGCTTTCTGTTTATGGAATCCATGAGTCCTGAGTCCACACTGATTTTAAAAAAATGAAGAAATAAATGGGGAAGAGGGAAAACTCTTTTTTTTTAAATGGTGGAATTTCAATAAGTAAATATAGACTAAATGATGGAATTAGAAAACTTTCATCTAGTGATCACCATAGTATGCATCAATTCAGGCAAAATATTGCATGTATATTACCTAACATATAAGTATGGTATTAAGTGTGTGTTAATTAGATTGTGTAGATGTTAAGGAGAAGAGAGAAAGAATAGGGCAGAAATATTAATTAATCTAGCACTAATACTTGCTAAAATTAGTGGGTGATAGTAAGAGTAAACAAAAGGATATTTATATAATCTCAAAGTATATCATTGCAAAACATTAATTTTAAAGAAAAATAGGGCAAACTTGCAGTGGAGAAAATGGGCAGATATCAGCTTATTCAAGTGATCAAAGGTAACGTTACTATTGATGTCACAGGTGGACATCAATTCTTACTTACTGAATTGCAGGAAGAAGAGCCTGTTGTTACTCCTATAATATCCTTGCCCATATCTATCGTCTTGCAGTTGTCACAGGGAAACATCAGACAAATTCAAATTGAGGGACATTAATGAACATTAATTAAATAGCTGGCATGTATCTTAAAAATGTGGAGGGCATGAAGGTCCAGGAAAAACTCAAAAAGTGTTGTATATTGAAGTGTGCAGAGGATGGGTGACAAGTTAGTGCAAAAGGTCCTCAGATTTGAATTTTCTTCTACAAAGGACATGCGAGAATAGTTGACAACACTTGGGTGGTATCTTTGAGTGAATGATTATTGGGAATTCTTTGTACTATTTTTGCAATTTCCCTGTAATATTGAAAATGCTGAAACACAGTAGGTTATCTAACATTTTATTGACATAAATCTATTTCTATCTAAGGTGTAGAGGTTTGCAAAAATCTTGTTGTTCCCAAGATAATAATAAGAAAACATCAGATAAACTAAAAATCATACCTTTTTAAGATAGATAATAATGAAGGAATATATATATCTAAGTGAACCAAATTCCAGAGAAGGCCAAGCCTTTAATTAAACTGACATAACTGACATAACTCTATCAGTTCAATATATATATTATAGATCTATTTATTTAATGAATACTTATCTATTGCTATATCTATTATCTATCTATTGATATATCTTTCATATACATGTATGAGTCTGCTTCTTCTTTTTCTCCCCTATATCTCATTAATAATTATGTATGTTATCATGAATCAAAGATTATTTCATTGGGTTAATATGACTCGCCTATATATATATATATATGATAGATATGATAGATATATCAATTGATAAGCATATATATATCATATATAGATATATCTTCTATATATCTATCATATACATATCTGGTATAAGACATCAAACCAATATTTAAGGTCAGTAAAACCCAAGGAAAATAATTACAAAGGAAATCATAAAGGCAAATGTCACCTGACCACTGAAAACCAAAGATAATAAGAAAATGCAAGGAGAAGCCAGAGGAAAAGACATCTTGAAGGGAACAGCAATAAAAATGATGTTCTGCCAGGCATGGTGGCACACACCTGTAATCCCAGTGCTCAGGAGGCTGAGGTAGGAGGATCATGAGTTCAAAGCCAGCCTTAGCAATTTAGTGAGACCCTGTCTCAAAAAAAAAAAAAAAGATGTTTTGCTTCTCATTAGAAACAGAAGTCAAAGGACCATAGACTAAGCTGCTAAGAAGAAATAAAAATAGAAAAAAATATCAATATCATGAGGGAACAGCTGAAAGAAAAATAAAGGTAAGAAAAGAAATCATAAAATTAGAAAGCATATAATAGAGAAAATCAGCAAAACTAAGACCTTTTATGAGTTTGTGAACTCTTAGCAAGTCTGATCAAGGGGAAAATAAAGGAAATTACAAATTAAAATCAGGAGTAAAAGAAGGAATCTTAGTATAGATACCAGAGATATGAAAAATTAATAGGTGATATAACGAACCTTATGTTAATACATCTGATTAATTAAACACAGTGGAAAATTCTGTGAAAATTAAATACAATGAAAAATTTGAAACAGGTCAAAAGTAATCATGAAATAGAAGGTTCAGTATGTTTGAGACACCAGTGCTTTCTACTATGTGTAGATTTAACACAATCTCAGTCATGATACAGCCAGACTTTCTGAAAAACAAAAACGAAAAACTAACAAGTGAATTCTAAGATTTATATGAAAATGCCTCTGGAAATACGGAAATAAAATTTGTATTGAATATAAAAAAAATCTTGAGAAAGAACAAATTTGGATAACCAATGTTACTTTAACTCTAGGAATTACTATAAAGCTACAATAAATAAGACCATGTGGTACTTGAGAAAGAGATCAGTGAGAACATCCAAGAATAGATTTGTACCATATGATCATTGAATATTTAAAAAAAAACAGCTTTATTGAAGTATAATTGACTAGCAAAAAAACTGCACTTATATAAATGAAATCACATAATACATGTTCATTTTGTCTGGCTTGTTTCACTCAGCATAATTACTTTGAGATTCATTTATGTTGCAGGTCAATCAATAGATTTTTTTCTTTTTTAGCTTTACCAAAGTTTGCCACTTGTCAGCAGTTCATTCAATTTTAGGGCCGGATGCATCCTGCTATATGGATACATTACATTTACCTGATTGTTTGTGGACACTTGGGTTTTTTCTAACAATTTACAATTTCAAATTAAGTTGCTATGAACATTTATGCATGGACTTATGCTTTAATATCTCTTGGGGGAAATACTTAGGAATAGAAATGGCTATATCATTTGGTAGTTGTATGTTTACTTTTTGAAGAAACTGCCAAACAACTTTCGAAAGTGGTTGTACCATTTTACTTGCCCATTAGCAGAATATACATGCTCATATGCTCATCTTTGCCAAAACTTGCTAGATTAGTCTATTAAATTTTACCCATTTTCATAGATGTATAGGAGAAGGCTGTTAAGGTTTTAATCAGTATATCTTTTTTCTTTTCTTTTCTTTTCTTTTTTGGTACTGGGGATTGAACTCAGGGGCACTTGACCACTGAGCTACACCCTCAGTCCCTTTTTATATTTTATTTAGAGACAGGGTCTCCCTGAGTTGCTTAGTGCCTTGCCATTGCTGAGGCTGGCTTTGAACTTGAGATCCTTCTACCTCAGCTTCCCAAGTCACTAGGATTACAGGCATGTGCCACCATGCCCAGCTGTTTAATCAGTATTTCTTAAAAACTGATGATCTTGAAACATAATTTTTCATGTGCTTATTTTCCACCTGTTTTGGCCAGCCACTGTGGGGACCAAAAGACCTGACAATAACAATTAAAGAAGAAAAAGTTTATGTTGGGGCTCACAGTTTCACAGGTCTCAGTCCATAGAGGGCTGACTCTATTCCTCAGGGCTCAAAGTGAGGCAGAACATCAGGGTAGAAGTGTGTGGCAGAGGAAAGAAGCTGGGGACAAGGCACCAGGAAGCGGGGAGAGAGAGAGAGAGAGAGAGAGAGAGAGAGAGAGAGAGAGAGAGAAAGAGCGCTCCCCTCACCACAGACAAAATGTAAAACTCCAAGGGCACACCTCCACTGACCCACCTCCTCCAACCACATCCTACCTGCCTACAGTCACTACTCAGTTAATCCCTATCAGGGGATTAATTCATTAATTAGGTTAAGGCTGTCATAACCCAATCTTTTCACCTTTAAACTTTTTTGCCTTATCTCACACATGAACTTTTGGGGGACACCTCATACCTAAACCATAAAACCATCCATAGTTATTTCTCCAAGAGAAATAGGATTCTATATCCACAAAAGAACATGCACTAAAATAGTCACAGGAATTTTACGCATAGCAGTCCAAATGGAAACAAACCTAACATACATCAACAGGAACACCCCACAAACTGTGAGACACTCACACATTGGAATAGTACTCAGCTATATACAGGAACCAACACTGATTTACCCAACTACATTGACGAAACTCAGAAATGTTATGTTGAATGAAAAGCAGCAAGACACAAAATACTTCTTACTGTGTAGCTCCACTTACGTGAAGTTCAAGAACAGCTAAGCCTATGGTCCTGGGTTCCATCGCTAGCACCACAAATAAAGGAAAAAAAAAAAGCACCAAATCTAGTATAACAGAAACCAGAGTGTTGACTGGAAAGAGACCAGGCTCTAGGGTGAGGAAAAATGTTCCATATTATGACTGTAGACATTAGAAAGTCATCAAAAAAGATTTATGCAGTTCATTGTATATAAATGATACTTCAATTTTAGAATAATCCAGTTGGGCTTTACTTTTTTTTTTTCATAACATACTTCAGATTAATCATCACAAAGGGAAATTTTAAGAAATTTATTCTATTCCTATTATCTATTCTTCCTGCATCCTAACCAGTCATCCAGGGCTTTACACCTGCACCGGCTTGCTGACAGGCTCTGAGCCACCCTAGGTTTAGGAGCCACTGGGGGGGTTCTGTGCAAATTTTTTATTTATTATATTATTTAATAATTTCTCAAAAAAAGTCATTATATTTTTACACATTTTTATACATTTATTATTAATTAATTAATTAATTCATTCATTCATTTCTATGGGATGTTGAGGATCGAAGGAACCCAGTACCTCACACATGCAAGGCAAGAGTGCTACCACTGAGCCACAGTCCAGCCCCTAAATTCTCTGATTTTAAATAATGGTGCCTCTACTGCAGTGGGAACAAGAGGACAGCAGGAGCCTGATGTGGGCCAGAGTTGCTCAGTTGCTGAGGTGCTCCTAAAGCCAGCGGGTATCATAGAGCAGAGCTGAACTGACCCTCTGTTCTGGGACACAGCCAGGGCTGGCTCACAGATGCGTGACTGGTTCAGTAATTCAAGGCCTCTGTGCTCAAAAGGGCCATGTGCCTGAGGGTTTCATGCCCTGAGGTTGTTGTCTTGAAATTCTTATTAATTCTGTTTGAATTTGGGTTTTATGAGAGAAACCCGGCGGGATAGCGGAGAGTGTGCCAGGGGCTCGGAGCTTCGGCTCATGCGCAGTCCGGACCCTCGCTGCCTTCTCACCTCCCCGGTTGGCTGTGTGCCTATTTCACTCCCCTCAGTGCCCTGGTGACCCCCCCCCCACACACACACACACTCATCCTTCTGGCCCTCCACTTTGAACATCAATTGATCCCTTATGTCAGGGAAGAGGACCCAATTCTGTTACTGCCCTGGCAGGGGCTTGGGTGGGACAGTGGTTAGACTCACACCAACATGGCAAAGTAGGCAGGGGGCACCATCTGTGTCCAGGCTGGTAATACCATACACATTGGTAGGAGCCTCAGGCTCATCTTCAAGTTTGGCTTCCGATGTCCTGGCACAGGGTTTCAAGCCCTTGGGTGTTGCCCATTTGCAATAAGCCCAAGGGACAGTGAGATTGGCTTTCTCACCCCTGGCTGGGGCCACACAATTTTCCTCTACAGTGGGCCCTTACGTAGCCTGTCCTGGCTTGGCCACAATCAGGGAGACTCTCCTGCCTGCTCACCTCTTGCATGATTACAGGCCAGACAAGTGTGCATACAGGACTCGGGTTCCCTGTCCCCTAGCTCTCCACCTGCCCTTTTGGTAGAATACCCTCATCCTAGGAGGACACTGGCTCTAGCTGTGTGTAACTCTGGCAGGCTGGTCCAGGAAGTGGAGACTTTTCTGACATTTATAAACTCTCTTTAGAAATGGTTCCTAAACACTGCTCTTGGGAGAACAACAAGTGGGCCCAGGCTGTAATTCCAAAGTGACAGCACTTTGGGCCCAAAAATAGGGAGAAAGCACTGCAAGGTCCTGTAGGTGGACATTATGCTCACGCATTCATTCATTTAAATAAATTTTGGGCACTACTGCGTGCTAGGCCCCATTCCTAGCAGTGAATGATAAATACAGTCTCCCTGACTTTATGGGGCTTATATTTGAGTGGAGGAGATAGACAGGAAGTGATAAATGTCATGAAGAAAAAGAAAACTGGGAATGGGGATGGGGATTGGAGGGGAAAGGGCTATTTAGATAGAGTGATGGGGGCAGATCTGGAAGGAAGTGACCTCCCTGCAGGGTCCTGTATGAAGTGAGGGAATAAAACCACAAGTCCCTGGGGGGTGGGAGTGGGAAGAGAAAAAGAAGGGGGGTGGTGGCTGAAGACGGGGCCAGAGGGTGAGTTGGGGACAGGGCCTGCAGGGCTGTGCAGGGAGCTGGGGCTGCATCCTGAGGGTGGTGACCAGCTCCTGGTGGGGTTTGGGCAGAGTGGTGGAGTATGGTTTCTGTTCCTGCAGAGACATTATGGCTTCTGGGTAGAGACGTGACTGAAACGTGGCCAGAGGGGAAGCAAAGGGACCAGCCACAGAGGCCAGGGGGGTTGTTGAAGTAAAAGATGCAGATGGCCCGGACCAGGGCGGGATTTGGGGTTGGAGAGGGAAGGGCTTGGGAGACATTTGGGCAGGGTGCGAGGGCAGGGGAGCAGTAAAGGATGACTAGAAGATCTGGGCACGGTGGCACGTGACTGTGATCCCAGGGGCTCAGGAGGCTGAGGCAGAAGGATCGCCAGTTCAAAGCCAGCCTCAGCAAGGTGCTAACAATTCAGTGAGACCCTGTCTCTAAATAAAATACAAAAATAGGGCTGGGGATGTGGCTCAGTGGTTAAGTGCCCCTGGATTCAATCCCCAGTAACTCCCCCCACCCCTAAAAAAGAAAAGATCAGGTTTGTAGTTGAACAACTAGGAGAATGCTGTTTGCCATTCTCCAAAAAAAGAAAAAAATGGGACAAGATTAGGATTGAGAACAAAATGAAGATTTGGCCCAACCTCTTTAAGAATGAGATTCCAACTCGGTGTCTACGTGGGGGAGATCAAGGGCAGTTGGCCATGTGAGCCTGGAGTTCAGGAGAATGGGGTGGATTGGAGATGCAGATTTGGAAGTTTGAAAGTTGTGTGCCTAGAAGATGTCACTTAGGGACCGAGTGCAGGCAGAGAAGAGAGTGTTAACTTTAAAAATTACAATTGGACAATTATCAAGTGAAAATTTGTGAAATTTAACCCTTCTCCCTCTGCATTAGAAAATCCATGTTTGATTTGAAAAGGACGTGTCATTTGGACCCCTTGAAAAGGAAATCTTGTCTAATTTATTTGTCCTTTATGAGCTATAAGTTGCTACAGCTTAGAAACGATGCCTAAGCTCCTCCCGGTGGGCTCACTGCGCATATGGGGGCTCCAGTTTCGAAGCTTCATTTGTATTGTTCAGGGGAAACAGAAAGAGAAAGGAACAACCTGGTATTTCTATCATGACAAGTTGGAGCTGACCCCAGCTGACAAATTAACGGGTGACCTGTTTCCTGACCAGACACCCACCAGCAACACCTCCTACTCACCTTCCCCACCTCTGATTTCCTAGAGGCAGCAGACCCAGCCTGGCCCTCCTGACATTTGCAGCTTCTGTCTACATCAGCAGAAACTTCAGTCCTAAATACTTCCAGGTAATATCTTGGGCGGCTTGTTTGCAGTGTGAGCCAGAGCATGCCTGTCTTCCACCCCCAGGGAGGCCTCCTGCCTTGCAATCTTGGTACCTCCTTGTGCCTCTGCCAAGAACCCTCAGATCATCATCCTTGTGGGGAAGATGGTCCAGGTCCCTGTGATTTCAGGGTATGTCTCCCACCTGAGTCCTGCAGCAGCTCCAAGGCAGGTGGTATCCCCTGAACTTTCTAGCAGTACAAAGTCAGGGCACTTTTGAGCACCTGCTCAGAGTGATTCCACTACAGGTAGTCACCAGTGGAGACTCGGGAAATGCAGGAGGCCAGATCAGGGAAGATTAGGGCTCAGTCATGTCAGAATGGTGGAGTCATGTCAGAGCTTTCCTGGGGGACCTGGGGATTCATGGGAGTCACAGAGCTTGAAAGATACACAACCAGGAGGGATTGGTTTGCAGGTGGGGTTAAAAGAGGTGATATTTTTATTCAACACACTAGAGACAAGGAAATGACAATATTTCAATGAGTTCCGTGTTCTCCCAGGAGTTGCTCAGATTATGATGTTTAGCATGTCCAGGGCACCTGGGTTTCCTCTGACTTCCCTGGATTTGCTGTCCTCTACCGTACCCCTGCTGTTAATGCTGAGACACTGCAGGGGCAGATAATGGTGTCCCTCTGAAAGGCACTCTTGTTCCTCTAGGTCTGAAGTGTGGTTGGTCTGGACAGAAGCTGGCAGTGGACTCCATGGGCCACCTTCAGCTCAAAGGTCACCACAGAGCCTTCTTATTGCTGGGCTTGCTTCTAAACACCGTGCCAAGGAAAGAGGATGGCCTTTAGGGTCTAACCACACTGAGTTCTGCATCTGGAAAATCAGAGGATAAAACTTCCCCTGAGGCCAGTAGAGAGAAAAACACACAAAAACATGAACATAAAGCTCCTAGCACAGTCTCTGGCACACAGTGGGACAGAAAATGTGAGGTCTTTTTCCCCTTCCTACTAAACAGATGATTCAATTTAAAGAATATCTGTAAAAGAAAAAAATGAAACTTCTTTATGGGGCAAGATTTCTCACCTGTATCAGATTGTGGGCAAATTTTAGACAGTGTATTAATCTACTTCAAGTGACTATTGATAGAAAAGATCCAATGAGTATCTATTATGTTCCAGATACTATAAGTGCTTGATATATATCAGATTGTCTTCACAGGTGATTTTGTTAGCAACTTGGAAAACATTTTACTATGTGATTTTTAATTTATAAATTTTTGTAATATTAATTTTTTTTAATGTTACCAAAAAATTAGCTATCCACAGCTTGTCCCAGAAGCTGTTCACAACCAGTTTGGATACCTATCCACAACCTGTTTGGATACCTGTCCCCAACCTGTTTGGATACCTGTCCCAGCTTGGATTTGTCCCTTAGCAGGAGACCCATAACAAGGTGGTTAGACTCTGGCACACACAAGATGAGGCCATCCTCCAGGACTGAGGTTTGACAGTCCCACAGCAAGAGTTGTGCAGAGATGGCAAGGAGGAGCACAAGGGAAAGTCCTTGTGAATGTAAGTTAAATTTATTCAACAGGAAGCCTGGAAAAGTGATAGGGGACTTCTGTGAGGAATGAGTTAGGCCCAACTGACCTAAGATTCTTGTGACGTCTGGGTCTTCACTGTTAGAAATCCATTTTTTTTTTTTTTGAATAGCCTTCTGGGTTCTCCTCTCAAAGTATAAATGTGAATTTTTAAGGATTAATTAAATGATTCACTCATAGAATAATTTTGTGTTCCTACTATGGACTAGGTACCCATGGCTCCCTGGGAATATAGCAGACAATAAGACAGACTGGGATCCTGCCCTCAACACTAGTATACAATTCATGGCTGCCATATACAGCAGAGCAGTTTGTACACTGCACAATAAGCCCAGTAGAGAATGAAATTCAGTTCATGCCTCTGCTTGTCCACCTATGCCCTGGCATAGAGCTATATTTGTTTGAATGAAGGGATGCCATTTTTTTTTGGGGGGGGGTGTTGCCAAGCCAAGAGCCCACAGAGTTCTATTTGCCCAAAGTGGGTGCCTTTATTCTGATTTACACAAAGGCTCTAGAGGAGAGATGGACCTGAACACATAGTCACAGGATTGCGACGGTCTCACGAGCCCATTGGTGTGGCAGAGAGTTCCTCCTGGTCCACAGCCAGCTCTGGAGGAGAGTGGGCTTCAAAGGCAAAGACAGGGCCATGGAAGAGAGAATGTGTGAAGCTGGGTGAGGGGACAGGAAGCAGGAGTCACTCAGGTAGGCTCCAGGCCTCAGTCCCAAGTGCTGAGGACCTTGGGAGGCAGGACCCTCTCCTGGCACAGCAGCCTGCTCCTCTTCAATGTAGGGGGTGGTGGAGCTGAACCAGTCTTGGCTTCTCCTGCAGCTCCCATCTCCTCTGACTAGCCACCATCCCTGAGAGTGACCTGCTGCTCTAAGAGATTTTCCAGTTAGAAAATCTCAAAACATGGAGTGTGCTGTGGAAACCATGAGTCTTGTCCTTTATGTCTGACTAAAGGGAGGCTCTTCCTGTGGAAGGAGGACCCAAGGAGCAAAGCGCAGTTGGGAGTCTGCAGATGCAAGAGCAGTTCTTCCTCTCTAGTCTTCTGGAGCCAAGATGTCGGACAGGACCAGGGCACTTGGGTCTCCTGCATAATGAGCTGCTGTCACCGCATGGGCTCCTAGCATGTGGGCAGCGTTGCACTCCTGGATCTGCCACTCCCCTAATTGGCCAATGTCCTGAAGTTGATCTCCAGGCAAAGATCATTAGAAACGAGACTAACAATTCTGATTATTCCTAAAAGAGTTCCTATGGCCAACCAGCAGCAGAGGAAACCAAGTGGCCCCTGGTTAGAGGACAATCAATACTGACTCTGTGCCTCCTGCAGAGTGTGTCAGGAGGGCCTGGAAGCAGAGCTGAAGGTGGCCAAATTGGAAGCCCTGGGTGCTGTAGGCACGAGCCTCAGTCCTGTTAGCCTCTAAATCCTAGGCAGACAATCTCTGGTCCTCTAAAACATGGACAGAACCTCCCTCTGAATTAGCCACTGCTGCCATGACCCCAACCAAATCCAGGTGGAAATATTTCCTCTTTCCCAAAGCCAGTGCAAGTTCTGGAAAGAAAATGCAGAGATTTCAAGCTCTAAACCAAACCCAATCCCAGGTTTCTTGTCAGATTCTCAGTGTGTCGCTCAGATGCCCAAAGGCTCAGCAGAAGTTTGGTTTTACCGAATCTGAAAGTACTGAAACATTGGTAACAGTGGATTTCCTTGCTATGGATTAGCTCTCACTGTCCCCTCCTGGCCCCAGCTGTGAAGTGGGGTGGGCTCAGAGGCTCTGGAATCTGCCTGCCCTGGGTTACAATGCTACTTCTGCTTTAAGCAGCTGTGTGACCTTGGACCTTGGACCTTAACTCCCTGGGCTTCAGTTTCTATAGCTATAAAGCACAGATAAAACCCAGTATCTCCCAGCTCACAGGCAGCACCCAACACTCTGGGTTCACCAGAAGGTTCTCAAGAACTAGAAGGCCCCTTGTTTTGTCAATGTCTGCAGCCTGCACCCCATTCTGAAGGGAAAAAACCAGAAGCCTAAGTGGAAGGAGCCCCACTGGCAATTGAACTATATTTGTCCAGGTCAGAGACTTGCATTTCCCTATCTGAAGATCTCTTCTCTTCTCGAGGCCTCCTGAGCCCAGAGAGCTGCTGGACTCCACTAGGGGTCAGGGGAACATGCAGGTCTGCAGGTCAGGGTCATGAGTGATGCTCAGACAGCTCCTCTCAGTGCTTCCAGCCATTTGTGCTCACAGTTGAAGGAGGGAGCAGGGGTAAAACACAGACCGCTGGCCCCCACGCCCGTGATTCTGTCCAGTCAATATGGGGCTGTGGTCCTATACACCGAGACGCCCCACAGGACTGAAGCCTCTGTAGTTGGAAGAGCCTTTGCGGCTCCAGAAAGATGATCCAGGACTTTCCTACTGCCTGTGCCAAGGATAACACACCCTTATTAGAGGTTTTATCTGATGATATGGTTCTAGAGAAGTACAGGGGTTCCTATCTCTCTGGGGAGGTGCACAGGATCTTTGCTCCATGGCAGAACCTTCTGGTAGAATTGGGTATGCATAGATGGAAAGAGAGAGAGAGAGAGTTGAGAGGTGGGGTGGGGCGGAGAGAGCACATGCATGCCTGGGGAGACAGTTACACCAAGTGTTCTCCTGAAGTCCTTAGTGGGAGAAGAGTTACCCTCTAAAGCCAGACATCAACTCCCCTTAGTGAAATGTGTAACAGTGTCTGGGGGTGCCACACTGGGAATAAGTCACCTTACAGATAAAGAATTTTGAGTGGATGTAAATTTATCCCTGTAATAATCTCTCTCTTTCCCACTTGTACTCTGAAAAACTTAGTGTGTATATAAATGTGGTTGCACTCAACATGTGAAGAGACGGGCAGGACTTCTGGCGTACTGCGATGTAATCTGTCACATGTGTCACGGCAGAAGGAGCTGCTGCACCATCTGGGCTATGATCTATGACTCTCTGGCATGTCCCAGGGTCCCTGAGCTGGCACTTTTGCTTTAGTCACACTGCCACTGCCTCCAAATGGACCCCAGGTGGGACCTGCCCAGGGCCTTGCTCGACAGGCTTATGAGGAGCATTGGCCCAGAGTCGACACACAGGGACCACAGGGGGTGGGGGCAGGTCCATTCCTGGCTGCGGCTATCCACAGCGAGGCAGCTGCCAAGGACATCCTAGTGCACGAGACCTGTGAGCTGAGGCATTGATGCCCTACTCAGCTTGGCAGCCACAGAGCCCAAGGCCCTGAGCACCAGGTGGCCAAACAGCGAAAGTGACTGCTCAGGTTCAGAGGTGCCCACTGTCTTCAGTCTGCAGAAGCAGACCTCTCTGGACTCTAGACATTGATGAGGGCTTACTCTTTCTCTCTCTGGGCGGTCCCTTTCTCCATGGCCATGACCACTAACATGAACTTAAAAAGCTTTTTTTTTTTTCTTTTCTTTTTTTTTAAGTGTGTGTGTGAATGTCTAAGTCCTTAGCACAGGGCTGGCATGCAGTGACACATGATGAAGGGGGTTGTCCCTGCCCTTCTACTTGCTTCATTATTGACAGAGTAAACTGTGAGACACAGCCATCATCCCCTTTTACCATGTGAAAGACAAATGTCTTCCTTCTTAGCAGTTTCCTTAAGTCTTAGCTCTGGGTTTTCATAAATGAGCCACTGTCACCTGCCACACTGACACACGGTCACACTTCCACACAGGGATTTCAGCTTGCTCTCTCGGGCTTCAGTGGTTGGCTTCTATGGATACCACACAT
This sequence comes from Urocitellus parryii, assembly GCF_045843805.1. Classification (NCBI taxonomy): domain Eukaryota; kingdom Metazoa; phylum Chordata; class Mammalia; order Rodentia; family Sciuridae; genus Urocitellus; species Urocitellus parryii. The sequence continues at coordinate 136,134,042 of NC_135531.1, read as the reverse complement.
GGGATTAAAAATATAGCAAATGCAAAAGCCTATATAGACTGTAACCTTGTGAAAGATCTCTTCTGTGGAGAGCTTCAACCTAAGTCCTGGATGTGGCTCAACTGGTTTGCCCCTCCGTGGCCCACATCAGTGGCAGTCTGCATTCAGGAAGCCAATTGCCCATAGAGTCATTATTTGGGTGATGCTGATGACAAGGACCATGATGGTACTGATGTGGGCTGAGCTCTTATTAAGAGTGTCAGGTTCCATGCAGAGCGCCCTAAGGATATCGTTACAGTTTAGATATATGATGCCCCCCAAAAGCTCATGGGTGAGACAATGCAAGAAAGTTTAGAGGTGAAATAATCGGGTTATGAGAGTTTTAACCTAATCAGTGCATTAGTCCCCTGATAAGTATTAACTGGATGGTAACTGTAGGCAGGTGGGGTGTGGCTGGAGGAGGTGAGTTCCAGGGCATGCTGTTGGGATATATATTTTGTCCAGGGTGAGTGGAGCTCTCTTTCTGCTTCCTGGTACAGCATCCCGACCTGCTTTCCCCTGCCATGCCCTCCACCCTGATGTTCTGCCTCAGCTCTGGCACAGGGCAATGGGATTGGCCCTCTATAAACTGAGACCTCTGAAACAATGACCCCTCCCCCGCAATAAACTTTTCCTCCTGGAAATTGTTCTTGTCAGGTCTTTTGGTCACAGCGGTGAACTCAATTCAGGTCCCCCACAATCTCACAAGGTAGATTGTATCATTCTCATGTGGGAAAACAGAGTGAGACCCTACCCCCGGGACTGCCTGCCACCAGAGTTTGTGCTCTTGACCCTTACCCCAGGGATAAGGGGGAGAAAACTTAAGCTGTGACTACAGTCAAGTTGAAAGAGACATCAAGGTTGGGGCCTAATGCTAAGCCTGTACTTCCAGAAAAATGCCTTCTTCACAATCTGGAATTGTGCTCTTAATTGCAGGTCCACAGGCTCCTAAACTTCCAGGACTTTTAGGCCATCTGCATTTTTTTAATATTATGGTTTGGATATGAGGTGTTCCCCTATAAACACATGTGATAGACAATATAGGAATGTTTAGAAGTAAATTATTAGATTATGAAAGCTGTCACCTAAACTGTGCACTAATCCGTTTGATTAATGATTTGAATGGGTTACTGGGTGGTACTGTAGTCAGGTGGGGTGTGGTTGGAGGAAGTAGGTCATTGGGGGCAAGCCTTTGGGATTATGTCTTGTCCCTGGTATGCGTGCGCATATACTCTCTCTCTCTCTTTTCAGATTGTGGGGAGCTGAGCATCTTTCTTCTGCTACACCTTTCTGCCATGATGTTCTACCTCACCTCAGTCCTGGAACAATGGGGTTGGTCAACCATGGACTGATACCTCTGAAACTGTGAACCCAAATAAACTTTTCCTCCTCTAGATTGTTCTTGTCAGGTATTTTGGTCACAGTGATGCAAAGCAGATGAACACACAATATTATGGGTTTCTGGACTCCTCAGGTTGCCTTTAATAAGGAGGATAGGTCCTGGTAAGCTAGGACTCCATCCCCTATAAGGTGTCCACTTTCTGCCTGAGATCAGTATCCTCCATGACCTCCCACAATCAATCAGCTCACTCCATACCAAGAATGCAACTCAATTAGAGGATAAACTCCATCCAGTCCTGTTTCAGGGTAATTGGGTCTGTAGCAGAGTTCACACGTCCTTGTTTTTACAAATCTGATTATTGATTAATGGCAAGTCATTGGTTGCAGACACACACTGCATACCATGAACATTTGAGACGTGAGCTGTAAATAAATGCTAATAATTAGCACTTGAGAAAGATTGGACAATCACAAGATATATAAAGCACTTATAAAACACTTGGGGAATGTGAGGTGCAATTTTTCCTTGTCCAACCAATTTCCAGTCTCTCTATATAAAGCTACCTGGGTGTGGAATCTAAGTTGGAAGTGAGATTTTCACACTAGGGGTAAACTTTACAAGAAAAGAAACAATTGGAGAAAAACCAATTTGGTTAATTGTCTTTGTTTCACCTGCTGTTCCTGTGGGCATGCACACATTCTCCTTCTGAAGCCATCCTGTTCCAGTTGGCAGGGCCCTGTGGGGTGGGTCTTGCTGCTTCTGCATACAGCCCACCATCTCCCAGGGGTTGGGCTTAATAGGAAACTGGCATTTGCAATGGGTTCGAGGAGTGACCTTAGGACAGTGATATTTGTTGCCATGGAAATGAATCTAAAGTCTCTAGTTCATCACTCTCATCTCAGCAGGACGTGGGAGCAGAATGGCCAAGTCAGAGCCCTTACAAGTTTGGTTACAGATGCACTGGTGAATGAGCAAAAGTGGGGGGACAGCTGTTCAGGCATGCCTTAGCTCACCATGTGTGTTGCTTTGGACAAACACACCATGTCAAAATTTTACTCTACAGAGCAAAAGAGTGAAATATGGCCTTCCAAAATGATGAACAGATTAGATTGGCTTGCTTCTTCCTGCCTTCCTGCCTTCCTTTCTCCCTCACATTTCTGATGTACTTTTCATCATGGATCCATTTTGTTAGTAACAGAATCATTCACGTTCTTAAGTGACTATTTATTGAGCAACACATAATTAGACACAGAGATGTATAGATGCCAACTCTAACTTGGCAAAGCTATAGAGAATGACTGGTAAAGTCTTTAGAAAGGGCTCCACAGATAAGGCTTAGAAGAAAAGGGCATCTTATAAAGACACGAATTCCCAAACAGATCTAAGTCCCTACTATTCCATAAAGTAGTGGTGAACAAAAAAAATTTCCTGTACTACTCTCTATTGGACAATAATTAAATGCAATCAGGTGGACGGGAGGTTGCAGTGTGCACTCTCAGGCAGGAAGTTCTATATCTGAGGTGGCAAATATGGGATGCCCCACTTCACAGCAAACAATGGAAATCACCATGCTCTTTCTCACGGAGCCTAAATTTGACCTCATTTTCTCTCATATTACTCGAGGTGCCACTACAAAAAGATTAGTGTTGCCAGGCGCAGTGGTACACACCTGTAATCCCAGCCACTCAGGAGGCTGAGACAGGAGGATTGTAAGTTCAAAGCCAGTCTCAGGAAAAGTGAGGCACTAAGAAACTCAGTGAGATCCTGTCTCTAAATAAAAATACAAAGTAGGACTCAGTGATCGAATGCCCCTGACTTCAATTCCTGGTTATCCCCTGCCCCCCAAAAAAGATCAGAGTTATCACTTATGGTAGATGAAAGAGGTCAACACATTTTCTGATGTTCTTCCCTCTGAGGAGCAGAGTCTAATTCTCAACATGTGTGACCAAGAGAATGTGACAGCCATGACCTTGACTTCTGAGGCTAAGAAATCTTGCATTTTCCACATGGGTCTCTTAGAACCCCCAATCTTGGACCAGAGCTACCATGTAAGAGGTCTGACTACCCTGTAGGAGAGATAATGTGAAGATACTCTGAGACTACATATGTATGTGGGCGGGGGGACAGTAAAGGTCCAGCTGAGCCCAGCCTTCCAGCTAGCCTTGCTAAGATGCCAACCAAGTGGGGTGACACTGGCTAGGATACTCAAGTATAGCTCAGCCACTGGCTAGGATACTCAAGTATAGCTCAGCCATTATTGGGACAGTACTGACACTAGTGTGTACTCTGGTAGATGCCATCTGGAGCAGAAGAATCACCCAGCTGAGCCCTGTTCATGTTTCAAATTCAGCATTTGTAAAAATGTGATACAGTGGTAGTTGTTCTAAGCTGCTAGATTTTGGGGTAATTTGTTTCACATCAGTCAATACCTGAATAACACACACATACACATACACACACACCCTCATTGACCACTGGGTCTAGATAAAAGTTGTGTTCAGGGTCCAGAAGGAATCTCTGGAGGGGTTTACTTGTGACCCTAACATTTATTGAGGGCTCACTAAGCAAAAATACTTTGGAAATATTTTATATGGAATAACTCATTTATATGCAAAATCTGCCCCCAAGTACCCAAGGATAGATACCAAACCCCATGAACCAAGCCAAACACAGATAGGCTACTTCCCTTGAGAGTTAATTCAAATAACAATTTGGAGTAACAGCGATCTTAAAGGTTTTCCAGTCATATCTATTCTTTTGTTGGCACTCCACTATATTCCTGCAGGAGCTGGGCAAGGATGGTTTCATTATCATTTTTTAATAGATGAGGAAACTGAGGCTCAGAGAGTTTGTGACTTGTCCAAGTTCATGCAGGTTAATGAAAGAGATGGAATCTGGACCCAGATATGCCAAATCCATGGCCAATGGTCTTTTCATGTTTCTCTAAACATGGCAGCCAACAGGGATAGGTTCTTTTCAAGGACTCTTTTGCCTCTTCACAATATCTACTCAACACAATGAAGAACATATAACATCCTCCAAAGGAAAGAAACACCAACTTTTCAAATGGACATGAGTTGCATGAAAGATTCATAGCACCTAATTTTCCAGGTCTTCCTTTGCAAAACCCACCTGATGGCAGAGGTAAGAGAATGAAGTATTCGAGTTATGGTGAGGATGACAGGTAAGGTAGATAGGGAATGCTCACTGAATGGGGAAAATACCATTCCCGTATTAACTTATTTGAGACTTATTGATTGAGCATCTGCTATGTATTGCTCAAGGCACCAGGGATTCAATGGTGAACAAAGCAGGCAGAAATCTGTCCTTTAGAGATCTGATATTCCAAAGTTAAGCAGAAACCACTGTGAAGTGGAATTCTGGGTGGCTGGCTAGGCCCACTCACCAGTCAAGTGATGGATCTTCACATAGCAGTCTTGGATAGTACCTGATTCAAATTTATCCCACACCAAGATAACAAATTGGTGCCCTTTAGGGATCCTTATGTTCTCAGTATGTGATTTTGGTATAGCCAAAACCACAAAACTAAATCTGGCAATTTTTCATGTGTTTTTGTGCCCTGCTGTGTGTATCATTGGCCAGATATTTAAGCTTACAGACAGACTGGAGACTACTTCTTGGGTTCTATCTCATTAAAAGGCATCTGGTCACACTATCCTCTCTGCCCTTGACTCCTCAGGCTGTCACAAAGGGAAAGAGAAATTCCAGGTGTTGTAATGCAAAGAAAACCTGAGCTGTTCTCTCTTTCAGTTGAGCTATGATCCAGAGCTGAAACCTTGCCTGTTTAAAACTGGAGCTCATTGGAATTCACTGAAACCTAGATGAGCTCTCCAGAGACCTGCAAAAGCTTAATAGTCCTATTTGTTTCTGAAGCAGGGGACACCGTGCAAATCCATTCCACCTGCCCATCCCCATTAATGTCATTTTCTGGTCTGGTAAGCTAGACAGGGGAGGGATTACCCACTTGCTAGCAGTGGGGCACCCGTGCAAGGACAGGGTATCCCTTCAAGCCTGGAGGTTTTACCAGAGTACTGTATTTGATTTTTGAAGACCACTGGTTAAGTTGTCTGTCATGATTTACCTTTCTTCAGTTTTGATGAAACATTTTCAGTTTCGTTCAGATCCATTCATCCAGCAAGCATTTATTGCCAACTCAGTGCCAGGCAGAGTTCTAAGTGATCTAGCAGGCCGGGATGAATTTTATATTCTAGTGGGGGAAGTTTACACAATGCATAAATCAACATACAAGAAAAAAAATCAGATGGTCATGAGTGCTAGGCAGAGAATTAAATTGATTTGATAGGTAATGACAGGAGGGCTACTTTGGGTGATCAGCAAGGCCATTAGAAGAGGTGACGTTTAAGCTGAGATCTGACAAAGAGTTAGTTGTGCAAAGAGTCGGGGGAGCACCCAGGAAGAGGAAACAGACTCTACTGACAAGGCCACGTTAGGGTGTGTAAGCAGAGAGGCTGAAATGAAGCACGGCTGGAGAGGAAGATGGCTGGAGATGAGATGAGACAGTGGACTTCCAGGGACCTCAAAGCCATAGTCAGGGAAAGAGCTTTGGGTTTTATTGAAGGTGTTATGGAGTGTTTTAAGCAGGAGGTAATGTAATCTGATTTCCATTGGAAATGGATTACCCTGGCAATGCCATGGAGATTGGACCATAACAGGACAAAAAAGGGAGGGAGGGAGACCAATGAGCAGCTTTGAGGTCTGTTAGGATGAAAGATGATGGTGGCTTTGACTAGAGCAGATTGGTGGGTATGAAGAGAAGTAGGCAAGACTCAGGCTGCGTTTGGGAAGTTGAATCGATCAGACTTGGTTGCTGGATGAGACGCAGAGCTGTGGGGGATGGTTAGAAAATAAATGGAATGTTTTCCAGAGAAAATAACTCAACATTTGGATATATTTCACCCTAGTCTTTTCCAGTTACGTAAATATACATATGTATTTTTACAAAATTGGAATCTGGAAGTAGTTTTACATCATGCTTTTAAACTTACCATTCTTCCTGTGAATATTTCCACAAGTCATAATTTTTAGAGGCTGAATAATATCTCAGTGTATAGAGCATATCATAATTTCTTTAACCAATCACTGCTTGACATTTGGGCTTCTTCTAGTACTTCCATTATTATAAACAAGGCTATAGTAAACATCCTTCTACATAAATCTTTAAGCAATTGCTGATTTTTTTTTTTTTGCTTTGTGATAAATTGCTTGATGTGGAATTATTGAATCAAAGACGCTTTGTTTTTTTCCAAAGGAGATTTGACAAATAGGTCCTGCCAAATGACTGGACACAGAGTTGGGACTATTTTATATTCCCAGTGGCTACATTTGAACATTCCCATTTTCTTCTACCTTTGTAAACTGACTTTCATCATTAAAAATTGCCAATTCCGTAGCCAAAGCAGGTCTCAGCTTAAATGTCACCTCCTGTTTTAATTTGCCTTCTTTTGATTATTAGGGAGGTTTGGCAACTTTCCAGCATTTAATGATCATGCCTAGGGTGGATGGACGTGAGTGGGTATGTACTCTGCTTATGATCTTCATGAACTTCTATGTTTGGATGGTCATCTTTCTATTGAAAGCTTTTTATAAATTCTTTCCTAACTGCCCCCCCCCCCAATTTTTTGAATAAAACCCAAAGCTCTTTCCCTGATATTCAGAAACTTAAAGATTTTATGTCTTTCCAAATATATCAACATTTTCCCTAATTATGTCCTCCTTCTTTGGAGCCTTATTCTCCTGAACAAAAGCACAAAAACATCTACTCATATTTATTTGAGGTTCTAAAATGATTTTATGTGTTATGCTTAGTACTTTAAGTCTCCATTTCCTAAGTGATTTCATGAAATAGTCTCATGAAATATTCTCTGGTCCCGTAATTCTGGAAATAGTGTGTGCTGTAGGTCCCTCTTAGAATCGTACAGTGCAAATAGCACCCCAAATTTTAAAGTCCTGCAATAAAGAAACCTGTTGAACTTTGATTAACATAGTGTCTCTTACACTTATTTGACTACAAAACCCTTTCCTGTTATGGCTGTTAGTGTCCTATGAGAGTGCTTTGGGACAAGCAACTGACACATGGAGTGATTCCTTTTAAATACAAATACTTAATCATTTCCCCCACTACCATCTGAAAATTATCTATCCTTTCCTTAAATTTTAGGAAGAAAGTCTTTGGTTAGGAAATACTATCTTGGGTTAGTATCTTGTTGCTATGGTTTGAATCTTCAGTGTCCCCAGAGTTGAAGGCTTATTCCCCAATGCAGCAAAATGCTCAGAGGTGGGAATTTTGGGAAATGATTGGATCAGGAGGGCTCTGAACTCATCAATGGATATAGATTATTGGGAGATGGTGAAAACTGTGGAAAGGAGAACCACAGGGAGGTCCTTGGGGGCATGGCCTTGGGGACTATATCTTGTCCCTGGCTCCTTTCTCTGTCTCTACTTTCCAGTTGCCACGAGGTGAGTAGATTTCCTTCACCAACCCTTCTACCATGATGTTCTGCCTTACCATAGGCCCAAAGCAAGGGCGTTGGCTGACTAGGAACTGAGACCTCAGAAACTGTGAGCCAAAATAAATCTCTCCTCCTTTAAGTTGTTTTATCCAGGTATTTTGTCACAGCCATGAAAAGCTGGCTAACACACATGTATTCTAGGTTTGTTTCTGGCCTTTCTGTTCAGTTCTATTGGCATGTGAAGTTCTTACAATAAAACGGAGCTCTTACTTTTCCTTACACTCCTACCCATAATAGCTGTTATTATTATTTGGTTCATAAAACTTGGTGATCACTCTATTGTCTTTATGGATTTTATCACCAGAAAATGACCTCCTTTTATTTCATTTAGTGATTTTACCTTGAAATCTACTTTGTCTCTAAAACTGCCACATTTGCTTTCTTTTTTATTTCTGACTAATAGATTTTTTTTTTTTTTTTTTTACTCATTCTTTTCCCCTTAACCTCCTTGGGACATTTGGCTTTAAGTCTATGTCTTTTCATTTCCTCAATCATCAGAAATTTATCGAGTACTTCATATGATGCCAAGTGTTAGGCACTAGGAAATACAATGGTCATCATAAATCATATATGGTGCTTTTCCTCATAGAAATTAAACTGCCATATGAAAGACAGACATGAATCAATAATTTAATAAATATGCATAAAATTAAAATGGTGATATGTTTTATGGCATATGACATGAGCTACTAAGTGTCACAAAAATTTATGATGGAATGACTTCGTTTGGTGGAGTGTTGAGGAAAGAGTTTAATAAGGAAGGAACCTTTGGACTCATCTCTGAAGGATGCATTTGTCAACTAAACTGGGGAAAGGAGAGGCACTGAGAGCATCCATACGGACAGCCTGTGGCAGGAAGGAGCCTATTACCAGCTAGTGGGGCTAACTACGTACAGAGACTCTGGGGCTGGAAAGGCTAGTGGGCTTCTTTTAGGTCCTGCTGAGGGCATGAACTTTTATTTTAGGGAATGAGAAGTCACTATGGGTTTTAAGCAGAGGATTTAAAAGCAATGATATGCTGGAGGCAGATGTTCACAGGAGCATGCTATACATGTCTCTTCCTGACTCTGTTCTGTAATGTCATCAAACTGGTCAACTGAAACCATCCTTGTTGACTTCACACCATGGAAATTGGTAAAATCTATAAATCAGGGCTTTTCTCATTGGAGAGCGTGTTGTTAAATATTTACTTGTACACTACTGATTGACATTGCCACCAACTGCATTTTTGAAAAGGAATCACTTCAGTGTCTGGATGGAAAATAGATTCCAGGAGAGCAAAAATGGAGTTGGGGAGACTAGTTAGGAAGTCATTGTGAGAGTCTGGCTGAAGAAATAACTGTATCTTGAATTGGAATCATTGTATGGAGATGGAGAAAAGTGAATGAATTTGAGACACATGTAGGATAGAGAGCCACATGTTTTTAGAGATGGATTGGGCCAGTTTGCTACAGGAGAAAGAGGTGACAAAGATGTGCTCTGAATCATTGGCTTATGTACACGGAAGAGTGCTGGCATCATCTACTGGGATATATATAGGTACTGGTTGAGGAACAGCATTTTGTTCTGTCTTGGGAGGAGGATTGTAGATGGAGAAAGACTAGGAATTTAGATTTTGACATTTTGAGTACTAGTTGTCTGTGAGGCACTCAATGTTCAGCATACTGTTGGATGAACCGGCCTGGAGATTAGAGCAGAGGTCTAAGTAGGAGTCATAAATGTGAGAGTCACAGCACTTGGGAGGTCCTTGAAACTTTGCTCATGGTTGAGGTGGCTTAAGGAGAGAATATGGAATCTGGAGAAGATTGCTAAAATGGAATTTCTAAGTTCACAGCTTGAGGAAAGGATATTTGTCAATTTTAATGCAAATAGTTGTGCTATTTTGACCCGACTTGGGAGTCTTTGCAATTTAATTTGGAAGTTTTTCCTTTCACTCTCTTTGGTTTAAATCTTTTACTATTTCTGTTACTAATGTTTCCTTACTTTGATTTTTCCTTTTATTATTATTTTTTAATCTTCTGTTCCATTTCTGTCTTTCTGCCCTTTATCTGGTATAGTCACTGAGTTATAACATGTTACTCTAATTATATGCTTATTTTTATAATTGATTTTGAATCTCATTGGCACTTTTTTTTAATGACACAACTTCTCCTAAGTTATTTATTTTGATTCATTTATCAGTTGGGTGGAGTGCAATTTAAGGCACATTATTTTTCAAATAAGAAAGAGCAGGAAGCTGGTCTGTCTGAACTACACATCTAAGGGTGCCTTTCTTTCGCCTTCAGACATGAATAGCATCTAGTCAGACCATAACATTTTTGGATCATAACCTTTTGTCCTTGAAGTGTTCCAACTACTAATCCATTATAGTCTGGCATTTGGTACTTATAGACAAGACATCATGAATTGAGTGATTTCTCTTCCAGGAGGCTAGTAGAATTTTCTTATGAGTTTATTTTAAAACCCTTTCCAGGATGTATCTATGAAGTGGGCAGGATTGATCAGAAGGAGAATATGTTGTTTTGGTGGAAAGAAATGTTAGAGATTGCTAATAGGAAAAAAAAATCTATGAAATCCCTGAATTCAGGGATGCATGCACAGGTCACTATGATATCATAGAGGAACAGACACAAGGAGTGGGGGAAGGAGGTCAATGTGGTGGAAATTGTAGAATGTTTTTATTCACATGATAACAAGTGTGGGATGAGAGAGGAACAGGGTGGGAGTTTGACTCAGTGAAGATTTCGAAGGCTGAACTGCAGATACATCATCCTGATTACCCTAACAATGGGGCTCTCACCTTGTGGAAATGGCATTATAATGAGGAAAATCAACATGCAAATGAAATAAATAAGATTTAGAGGGTGAACAGAAGCTGTTTTGTTAGCTCCACCTCCAGAGAAGGTCTGAGGAGGAGTTTAGGGAGGTATGTGGGCTGCGGACTAAGAATGAGGCTTTGTGAAAACAGTTTACATCATTTCAAAAGAGTCAGAATGAGCTTGAATGCTCCAGAGCTTCTAGAATCCCACGTTACCTTTTATTTCTCCTGCCTGCTTTGGTGCAAATTAGTGTAGAATTATAACTCATGGACCTGCGATGCCACATTGCCTCTCTTGCACCAGCCATTGGCAATATCACCTAGGACACCTGTGCAGGGACATGGATAATCTGCATTCCCTGGTGGTCTGGGGAGAGTGGTGATGATAAGCCTCTTCTCCCAGACCTTGCTAATGCCCAGGAAATTCAGGCCACTTGAGATGGTATGGATGATGGAAGTAGAAAAAGTATCTAGAAGTATCTTTCTTTAGATTTTTCTAGAACTCTCCAAGCCCTCTTTTTTTTTAAAAAAAATTTTTTTAGTTATACATGGACAATATCTTTACCTTGTTTATTTTTATGTGGTGCTGAGGATCTAACCCAGTGCCTCACAAGTTCAAGGCAAGCGCTCTGCCACTGAGCCACAATCCAAGCCCTCTCCAAGCCCTTTCAATCTATTGCCTATTGAATTTACATAAGACATTCTTTTTAGAAGCCTGGCACATGTCCAGGCCCAGAATTTTCCATATTTGGTTATTCTTGGGGCCAGGGGAGCTTCCACCTAACATCATTACAGAAGCTACTTCAAACCCCTGGGTGAGATGAGAGATCAATATTCTATGTCACATCTTTCATCCTGTTGCTATTGTGGGGAAGGTTGACTATCTTCTCCATCAAAAATGAATGGTTCAAGATTATGATGAATGTTAAAGAGAACACTTCGCCTTTGCCTCTTCTGCATCAGGAATGCTCAAGTGCTAACTCTGGGGACACTCTGGGACCAACTCTTTCCTCTGGGGACCAAGCTCTCCTTGCATATGAAATGGGACTTAGAGGGATAGGTGCTCCTAGCTCTCATACTGACATCTATGACAACAGAGATGGTGTCACAGTGCAAAGATAGCCTGCATCTGATTTTTTGCTCAGCTTGGAGATGCACATTGCCAGAGCAGCCTGCACCAAGTGGAAAGCTCTGCCACAGGGGACAGGCTGAGGGTTTTCATGAGCTTAACCTGCTTCTACCCACCTCCAGGCCTGTACCAAAAGTGATAGAAGTCCCTTCCTTAGGACTTTGCTCCCTCAGTCATAGGGGTTGTCCTCTTGTAGGGCGTAGACTGCCTGGGAAGAGTTGCACGTTGATCTATTGGCTCTAAGTACAGAGGACTTCTCAGTCACACCATGGGCCAGCAGTTCTTGGAAAGCAGAGCTTTGGAAATGTAGGTCATGATGGAAGCAGAGGAAGGGGGAAGGAAGGGCAGTTAGGATCACAAGTCCTGGCCACAGGAGCATAGAAGGTCCAGCTACACAGGAGCATAGGGGACAGTGCTGCACAACCTGGTCACACTCACACATGGAATAACTCCTGGGTGCTGATAAGAAAGATTCAGTAGGACAGGTAAAGTACCCGGAAACAGAATCCACTCATTTTGGTGGTGGTTGGCAACTCAGGGTATCTGTAAGATTTCACCTGTGCAAGCACTTTCTTATGGGGGGGGAACCACAAGCTTCTGCCTCATAAGCCCCTTGGCACCCTCATTAATCAGCCCAAAGAGAACTTGGGGGCTGGTTTTGTCAAGCTGGTTGACAAAGTTGTTCATGGTAATGTCAAGCATGACCCAAGACATCAAGACATCTTGACATCAAGACATGTTGCTGGCCTCAGCTTATCACCTCCTCAGGATGGGTGTTTCCAAGGGGCTAGGCTACCTCCACGGAGACAGAGCACTAGGCAAGCAGCCTGGCTTGTACAACTGCCACTGAGAAGACTGGGAAGAGGAGACTGCAAAGGGTCCAGACAAGACACAGCTCAGAAGAGGGGTCTCGGGGCCCCTGGTCCTCACCTGCCATTTCATCCCAGCACCACACAAAGGAGGTGCTTGCCTTAGAGGCTACAATACAGTTGACCACTTCCTCCTGGCCTTGACCTCCCATTTCCAGGACAAGATTGGCTCTCTCCTAAAGATGGCCAGGAAAAAGGAAGAGAACACTCCTGCTGTACAAGGCCTGCAGAGCACAGGGCCTGGTTTGGGGTAACCCTCTAGAATCAGTGGCTCCTCCAGAATCAGACCCTCAGTAGGATTTGAGTGAGGTTAGTTTACTGAGAGGTGATCTCGGGAAGCACTGGATGAAGAAATGACATATGGAAGAGAAAAAAATCAACAGGGTACTATTGGTGAGCAGGTTGAAGCCAGGAGCAGTGCACTTAAACCATCTGGGCAGGCAGTTCTGGGAGAAGGAGGTAGAATTCACCTGCACCTGCGAAAGCACCCGCAGAGTGGGTGCTCATCCATCAACTCTTGTTTATCGCTAGCTGAAGGCTGTTGCTGGGGACATTAGCTCCCTGACATTCCTGGCCTGCCTTGTGCACTGAGTAGGCTCCTGCATCCTGGGAAAATCTGAGGGGAGGCTGAGAAATGCAGCGGATGCCTTTAGTGTGTAGGAACAGTGAGGGCCAGGAGATAAGGGTGGCCACTGCCGCCATCTGCTACTGTGGCCAAGAGATGTGTAATGAAGATATGTGATTTCAGAGAGAGACAGAGAGGGAACAATGAGTAGATCATCAATCCACACAGAGGGCAGGACAAATGACGGACACCTAAGTGGGAGGCCTGAGGTAAGCAGCAGGGACAGACCGGGCTACTGGGAAGGGAAATAGAGTCACTTTTACCAAGATGCAGAGATGGATGGCGCAAGATTAGGAAAACAGAGGATCCAGATCTCCCAATTCCTGCTGCCTCACACCCTCCCACAGGCATGCTTCAGGGTGGCAGGTGCTGGCTGACACTGATCCCCATGTGACAGCATCATGCAGCAAGTCATTGTCACCCGGGGCCGGGTGGGGGGGAGCTTCCAGAATAGGAGGGCCTGAGACAGGGGCTGCTCATGGGTAGAGCCCTTGTCATATCTCTGAGTGGGTGTGGGAAGCCGGGCTGTCAGTCACTATTGAGCTGCTGGTATCCTACCACTGAGGGTGAGAAGATGGGCTGGTGGGGACAGTGAGCCACCTCTCCTCCATCAGAGGAGCTAGAAGAATATCATTCCCTGGATTTGAAAGTAAGTTCCACAGATGTGTGTGCCAGTGGCAGGATCAGGCAGCATCCTCCAGAAGGAAGGAAGAAGTACCTCCCTGTAATAGTCTCATCTGATGATTTCAGGTGGCAATGACCCTTCCATGGCTAATTGGACAGCTCCATAATATCCACGTTGAGGGGTATTAAGACCCCAGCTATTTTTCTCCCTCTGTCTGGTTACAAGAAGATACAACACAACAAGACTGCAAATTGACGGCATGGGTGTCCCTTTCAGCTCCCCATAATTTCTCTTTGTTGCTAATTGTACAGTTGTAAGATCTGGCCATTAAGTCATTAGAACAAAAGATGCTAAATAGAGCTATGCTTGCATGGAGTCAGATCCATTTTTATTGAACCTCTTTGTCTGTAGCTTTTCTTGAGATGTGATGTTGTTTTTTTTTTTTTTTTAATCTTATTCTATGCATCAAGACTAAGGGAAAAAAATCATCATCTGTTTTTGACCAAAGTCAATAAAAGCATGTTTAGCAAAACCAATACAATATAGCATGGTGTCATTCTTTTATTTATTATAAAAAAAGACGTTCATGGAGTGTTCATTTTGAACTCTGGTGGAAGTAGGAGGAAAAAAATAAGAGTTTTCTGTGCCAAGATGTCCTCAGGTTCACAAGACCCCCGAACTTTATGTCTTCTCTGTTCCTGAGTCAGAGAGGCTCAACGGGGCCTTCAGAGTCAGCCGGACAGAAACTGCTCTCTGGCTAAGTCTGTCTTACAGAACTGATCCTTCAATCTCTCCATACTTCATACGCCACCTATTTCACTTTTTTTTTTTTTTTTTTTGCAGTGTATGGCCATACACACCACACCGCCTTCAAAGCAACATCAGGTATGCTGTATATCTTATTAAATGTGAACAAAGCACATGAGGTCAAAGCTGGTGATCTTTAAGGAATACTTTTCCACAGATTCAGTTTATCAGAAAACTGTGAGCTCTAAATATAGCTGCAGAAATATAATTTGGGCTCCATACGGACCACTGTGATTCCCACCCAACTCCAACCTCCTTTGCAGAATGTCTTCTGACAACACCTTGTGTTCATCAGGTAAGTGTGACATTCTAATTAAAAATCAAACATGGGTGGTGAAGTTTAAATGTGGAATTAAAATTCAGTAGAGATCCTAAAATACACAATCATTCCTATCTGAGATTTCCCAGGTGCAAGAAAGTGATAAGGTGAGCCCAATTCTTCTAATTTGCCTAAAAGAAGAAATTGCAGCATTTAAGGATTCCCATCTTGGGGCGGGGCAGGGTGGGGTGGGGACACACAAATGTTCCAAATAGGAACTGAATTCTCATGTTGGGGCAATGCATGTTGGGAATTCTATGTCTCCTTCTATTATTGTATGTGATCCTCAAAACCACTGTAGGCCATTAACCCTCCTCCTGATGGGCAAAGGGAACATGAAGTTACTTCCAAACACAGTGACTTTTCAGGCAATGTTCTCTGGTTTGGGCATAGCTGGGTGAGGGTGGTTCTCAGACTCCTCTTAGTTAAGAAATCTAGCCCTTCCCAGGCCAGCCACTGTGTGGATTTAGTGTGATGTTCTTAGGAGGTCACTAGTAGTTAGGTCAGTTACTGCTCACAGGAAACTTCCAGTCTCATAGAAGGCCCCATCTTCTCTCTGCCCCATGCCATGTTAGAACATTGGGCCTACAATCCCCCAGGCCACACCAGACTCTGGCTCAGGCTTATTTTATTTTAATTTTTAATTTTTTTTACTTTTTAAAATATTTTTAAATCATCAAAGGACCTTTATTTTATTTATTGATATGTGGTGCTGAGACTCGAACCCAGTGCCTCACACATGCTAGGCAAGCACTCTACCACTGAGCCTCAGTCCCAGCTCCTGGCCCAGGCTTTTGCACATACTATTTTCTATGCTCAAAACACTCCTCCATATCCCCTTGCCTTAGACCCTTGCAGGCTTCAGTGTGGATATCACTTCATCTTAGACACCTTTCCTAAATCTCTATTTTGGAGATACGCCTACAATATTCCCTTCCTTTCCTCCTGGGCACCTGTGCTGGAGTGTAATTGTTCTTCACTGGTCAGACCAGAGCAGGAGTGGGAGCCATGTATGGGTGGGCTGCATCCCCAGCTCCTGTACTTGGCTCATGGCTGATAGTCAGCCTCACATTACTGTGACAAAATACCTGAGATAAAAAACTTAAAAGGAGGAAAGCTATTTCAGCTCATGGTTTCGGTCCACAGTCAGCTGGGTCTGCTGTGGTGAGGCAGAGAGAGTGAGAGGCAGGGGTTCTTCCTGGCGCTGCAGCCAGGAAGTGATGTGATGGCTCTTTAATGCCCTAGACCTGTCCCTCAGATGTATAGTCCCATAGTAGGACCCATGCCAGCAAGGTTGGCAGCTGTCTCTCCACTTCCCTGGATTTTAAAGGAGCCTTCCATGTCCAAATAGAACAGACTTGTACTTTCACTTCAATGTGAAATCTCATCAGGATCAGAACAGGGTCTGGGCAAGCCGGTAGTAAACTAGCTTCATTCCACGAACCCCACCTCCTAAAGTTGTACCACCTCCCATTAACACCACAGGCCGGTGATCAAGCCTTTGGCACATGGCCTTTGGGAGACATTTAAGATCCAAACCATAACACAGACACTCAACAAATATTTGTTAAATGTCTAAACAACTAAAAGGAAGGAAGAAAAGAAAAGAAAAACATAAAGACAGACCGGTAGGTATCTTTCTGTCTACATGCACCCAGTACCATGGGAAGGTTTCCAACCAGGCTGCTCAGAATGGTTAGAAATGCTGAGCAAACCAAGGTTGGTGTCTTCTTTAGGGGCCACCACCAACCAAGGCTGGTCCTAGGACTTCCAGCACCCAACCCTGCTTGTAGCCAAAGTGCCTAGCTATGCCAGCCCCTCTTTGGGGACCACAGAACCCACTTCCACTCTTGCTCAGACATGTCACACTTAGCCTCAGTTTACTTTCTGTTCTATGCAGGGTAATCAAGAAAGGTCTGTGTTATGTGCTTTTATTTTTTTTTTCTCTCTCTCTAGGCCAATGTCTTACCCCATGTCAGCTCTTCTGGGCCCTGGCCAGCTATGAGTGATGGGAGCTGCTTGGCCCCGGTTTTCCCTCTCTTGGCCCCACTATAGCTCGTGAGCTCTCAGGGAATACAGAGGATGAATGTAGTAGGGGCTTCTTCAGGACCCTGAGCTAGTCCCCTTGGGTATCTTTCTGTCTACATGCACTTCCTACTATGGGAAGGTTTCCAACCAGACTGCTCAGAATGGTTAGAAGTGCTGAGCAAACCAAAGCTGGTGTCCCCTTGGAGGGACTAGCTCTTTCTGCAGCTCTGGGGCCCTTGTTAGCTATTGGCCTCATGAAGTAGGGGAATGGGCTGACTGCACATATCCGGTGAGAAGCACCCTCCTACTCCACTGAACCCACAGAACTGCTCTTCCTGGCTTCTGTTTCTGGGGCCAAGGGAGGAAGGCAAGATACCCGGTTTCCCCTACCCCTGTTCAACCTCCTCTGTCTCTGACCACTGCCAATGGCCTTAGTATATAACTACAGAGAGGAAGCTTCCAAGATGGGCCCAGATATGGCATAAGAAAGCTCAGGTCCTGGACCCAGCACATAGGCCCTCCCCAAAGGCCTGGCCTAAAGGCCCAGAAACCCAGACCCTGTTCTGATCCTGATGAGATTTCACATTGAAGTGAAAGTACAAGTCTGTTCTATTTGGACATGGAAGGCTCCTTTAAAATCCAGGGAAGTGGAGAGACAGCTGCCAACCTTGCTGGCATGGGTCCTACTATGGGACTATACATCTGAGGGACAGGTCTAGGGCACTAAAGAGCCCATCACATCAATTCCCGGCTGCAGCACAGGCTGTGGAGACAGGTCTGGCCTCCATCGTGTCTCTTGCTGGCCTGCTGCCACCTATTGGCCCTGGGTATCCTGATGATTTCCTACCGACCTGGGGTCCACTGTCTCAAGGGGCCCCTTTGTCCAGGAAAGCCCATGGAACCTTGAGTGGCCTGAGGACAAACTGCATCTCCCAGGTCAGTTGGGCCCACCCAGAGCACCTCTAAGGTACCAGCTGAGGTCAGATTGACCCTACCTACACAGTCTGAACTAGGTAGCTGGGTGTAGGCCACACTGGGCGTCCATCAGGGCTCTCTTCCCCCAGGTGGGTGTGCAGGCCTTCTGGGGTCCCCAGACCTGCGCGTTTGCCTATCAGAGCCAAGGCAATATTTAAACAGAAGGAAATTCTTGGGGATTATTTAATTGAGCTTTGAATTTATACTTGAGTTTCAAAGAAGGAGAAAAAAGACAATCCTCTTTAAACAACTTCCACAAAAGGTTATAAAACACAGATAATTTACATGTGGGAGCAGATGGCAGATTGGGTAGTGTTTTAGGCAAACCATGTGTCCCCTGGCAGTTCATTTTAATGGATGCTACAAGTTTATATGTGGTTTATAAACTCAAGGGCTGGTGATTTCCCCATGTGATTGACTGTAGGGTATAAAATATGACAGCCATCATGACCTTCATTTCTCCCAAGGAGACTCTTCTCCTACCCATCCCTATTCAGGGGCTACCCAGAGCCCCACCAAGATTCTTGGGCCTTTTTCCACATATAGGTTTCCACGGCTGCCTGCTCCAGTTTCTGCAGCTTTCTTCTGCCCCACCCCCCGCCCCAAACATGCTATTCTCTGAATGTTACCTCCCCCCAAGCTTTCAGAGCACCTGGCCTGAGCACCATGCCCAAGGGCCTCCCTCAGAAGGTGGGAATCTGGGAGCTGGTCCTTTCTGGCAGCGTCCTTATGGTCCAGCCCCATTCCAAAGGTTCCTATTTCAGTTAGGCCCCTCATGGATGTGTCCTCACATCACTGGTCCCTCTTCTTGGTGAGGATCCAGGTTCTAGACCAGGCCCTGATCCTTACCAGCTGTATGGCTCAGTACATCTTATATCCCTCTCTAGGCCTTAGCCTCAACCACTTTGACCACTGATCGTTGTGGAGCAGCTGAGGGGTAACAGGAAGTGAGTGAGAGAGAGAGAGAGAGAGAGAGAGAGAGAGAGAGAGAGAAAGAGAGAATATATAGGTGGATGGCATGCACTGATCAAACAGCACCTATAGGTTGGGGAGAAAAGGGGCTCCTATGGAAGTACCACTTCCATGAACTTGTCAGGACCAGTGAGGCTGTCTATTCTGGGATCCCCTGCCCACGATGTGGAGTCACTTAGGTGCTGTGACATTAGGGTGGTGGTAGAGGGGGTGGAAAGAGCAGATAGCCAACTTGTATGTGAGGCACTGTGACAGCCTTCTCTATGAGGTCACACCACTACCTGCCTATGTGACAGGGGAAGCAACTTTCCTGAGGCCCTGTGTGGCTCACCCCAGCTCATCTGGTCCCCAAGTCTGTCTGCCCTTCAAAATATTGAGCTGTTCTGTGTTTTTTTTTTTTTTTTAAGGAGGACCTTTCTCTGAAACATCAAAACAATATACAACTGGAAACTTTGAAACCCTGTGCATGACAGAAGCACCCTTGTTGGTACTAAGGAAAGAACAATGTGTTGGTCACATGAAGGGACAGATTTGTACAGTTCAAATTTGATAAAGCCACAGAAATACAATGAGCAACAGTGTATGCAGGATTATTATTATTATTTTAAATGTCTATTTTTTTAAAATTGTAGTTGGACACAATACCTTTGTTTTGTTTGTTTATTTTTATGTGGTGCTGAGGCTTGAACTTAGAGCCTTGCACATGTGCTAGGTGAATGCTCTACCACTGAGCCATAATCCCAGCCCAGGATCATTATTTTTAAAACACTGTTTTAGTGAAGCTACATGATCCCACCATCATGATGGAAATTCCCTAATTTTTCAGCAGAACTTTATTTATTTTTTTCTCCCGTTCTTGGAACAGATGGCAAGATTTTTTATCTCAAATAACTTCAGTGAGGAAACTGTTATTTCTCCCCTTTGTTGTACGTGTGAGCACATCATGTTTCATGTATTAGCGTGGAAGCAGTTGTGTTCAGTCGTTGCTCACACTAGAGATGTGAGATGACACTTTAAATTAAGTGCGATCAGGGAACAGTGATCATAGAGTAGGAAGACAATCTTCCGCTCATTTGCTGCTACTGAAGCCATATGCTGCTCCCCTCCTCGGGCTGCCCCTCTGATTGGTTTCTGTTGACTCTGTCGACAGAGTTATAGCTTCCAGACTTTTCTCTACACTTTCTGTCTTCCCACCTTTCTTAGTGATCTGGGAGCTCACTATGCCCAGTACCTACCCCTTGGACAGGAAAAGCATCCAGGACTTATACTGTCAGGACCACGACCTGAGCATGCATGTGCACACGTGACTGTCATCACTTGCCTCAAGTTGTCACTCTTGGCTTTAGTGCATCCATGCTTAGGGCACAGGCTGAGTCAGGGGCTCCCTGATCCTGGGACTCAAAGTGGGGGCAAATAGAGCTAAGGGATAATAGTAGCAATAAAAGTGAGGAGCATTGGGGTGCTCACCTGGATCCAAACTCACCTGATTTCTATCAGTCTTCTCATAATGACACTGTGGGGGTATATTTGCACCCCCACTTTAGAAGAAGAGCTTGCTGACATCTCCCAAAGTCAGACAGGGTGGCTTCAGAAACCCCAGGGTGGGGGGCTCTGAATGTTCTGCCTTTTGTACAAATTCCCCAGATGTTTCCAGCACAGTGAAATTTGACAGCCAAAGGTGCTCAGACAGGGATTTAAATTCAGGTCCTCATATAGTCTCTTTTTAAAGCCCCAGCTGCCACTAATGTTTCAGGTAATCGACTAATTCACACCCAGATGTTTAATGGCCAATTGGCTAATTTATACTGGGAGGTAATTCTGGCAATGGTTGAACAGGTTTTCCCTCCCACATAGCATTCCCATCTTAGTGGGGGACTTCAGGCAGACAGACATTGAAAGAGAAGGGGGGACATCCCTGAGAACACCCCATCTTCTCCTGATCCCCTTGGTCTCCTACCCAAGCTCAAGGGCATCTAGGGAGTAAGTGGATGCAGGAGGCTTGGACAGGGGGACAGGAGGCTGAGTCTTTGCTCCACACTGGACCTTAATGCTTCCCCAGTCACCAGAGCTGCCAAGTGGATTGTGGGCACTCAGCCCTGACCATCCAATTCAGATGCTGGGCCTAGGTCTTATTTGGGGACATCTCAACACCAGTGTGTGGTGTCCTCTGGAGTCTGACACCATATAGACACCTTCAGAGACCCTGGAGAGAGGCTGGTACGACATGGGGGTGTTGTGAAGCTGGCAGAGTCAAGTGCAACCACTGCCAAACCATCTAGGACCTGTGAGCCTCTTAAACACACAAGCAGCAGGATAGGCCAGGAGTCAGATGACTGGAGCCTGGGGCTGTGACCTGATACTGAAGTCAGGGGCATCTCTGCCCAGGGAAAACCAGGAAACAGGACGGCATCCAGCACACCCCACAGGGAACAGGGGATCCCTCCATCAGCCTTCTCTCCAACATTTCAAGGTCCATAGGAACAGCTCCCCCAAAATCGGAGACAGGTGATTTTCTCACTGATCCTTCTCTTCACACCCCCCACCCCCCGATATCAATGAACAATTCATTTTCCCTGCAGGTCTTTTGCATATTGTCAAATGTAGGAAATTTAAAGAAAATAAAATGGTGGGCAAATTGAATTTCATCGCTAGTGAAAGCAATCTATAACAATTTATCCCCCAGGCCCCCCACCCTTGGGGTTCCATCAGGCCTTCACTGGGGAGGCGTGGTGGTCACTTGTCTAGCTGAAGTTGCAACTGGGGCTCCTCTTTCTAGATTAGGTCAAGTTTGATTCAGTTATATGGAAAGCCTTTTGTGTTTGGCAGCCACTAAACAAGTGACTTTGGAACACCCACTTATCAGCTGCCCTTTAAAGAAGAATGCTTTCTGCTATGAGCACTGTCTACTTTCTTCAGCAAATACAAATGCCAGCCTGCCCTGACTTTCTATGCCCTAGGGGGGAAAAATCAGGAGGCAAGCCCAGAGTCACCATGTCAGTTTCTATCAGGGGAGACTTCTACGAACAGACCAGATGTAAGATCTGTCTTCTTTAAGCTACACAGTATGGATCTCTCCAAGAGAAGGAGGCAGAGGGAGTCAGCTCAGGATGAATCTGCTGAACCCAGACTCATGGCCTCTTAGGAGCTCTGGGGCTCAGCCAGGCCTGTGCTTAATGACTGGGGCAGACGGTGGGCCCCCACTTCCTCTTGGCCATCCGCACACACACACACACACACACACACACACAGCACTCACAGCCCCCGGCCCAGGGGAGTCTCGAGAACCATCACTTGTCTTGTCCTTCTTTCATAATTCAAGAGAATCAGGGTTAAAAAAAGTGCATGATCCATTGACAGAATTTATATGCTGCAAGTGGACACACTGGCATCCTCTCACATCATAAAGTTTAAGTAACGGTGGTTTAACACCAGATGTAAGTGCAGCTGTCCTGAGCAGAGCACCATTAGCTCCATTACGACAGGAGATGGTGCTTTTCCCAGTTCAGCGTCCCCAGGAAAACATCACACCTGTCATCTCAGTGCCATTGCAGCTGACTCCATGCAGGAGTCTGTGGACGCCTTTTCAGATCTGATCCATCAAGGAGCTGGGTATTCACGGTAGAGGGGAGCAGAGCGGAGGGGAAGGGTATGGTGGCAGACCAACTGGACGAGCGCCAAATGACGCCAGTGCTTGATGCACACTGGATAAGCCCTGGACTCCAGGTGTTCCCAGGTGGCCATGCTCTTCACACTGGAGGAAGTATGTGGGGAATGCAAGGAGGGGACTAGCAGAGGAAGTTGGGGAGCTAGGGGAGAACCAGGGGGAGAGCAAGAAAGGGAGGGGAACATGGAAGAGAGTGGTGAGCTCTGGGCCTAAGCAACTTGGAGAAGGAATCCTTGCCCCAGTTTGGGCAAAGTCTCTCAAGGGCAGGTTGAACTGATGTAGGCAGGTAGGGCCCGTATGCATTGATTTGTTCTACCTGTATTGGCTAATGGTCCTTGTTTCCATTTCGATCAAGAAAGCTTTTGCAGTCCTGCTGTATACAATGGGAAAGTTCCAGATTATCAACAGCAGCAAGAGGTCAACTAGGCTGAAACCCAGCAGAAACACACATGCCCAGTGAAAGCTACCAGCTTCTCTATACCCTGGGCTCTGCCAGGGTCTGTGGGGCATTTTGCTGGGTACACAGCAGTCTCGTCTCACAGAGGAGAAACTGAGATCTAGAGAGCGAGAGAGACTTCTTAATTAGATTTTCCTGTTTTTTCTCCAATGCATTTGCTGTAAGTCTTGACTGAGTTAACAGAGCTGCAAGCACCAAGGTGGCCATTGCCAAGGAGAGAAGGATCCATCTGTCCCTCAATGCACCTGCCTTGCAACTTTGCTCTGTGTCATGCAGTGCAGATGTATGGGGAGATAGACCTGGGAGCTCCTTCCATGCAGTGGGCATTGGGAGCACAGAGGACCAAGCTCCTCTGACCTTGTGGAAGAGTGGGTGGTGGTGGTGAAGGTCAAAGTAAGACCTTGAGAGCATTCAGAAGTTCCAGGGGCCAGGCCAGCCTCATGCCAGCCCTCCTGGGTGCCACTGCACACACCCGTGTGACCGACCACTTCCTGGGGGGGAGAGGTATCTTGTAAGTGTGCACAAATGCTGGGGCCAGGAGCTGTGGCCAGGACCAAGGTGGAGGGAGCCAAAAGCTATGACCCTTGCAGACCAGAATTTGCCAGGAGATAGAGAACTGGACCATACCCTGGAATGGCTTCCTGGCCCTGTTCCTCTTGGAAATATAAAGAAGCTGCTGTGTTGCCAAGTGTCACTCTTGCCTATCTGATTGCCTGGGAAGAAGCTTATCTAAGAAGATACAAGCTGCTCATGCTGCATCATCCTTTGCTTGTCTCTCTCAAGTACCAAACTAAAGAATTGAATTTTTAAAAAGAGGACAAAGGTATTTGTGTTGCACTGAGAAATGAGAGGAAAACAACATAGGCATACTTAGCGGGATCTGCAGCTGGGAAAATTTCCTTGAGCTGAGATTTCTGTGTAGACAATTTCTATAGACATTTCTCATTTAAATGGTAATTCTTCCTGAAAGACTAGCAACAATGACAAGGCACTGAAAGGTCTACATGTATTAACTCATTTAATCCTCACAGCTGCCTTATGGGGTGGGTCTATTTTATAGATGAGGGAATTGAGGCTCAGAGAGGGTAAGAAATTAGTCCAAGACCACTCAGCCTATAAATAGCAGAGCTAGGATTTGAACCCAGGTAGTCTAGCATGCATAGGCTATGAATGGTAAGTATACTGGAAAGCATTACATAAGAAAGAGCTGCTTAAAATTCCAAGGATTTCTGCAGTGTGATTGGGAGGATTTCTTTAGTTGTTTTAAATATATCTTGATGTAGTTATGAGATTCTATCTCAAAGAATTCATAGATGGTTTTGACAAAAGGAAAGAATGGAAATGCTTTGCTGCTCTGAGCCTTTGGAGTCCATCTGCCACAGAAGGAAGGTCTATATTGTCTTTTCCTGGGATAACAGGGCTTTATATGGGTTACCCCAATGGATGCCCTTCAAGGGGACCTGGTGGTGGCTGAGTTGGGTGGGCTGGTGCTACCCAGAGAGACCACATGCCGCTCAGCTCTGCAGTCCTCAGACCACATCTAAAATGTGAGGCCAGGCACAGTGAGTGGCACACAGCTGCAACACCAGCAACTTAGGAGGCTGAGGCAGGAGGATTGCAAGTTCAATGCTGACCTCAGCAACTTAGTAGGACCCTCAGCAATCTAGCAAGATGCTGTCTCAAAATAGAAAACAAAAAGGACTGTGGATGTGGCTCAGTGGTAAAAAGCCTTTGGGTTCAGTCCCCAGTATCAAAAATTAAAAAAGAAAACTAAAAAAAAATAATAATAATAAAAAAAAACACCCAGATGTGATGGTGACAGTTCTCTATCACAGGCTCATTCTGTTCTGAGCCCCACTTTGTCATTCAATTCTTCCAACAATCCTACCAGGTAACTGAGGCTCACAGCTGAAAAGAGTTGGTCCATTGTAAAGTTAGGATCAACATTAGTGCCTAGGATCTCACTTGAGGATGTACATGCTCAGGAAGGGATGAATGGTTGGATGGATGGATGGGAGATTGGATGATGGATGATGGATGGTTGGATAGATGGATGAATGAACAGACAAATGAAGAATGACTCAATGAACTGATCCAGATCTGAGCCCGGCCCTCAACCCAGTGTGTCTTTTGTATCCCCTATGCCACTCTTCTTTTCCACCCAGTGACAAAAGTGAGAAGGTGGGGCAGGACATGGAAGTCTTCCTCTTTCCCTTCATAGAAATGGACTGGAGCTGAGCTAAGACTAGCAGTCAATCTTCATTAAGGAGTTACTGAGGCCACTGTCTCCTAAGTTCTGCAGTGTATCCTCCTCCTCCCCCTCCCCACTGCCTCCATTTGACAATATGCAAGTGGACAGAGTCTGCATTACAGCTTCCCCAAGTTCTTGTATTCAGAACATAAGAACCTGGAAATGGATGAGCTCACCCCAAGACAACAGAGTGTACCCCAGGGAGTAGCCTGGCAGCACCCAAGAACAGAGGCCTCACAGAAGATACTGTGCTGCCTCATCTCTGCTATGTCAACACAAGGCCCTGTCTCTGCCTCAGTCAGCCCCTGGGGCTGGCCCTGAATCTTGCCCAGTGAAACCACCAGCTTGTGAAAGGAGATAACTTCTCAGAAATCCACCAGCAGGAGTCCATGAGTGGAAGCCATTGCTTACCCTAAGCAAGGCCAGCCAATCTCCATGAAGGCCACCGTGAGTGGCACACAGTCACTGTGACCCTTAGGTTCATCTCTTGACCTCCCAGGCAGAGGAGGCTCGGCTGAGCAGATGGAGGATGTGGAGGGCTGGTGGCCTTTCTATTCTGAAAGCCATTGGAACATTTTTGTTTTTCATAAGAAGTGGAAACAACTAAGCTGGGTAAGGGTGAGGCATACCAGCAATACAGTGGCTGTCAAAAGAGAGGCATAAACCATTCTCGGCAATATAAATATCACATTTCTTCCTCAATCAGCGAGTTTTAATGTATTTATCTAGTCGAGCCATGATGGATACAGTCTGCCCAAATATATTACATGGGGATAATGCAATCTCTTATCCAGAAACCACCATATTATAGATACTATCAAGCTACTTTCTCAAAAGTGTTTGGTACCCTAGCAACCAAAAAAAAAAAAAAAAAAGAGAGAGAGAGAGAAAAAGAAAACAACACCAACTAAGACACTAAGACATAAAAATTACATTGCATCTGCAATACTTGGTTGAAATTGGTTTTGCAATAAAGTATGTATTGTAAAAACAAAGATTTAATGATATATGTTTGGTGAAAATCTGATTACAAAGCAAAAACACATATATCTGAGTAAAGTTTCAGAGCCTTTAAAAATGAAACTTGGCAAGGAAGTCCTGGATAAGCTGTCTGCAAGGAAGCTGAGAGGTATGTTGGTTCTTAATGGGGAGTCACACTGATGAAACCCTCCCTCCCTGCATGGCCCCAGCTTCTGTTCTGCATCTAAACTGTCAACAGGAATGGCTGGGGCTCTGAGGCTGACAGACACGGCAGATGGTTACCCGGACACATGAACCATTTGTCAAGAAGGTGAAACATGTCTGCCCCAGAAGGTGGCCTTCCTCTTGGCGCAGAACACCAGGCCACCAGGGAACACAGGAAAGGATCCCTGAGGCAGCCTGAGCCCACGCCACAGTGCCTGGCCATATCTGTTCTAATCCACCAGGCAAACACTGCTGACCTAGAATCTGGTGGTTCTGAAGATCACACAAAGTCCGTCTGTCACTGACGTGGCTGGAAGACTTTTGCTATTGATCACCTACCTGTTTATTTTTGATGGTGGTGGGGGTCCTTCATTAGCCAGATTGAGCCTGTAGTTGTGGAGACCCCAAGATGTGTGAGCTCCCAAAGTGCCCCCTCCTGTCACGGGATCCTCCTCACCGCTCTTCATTCTATAGTGTTCTCTGTCAAAGACCTCTACCTGTGACAATGTGGGTGATCCTGGGGGTATTTTTATTGTCCAAGAAAATAAGCCAGGCACAGACAGACAATTGCTGCATGACCTCACTTACATGCAGGACCTTAAAAATGGTGACATCATAAGGAGAGAACAGAAGGGTGGTTTCCCAGGGGCGGGGAGGGCGATGGGAGGCGTCTGCCAGAGGATACATAGTCACGGGTGGACAGAAGTCATCAGTTTAAGAGATCCGTTGTACCACATGATGGCCATAGTTAATGGTGATAAATTGGATTGGGATGTGGAGTGTTCAAGCCACAAGAAGGAAAAACAAACCTGAGGTAACGCACTTGTAATTAGCTAGAGTGAACTCTTCCACGTGTATGTACAGCTCAAAAGGCCATGTTGTTCATAGCAAATATATATGTTATCTGTCAATTCCAAAAATTTTAAAAACTCCTTCCTGGGAGTCCTTGGAGGGAAGGGCTGCATTGGATTTGACTTGGTGTCCCTTGGCCCCCAGAACTGAACTTCTAGTATGCTTCACTCAGCTTGGGCTGACTGAAGTGATTGTTGGAGAGACCAGGCTCTGCAGGAAAGGGCGGAGTGGAGAGATGTGCAAGAGGGGCCCCTGCCAAGAGATGTTTGCCTTTCAACCAGGGCAGAGGGGAGAGAGAGGGGCAAGGGAAATAGTCATTTGGCTACATTGGGTTTTCCCGCCCCTGAATTCCTTTGCCTTCCTAGGCTTCTTACCTTGGTACTTCCAAATTTTCCTGCTACAGAAAAAGGACAAATTCATTATCTTCAAATGCCAGGCACATTATCTTGAGAGGTATTTTTATTGTCCAAGAAAATAATAGGCGAGGAAATGCTTAACCCAAAAGAATGAACAGGAGAATCCCAGACACAGTGATTTCTGGGTAACGGTAAACACATTCCAACTGCTACTGTAAGCATTGCAAAGGATGAAAGAAATTTGCTTTTTTAAAACATGCTTGTGTATGTGTCTTGCTGATTGTTATCTTTCTTATACACGGATTGTCTTTTCAACTAAGTTTGGCCTCCTAGCAAGGGCCAGGCATGCAGACTTGACCAACTGAGGCTGAGAGAGGGGGCCTTTCAAGGGGCAGCTTTCCTTTGGATGGTTGACTCAAAGAGACTTCAAGGGCAGAAGGTGGTACTTAAGGTTTTAGAGACCACAAGACAAAAGACAGAGTTGGGGGTGCAGAACTGTGAACCAGACTCTTGGTCGGGTGCCTGCTCTATATCACAGCCTGAGGAGGGGCTCCTGGCAGGGAGGCCCTGCTCAGCAGGAACCTGGGCTAACCCACCAGGAGGGGCTGCTTTGAGAGGAGCCCAACTCCAAAGTTCCCAAGACTGCTCCCTCTGCCCACAGGGGCTCCAGGAAGGTGGGAAATGAATGAGCACATCTCCTTCAGGCCCCAACCCTCCCAGGCTCTTGCCACCAGCACCTTCCACAGGTACCATCCACACAGTAAGGACCATTGTTCCGGGGACAGTGACATTATCAACTCAGATATTTCCTATGGAGTTTTTGAAGTTTTTGAAGTTTCCTATTAGGCTTTTGGAGGTAATTTGCTGATAACACAATGACTCTGGGGACCCTCAGAGCAGCTCCTCAGGACCCCTCTGTAGCTTTGATTTCTACAGCACAACTAAAGTACATTGTTCACTAACTTGCACACATACATGCAACTAATATATATGAAAACACACCACACACACACACACACACACACACACACACACACACCCCAGCCCAAACCTGCTGATAGGGGGAAATGAAGCCAGTTGGTTGTGAAGCAGTAAGTTCAGTTTATAAATGTGGACGACCTCTTGACCACACATCACCCTGACACCCACACGCTGGCTTTCCTGGCTTAGGCCAACAACCCTGGTGGTTACTGGCACATTGTAGCAGTGACCAATAGTATGAAGCTTGCTTGCTTTCTTTTTCTTTTCTGGAAAGATTTGTCAACAGTCAAGGTACAATGTCAAACAAAGTTTTGCTTCACAAACAAACAGACACTGAAGCACAAGTAACCATCCATAGAAGACTGTGTATTTGTTCCTGGTAGCTTTGCCCCAGCATAGGGAACAAGTCCTTAGCATGACTGACCTATGTCACAGAAAGTGCTAAGTTGAGATGGCTCCCAGAGGTGAGAGAAGCCCTCTATCCCCAGATCCCTGCACTGTGGCTATGTCTGGCGTCTTGGTGCCATCCTGGTTTTCATCCCTTCAGATCTTGGCACAGTGTGGGACCTTGCAACAGGATTCATGA
The DNA here is from genome assembly GCF_045843805.1 of Urocitellus parryii. Classification (NCBI taxonomy): domain Eukaryota; kingdom Metazoa; phylum Chordata; class Mammalia; order Rodentia; family Sciuridae; genus Urocitellus; species Urocitellus parryii. The sequence goes on along the minus strand of NC_135531.1, from coordinate 136,104,632 downwards.
AATATGGCCACTGAGATGCCATCCCACAGACCCCGAGCAAGCAAGGAGCTAAATGCCCTGGGTGGAATTTATAACCTATAATTTTCTGTAATATTGTTCGTAGGGTGGGTAGATAGAAAAGGAGAGGAGAGAGAGAGAGAGAGAGAGAGAGAAAACAAATCAGACAGAAAGCAAGCAAGCCAAGAAAAGGAAATATAATTTCAAATTCATTCATGATTTATCTGTTCCCTCCCCGTGGCTGCAGGGGAATTTTTAACTCTACTGCAAGATGGCCTGGCTGTGCTGATGCTGCCTGCCATGGAGCTGCGAACAGCGCGGGCCACGTTAACCTTTCCTGTGCTGGTTGCTTCTAGTCCTTTGCCCCGCTGCTACCTAACCTGGTGCTTTGTGGATCTCACCAACTAGGCCGGACATCACAGGCCTCCTGGGGTGCACAGGTGGGAACAGCTGGTGTGGACGGCCTTGTCTGGTTCCCCATACAAACAAAATTCTCTGGAGCCAAAAGTAAGCAGACAACATTTGAAATTTGTGTCCTTCCCATTTCTGTTGCTTCCTCTCTAATGCCATCCCTTTGAAATGCTGTGACACTCTGAGGAGAGACAGCCCTTTAGAAATGTCAGTTTCCATGTAAGACAGTCCAGGCAGCTGGGCCAATCAAATGCCTTTTAGCTGCCTGTGTCCCTGATGGGCTTTGCTACAAGGGAGCAGGCAGCGTCTCCAGCCTGCCTCCCCCACGCAGCTTAGAGAAGCCCTTCCCCAGTACATTTCCCCATTCAATCTGCTTCTGCCATTTAATCAAGGATTCTTTAACTTCCCAAGGAAAAGGGGACACAGTGACCTTGGGAGGAGTGGACAGGGCCATTAATCAAGAGAGAGGAGAGGCCCATTTGTACAGCGGAACATCAGATTCCAATTAGTACACAAGACTGCGTCCTGGGATGAAGGGGTTAACGCCAATGTCACCAGGCAAAAGAAACTCACGGTAAATTCATTCTCACAGCCTGGCCTTCGACAAGCATCCATCCATCTATACGTTTAGCTGAGCTTTCTCTTCCCATTCTGCACGGTGAACAGTCATTGTTTAAAAATGTCACGATAATAATCAGCTTTTGCCGCAAAGATATGAAAAATGTATTGCAAGATCAAAAGGATGATATTGTCTTCCAGCAGATTACACATTCCGCCCACAGAAAGGGCTAATCTGATGTCCTCCGAGAGGAAATAGGTAAACATTTTCAACATTATCACCATCTGTGTTTCATTTCTTTGGGCCTGCTCAAGAAAAAAGTTATTTATGTATTAATAAAAAAGAGTGATTTTCATCCTTAAGAAAATAGTAATGGAAGCCTTGAAATATTGGCCTTGGGTTTTGCATTCCTGGTTGAGCAAACCCAATAGGAAGCAGGACTGCGATCACCCAGTCTTCCTGGGTAAAGTTAGCTTGTCCCCTCCCTGTTCTGTCTTTATTGAAGTGAGTCATGGAATTGGCCAGTCAGCATCTTCTAATCTGTTATCTCAGCATGGGAGAACAGACCTCCCTGATGGGAACTCCAGAGAGGAACTCTGAGGGTGGAATTCCAGCCCCTCTGCAGGCCCTGACCCATGCATTCTCTGAGCCCATTTGCTGGGCATGACATGGCCTCTTGGGCATGCCCTAGAAGATGGACAGCAGTTTGCCACTTACTGGGGCCCTACAGACACAAGGCTGATACTACTATTGTCATTGCATTATCATTAAATTAAATTAGCATTATCATTCAAACCAGAGGTGAAGGAAGAGTCCAGTGTTTTAAAACAGGAAACTTTAGGTTGTTCCAATGGCTTGTTGGCTTGGTCAGTCCCCTGTGAAGACAGAGAACAGTCTTGGGCAGTTCTGGAGCAGCAGGGGTAGATGACAGGTTCACATACCACACTGAAGAGAGGACGGGAGGAATTAAAACCCCAGCTCCCAGGGCCTATGGAGGTCAGGCTGGAGCGTTGGACAGCTCAGATCTCTGCCTGGAAGGTAGGTACTGCCACCCTCCCTCCTCCAGCAGCCCACAGCTGAGAGGTGGGTGCATGGAGCTGAATGCTTCAGGGATCCTTTTGGCCAGCAGACTTCCAGTATCTGTGGAGAATCCACTGTGGCCTCCCATTTCCTTGAGCCTGGGTGGCTAAGGCAAAGGGCACCGTGTTTATTCTGAGGCTGAAAACAAAGAGCAAGGCGACTCTGCAAACTATCCCCAAGAGTACCTTCTTGTTACCTACCACCCAGGGATCCAGGGCAGGCCTTCCTCCACAGGGGTGAACAGGGAGGCCGCCCATCTGCAATCACCCACAAAGAGCTTACAGGTGGAATGACCTCCATACCAAGAATGGTGATTGGGATTAGATGTCTAAATTCTAGATTTTAAAGAAACATTTACTTAGAATCTCAGGTGTCAGTTTTAAATAAAATGTTTTCAAAAAATGTTCTGCTGTCAGAAATCTAATTCAAATTGAGTAGATTCATTCCATGGATACTATCAAACATCTGCTGAGGAGCCTGGAGAAAGAAAAAAAAAAAGCAAACCAAAAGACAGTCCTTGTCTTCAAGAAGTTCATTATCTCAGGACAGAGATAGATGCAGAGAAAAGAGACCAGTGGGTTCCTGGTGCCTGAGGCTACCTCTCTGACTAGAGGGCACCCTGTGATCATGAATGGCTGTGCTCAGATGGGATGCCAGCTCAGGCTATCTGAAGTGAAATGCTTTGCCTGTTGTTTATTGTTTTTGCTCGAATGAGCTCTGGGTGGCACATAATTGACTGGTGAGCTGTTGTTGGACAGCTACCCTCCCCTTTCTGTAGGAAAGCACTCCGTTGCACTTTCCCCTGCACTTGCCATGCATACTTGGTCCTTTGTTCCAGGGTACTCTTCCCAACAGGGGAAGCAACAAAGCTGCCTTGGGATGACAGCGCCACCTGGTGGTGCCTGCCTGCCTAGGTCTGGTCTCCAGCCCAAGCCAGGTCCTCCTTGGGTGGACCCCATGTTCTTCATATATTCTCAGCTTCTAGTCTCCTGCAATTTCCAGCTCAGTTAATTTTACCTTATTGTTGCTTCTCAGATGAGTACATATTTTTTCTCTTTCTGTCTGTGCTCCAGGGCTCTCTTCCCAGAGAAGTCTAATAGTAGCCTAAGCCCCATCTAAATTTTAAAAATAGGAAGAACAGAACATATTTTACAGTGAGTCTTGGAAAACATACTTCCAAGGGGGTCTAACACTACCCTAAATGTACCCAATAGTCTCTTTGGAAACTTTGCATGGGTATTATTTAGTGGATTAAGCTGGAGCTAGTTTCTAGTCTCTCTGGCTGGCTGTATGGTCTTAGGCCAGACAACCCACCTTTTTAAATCTCAGTTTCCTCATTTGACAAGTAAGGGCTTGAACCCACCCCTCACTCTTCCTACTTTTGCATGTGATGAGGTTAGTGTCTCCCCTTTCCCAGCTAAGCCGGTTCCTTCAGTTACATGGGGCTGGGGATCCTACCAATATCATCTTTGTGTTACTCTTTTATTTTTAACACTATGTTCCTGATACTAATTGTATGTATAGAGTATTTTATAGTTACACAAAGGTCATACAAAGTTTTGGACACTTGTGTCAGAAACCAAACCTCATTCATGCATTTTTATTTCCAAAGGTCCAAACAACCGTCTTACAATAAACTGTTGGGAACAAAACCCTCTTGTGAATTGTGGACCGTTTGCACAAATTACTTACTCAAATTCCATCTGTCGACACTGCTCTGCTATTAACATTTCCAATCTAGAGGGAAAATGCCATATCTAGTGTGGGTTTCAATCCCACGTCTCAATATTGGGACCTGCCATCCATCCTCACTTGTCATAACAGATTGATTGCCTTCAGAAGTGGTTCTTCAAGAACAACGGGGTGATTCTGACATTCTCAGCATTTTTGGTCTCTTGCAAGGGACTTAATTCGATTCATAAATAGTTTGCTGGAGCTTTAAAAAATGTTCTGTATGATTCCAAAGTATGATCTCCTAGTTTTAGATCATCAATGTTTGTTGCTGCACATATGTTCTGGAAACAGCTGGGATGAATGCAGATTTAATTTTTTCCTTCTCAAGAAACAAACAAAATGAACAAAAATAACAAGAGCAACAGAACCCCTCCAACTGCCAAATAAATTCTATTGAAGTTCTAGGCCAGTCCCAGTTGTTGATGAACTGGACATAAGGTAGGGTTTCCAGTAACATTTTTCATGCCAGTGTCCTTGCAGAGAGGTCAGATACTCAAACCTTATTCACTATTATGCTATTTGTATATAGGCTTTTTAGACTATATGATTTATTATGCCATTTGACCAGCTTGGGCAATAAATTCCAGAAATTTTCTTCATTTGAGAATTCCCCCTCCTCCCTTTCCAACATACTTAGGATCAAATGACCCAGGATGTTCAAATAAGAAAATTATTACATATCCTAAGGACCATACCTCTGATCCTTCTGGCTCTCAGTAAGGCCAGACAAGCTGTAGGTGTGGATAGATTCAGAGGAGGACCCCTGCTGAACACTTTAACCCCCTCTGCCAGCTGTGATGTGAGAAGAAGCAATGGTCTCAGGCAACCAGTGGGCCGTCTTCTTTCAAAGACCACTGGCTTTGTCCTGAGCCAATCACAGACAGTGTCCAAAGAGAGAGGCAATGGAGTGAAGAAAGACAAACACAGATCTTCCCTGGGGAAGAAGGCCAGGGGCATTTTCTTCTTGTAACACCCTCTTGTCCCCAAGGCTCTGATGGCAGATTGAGCCTTTTCAGAGAGAAAACTGGCCAGGTGAGGGGCCTCCCAGGTTCTCAGGTCAGGCTTGGCACACATAACCCTTGAGACCCAAGGTCTGAGAGCTCAACATCCCCTTCACTCAGGCCCTGGAGAATCCCTAGGAAGCATGCCCAGGTCTGCAGCCCTTTGGTGCTAAGATGCACAAAACAACTTTAGTCTATCAACAAAACAACCACTCTGTGGTTCTGACTTCCGTTCAACTCATGTGGACTTGAATTTGCAAATAGAGGACATAGTGGTTGACTCTACAGCCTCTGTATCAGTCCATGTGATGATTCAAAGATGCTCCTGAAGTTTCATTTTCATGCTGGGTCCTGGTTCAGAAAGGGACATCCTACCTAGGCCAATGAACTATGAGGGCGTGGAAGAAGGATGGAGACAGTCCTTCCTTTCTCTGGTTGTTGTAATGTCTGTGTGTGACCCAGCAGGGGCCAATTGGAGGGCTAAGCTGTCTTGTAGAGAATGGCAGAGTGGAGGGAACCAGGGGCTTGATCTCTGATGGTGCTCAGCTTTGAGGCCTGGCCTACTCAAGGACTTTGTAGTTTGAGCCAGGTGGAGTGTGACTTTCTGTAATTTGAAGGAGCAGGTGAACTGACAAGACACCTAGTTCCTGAGCTCCCCCTGGGTCAAGCCCTGGGGTCTCAGATATGGGAGACCTGCTTTAAGATCCTCTGTGTTCCTAGAGCTCACAAGCCACCAAGGTATGGCCTCAACTGTTTTTCAAAGCCTGGCTGAAGAAACCCACACCAGGTGGGAGTTCTCTTCTAGGCCTCAGGAATTAAACTGTCTTTACTAAGCATGAGTCCCAATAGCAGGCTGGTGGCCCCTAGTTAACATACCTAGTGAAGGTGTGCTGAGCCTCACGGGTCACTCTCTACCCTGTGAACACCTGTTGACAAAGACCTGACCAAATTATAGCTAGGTTCCTCTGACTTCTTGTTTCTACTGGGGCTTTCCCTTGACCTGCTGAACTTGGATTTTACCAAAGAGTCCTGCCAAGCCAGTTTATCCAGAACCTCGAGGCTTGATGGCCACTCAGAATTCTTTTCTTCTATCTTGATATTAATCAAGTTCTCTTCTGACCCCAGAACTAACCAAATTCCTCTTAGTAATTTCCTTTCTGCCCCTGTCCCTGACCCTGGGAAGGGGATAGGAAATTACTAAGGAACTTGCTTAGTTCTCTACTTAGGAATTAACTTGAATCCAAATATTCCCTGTTGAATTTAGAGCTGAGTTCAATGTCTCACCTATTGCAAAGTTGTGAATAAAATCTTCCCCATCATCTTTAACAACTGTCAGCTCAGTATCTCTTTACCCTAGGCCATTTGCCCCACTAGGTACATTTTGCTGTTCTCTTCAGAGGTCCAGGCCCAGGCACCAAAGTATAAGGAAAGGCTTGTTACCCAGAGCACCCATCCCTTTCTCCCCTCATCCTGGATTCTCAACCTTCTGGTCCAAAACTTTTATTTTTATAAAATATATATATATATATATATATATATATATATATATATATATATATATATATGTGTGTGTGTGTGTGTGTGTGTGTGTGTGTGTGTAGTTGGATACAATATCTTTATTTTATTTATTTTTATGTGGTGCTGAGACTCAAAACCAGCACCTTGCATGTGCTGGGTGAGCCCTCTACTGCTGAGCCACAACCCCAGTCCCCAAAAACTTTTACATAAACAGCGGACTGAGTTTTCCACATCACCATGAAAATTTCAGTTTAAAGTACAAATATCCTTGTGGGTCAAGGAGCTTGACTTTAACACATCCTGACATATGAGTGACTGATGTCCTTTTCTGAGAGCAAATGTGGAGAGAGAAAATGGGGACAAATGCCTGCATGCACGAATACATTAATAAGAAGAGGTGCCAAGAGCACTGGAAGGCCAATTAGAGGATGGGAGGGACTTTAAAAGGCAGGGAGAGGACAGCAGGTCCCAGGCCTGACTTCTTTACCTGAATTAGCAAGTTGGTGCAGGGCATCTCCAAGCCTTCATGTGCAAACAATTCTACCATTCCAATATTCAGTTCAGTCCCTATTACCTACAACATGATAGCCCCTGACCCTATAGCACGTGCCCACAGACACATCACAAATATGGTGGCTCAGTGGGGGCCACATCTCTAGGATCCTTCCAGATGTTCCACCTGGGAGCTCTGCTCCTGACACTGTGGCACACTTGTGTTGAGGGATGCTAGAGTGTCCCCCTCCCCAGCAACACAAAACATCCACAGCACAGAAGCCACTCCTGCCTGTCTGTGCTCCAATTCTTCCAGGCCAGATCCAACAGTGGAGGGGCCCAAGCTACTGACTTGAAAGGTGCTACATTTTTCCAATGAAAAAAACCATTCTTTTTGATGGAACCCATATGGAGAGTTTTGTGGTTAAATAATGAAGATAGTTACACTTGCACCCCTACCAAACACCCTAAACAAAACCATAGCCCAGGCTTAAAATGGTTGAGCTGTTCAAAATAAATCCATCCTTTTCTTTTACAAAAGAAAAATAACATCATCAGAGGGGCTGGTCTCGTGGGGAAAAGTGCATTTGACTGTTGTGGCTGAAGCACCCACAAGTCTCCCTGCCCTTCCCAGGCAGCTGCTCCCAGCACTGGAGCTCAAACTCCCCGCTTCCATAGCGGAGTGGGTGCTGCCAGGCCAGATGCAGAGAAGTGCCTTGGAGGAAGCCTGGGGAGAAGGTGGCTTCAAGATCAGAAGGCCATGTAAGTGGTTGACCCAGCTGCAGAATTTGATGGTGGAAATTCTCAAAGGTTTTATAACCGGGAAATAAAAACTGCTTTTGCTAGAAGCACAGACTGTTCACTTGGGGCCTGCAGGTGCTCGAAAAGCAGGATTAAAAGCAGGATTAAGAGTTTGCCATCTCTGTTTTCATTTTATACCTGTCTCCTTTGTTACCTCAAACTTTGGATCAGATTCCTGCTCAGCTCTGCATGTAAGCATGTTAATCTCTTAAGGAGTACCTATCTAAAAACTGGTAATACATGGTTTATTAGCTCTCAATTTACTTCACCGAGCTTGTTCCCCTTCAAGACTGAGGACAATCAACGTAAGGGTAACTAAGGTATCTTCAAGATTTGCAGGAACATTCAACTGCCAGCTTTTACAATGTCCTATTCCAGAGCCCCAGGAGCAGCACCTAGACAGTCAAATGCACTTTTCCCCACGAGGCCAGCCCCTCTGATGATGTTATTATTATTATTATTATTTTGTAAAAGAAAGGGATTGGTTTATTTTGAACAGCTCAACCATTTTAAGCCTGGGCTATGGTTTTGTTTTGGGTGTTTGGTAGGGGTGCAAGTGTAACTATCTTCATTATTTAACCACAAAACTCTCCATGTGGGTTCCATCAAAAAGAATGGTTTTGTCATTGGAAAAATGTAGCAGAAGTTCTCCACCTGCAGTCACCTTGGATTCCAGAGCCTTGCAGATCCTTGCAGACACATCACTGTCTGAGATCACCCCCCTAAGTGGAAGTAATTTCCCCATGAACAGGAACAGAGGCTGCCCCCTAAGCAGGAACAATCATTTCACGGGAACCAGATTGTCCCTCAAGCTGGGAGGAAGACAGGGAGCCCAGCTGGGGCCTGCCCTAATCCTGACCTCAGAGGGTGGCCCTGTGCCAAGGCAGTGATGGGACACTGCAAAGGACAGACTCCAGAGGCTTTACAGGCAAGCGGGGAGAGAGGGACAGGAATCTAGGTGGCTCCCAGTCCCACAGGACCTGAGTACACTCAGAGATGGCCATTAGGGACCTGTCCCTCCTTTCCCCCTACTGAGCAATCTGCTCAGCTCAAAAAGGTCCCTATCCTGAGCGACCCTCTCCTCTAGCACAATGGTTTTCTGACTTTCTGTTCAGACACTGCTGGTTGAACTACATACTCCTAAAATGTTTCTTACTCACCACAGACATTTTGCTACCTTGAAACACTTGGGCGGTTTAATTTGTTTTCTGAAATAACAAAAGCAATTAGACTAATTGCCTTTAGAATGGGGCGCTCATAGGGAACAACCTCAACACCACGCAGGAGGTGACTGGCAGATTCCTTCCAGACTCATAATTTATGGAGCAATTTGCCTGTCCTGTCACAGGCAGGGGTGTCTCTGTAATAGAAAGGTACATCCAGTACCAGGGCCTTCCTTCCCAGCCTCTTAAGGGCTCCTCTCCTTGGGAGGATGAAAATGAGAGATGGTTACTTCTGATCATAGGAGTCAGACTAATAGCTCCCTTCACCCAGCACAGCACCTCTGCACACCACCAGGGGTACAGGGGTCTTGTCCAAGTGCCATGTGGTGTTACTGCCTTAGGGCATGGCTCTGCTGGCTTGCACACAATTCCATCCTTGAGCTAGACCAGGTACCGGGGACCACCAGTTGAGGATCACCAGTCTGGGATTGTAGGATGATGACCTGGACTTGGCTCTTGGCTATTCAGAGGCCCACTTAAGTTTCTCAGAGATGATTTCTGAAGTTACCTGCCAAGGCAGAGGAGCACACAACTGCCTTTTCTACCCCTAGCCATGTTAGCATCATAACAGGTTCTAAGTTAGCTACTTGGCAAGCCACACCCCCAGGCCTAAGGTCCAGGGTTCCACCCTGAGAATCTTCAGGGGGCAGCCCTGGGCAAATTCCCTTATCAGCACTATGCTGCAACACCATCAAGGAACTTTTGGTGGGCAGGCCAGCTGCGTCAGAACTCACCTCCACGAAATTGCAGCTCTGTGGGGGGACAGACACACCTCTCAACCAGTGCTCAGGTACAGGGTAGCATAGCCACAAGCTCCAGGAGCAGATAGATGCACAGGAAGTATGGATTGACTAGGGGCGAGACAGTCCCTATGAAGCCTCCCTGGAGGAGCTAGTCCAGGCCTCAAGGGATGGGCAGGATTTGTAAGGAGATATGGAAGAGAGGGTAGTTCAAATGAACAAATGAACAGAGATATGAAGGCAGAAGATGTGTCTGAGATGGAGGCTGGTGGTCCCAGGGGACAGAGCCAGAGGAAATCAGAGGGAAGCTTGGTTAGAAAGGCGAGGAAGAGGCTGAAGGGCACTTGGGTTGCACTGAGGGCAACGGGAGCCTTTTTCATAATGGAGCCATGAGAGGGAACAACTTTTCAGGACAATCACTCTGCCATGTGCAGAACGAGTGGCAGGAAGTAAGGGTGGAAGTGGAGTGACCTAAGTAGAGAGGGATGAGAGATGGGACTGGATGGCCCAGGATGGTGACAGACATGGTGGAGAAATACAGACAGATTTTAGATGTTGATGGTGGAGTCAAATGGACTGGATGATGACATAAGAAAGGGACCAAGGCCTTGGCACTGTTCCCTGAGGTGAACATGATGGAGGAGATGCAGAGAGTGCTGGGGGTTGGTGGAGGGGATGTAGTGGCTTTATTTTGAACCTATTGAGCTGGAGATGCCAGGTGCTAACACCAGAAAGCTGGCTCTCCCAAAAAGGGGAGGCCCCAAATCACAGGGTATTTATTGAACATGAATCTATTTCCTCCTCCTCCTGAAATTCCATTACAATGACTTTAAAATAATAAATCACAATGATGAAGAGAGTGGGAGAAGCACTCTCAGTGAGTTTCTAGAAGCACATTCACTGGTGCACAGGGTAGAGGACACCTCAGTCCACAGCTCAGACCCCAGATCATGTGCAGATGGGGCTGCTGCTGCAAAGGGAACCTACCTCTAGAATAATACCTCCCCCAGAGGCACAGCTGAGGTAGAACAGGGAAAGCAAAGGTCTGTGTGTGGAAAATTCCCTCATGCAGAAAAAAAGTGTCTTTTCTATAAATGAATGAATGAATGAATGAAATGGACTACTTAAGAACCATGGTGGTTAATGTGGGTGTGGGCACCTTTATTACTCTGTTACAGCATGGGTAGGGGCAGCTCCCCCAATGCCCTGCTCATCCTACAGTGGAAACTGCCATCTGACAAGCCCTGCCCTGGGGCTCACATTTCTACCTTCCTAACTCCTACATTTGAATGGCCAGATAAGAATTTCCAGACCCAAAATATAAAACACAAAGAGCAAGGTAGCAAATAAACTGAAAATTAACAAATAAATAAAAAATGACAATTAAGAACAAAAAACAAACGTAGAGCTAATCCACTTGACAAACCAAACGTAAAAGCAAGACTTAAAACAGAAAACCAAACACTGATAAGTAATATCCTTAACTGGTTTCAGGAAAATGTCACTTCTAGAAACCAGAAGGTAGGACACTGTGCTTGTAAATGAAAAGCATGGCTCTTGAAATAAAAATTCAATATTCAGATTGGGCAATAACACTAAGGACATTTTTCAGAATGTAGAATAAAATATATAGAGAGACAGAAACTTTAAGTTAAAAAAAAGTGAGATTGAATATTGCTTCAGGATGTTTCATATCCAATTAGGATTTCCAGAAAGACAGAAAATTGACAAGAGGAAATTATTAAAAAAAAAAGTTTAATTGCTTTCATTTGAGGAAGAATGTCTATCTTTAGATTGCCGAACACATAGAAGAGGCCACAAAGCTGGGCACACTGTTGCAAAATTTCTTTATACCAAAGCTATTAATTAGTTCATTTATCATGGATATTTGCATTAATTTTCATTTACAAGATATTGCATTAAGATGTTATTGTTGATGACTGAGATTTTGTGTTGGGAGCAAAATTTTGTGTTGGTCTGCTTTAGTCCTATCCCTGTTAAGTGCTGGTAGAGACACTGGAAATAAAGACATGAAGGATAGTTCCTACTGTCAAGGACCTTGAAGGTCTGAATGAGGGCTGTGCTCTTAAGAATGGGATTAGTGCCTTTATTACAGAGGCCTCAGAGAAACACCTTGCCCCTTCTATTAGGTGAGGATACTGCTAGACAGTGATGCCTGTCAATCAGAAAGCAGGCCCTCAGCAGGCATGGAGCATGCTGGTTCCTTACTTCTCAGCTTCCTGGAGAAATACATTTATGTCATTTATGAGCTGCCCAGTCTATGGTATCTTGTTACGGTGGTGGTCTGAAAGAAACAAGACAGGTGTAATCCTAATTTAAGTCCCAATTAGATTAAACAGGTTTCCACAGAATGAGAATCAGTGGAGCACTGGGCTTTTCTTCAGTGACACTGCTTGCTCAAACATGCTGCCTTTTAAAGTATGAGGATGTTATTTCCTCCTCCTGGATGCACAAACTGCTTTCCGTCCTGCTTGTATCTGGAAGGGCCATCTCACTGGTTCTCATAAATAAGGATGTGAGTAGAAAGCCACTTCTGGGCTGGGTCCTTTAAGAGCTGGTGGGCCTTTTCCATGTTCTCTGTCTTATCTTTGTCCATAGTGACCTTGGAGGGCAAACCACAGGAGTCTAATCATGCAATTACTGTGTGGGGCAGAGAACCCCCACATTTCAACATCGTAGGAGAACATAAGATTGTTGCTCTAAGTGTACAAGGAGCTGTTATGCCACCGACACGTGAGGTATGTTAATTATAGCAGCTATTTACTATCTTGACTATTAGAAGGAACATTTTCATTGGGATTCTATGTCTAATCTGCCAATCAAGTATGAAGACAATTAAGGGAAAGTTGAACTCCTGTACATACTTTCTTAGGAAATTACACCTGGGTGTACACCAGAAAAAAGAAAGTGGAAGCCAAGAAAGGAAATTAAGGATATCCTGGGTTGGATGGTGTAGCCCAAAAGAACATCTCAATTGAAAAAGTAAAGAAGGCTCCAGAAAACAGAACAGGACATGGATGGTGGAAGAAGACCCTCATCATTATACAAAATACATGTATGAAGATGTGAATTTGGTGTAAACATACCTTATATACAGAGATATGACAAATTGTGGTATAAAGGTGTTTTAAGAATTGTAATGCAAAAAAAGAGAGAGAGCTCCTGTATAATGGCATAATTTGGTGTGAACATACTTTATGTACAGAGTTATGAAAAATTGTGCTGTGAATGGATAATTATGATTGTAATGCATTCCACTATTATATTTAAGAAATGATAATGATAAAAAAAAGAAAACAGGACAGGAAAAAAAAAGATATCTGAAAGAGAATGGGCAATGGGTAACAGCAAAGGAAATGGGATACCAGGACATGATTTGTCTGTCCAAAGGACAATATCTCATAATGATACAAAGGTGACTTATTAGTCCTCACCTTTTAGAAGAATCAGGTTACAGACCAATGCCAGCTTGGGCCATTGAGTCCAACCCCAGACTTTACGAATGAATAAACCACGGTTGGAACAGAGATGTGATTTCCCTAAGGTCCCTCAGTGAGTGGCAGGGACTGGAGGGCCATGACCTTGGCCCTGAACTCCTGCCTGGTTGCTGCCCTGCCTTCTGCATCATTGACTTTGCCTGGATTCACACTAACAAGCTGTGGCATAGGAGCTCCTGCCCATGACCTCGCTTTCTCAGCAGAGGCTGTGCAACTTGTGCATCACTTAGTTCCAGTTCTGACAAGCCTCCCTCCTCCCTGTTTCTTTCGACACTTTCCCTCCCAGCAGGGGCGGCTGTCGATTTCCTCTCTGGAGAAGATAACCTTGCCTGTCCAACGTGCCCTAATCTAGTGCTCTGTTCCTATAGTTTTCGGATGCTATTGGAGAGACTCTGATTTGAAAAGAAAAAAAAAAAATCAATTGTGTGCTTTGTAGAGGTGACACGTCAAAGCATGTCAGTTGCTTGGCAGTCTGCCAGGTAGGAAGCTCCACACTGCCCAGTCTGCTGAGCACTAGCGACAGAGTGCAATGTTTGGCCCTTTGGTCATGGCTGGGCAAACTGGCTCCTAGGACCATTCAGCATCCCTCCTATGGCCTCTGTGATCAGCACTGGCCAGGGTGTCTGTTGTAAGGCCACCTTGGCAGCCTTACCGAGGCTACATAAGTGGTCATAGAGTCCAGAGGTTATTGAAGCCAGTGCTTTACCTCCAGACCAGTGCCAAATATAGTTAAGAGGAGCCTTCCACATTTAGAAGGCTCTAAGAATGGAGGGATAGAGAGATGGAAGTTCAGGAACAGACTTTAGGTATTGCCACATTTCCTCTTCTATAACTATCCTTCCATCCTAGACTCAGTAAATAGGAAAGAGAGTCGGTCCCCATCTTTAGGGGAAAATGAGAAATAGGGATTGTGGCATCTAGGGTGTCATCTTGCACATCATTGGTGACTAATAACTAGGGAGCAGGACATTCACACAGTCCCTCCATACCTAAGCTTTTGTCCCCTGCAAGAGCCTCTTTCTCGGTGCCCAGAAGCTCCAATCATAGTGGCCCAGGAGGAAGGACAAGGAGAGATGGAGCCATGCCTTTGTTGAGAAGTGGTGAGCACTAGAGCTCAGCTAGAGCACACAGCACCATCTGCACGGGCTCAGACTCCCCTGGGTTCAGGCCAGGCTGTTTCATCTCTAGCCCACATGAAGGAGCGTCCCTCACTACACCACCGCACCAGGAAGTGCACAGGCCAGCGGAAAATGCCAGGGTTTGCTCATCTGTGTTAATAATTCTATTCTGCAGCAGTCATCAAAGGCATTCTGTCTGCAGGGATGGGCAGGACTCCATGGCTTCTGTGACTTATAGGCAGGCATTACAACATAAAGCAGCTATTTGAGATGAAGGGCCTTCATTTTCTGCTTCCCTACCCTGGCATTAATAAGGAAAGCACATCTAATTGCCAAGAATGCTGGATGCAATGAGAGAAAACCCTGGGTCTCAGGGTCAGTGGACAGGGTCAGATTACCAATGATTATAGTTAAATTATCTTGCTTCTTTCTTTGCAGCTTCCTTTAAAGGCAGTAAATAGCATTTTTTTTTGTCTTGACTGAATATGATGCCATTCAGCTATTCCTGTAATTTTATTGGTGGTCCTACTTTCCCCATGGGAGGAAATCAGTCTTGGGGTCTTCTGGGCAGGTGAAATCATCCCATAGCCCTGACTCCCCCCAATCCCTGCCCCAATGCTTTTACTCCTCCTGGGGATTGTGAGCCTCACATTCAGCCCAGGATATGGTCATGGAAGACATTAGAGTCCTGGAGGACTGGGGACTAGATGTCACACTTCTCAGTTAAGAACCAAGACAAAGCTCCAGGTTTGCATTCTTCAGAAGTTTGCTCCACCTGGAAAATGTGCATCTATTCTCCCAGGTAGCCACCCACGGGAAGGAACAAAAGGTGCACAACAAAATGTCATTTATGATTTGAAATTCATTATTGGAAAGGGCTCCGTTGTAACCGCTCAACCTCAGTCATCTCAAAGATGCTTTTCCAGAGGAGGTGCCTGGGTACATCTAACGGGGAGGTCGGTCTCCAGGATTTTCTAGGGCTACTTTCCCCACCTTCTTCACCATGCCCCTCCTCCTCCAATCACAACCTTCCTGTCAGAAAGCTATTTTATCTCTGGAGAAGTTTTATGCCAGGGATATATGACCAGAATACATGAAGGTCTTTTAAATTTATTTTCAATAGCCCCGCTACTCACTTCTCTATGAAATATTTAGCATTTAACTCGTTATTTCTGCTGCTGGCAAAGTCTCAGGTGCAGATGGCTTTGTAGAGATGGCAGAATGTCACACCAAGGTAATTGTTTCTCTTTATTTCCTCTAGATAAAGAATAAGTAATAGGCCAGTCTGAATTATCGGGCGGTGCTTCCATCACCGGCTTTAGCGATAACATAAACCAGGAGATTGAATTTGGAGTGGTCTGCATAATCGGCATTCCCCCTCAATTCAAAAAATTTGCCTCAGAATGAGTCTGCTATCGTGTTCCCACGTGTGCATGATAGTTTCTGCTTTCTAGAACTCCAAGTGTCATAAATGGAGAAAGGAGGAGAGGTGAATGGGACTCACCTTGTGGGAGTGTCTAGGGAGACAGATGGCAGGATGGTGCAGTAGTGTGTACGTGTGTGTGTGTGTGTGTGTGTGTGTGTGTGTTTATGGGTATCCAATTTCAGAAAAGGAAGAGGATGAAAGAAAACAAAAGGAGTAGAGGTAAAGAAAGGTGCTTAAGGTCAGCAGGAAGATGTGAAGAAAGGGACTCACAAGGGAGAAGCAAGAATGATAACACCGGGACGAGACTCTCAATGACTATGGAAGCGAATGGACTCAATCTCCAGATTGTCTGTAAATTCCTTTAAACTCAATTACAAAAACAGTGATGGAGTCGGATAGACATCATTTTGGGCAACGAGTTTATTGCTTCTCAATTGCCTTCTCTCCTGTATATATATTATTCCTCTCTGGTTTTCATGCGCAGTTGACCTGAGCTTTACACAAACAGTGGTCTGAGCACTTGGTTCAGCAGCACCCTGGACCAGTGCTTCTGTATCTCTCAGAAAAACTGAAGATTGAGGATGAAGTTTGTGTTTTTTTTCCCCCCTCCTCCTAGCATTTTAAGCAGACAAGACATAAATATTCATGAGTGATACAGAAAAACTGGCCAGGGAGAAGTTGTGGTGGAGAAAAATGAATCTGAAATTTTTATAGCACAGCCGCTTACCTCTTTGGTAAACTCTCCCACAGAAAAAAGGGCATCAGATGTCAAATTGACCATTCTCGTCCATGTATTGCAATCTCAAGGCAGACAGAAACCTCTGTCCCATGAGAGCTCACTCCATGTCATTCTGAACCTCTGCTACTCTACCACAGCCCTCTATTTAACAGCCAGGGGTGTCCTTTCTATGCAGAGTGGACCCCACTGACCTTGGGTCCATGGAAGAACTATTGGGAGAGCTGTAGACTGATGCACAGACGGAACAATAATTGGAAGATTGGATTTATAAGTTGCCTTTTGTGCCCCATAGGTAAAATAGCTGGATGGTGTCAGGGACCAAACTTAGACTAGGTCAGGGATACTCAGTCCCTGGGTCAGAGGTCAGGGGATCCTTCTTCACTTAAAGTTCAGGTAGGTCAGCATAAATCTCACTGACCCTCCTGAAGGTTACATCTATGACCATGGCCTCTTTGGTTTAGTGCTTTACATCTGGGGCTGTGCCTGGTGCACAATATGTGCTTAGAGAGTCATTTTATTATTGAAGACTCTTGTGTCAGGCTAATGCCACTGATATGCAAATGCTTGCCCATTATTCATTTTTGAGGTTTGGTTTAAACTGTTGATTCAAATGATTCACTAAGGGATAGGGTATAGCTCAGTGGTAAAGCACTTGCCCAGTATGCATGAGGTCTGAGGTTCTACACAGTGACACACACACACACACACACACACACACAAAACCAAACCCAAACAAAACAAGAAAACTCAGTGAAAGAGAAAGAGAGAGGAAGAAAGAAAGAGGTTTAAATGTATTTCTCAAATCTGCTAATAGCTTAGCTGGCCTACAGGAATATGGCTTTGATTTCTAAGGGTAGAGAGTTGAATTTCTCATAAATGACCAAAAAAACAGTTCTGCCATTTTCTCTTATATTCTTTCTGCTATTCTGACAAATTTCATTCCTTCTGGTTCTTTCCAAAAGCCTGCTATTATGCTGGGCATGTACTTTATGCGAATTATTTTGTATTCAACGGTTTTTATACATCTTATTCCATGCTTTTAGCAATCCTGTGGAGAGAGGGTTTAATATGTTCCTATTTGTAGAGAAGGAAACTGAGGCTGGGGAGCCTGAGCTGCTCAGCTAAGGCTACCAAAGGTGGGACTCAGATTGTGTGGTGTAGTTTCCAGATGCCTGCTCTTAACAGATCCACAGCACTTTTTTCTCTTCTTGGGAAGACACAGGGAGGACATGACCCTTTAATATCTTGGCTGCTTCTCTCCTCTCAGAGAAAAACCTGGTGAAATTTTAATTGGCTTGGGTGGCAACTTTTCTGAAAGCATCTTCTCCAAACTTTCTCTTCAAAACTCTGTAAAAAAAAAAATCTCTCTCTCTCTCTCTCTCTCTCTCTCTCTCTCTCTCTCTTTCCTGAGAAGTGCTGGTTTTCAAGAGAATTCACACAGAAATTTGCCTGGATAATTGATAACTTTGTTCGTGGGACTGAAGCATCCCTCTCATTGGGGACATTTCCTATCACTTTATGCTTCAATTACTGAAAAGTTCCCATTGTCTGACCAGTGCCACTTCCACAGCAACGACATCTCAGGCAGATGCTAATCCATTAATGCCAGTGGGACAATTTTCTCTTTCTGAATTTCACTCTGGTACATATCATTGTGTGAGTGAGTTTCATTAGGAAGCAAATTATGTTCTTCCACTGAAGGTCCCCATTGAACCAAAAACTACTTTTGATGTTCCTCCAAGATTTTACTAATGAAAAATATGTGGGAATGAACCACATAACCAATTCTGTGATATTTTTTCTCTTAATAAAATTTATGCTGTGTAAAACGCACTCACAGTGGCCCCATTTGGATTTAGACTCACTCAGCCACCTTCATCCTCACAATTTAATGGTGTGACTGTTCCCATAAACAGCCTGAAAATGTCCTGAGTGCTCATTTGAAATTCTAACTGGATTGACAAGCCAGTCGTCTGCCTCTCGTCTGCTCCTCTAACTCGCTTGGGTTCGAATCTCATGATGGAGCATCCATATAGCTATGGTAACAGGTGAGGATAAATAATGCATTTTTTAGGAGAGAGTCTCATTTTGCTATAGATGTTAGAAGGCATTCTCAATAATGTGGGCTTGCAAATTTCATCTTAATTTCTTCTGTGATTTTTCTCTTTTAAGAATCTCCATCGATCCCCAGAGTCAAGAAAATGTGTAGTTTATCATCCACCTGATCAACAATAGCTTTGTTCCCCCAAGTGGTCTCATCTGTTTCCTTCCATCAGATCAGGACAAGATTTTAATTTTTCATGAAAAGCAAAACCATGGCTTTCTACATGGCCAGATAACTGGGGTAATTTGCTCACACACACATTAATGCAGCCTCAGTTGCAGGCTCCTGAGGCATCTGTGCTGACCCGGATTGCTGAAAGGGAGGGAGGCTGATTGGTCACTTTGGGGGAGGAAGTAGGGGGAGATACAATGGGTGGTGGGAGCCCCACACTGACTACACAAAGTGTGGGGAGAAGCCACCCCACCCAGATGTCAGTCCATGGCTGTGTCTCAATCCCCAAATAATACAGATAAAAAATGTTCTTTATTTCTCAAATCTGAACATTCTCTATGTAAAAGAAAGTTTATTTGGGTAATTCTTCAAGTAAAATAGAAATTTCAAATGCTGGAAAAGCACTGGGAAACGTTTAAGTAAAATAGAAATGCTGCCAAAAAAGAAAAATCCTGTATTCTGTATTACCAGTTCTTATGCGATCTTCTTTGTTTTCCTATGTAGCGCTCATGGCTGCCTAGCATTCTTTACATTGATTTGATTTTCTGCTGCTTGAATGGGAGTCCCAGGAGGGCAGAGGTCTCACACATCTTGCTCATAGCAGGGATCCAGGACTGAACCAGTGCTGGGTACATAGAAGGAGCTAAATAAGCATTGGCTTGGATGAGTGAGTCAACCAGAAGCCAGCAGCCCAGGTTAGCCTGACACCACTGATGATGCCTGTAATTAGGTCATGCTTCTCTAAGACCCAGTTTCTTTTTCTCCCCAAGGAGGGTGATACAATAGTCCCAAAGTGGCAAAAACCCAGATGTTCATCCCCTGGTGAATGGAAGAATAAAAAGTGGCACATGCAATGGAAAATGGTTCCGAATGAAGATCTTATACCTGCAATAATACAGAAAAATGCTCCAGCAAAAGAAGCCACACACAAAGGCCACATCGGATATGAGTTCATTCAGAAATGGCCAGATAGAAAGTAGATTAGGGCTTGCCCAGGGCTGAGGTGGAAATGGGGAGTGCCAGTAAAGTATGCAAGTTTTCTTTTGGGGGTGATGGAAACATTCTAAAACTAGACTATAGCAATGGTTAGATTCTGTAAATATACCAAAAATAATTGAGTTGTATGTGAAGTAGATACAATTTATCTCAATTTATGATAAAAAGCTATCTCAAATAATTATTAAATACCATCTTAACAAACCTATTAAATTACTCAGCTTTAAAGAAGAGTAAAATCATGGCATTTGCCAGTAAATGGTTGGAGTTGGAGAATATCATGCTAAGTGTAATAAGCCAATCCCACAAAAACAAAGGCTGAATGTTTTCTAGATGCAGATGCTAATTCACAATAAGGCAGGGGGCACTAGGGAAGAATAGTGTTACCTTAGATTAGGTAGAGGGAAGTGATGGGAGGGGTGGGGAGAGGATGTGGGGATAGAAAAGATAGCAGAATGAAACAGACATTATTACTGTATGTGTATATGTGACGACATGACCAATACGATTCTGTAACATGTGCACTCAGAAAAATGAGAAATTATATCCCATCTATGTATGATATATCAAAGTGAATAAATGCATTCTACTGTCATGTATAACTAATTAAAGCGAATAAAAATTTTTAAAAAAATGAAATCGTGTGAATGCCTTGAGTTCTTTTTGGTGTGGTTCAAGTAACTTTCATGTGCTTAACAAAATAATTGCACAAAATGCTCAAAAAAATCAAACAAAAAGAGAGTGACTTTCTTCCATTAGAATAAAATGAGAGGATGTTTGTGACAGCACTTGATATGGAGTGCTGGAGAGGAAGGCTTGAAGGGGACCTGACATAATGCTGGAGCTGTTGCTCCCTTCCTGTGCCCTCCCAACCAGAGAGCCAGGGTCATGTGCAGAAGCCCCACAGCTTGGATCCAAATCTCAGCCCCGCCACTGACTGGTCCTGTGATATTGGGCAAATTACTTCTTCTCTGGGAGCCTCAGTTTCCTAATCTGCAAGAGAGGATCATAATATGGATTTCCTTACCATTGGGCCTATATGGGATACAGAATAATTCCTATACAAATATTTTACATTACCATTCTTTGAGGGTTTCATAGAAACTGAGGAGCTAAAAGCCATACCAGTCATCTTGCTGTGTGCCAAAGGTACTTGGCACTGCTCCAAGTGGCCTCTGGACTGTACACAGATTTGGTGTCCTTAAGGCTTTGCTGAGGGAGGTATTCTCTGATTCCACCTGAGCTGCCACCTGCCTTGGATATGCCTGGCCAAGACGGACATTAGGACCATTTGTCCCTATGGTCCCAGCCCCCAGAGAGCACGGTGGCAGGTGCTGAGTCTACTGTCTCCGACAGCACTTCCCAAGGTAGCATCCAGGAGGCCTCCTGGCCGTTCCTTCAGAACATGACATCTGATCCTAACCTCTGTTCTCCAGGCTGCTGTGCAGCTGAGGACCTTACTCGAGACCCGGAAGGAGTGCTTTAGAAATGACAGACCTCCACTTCCCTGGGATGGGGGAACTTGATTTTAAAACAAGATTTTCTCCTCCAAAAGCTTTACCCATTTTCCAGCAAGAAGAGGGCAGCTCCTGTGGCTGAGCCGCAGGACACACAGATGACCCTGTGAGTGTAGGGAGAAAGACCAGCCCATGATACAGAGGCAGTCCTGGCAATCCCAGACACCTCTGGAGAACACGCAGGAAGGGATGGCGGTTGTCATCCTCATAAGCACTAATGAGCTAGCCCACCAACGGCTGTGGGCTGTGTTGTTTACTGAGAATGTTCTGAGAATAGCACACACCTAGGTCCCCTGAGCAGTAGATATGTGATCCAGGGCTCTCTGGTATCGAGGGAGATGTAAAAGGGCATAAGTAGCCAGGACAAAAGGGCGAGTGAGGAAGTCAGGGGCAGGGCCAGACCAAAGGAGCATGGAGGGGGTCTTCCAATTAGGTCGACTTTCTGGTTGACAAAAGTGCTCATGGACTCACTGGGGACCCAATAAACCAGATACTTCTGTATGCATACCCCTAAGTAGGGATCCAAATATAAAACTAAAACAGATACATGGACATGTGTGAGTGTGTGTAGGGGGGCACCAATGAATAATAGTAAGGTGAGTGTGGATCGAGGTTAAGGAAAGGAGGAAGTTCCAGGGACCAAAACTTCCTCCCCAGACTGCCAGCTCTGGGTCCCCCTCTCCTAGGAGAAGTCTGTTATTGTTGCTCTTACAATAAACCTGCTGCTTGCTATCTCTAGGTCCTGTTCTTTAATTCTTTGATGAACGTAGACAACAAACCCAGACCCCTAGGTTCAATAAAATTAAGGTGTCGAACCCCTGCTTGGGGCTTGAATGTAGGTTTTCTCATTTTAATCCTTCAAGAGCCATCAAGCATCACCTGGAAGAAATTCACCACAAGTGGTTTTATTTGTTCATTCATTCAGCATTTGTTTATCAAATGCTAAGTTTGTGTCTTGCTCACGCCACTCTCCAGCATCACAAGGGTAAGCCCTGCCCCTACTTGCCTGGAGCTTGGAGTCTGATTAGGGGTCCAGAACTGTCCCACCATCAGGAGGGGAAAGTGCTGCTCCTAGAGACAGCAGTCAGCTTGCAGAGTCTAAAATCTCCGATTCCTGCAGGTGGCGCCTCTCAGAGTGGCCTATGGCAACAAACTCACAAGGATAGGCAGGGAGCTGGAGCTGAGCCTTTAAGGAAGAGGAAAGAAAGCCAACTCCTGGGTGGAAAAGCAATGAGTCTTCTAAGCAGCATGAGTCCCTCTACCAGCTAATGCTACTTGATGCAACAGGGTCCATGCAACACAGGAAAGACTGGATCCCCATACTGCTGATGGAATCTGCTCAGTGTGGAAGAAATACATGTAAGCATGTGTTTAAAACAAGAACAAGAAAGCCAGACAGCAATACCAAGAGACACAAACCCAAGCACAGGTTTCTGGCTGGCACTGGTCTAACCTTCAGGGCTATGAGTGCAACATTTACTGTGTGCAATTAAGGCAATATGAGACACTATTAAAAATGGTCAGTTCCTATGAGACATTCCTGGTAAGGGTGGAGGCTGCCCAGGGCTTAGTCTGAGCTCAGCCCTGTTTGTCACGGACCCTCAAGAGCCCACAGAAGTGAACTACTTCCAAAGAATTCTGTAGGGCTAACAGAAATTGACCCTTGCCTTGTTGTGGTACTCATCTCCTCCTGCCATTGAACAAGGTGAACTACCCATGGCATGTCCTTAGGGCTCCCCGGTGGAAACACAGGTCCATGGGCCCCACCCACTGTGAGAGCCAGCAGGGGGTAAGGTCTTTCCCACCACAGCCCACAGCCTGCAGGGCATGCAGGTGAGGAGAAGGTATTGGTGTACCCAAGCTTTGATGGGGAACCCAAGGCTTCCTTTGGGGAGCAGAGGCTCTGGATCCCCTGGGGTTTTCTTCAATTTGCCAAGAGGAGGTAGGTTCTAGCCAGCCCGCAGGGCAGCTCTGCATCTCCTGGGAAGGATGACCCTCTGGCTCTAGGTGGATAATCTAGATAATCCCAGGCCTCCTCTAAGTCTGCCACTCTTGCACTTCTCCTGATCCCCACTGTAAATCTGCAGCCTTCACAGCTCTCCACACCCTGGCCCCAGCCACTTGACTGCCCTTCACCCCCCCAGACAGGGCTCTGCCAGCTCCTGTCTCACATGCACTTCTGCCCAGGAAGCAGGTCCATGCAGGTTCTTTGTCCACGGAGTGGGAAACTTTCTCTGCTTCATGGCAAATGGGACAATTTTCTTCCACTCAGAAATGGACTCCTGAAGTAAATGGCAGATGGTGGCAGAAGTGGTACTGTCTCCATCTCTGAGCCTCTTTTTGCAGGAAACTGAAATGTGGGGAGAAACAAGCTTAAGGAAGGCCTTCTCACATGGAACTTTGGAGACAACACTGAAAAGAGAAGCCACGACATTAATACACTAACGGGGCTCTTTTTTTTTTTTTTTTTTTTTTTTTAAGAAATGGAAAAAGAGTTAAAAATCTCTGTTTTCTTTAATAGCCAAGGAAAAAGTAGAAATTCACTAGCTTGGATTCAAGAAAAACTTTATCCTCCTGCATTTATAAAAACCATCGTGGTTCAAGAAAAACAGGCTTGTGCATAAGATTTTAAATAGCTCACCTTACTGTTCCCATCCTGCTTTTGCCAAAGCAAAAAGAGAACCTCTGCTTTCTAGGTGCCCCTTGCTTTAGTTGTGCTTGGTGATGATATCTTCTACACTCTGCTCAGAGATGCTCTCTCTTAAATGACAGCATGACACAATAAAGAGAGCCAAGTGATAGCACCTGGGACACTTCAAACCCAGCCACATTTTGGCAATTGATGTCAGCAAGAGGACCTCAGTTTCCCCTTCCTTCTTATGAGGAGTAAATTATAATGTTATTATATGAATAAATTGGGATAAAGAGTTGCCATCCTAGAGCTATTTCAATGTAAGAACCTTGTGTTTATTTAGTAACAGATCTCACTGTAGCTGCAGGGAAGGTGTCCATTTCTTGGTTTTCCTCTTTATCAAGGATTTCAATACATTACTCTTGACAGTAGCCATGAATTTTGGTTTAGAAAATGAAACGTGACTGTCCCGGATAGTGCCACTTTTCGGCCCAGAACATAATTTTATGAGACATTCTAGAATTTCTCTCCATGGCCATCGAGAGGACCCTACAGCTGCTATAGAACACTTGTTCCTTAAGCATGTGCTTCAGAACAATGAAGGAGACAGAGTTCATGTTCATAACTGGCTCTTGGGAGCAGATGCTAAAGAAATATCTGCCAGGAGACTCGTAGAGGAAGCAGAGGGAGCCCTTTATGGGCAGATAATGGCACTGCTTCCCATGCAGGAAAAACTCGCCAGTTCTGTCTAATGGGGAGGATGGCCAGGCTGTGTTGGCAATGACTGGAATTGGGAACATCATGAGTGAAATGTGGTTTAATTTCAGTATATGCAACTACTTAAACCAGGTGAAGAAAGCCCGGTCAGGACTTGCTGCTCTGCTGAAGCCCTTTAAATCTACTTTGAGAGAGATAAATGATTTATCATAAGCATGTTCCAAGAAAATATGCAAATAGCAATGCCAAGGTGGCTGTGAAGGAACTGCTGTCCTGAGTGGCCTGGCTGGATGGGAGGCATCGGCATCGGGGCAGCAATACTCAGGTCCTTGGCAAACGCTCTGGCCCAGCTCCTGGCTAGAGATTAGTGCATGATGGGGCTGAGGTTTGCCTTGAGTGGCCTGAACATCTTAGCCAGTGTACATGGACGCAATTCAGTGCCTGTTATGGTATGAATGTGAGGTGTCCCCCAAAAGCTCATGTGTGAGACAATGCATGAAGGTTCAGAGGAGAAATTACTAGGTTATAAGAGTCTTAACCTAATTTGTAATTCACTGATGGGATTCACTGAGTGGTAATTGAAGTGGTAGGGTGTGGCTAGAGGAGGTGGGAATTGGGGTATGGCTTTGGGATATATTTTCAAATCTGGCAAGTGGAGACCTCTCTCTCTCTGCTTTCTGATCATCATGTGAGCTGGTTCCTTCTGCCACACTCCTCTGCCGTCATGTTCTGCTTGTCTCCAGCCCTGAGGAATGGAGCCGGCCTTCTATAGACTAAGATCTCTGAAACTGTGAGCCCTCAAATAAACTTTTCCTCCCCTACCATTGTTCTGGTTGGGTCCTTTTAGTCACAGCAGTGAAAAAAGCTGACTAAAGCAATGCCAAACCCGTTACCCGAGGGAGTGTACCCTTCTTACCCTGACAAATTCCTTGTCGCAAGGGGCTTCTTCCAGTAGACAAACTCTACTTTGTGTAACAGATCACCCTTTTCTCTGATTCCCAGCTATGGAGACTGTCTTAAACAAATGTATTCCTGAGGTGAACAGGAAGTCCTGGTCCCTGGGAAGCATCCATGGCAGCAGGATCACCTCACACTTGTGACCTTCAACCTTTATGGAACCATCAGTTAAATGTTGGCTGATGGATGAGAGAGTGGACTGGGTAAGGTGGTGGGGGGCCCGAGAGCAATGAAAGGGAGACTGGCAGAGAGAGGGACAAGAGAGCAAGTGAGAGACTATAAGGGGATAAGAAAGGACTAAGGAGGGGGCAAGAGAGGGTAAGGAAGAGCCACCTTGAGAGAGTCACAGGGATGCTGAAGGAGGCTGACAAAGAAACAGGGAGGAGAGGGGAGAGGAGAGAAGGAGGGGGAGAGAAGAGGAGAGACGGGGAGAGGGGGACAGAGTGATTGATTTCTCTGAGGAACAGGAGAAAGGGACATAATTCCAGGGTGCATTCCCTCCCCTCTTCTGTCCTTCAGTTCCTTTAAAACTAGCTCAATCATCAGCCACGTCTGAAAATGCTTTTGAGGAGATAAGTTGAAGAAAAATGTGTTTCCCTATGAAAAATCCATCACCCAACACAAGTTACTCTCCTTGACTTGTGGGAAGAAAGCAAAAACAATCCAGGTGACCCTTTACAGTCAGGTTACTGGAAGGGCCTGGAGACTGCCCCTAGCCCACCTGCAGCTCCTGGTCTGAAACAAAGACCTCCCAAGGGAAGGGCCAGCGAGACTGAGAGCTAGAGCTAGCAGTGACCTGGCTGAGGGGAAGCACTCTGGGCCATGCTGTCTTAGGCACATATACATGCACTGGAGCTCCTAAGACCATGCAAGATAGTGTCTATTTGGCTACTGGGCTCAGGGAAGACCATTTGCTCATATTATGCAGCCGGAAGGAGGAGAACCTATGTGACACTGGCAGGAAGCCCTGATACCCACATCCCCAAGGAAAGAGCTGCTCACCCTGGTAGCATACAGCTTTGCCAGGATTTCAGTTTGTTTGCCATAAACCCTGGCCAATTGCTGGGTCTGGGGACAGTGGGTCTGATTCTGGAATCCAAAGCACGAACACGTGCATATGTTTGAAGGCACACTCAAGTGGGGACCTTTTGCCCTCTGGGAACATGGAAGGCTGACAAAGCACTTCCGGTCCCACTGCCCCAGTCATGCCCTTCTATCTCCCTTCACGTGGCACCCAGCACTGTGCCCCTCTCGGGACTACCAAGTTCAGGATGATCACACACAGAAAAGGGCAGGCGCCGGTGATTTATGCTCCTATTTGTTTCTTGCTCACTTCCTTCTGCAATCTGAGCTGTCACCATCTTTCCTTACAGATGATGGAGCATGAGCCACTCTGAGGTTAAGCATCAGCCGGGGAGGCACTACATGCAGGATGGCAGGGTTCACGTCATGGTAAACTATTCTGCTGTCTGTCTCTCTGTGACCTCAGGTGAGCTACTATCTCAGAGCCGCAGGCTTTCATTTATTAAATGTAACATCTGTACCTCATAGGGTCACTGTGAGTGTTCCTTGAGTTGTTGATAGAAATATGTCAGCACAGTGCCTGGTCCTCTCTCCATACAGGCCCATTTGTCATGGAAGGAGGCTGCCCTCCCTCTGCACATGCTCTAGCAGGGGGCCAGGGACGTCCTCTCATCACCCCTTAACATCTCAGATGGTGCTAAACAAACCGGTTGCTTTGCTTGACTGAACTCCTGCCTAGCCTGCCAATCACAGCAAAGACCAGCATTTGCACTTAAAGACTGTCTCTGATCCACCTAAAATTGGTGCAAGGTCCCAGGAATGGCTCCAGCTGTGCTGCTGAGCACCCTGGTAAAATCTCCCCACTGGTGTGGGCCTCTGATTCTACATCTTTAAACGAAGTATTGTTCATTAGGCCTGAAAGGGACCACCCAGTCCAACACCAGCATTTTATAGAAGGGAAAACAGATATTAAAAGAGGCAAGGGGTCATGCCTCTAGAAAGACAGTGAAGTGACTGGGATTCAGAACATACCCTGCACAATTGCCATTTTAAAAGACTCGAAGCTGAATCGAATGCTCACTAGAAAGTACGCATATGTGTTTTAACTGGTATTCTAGAATTTTTTTTTTTTTTTTTTTTTTTTTGCTGACATAATTAGCTTGCATGATTTAGGATTTTTTTTTTTTTTTTTTTTTTTTTAAGGCCAGGAGAAATGAGATCATCTTCTGGAAAGTCTCTCTTGTTGGTAAGAAACCAATACAGATTGGTGGTGGGGCATGTCCTTCCGTGCCTGGAGTGGAAATCCTGTGTTTATCTTTGGGTGAGAGAAATGTTCTTTAAAACGTAGATTTGGAAGAAAATCCCCAATGGATGCCAATTTTCATTCTTGAGGAAAAGGAAAACATAGTAGTAAGAAATTCCCTGTGTGTGGCGGGGAGCGCTAGGCAGTGAATGAGCTTGGGTTTCAGAGGACCCACATTCACCTCATCCCACATGGCACAGGATGCCCCTCACCCCACCTGGATGGCTCTTCCCTTTCATGGCCTCTGGACCACTATCCTTGCTCTCTGCTGTCTGGAGACTGCCTGGCAGAGATTCACACAGCCTAGGGACCCTGAAGCTCTTGCTGCAGGACCTGCCCAAAGGTTACCTTACCAGCCGCTCCCTGCTCAGAGGGTGGGACACTGAGAAGGGCCACACCCAGGTGAGGCCACACTCTAGCTACTTCAAGGAGTCCCCTCCTTGCTCTGGGTCCTGTCCTGGCATGGGGTGCCACGGCTCATCAGGCCCAGCAATCTCCAGGACTCTTCAGAGAAACACCAAGCTCTGGACTTCTGAGATGAAAGGGTGGCCCTAAGTGGGACCCACTTCTCAACTAATCTCTGTGGAACATTTTCCTGCCTCACTCACAGCAGAAACCTGGTTCCTGTTCAGAGATTTTCATTGCACTGAGTGTTGGGCTGGGGCCATGCATCATGTGAGCCAAGGGGAGCTCAGCAGCTCAATACTGCAGCAAGCCTACATACACAGCAGCGCAGGCAAAGTGCTACTGCTTCAGGTGGCACAGGGCCTCTGTTTTCCAAGTAAGGAACTCTAGAGTGTCTTCAAAGAGTCATTCAGAAGGCTCTGGGCTGAGACTCCTGAAATATCCTCAGAAGACAACCATGCTCAGGGAACAAGGTGAGCTCTGGGGGTTAAAACACACCGGCTTTTAGAGCACACCTAGCACACTGTATCTAAGCAATAGATATACTGCTCATCTCCCAAATAACCCTTAGCTCCTCTGTTCCACGTTGCTCAAGGTAGCTTCTGATATATCTGCATGGCCCTGGGTGATGATAAAGGACAGGGATGCACTGGTCATTGACATTCCAACAAATGTTCAGGCACATGCTTAACTCTGCCCTGAAAACAAGCCTCCACCAGGAAGCTCCTCCAATGACTTCACCTACCGCATTTCATCCCTCTGCCAGGAAATGCTTGGGTCTGTTGCTAACCTTGACTGCCAGGGAATGTCTCATTCTCAGTACAAGACATCCCCCTCTTTGTCTAATTTTTTCTTCCCTTTTACAAGTACTTTTACCTGTACTTGCATATATGTATGTTCCTCATAGTCACCTCCCATCTTTTGCCCTAGTTGATTTTTAGCAAAAAAATCTACCTGGTGCCAAAAAAATAAATAAATAAAATAAAAAATAAGGCAGCAATATCCTAAATGGATGTGTTTTGCCCAGGTGTCACAGAGTACCAGTAGCTGTGTGGTGAAATAAATAATAAACTGACCTGTCTCTTAGGTCATTTTGATCTGAATTAAATACTTAAGTCACATAAACTTGTCTCTGGTACATAAGCAGTATCATCAGTCTTGCCAAGCTTGACAATTTTTTTTTTTTTAGGTCAGATTTTGATTTTGTTGATCTTCATTACTGTTTATTTATTTTCTGCTCCTGTATTTATTTCCACAGTTCTTGAGTTTGAACACTTAGTTCTATCTAATTTCCTAAAATTACATTAAAGGCTATAACTTTCTTCCAGGTTTTGAGTTAGTAGCATCTTACAGACTTTGATATGCAATAAATTCATTATTGTTCAGTTCGAAACTTTCAGAAATTTTCATAATGACACTGCTCTGACCCTTGAGATATTTAGAAGTATGCTTTTAAATTTCAAGTTGTATGGACTTATATGAGATTTTGTTTATTGATTTATGACTTTATTGAATATTAGTCAAAGAATATGGTCTATCAGTTATGTGGTATTAATTTAAGCTTTTTTTCAGCCTAGAATCTGGCTATTTTTTATTGATGTAGTGATTGTTTAAATTTGTTAATTGTAATTTTCAAATATTTTGTTTGCTTGATTTAGCCTTTTATGAAATACAGATTAACTATCCTTTATCTAGAAGGTTTGGGACCAAAAGTGCTTCAGATTTCAGAGTTTATTAGATTTTGAAACATCTGAATAGATCTGTTGAGCATCTATCTCTAATCTGAAAATTCCAAATCAGAAATGTTCTCAAATCCAAAACTTCCTTTTTGTAAGGAATGGAACCTATGTTGCCCAGGTTGGTTTTAAGCCCCTGGGCTCAAGTAACCCTCTCACTTCAGCCTCCTGAGTAGCTGGGACTATAGGCACATACCACCATGCTTGGCTTGAAAATTCTGGGACATCATATCAGCATTCAACTGGAGAATGTTTTTGATTTTGGATTTTTGGGTTAGGGATGCTCAAACTATATATGTTAAAATATCCTATTATGACTGTGGGTTTGACAATTGTGTCCTAGAAATCTCTACGACTTTTTAAGTGTTAACTCAGAAGCTCTGTTAAGTGCTCAGAGGTTCAAGCTTCTTATGTCTTTCCAGCAAACCATTTCTTTTGTCCTCTGCAGTGAACCCAATCATGCTTTTTACCTTAAGATACACTTGGATATTAATGCTACTAAAAAGCAAATTTTTTTTTTAGTATTTGTTAGTATATCTTTTGCTATAAATTGCATTTCAAAATTTGCCTCATTGTATAGACATGACTCCTGTAAATAGCACATCTCTAGGTTTTTTAAAATTTGATTTGAGAATTGCTATTGACTAACAGATGAGTCCAATCCATTAATACTTACTAATGAGATACTTAAGTTCCTTTTTGCCATCCAATTTTATTTATTCATTTATTTACTACTCTTTTAATTCCTAGATATTACTATTTATTATGCTTTTACTTTGCTTTATTTTTTCCACTTTCCTGTTTCCTATTGAATTGTTTGGAAATTATTAATTTAGTCCCCACTTTCCCACTCTTCTATGTCGAAAGTAATATTTTATTTCTATTCTTTTACAGGTTACCCTTAAACTTTTAATATGCATATTGGCTTAGAGCATAAAGTTTATCTTCTTAAATAATAAAAGAATCCTAAATGCTTTAGTACTGACATTATTTGATTATTTTCCAGCCTCCACTGATGCTGAGGAAGAGTTTGTAATTAATAATTGTCCTTGAAGCTAATCCTTTCTTTGATCATTTTTCATTTCTTATATTTGGCAGTTCATTGTGATATAATCTGTGTTTATCCTGTTCAAGGCTCAATGTTTTGCTTTAATCTAGGAATTTACATCGTTTTTTAATTTTGTAAAAGGATTAACCATTATCATTTGTAATATCTCCTCTCCCCCCATACCATCTATACTTTCCTTATGGACCTCCCTATTCTCTCTTCAAAACTCTTAAAAATATATTTAATGATATCTCTTAATAATAGTGCAATCTATTAATATTTATTGTCACTATCCGGTTGACATTTTCCTTCTCTGTGTCTCTCTGACACAGAGATAATTTCTGCAGAGGTATATTCCAGTTCAACAATTTTCTCTTCAGCTAAATCTAGTACATTGTTTAACTAATTTATTGTGATTAATTTGTTAACTTTAATTTCTAGAAATTCTACTTTTCTAAATTTCCTTGTGATTCCACCCTATAATTCTTGTCTCTCTTTTTTATTATTCTAAGTGTTCCGAATATGGATTTTTAAATAGTTTTTTTTTTGGGGGGGTGCTGGGAATAAAACCAAGGGCCTTGCTCATGCAAGTCATGTGCTTGACTACTGAGCCATATCCCAGCCCTAAAATGTCACTTTTACATTATTTTATTATGTGAAGTTTCTGTAAGAGCTAATCCTCCAAACTCTTGCATCCGTTAGTTCTTCCTCATGGTAAATTATTTCCTTGTGATCTGCAATTTTACATTGTAGGCTTGGATTTTCTTTTTCCCTTTGGCAGTCTATGCATTCTGGTGTGAAAGTTTTCCTTTAAAATGGCTTTACATGCATTTCAGCTAAGAGCCATAGGGGTTTTGCTGTTCTGGAAAGTACCTTTATGTTTAGTTTTAGGTTTATAATTTCTGCACCATATAGATAAATTCAGCCCCTTACACATCTGTATGGTACAAACTCCAGGCAGATGACAAGTAGTTACCACATGCCTGGCCCAGTAGGTAAAATTTTCTCAGTCCCCATTTTCACAGAGGGTGATGCTCCTAGGTCTTGCTCTACGTAAGGGCCTTTCTGCATTATGCAGGCCCAAACCACACTTTCTATCCTGGCAGGGATGTTAAAATCTGGGGTATTGGTCCTGATAGCTTGTATCTGACACTCTCCCCTCAAACTCCAAGTAGGGACATTAGTTCACTCACTAATTACTGCCTCTGAGAGTTCTTTTTTTTTAATATTTATTTTTTAGTTATCGGCGGACACAACATCTTTGCTTGTATGTGGTGCTGAGGATCGAACCTGGGCCGCACGCATGCCAGGCGAGCGCGCTACCACTTGAGCCACATCCCCAGCCCCCCTCTGAGAGTTCTTTGTTTATTTTTGGTACCTAGGAATTTTCATGCTTAGCCATGTATTTGGGAAAATAAACATTTCCCCCAATAATTCTTTTATTTTTAATATTTAGTTTTTAGTTATAGGTGGACACAATATCTTTATTTTATTTTTATGTGGTGCTGAGGATTGAACTCAGTGCCTCATGTATGCTAGGCGAGTGCTCTACCTCTGAGCCACAATCCCAGCCCTCCCCCAATAATTCTTTATCCAGAAGTACTATATATGTGCAGTGAGGATAGTACAGGAGTCAGTCCAATGTCAACTCAAATCATCCTTCTGTCAGAAATGGAGTCTTTTAGCTCTTTCCTTCAGTATTTACTTTCTTTGGAGACAAAAACAAGCCCCAGCCAATTTCTACCTTGAATCACACAAAGTCAAAAGAAAGAAAACTCCAATAGTAAATCACAAAGCACCAGCCTGTATAATAACAGCAGCCGATCTGCTCTGTGCCAGGCCCTGTTCTTTGCACATTACTCATACTAATTGTTATACTTTGTATGTAAGGTGTCCCCCAAAAGCTCATGTGTGAGACAATGCAAGAGGGTTTAGAGGAGAAATGATTGGGTAATGAGAGTCTCATTATTGGGTAATGAGAGTAGTAACTGAAGGCGGATAGGGTGTAGCTAGAGGTGGTGGGAATTGGGGACATGGCTTGGGGATACATATTTTGTATCTAGAGAGTGGTGTCTCTCTCTGCTTCCTGATCATTATGTGAGCCACTTCCCTCCACCACACTCTTCTGCGGTGATGGTCTGCCTCACTTTGAGCCCCACGGAATGGAGTCAGCTCTCTATGGAAGAAGACCTCTGAAACCATGAGCCCCTTAAATGAACTTTTCCTGCTCTACAATTGTTCTGGTTGGTCTTTTAGTCACTGCAGTGAAAAAGGCTGATTAAAACACCAATCCATCTGTTTCCCACAATGGTGCTGTCCACTTTACAGTCAGGGATACTGAGGAGCAGAGAGGATAAATATGTATACTATGTGTCTATGATACCTTAGCAGCATAAAGAGAAAAGGAAGACGTTTCCATGTGCCCTGGAGTCTAGGATGATGGAGGATTTCACATGTGATGGTTTCCAACTTTTACCTGTCCCTGGATTACCCTAAGTTGATAATTGCTGAAATGTCTTTTTATTTTTTTCCTTTACAAACTACATTGTACAAATGTGTGCTTTCACTTACTTGAAAGCTTCCTGGGTCCAGCATGGCACAGGAGTGAGTTCACTAAATTGCTAGTGCCATTGCCACTTTCCCCAGAAGACATTAACAAAAACAGAATCCTATACTCAAAATGCATTTTCAGGCATTTTTGGATACCCTGCCAGCACAGCAAACACTGAGAGGCAGTAGCGTTTGATGATAAAATGTTCAACAACTGCGTCCTTAGACCTTATGGGATTCCCAGCTCGGATTTTGATCAAC
Source organism: Urocitellus parryii (assembly GCF_045843805.1). Lineage (NCBI taxonomy): Eukaryota > Metazoa > Chordata > Mammalia > Rodentia > Sciuridae > Urocitellus > Urocitellus parryii. Next base: position 136,070,855 of record NC_135531.1, on the reverse strand, counting down.
TTAGTCTAAATTCTGTGGGGTGAAACTGTATCTGAAAAAAAAAAAGTGAAATCCTGATGTCCCTTTGAAGAGCACGGCTTGGTTTATGCATACATTCATTTCATGCAACATTGAAAAGGAGGAAACCCATGCGTGGACTTTGATGTTGCACACGCCCCTCGGGAGGAGCAGAGGGTATGGGCTCCCATGCCAAGGTATTTCATGCAAATGCTTTTATCAATGTGGAGAGTGAACTGTGTGTTTTCCCTCCTCTCAATCCTGGAACTATAGGTTTCTTTTAGTCAATATTTTCACTGGTGAGGCTGTAAACAACCGTCTCCATTCTGAGGCAGAAAAGCAAACAGATCTGTGGGGGAAAAAAAAAAACAAAGCGGATGGAGTGTTTCATGCCTGGGTCCAATAGCATGGGAATCTATCCAGGGAGCAAGCCGCCAAAATCATTTATGAAAAGGATCAACACAAACGCGAGCCCATTTACAAAGTGGTTAGGAAAGAGGCACCGTAGTTAATACTAAGACAGTCACCTCATGCTGTTAGTGAGCAAGGCTGGAACCGACCAGGCCCCTGTGGGGAAGGACACCACTGTGGCTGGGTTGGTGGTAGTAGGTAGGTTTGAGACCAGTGAATGGTAATGATTTTCCTGGGTGCTGGTCTGGGACCACTCCAGGAGCTAATGAGGTATTGAAGGGGTGTAAGAACTAGCCCTGTGTACACTAGTGGCCCTGTTGATTTCCCCAGTTTGCTTTTGGGCTACCATGTGTGCCCTGCATTGTAGCAAGCATTGGCCTCTGATGGTTCCTTTCCTGCATCTGAATGTTGGGGGTGGGGGAGACTCTGAAACCAGATAATCACTGTGGTTAGTATTATGTTTAAAGTAGGAATCACTAGGCTCTGACTGTGCTAAGATTCTGAAGTATGCATGAGTCTGAAAGCACAGACTGCTGTCTCGGCCTGGGCAGCTCAGAGGTCTTCTGGGTTTCTTCTGGGGTCAATGGTATCTAGGGAGGAGGGGCAGAGGTGCTCTGCTGCAGTTCTGCTGCTGGAAACCGAAGGACCAAGGCCACCTGTGCCATATAACCTGAAATTCCATTCCCCTGACCACCTCATTTCAATCTTCACCATTCCATTCTACAGAGTAGGCTCTGAAAACCAAAGCCATGTATACTGAATCTCTTTAAAAAGAATGTTATAGAATTGTGTGAAATAAACTGGGTGGGTGGAGTAAACTCAAACAGTTGAGCAAACAAAGCGACCTTGAAAATTGAAACACAGGGTGCTTTCTAAGATGTTCACCTAGAAGAGCGCCGCCCAGGCCCTCAGTCTGCACTCAACTCCGCTTTCTCTGTCTCCCATACTAACTCCTCAGGAGCCGAGGCCTGCAGAAGTCTAAGGTCTAAAACAAAAAGCCACCACTGGTTTAGATCCTCCTATAAATCTGGCCTTATGGCTCTTCCGCCAAACAAATCCTAGAAAGCCCCGAGACCTGTACCACAGGCAAAGATCAGATCTCATTGGTTCAATCTAGAGCCCAGGAGAAGTGCCCTGTTACTTTCTCTAATGTGGTATGGCTGACCATAGTATTCCTGCCAGTGGCCCATGGTGAAAATGATGACAAGGACCCCACAGGACATACCACCCCAAGGAGCAAGACGATCCTGGACTGGCCCTATTACTTTTGCTGTAGTCATGGATTAGGGGTACCACAGGGAAAAAGGTTCCAAGGGAGACTCAAACCACTTGTGACTGGGCTCCTCACTGCCAATATCTGTCCTCTAAGCCACACTGGCCATTATTCCACCCTCCCCCACTCAGGGCCTGACCTGGTTCTTGTCTACTGTGGGGGGACCAGCCGGCAGTTCCCCAGGAGCCTGACTCCTCCCTGCTGCCTCCTCTCCCACACCCTCCGGACCACCTTCTGGTCTGAAGGCCCCACTATCCTGTGTCCTCCTACCACCCCCCCTCAGGGTGTTGCTGCTCCTTCCTCCTGTGGGGGTGGGGGCTCTTCTGCCCATTTCACAATAGCATCCTGCCTCCTCGTGGGCACCTGTCCTTCTGGGAGTATCCAAGAGCTGTGTGTGCTCTTTTCCCATCTCTAGATCTGCCACCTCAGGTTAGGTGGACCCCAGCAGGTGCTCAGCAGCCTGGACTGCTCAATGGCCAAGCTCTGCAAAGTGGCCTGCATTGCATGGTGAGTCCAAGGGTGAGAACTCTTTCTAACACACTACCTTCTGAAGACAGAGGGGAGAGAATGTGGGGTTAGCCCTGGGGCAGCTCTGGAAGCTGAGGAGGAGGGACTGGGGAGGCAGTCACCTTGGCAGGGAGGTACCAAGGATGGATGTGGAAGCCCCATTTACACCACACTCCCACTGTTCCAACTCTGTGTAGGCACTAACTGGGGGAGATGTCGGGGGAGGCACTGGCGCTCCCCTTGCCCAGCTGTCTCTCAGGGCCACTCGTGTGCAGGTTTGGTGCCATGCATGGAGATGGACTTCATGAATCAGAGAGCCCACTGCCCAGAGCTGAGCCCTCAGGAGCCTTCTGACCCCTTAGTTTGGGCTCAGCAGGGGCACTTCTGGGGTAAATCCCTTCATGAAAATCTTTCTCTGGCCTTTCTAACCTTGGCTTTCTTTGGGACAATTTCTACTTGAAAAAAAACCATTTAAACCTATTTTTTTTTTTTTTTTTTTTTTAGTGCTATCTATGGGTGGGCGGGGCTCATCAGTAGGCAAAACCCCTTTGGAAGCAGCAAGTTCATGTCTTTTGAGCTGAATCAGTTCCATGTTGATCAGAAACACTGGATGTGTGTGTGTGTATGTGTGTGTGTGTGTGTGTGTGAGAGAGAGAGAGAGAGAGAGAGAGAGAGAGAGAGAGAGAGAGAGACACCTCAGCCCTGGAGTAGGTCAGAGGGCTCCAGCTCCAGACAGACTTTCTTCTATCTGTGTGACAACAGGCCCAGGGTCAGGGAAAGAGGCTTGATGTACCTCAGAGTAGTCTGAGCTCAGAGTGAGGAGGGAGCAAGGGCTTCTCCTCCCGCCCCTTGATCAAACACAGCCAGAGCAGCTGCACAAAGTTTATTAAGCAAGTACTACGAGTGTGGTGTTCCACAGGCACTGTGCCTACACAGATCTCCACAGCCTCCATGAGGTAGGTGTCATATCCTTCTCTTGGGAGAGGAGGCTCAAGCGAGGTGATCATCAAGGTCACACAGCCACAGAGTAGGCAGAACCAGAATTGGAACTTAGGCCTGCCCTGATGCCTCCAGGGGAACCCCTTCTTAACAAAGAAGAGGAGGTCTTGGGTAATTCTTTGTTAAGATCCATGGCCTCACACACAGGCTTGGTAGGCAGTCCTGCGAGGGCTGGGCCCACGGGAAAAGATTTCCTGTTTCTTCTGGCAGCAGGTGTATTCTGTGTTTAGAGGAAATGCCTACACATTCATGGTGCATGGGTGTCTGTCTGGAAGGGAATATGGGAACTCTTTGAGTCTCAGAGCTCAATGTATTCAACATCAACAAATATCACACACACACACACACACACACACACACACACACACACACACACAGCTTGCATGCACTAGCTGTACCCAAGGCTAATTTTCTAAATATTTAACAATCAGTCAGAAAGGATCCCAGCCGTGCGCTCAGCACGGTCAGGAGATTGCAGAGTGGTCCTTCTCACGGTCACGTTTTAAAAACTACACGTAGGGGATTTGCCCAGCAGCTCCTCCCACATCCTTGTTTAGTTTGGTCCTGGGATGGCTAGCTTGAAGCTAGGGAAAGGGCTCCAAGATGAACCAGAGATTAAGTCCTTGTTCAAATCTCTGAAGCTAAAATACTTCCCAGACCTGACCCGCTGAACAGAGCCTTCTTATGGTTATACACATCAGTGGGTGCTGAAGGGGTCTGGGAAGTATTTTAGCATCCCTCTTGTAACATGATAGAAGGCTTATTTGTTTTGCGCATCCAAGTAAAAGTCAGACAGCTCGAGGAGGCCTATAAGGTTGGGGCACCTGGTAAAGACTTGCACAAATTGCAATTACCAGCTGCTTCCCTGAATCCAACCCAGAATCAAACAACCTCCCAGGGTTTCAGTTCAGCTTAAAATGTGCTGTTCATAACATTGGCAACCGATATTTGCTCCAGTGAAGCACACTCTTACATGATTTTAAATTCCTTCTGTGACTGAGCATAGGCTCAAATGATTAATCCCGTGTTGGGGATTTGGGCCTCTGTCATGCTGCCAGAGCCAAGCCACTGCAAGTCACTGTCTCATGCCTTTGAAGTCCTTGAGGCAGCAATGGTCTCGGCCCACCCCCACTTTCCCTGGCAAACATTTTAGCTGGATGCAGGATCCTGGAAAAGAAAGCCCAAATCCTGCAGTCTCCTATTCTGCTTGATATTCATTGATTCCATCGACCAGCATGTGTTTCGTGTCCACTCTGCAGCTTTATTTTCCACCTGGCCCATGGGGGCTACAAGGCGTGCTGTCTATTTCCTTTTATCACCTCTTATGGGCCATCCATGGGAGCCAGAGGGTGCTTTATTTGGGATAAATATTTGCTTTGCTGCAGGAATAGAGGGAGCTCCAAAGAGCCTGTCCTGGGTCCTATTTTAAGTTGAAGGTTTAAGAGGCTCTTTTCATCTCATGATTCTGATCCTCCGTTCACCTGTCCCTGTGGCATCCCCACTTTCTGTGACACTATCTGGCTCTCCCAAATCTCACTTTGCAGAGTCACGATGTTCATAGTGGGCACCCGACTTGTCCCAAGTTCCATATTGCTGAGACTGGAGCTCAGACCTTACTGAACCCTGGTCTTGAGCTCAGCATACTGCCTGTCTCTGAGCAAAAGGTGATGAATTATGATTGTGGGCTCAATTCCCTTCTTAGGGAAAAAAAAAAAAACCCTTCCTCATCCTGTCCTCATAGAATGACCTGAAACACAAAGCTGTGATCCCTAAGGGTCCAGGTCACAGCAGACATTTTTAGGACTTCATCTTGGCTGCAAAAGTTCTAGCATTGCCTTCAGAGGTGTGGTATCATCTGGGGTACAAAGTTCAGCATGCAAAACCACACAATAATGAAGGTGTTTATTTTCTAAGGTTGCACACTCTCAGGCTGTGTTATAAAAGAAAAACAAAAACAAACTAACTAAAAACTCCTGATTAACATATTAACCCTTGAAGATATAAAAGCTGATAAAATAACCAACTCATTTAAAAAAAAAAAGATTTCCTAGTGATCAATTCTAAACTTTCTGGATAGAGTAAATGATTACATGATAACTTAGCATAAGTAAATTCTCCAAAGGAAATTGCCCAGAAGGAACGAACCAGACACACAATGGGAAGCCATTCAGCCTTCAACATTCCTGCACAACATCGATACCAAGACTACTGTTTGCTTCATAAAGATGTGGGCTCTAACTTTTGAGTTTCCTTGACATCTAAAAGAGGGAGGAGATAAAAGGGAGAGTCTAATCACGGTGTAATTTTAGCCAGTTGCAGATGGAACGTGGCCATCACTTGCAGTGGGGACTCTGCCCCCGGGGAAGATGAAAAGAGAGGACAGATTGCCAATAAGTGAGCCCAGGGATGACTCTAGCCTCACGGGGGGTGCAGTGGGCAGCTGGGGAATGGAAGATAGCTTCCAACAAAAACCACATGAGGGAAAATGTAGAGCAATTTCTTACAGGCTTTACAATTTTAAGAAAAAAAAAATCAAAAGCCAGAGTGAATTCTCTTTTTTGCTGTGGATTGGAGTTACAAAATTGGTTGTGTTTGAAGGAAGGGAGAGAGCTTCCTTATTATTGTTTCTATACCAACCACCTTAATCAGTGCAGGCAGTGTTTTGCGATGGGTCTGCCCCTCTGGAAGGAGGACAGTACAGTGCTTGAGGAGGTTCTGTATGTTAGGTAAGAAACTCAAAACAGGAGGAAGGAAGGAAGGAAGGAGCTATGGATGACACAGATCTCATTAACAGATGAGATAATTCCTTGAAGGGCCTCCTGGGAGATTGCGGTAGGCAGAATTCTAAAAATTCTACCTTCCACCCAATTTCTCACACTCAAATTCCTGGAACCAATGAGTATGATGATATACCATTCCTGGGATTATGTTCTGTTTTGTCATCGGGCACTGTTAAGGGTTGCATTATGTCCTTCAAAAAGAAAAGTTGAAGTCCTAACCTCTGGTTCCGGTGAGTATCACCTCGTTGGGAAGTAGAGTCTTGGCAGCTATAATCAAGGTGTGTCGGTCAACTTTTTGTCACTGTGATAAAATAGGTGGGATAAATGATGGACAAGGAGAAAGTTCCTCTCGGCTCAGTTGCAGAGGTTTCAGTTTATGCTGACTTGTCCCTGTTGTTTTGGGCCTGTGACAAGACAATATATCATGGAGGGGAGCACAGTGTGGAGCAAAAGAGCCCACCTCATGGTGGCTGGGAAGCAAAGGGAAGAGGCAGGGCCCTAATGTCCCCTTCAAGGGCATATTCCCAATGACCTAACTTCCAGAAGCTGAGAGGCAAGGCAGGATTCTCACCTAAAGGTTTTAGATGGAGCATGGCCCTTTTGACTCCTTGGTGTTCACTTCTAGACTCCAAACTATAATTTCCAATGCTTAAAATATCCCAGTTTGTGGCCTTTGGCTATGGCAGCTCCAGGAAACTAATACCAGCACAGTTGACCTTAACATGAGGAGACTGACCAGGTAGACCTGATCTAATGTCATGAACCTTAAAGATGAAGGAGGTGCTCTCTGGCTGAGGACAGAGCAGTGCTTAATGTGTAATTGCCGGTTTGAGGATGGAGGGGGCGATGTGGCAGGAAGGTGTGTGACCTTTAAGAGCAGAAAGTGGTCCCTAGCTACTAACAGCCAGCAAAAAAAAAAAAAAAAAAAAAAAAAAAAAATGAGGATCTTAGACCAACTCTTATGGGAACTAAGTTCTGTCAACTACTTGATGATCTTAGAAGTGGATTTTCCCCTAGAGCCTATGAGTAAGAGCTCAGCTTGGCCAACACCTTGATTTTGACTTTGTGATTACCTAAGCAAAGACTCTCACTAAACCCACAAAGACTCAGCTGCAGAAATTTGGAGATTATAAATTTATGCTGTTACAGTGCTAAATTTGTTGTAATTTGTTATAGCAGGAATCGAAAACTAATACAGTGACTGAGAAAGTTCAATGTCTCAATATGCTGTTTGCTTCCTCCCTCTTTACCCAAAGGGGTGAGAAAATTAGAATAAAATCAGATTTGGAAGAAAGAAATCAAAATGATCACAGATAATTCTCCCTTGCACATTACAAGGAAGGAAAAAAAAAAAAAACAACACCCTCAAAATGGCACCAGAAGCAAAGACAGAATTTGGTGACAAACAGAGGTGCCCTGGTAAATGTTTAACAGTCCATTCTGGGGGCAAAGGAAAAAGCCCCAGTTAGCAGCACTTGCCAGTTTCCATGTGTGAATGCTGTGATCATGGCCAATTTCAAACGAGTGGCTCACAAAACTCCTGACAACTTAATAGTAAGCTCCCATGCACCAGTACAAACTGGCTCCATGGAAACATAGAGTTTCACAAAGCAAAGGGAGAGACGTGGTCTTGAAGGACTTCAGGTGGAGTTGGAAGAAGGAGAGGAGGAGGCCCAGTCCCAAGTGCATCCACCCTCCCATGATGAGCACAGGGGCTCTGACTGGAGGCCTGACCTAGACCTTCTCATCAGTTCCAGCCATCTTGCCCTGGACAATTTCAGCCACTCACAATTCTACCATCCACATGCCAAAGACTCCTAAATCTTGACCTTGAGCCCAATGCCCATGTACATTCCAGTCCTGCCTAGCCAAGCTGATGTGCTTTCTCCTTTCCCATGGGTACAACAAACTCAACCTGCCTCAAGCAGAATCCATCAATGACCGAAAAGACCTTGGTCTCTCCCTGGTTCCCCACTTCAGTGTCAAGTGGGAAGCCAGGAATCCAGGAAGCGTCCTTAACACCTCTGTCTTTTTCCATATCAAACAAGCTGCTGTAGCTGGCCACGTGCCACTTAAACACAGAGAAAGGCGGGTAGGGACCTCCTATTACACCCTTGTCACTTTCACTCTCTTCCAAACCACTGAGTTGCTCAGCTTCTCACCGCTACTCCATAATTCCCATTCTTTATAAAGGAACAGTCCTTCAAAACTGTAAATCTCCTAAATCCAACCCTGACTAAAGCCCTGTGATGGCTTGCCACTGCTCTTACAAGAAACCCTCGTCCTTAACTGGGCATGAGTCATGGAGTCCTTACCTGACTCCCCAGGTGTCTTGGTCCATCCATTTCCTCATTCTCTGAGCCACGTGGACTCAGATCCCCAGAGCCCTTGACTCCCTCCTGCTCTTCTCCCTGGCTCTTTGTCTAGAAAGCCTCACTCAGCTATTGGCTCTTAGCCTTCATGCCACTTCCTCAGGGAAGCCTTCCTGATTTCCCCAGACGAAGGTGGGGAGCACTCGCCCTGTTTTTTTCCTTTGTAGCTTTTATCAAAACTTTAATCAAATAATTACTGACATAATAATTTGTCTCATGCCTGATCTTTCCCACCGAGTCTGGGGGAAGGGTCCCTGTACTAGTCATGGCTGGATCATCGTAATACAACAATGACCTTTTTGTACAGAGATGAGAATAAATAAATGTATGCATACATTTAAGAAATAATGATAAATGAAAAATATAGTATTAAATGAAAAAAAAAACATGTCATGGAATAGAATGTTCTGGAAAACTCCAGTTTTGTGAAAACAACATGAATGCATTAAGAGAGAATAGGCTGAGCCAGCCTCCCAAGTGTCTGCAATCCCAGACACTTGGGAGGCTGAGGCAGGAGGATCACAAGTTTGAGACTATGGATGAGCACAGGAGCTCTGGCTCTCAGGCCTGACTTAGACCTTCTCTTCAGTTCCAGCCATCTTGCCCTGGACAATTTCAGTCACTCACAACTTCTACCATCTCAGCAAGGCCCTGTCAGTGGTAAAGGATTCCTGCCTACAATATCCAGTACCAAAAACAAAAACAGAACAAAACAGAGAAAGGTGGGGGGATAGGCTGAATGAAAATCAGAATGAAGACAGTCACACCTATAATCCCAGTGGTTTGTGACAGGAGGATTGAGAATTCAAAGCAAGCCTCAGCAACTTAGTGAGGCCCTAAGCAACTTAGCAAGACCCTATCTCCAAAATATAAAAAAGGGCTGGGGATGTGGCTCATTTGGTTAAGTACCCCTGGATTCAATCCCCAGTACCAAAAAAAAAAAAAAAAATCAGAATGATAATGAAGACTGTTTTGGGATTATGAGTAATTTTTGTCCTACCCTCTATCTATATTTATATGTTCAGATTCTCCAAAAAAGCATTTGTTTTATAATCATAAAAAAAAAACCCAGAGTGCATTATGTTTTAGGCACAGAAGAAAAGGGCATCATGTCTGAGGTTAAAGAACAGAGGAGGGTCCTGCCCTTCTCCATTCTGCAGTTATCAGCAGGTCACTAAATAAATGAGTGTCCTCACAGCACACGGGTGGCAGCTTCAGGTCCTTGTGGGCAGACAGCTGTGTCCCAGAAGTTGCTGGCACCAGCAGGAGCCTGAGACAAGGTTTTCTTCCTGGAGTCTAACTAGCTCAGATGACAAACAACAAGAGAAGAGAAGCCCTCCTTGCAGTTTCTTCTTAATCAAAGCCCGGGGGAGATTCCTAGCCATTAAGCAGGATTTTTATTTCCATTGGGATGAAGATATTTTAGAATAAAATTCTCTCTTATTCTTAGGAATGAATTTTTAAGAGAGGGATGCATTCCCTATAGCTGCCTGATTTTTTCTTTTTCTTTTTCTTTTTCTTTTTTTTTACAAGTAGATGAGAAACGGCAACTCTACCCTCTATGTGATAAATTAAGGTTCCTACTAGCAGATGAAGCAATGGAAGGTTGTTTATAACATGAATACTCCTGAGGCCTGAAATCACGGCACCGGGGTTGCATATCAACGTCTGGCAGAAACAAATCAGTTGCAAGATAAAATCCAATAAACTACATTTTTTTCTCGATCTCCATCAAAAAAGCCCATCCTACTTGTTTGGGAATATATTCTTCAAGTGGATTTACTTAGGGTAAGAGAACTGCAGAGTTCTGGGCAGTGGGAAATGGGGCTGCCTGCCAATCCTGTGCAAGTGTGTGGGGGGGTCTCTTTTAGAATTGAGAAAGGATCTTTAACTTCAGGAAGACTTCACTGAATGAAAGATCATGATTATTACTCAAACTTGCCTCTTTGGGAAAATACTGATAATTATTTTGGAAAAAATAAAAGCTATGCCACTTCATTTGATTACCCAGGGATTAGTGACATGGGAAAAATATGCCTGTACGTGGTTATAAAGTTTATGTCCATGTGGAACCCTAACTTTAGTCTACAGAGTCTGTTGGAACCAAAGGTGGAGAGCTGTTTAACAAGAGGGTGACCTTGTTCCAGGGTACAAGCAAATGCACAGAAGGGTAACCTTAGGCCATGATTAGTTTCCTACCCACGAGACAGATGGGTTGATTCTGTCAACTTGTCACCCTTCAAAGTTGACAGCTCAGTCCTAGAGGAATGACAAAAAGGGACAGATAAGATTTGATGTGGCAAGCGGAAGGGGAACAGAAGAGATTGGAAATTCAATTGGGTAGACAGGAGGAGATGGAGAATGAGAACAAAAGTTCTAGTTTCTGATTCTCCACTTACTTGGAGAGCTCAGTGGCTGCTCACCACTTCTGGTCTCAGTTTTCTCACCTGTGACTGGGGGATAGCATCTGCCCAGTGTTATTGTGAGAGCATATCTGCCCAGAAGGCCTCCAGGGATCTGAGGATTGAGGACAGGCACCAACCAAGGTGAGAAAAAGTTGTCTCGATGTCCACTCTGTTCTCAGGGCCCAGAGTGGCACCTGGCACAAGTGAAGATGTTTAATAAGTATTTGTTGGAAGAATGTCTGGCTGGCCGAGTAAATAAGTAGCAAGTATTTCTATAAGCTCCATCTAAAATAAATTAGACGGGGCCTTTACAAAGCAGGCAATTCAAATACTAGTTTGGTTGTGTTTTTTAATAAAAATGAATGATGCAGCACACAGGACCAGCTCTTTAAGGTCTTCCCAACTGGGCTGAAGAATTTGGCCCCATTAGGTCCTTTCTGAGGCTGATCTGAAGACTGCTATGGAAGCAGTTCAGAATCTGCCTTTGCCAACTTAGTGATCTACTGCTTTGTTCTGATACTAAGTAGAGAAAAAAGCCAGGCGTGAATTTCAAAATGCAGATATTTCCCTGCCACTGTCTTGCGTTTCCATCCCTGGATCTGAGCTTCCTTCAGGTCACAGGAGAGATGGCCCACTCTCCGGGAAGCCTCTAGCTGGGATTCTGCCCATACTGCTGCCCACCCTCCACATCTCCTCTTCCCCGAGCTTCTGGACTCTTCCAGGAAAGAGTCTCCCCCTTCTTTTCACAAAGCAGTAACAGCCTGGCCAGCCTTCTTCATCAGTATTTTCAGGTTTGGAGCTTTGCTTTCCCAATTCCTTCTTCTCTGATCTTAATCAAAGAGGACCCTTGGCATTCCCAGAGCCTGCATCTTCCTCACCCCTTGCCAGCACCCTGAACACCCTCACAGAGAGGCAAGCTGCTTAGCAAGCACCAATATGGTCCAAGGAATCCTTAAAAGAGGCTGGGACCATTGAGTACTGCCACCTCCCCCCCCCACCCCACTATTTAGAGTGATGGCTCTCAGCTTAGGAAATGCGTCTGCTGGAGTTTACACTTCTTTTCTCCTGGAAAGGATCCATTTCCTAACAACAGGGTCCTTCCATGAAAGATTGCAATAGCTTCTGGGTTGCCAAACACTAAGTGTTTCATTATGGATGATGGGCCTGATACAATCACATATGTAGGCAACCGAGAGCACAGGAAGGACAGCATGAAGCCTCTGGTCAGCTTGCCAGCCCTGCCTCTGTCCTGGGCAGGGGCTTTAGGAGTCACCCGGTGTCCACTGACTACCAAGCTCTGAGGCAAGGGTCTGGCATCAATTCCAGATGCTGAGCATGATGGCGCACACCTGTCATCCCAGCAACTCCAGAGGCTGAGGCAGGAGGATCACAAGTTCAAAGCCAGCCTCAGCAACTGCAAGACTCTAAGCAACTCCGTGAGACCCTGTGTCTAAACAAAATACAAAATAGGGCTAGGGATGTGGCTCAGTGGTCGAATGCCCCTGAGTTCAATTCCCAGTACCCCCCCAAAAAAAAATAAATAAAAAAAAAAAAAATTGAAGGATAAATCCCAGTTGCTATTGGCTCAGACATGGTGAGCAGTCAAAAGCTCTAGTCTATTCATCCATACTTAGCAATAGAACTGATATTTGACAGCCCATCATATGCCAGGACCTGGGTCAAGGTGTTTATGTATATTACTTCCTTGAGTCCTCAAAATAAGCCTTTGAAGCAGGCACCAATATCATCTCTGTTTTCCGGTTGGGGGAACTAAGGCTAAGTGGGGTTAACTAATTTATCTATGGTCACTGAATTAGTAAGTGTCATGGTTGCCTGGCCCACAGTGCTGCTAACTAATAGACAGTAGTAGCCCATGCCAACACTCCAGACCCAGTGGTTCTACACAAAACCATTTGTTGTCAGCAGACATTAACAAAAGCCACTGACCCCAAAAGACCCAATGGCAAGCCAAATGAGATCTTGTCTGTTTCTATATAAGAAATTACCTTTCAAGCCCCAAGGGTGTGTGCCTGAATATTCCCAGGTTGTGCTCATGTGGTGCCTTCCCATCAGCTCTCCATGATTAATTTACCTCTCCAGAGTTTATTATTGGACCTACCTGGCAATGTCTTCAGCCCTCCCTGAGATCAGACCACACAGGCTTTCGGGAAGATCAATTTTCCTAGCAGAAGGAAAAGCCATAGGCTCAACTCCCTTCCCAGAGTTTATCATCTGCTCCCAGAGAAATGGGAGAAAACCAAACATTTTAAAGGTAGATAGGAATAAAACGTAATGTGTAGACTGAGGGTACTATCTTCAAAGAGCCCAGGAAGTCCTTTCTGGAAAGTAGGAAGCACTGTGATTCTGACCCCATGTCTGCTAGTGTGTCAGCTCAATGCACCCAGAACAGAGTCAGAGCTGAAGCTGAACTCCACACTACAAGGCCTCTGCTGTTCATCTCCTCTGGCCTCAGAAACCATCTGTGACATAGGGATGGGAAACCAGCTCTCTGTCAAAGAAGCTCTGGGAGGGATCATTCACAGAAGACACTCTATTTTTCTTGTCCTTTTTTCGGGGGTGGGGGTGATGCTAGGATTAAACCCAGGGTCTTGCTTTTACTAGGCAAGTGCTCTACCGGTAAACTACCTCCCCAGCCCTAGAAGCTATTTTTGTAATGACTTTCTAGCAGCTGACGTTTCTGTTGCTTGGTCATCTCTTAGCTCCAGCTCAAAGAGTTTTGTGAACGCAATTTCTGGGCCTGAGATGCATTTCCTTCAAGTCTCATCAAGGCCATGGAGTATGTCCTCAAGGACACGTCAAGCACAGCCAAACTAGCAGAAGGCCAGGCTCCTCTGCACCCACCTGACCTAGACTAGCCTCTCTCTACAGCATGAGTGGATGGGCGAGGTCCATGGTGTAGGATGTGATTAACTCTCTGAGATTCCTAAATCATTTACTAAGGACATCACATGGATTGTCTTTCCAACCAGATCTGAAAATCCTAAGGGCAAGGAACTGGCCTGCTATATTCATGCCATGCCCCTTTCTCCTCTCCAGTGGCCACTGTCAATTGCTGTTCTTACCACACTCACAGCCCCTTCTAAAGAAAACTGTCTCGGCCACAGATTCAGCTAAAATGGTGGTAAGTTTTTCATCACTGTGAAAATATCTGAGAAAAATAACTTAGGAAGGAAAAATTTATATTGGCTTACAGGTTCAGAGTCTTCAGTCCAGGATTGGACAGCTCCGTTGCTTTGGGCCAGAGGTGAGGTAGAGAACATCATGGTGGATGGGTGTGGTGCAGGAAGGCTCCTTGGCTCAAGGCAGCCAGGAAGCCTGGGAGTGGACCAGGGGAGGGAGGTAAGGAGGGAGGGAAGAAGGAGCCAGGGACAAGACGTAGTCTCCAAGGCCATGCCCCCAGTGACCTGATTCCTCCAAGCAGGCCCTACCTACCTATAGTTTCCACTAACCCCTCAAAGTCTATTCAGTTATAAATGGACTATTACTCTCCAAAAGCCCCCACCTCTGAATATTGCTGTGTTGGGGACCAAGCCTTCAACACATGAGCCTTTGGGGGACACTCTTATCCAAACCATAATAGGTGACTTCAGACAGCCATCTTTGTATTCCATGACGGTCCTGTGACTAGATCCAACTGGATCAAGGCATAGACCTATCCCAGAGACAGCAAATCCAAAGATTCCCCAGTGACACATTCCTAAAGATGAGCAGAGCTGGTTGGATTCTCTGTTTTTGAAACTTAAGCTTCAAAAGAAAGAAAACAACAACAAGTGGGAATGAACCAGACTGCACTGGAACTGAGACCTGGAGGGAGCTTCGAGATGTTTTGAGGAAGCTCGGAAACCAGAAGGGGCCAGAGGCAACCTGAGACCAAGGAAGAAGCAGCTACAGGTATTCAGAAGCTGCAGAGAGAGGGGACAAGACAGAAGGGGATGTCACCAACTGGATGGCCAATTCAGGGAGAAGAAGGAAGAAGTGCCAGCCCAGGTAGAACCATAGTGTGAAGCATGAGGAACTTGGGAGCCAGTGGCTTTGGATTTGGGTCCAGTTTTGGTGGTTTCAAAAAAATTGTAGTTTTCAGCATTCTGCAAGATCCCTGCCTCCCTGGTTGTTTTTGTCACTCCCTTAACTGAACTAGGAAGACTCTGATGGTATGAATTCTACAGGATGTCCCTGCTGGAGAGGATGCTGCTAGACAGAGCTATATTCCCCTTCCAGAGCGTAAGCCCAGGACACCCACCCTGCTTACCCCAGCCTCAGCCTTTCCCTGGTGCTGAGGCGCCCTGCTGTTTCTCGCCATGTCTCTCTGCCAGGCGTAGTCTAACATGCAAACTCACTGTTGACCACATAGGACTTTCCACAGCTCAGGGTTTCTATTCTATATGATACTAGTATCCAGGAACCTCATTAGGAAAGATCTATGGTCTTATGAAGAGGGCTTGGATCTCAGTTAGGTTGAAGATTTGAAGTTTAATCAACAACTATATAATACACTATTTAAATCTATTTTTTAGCTGAGGAACTGACACTAAAATGTGGTTCCTTTTTAATAATTTTATGTATTTGACTTTTATAACACATGTCATTCTATTATATTTCTATATATCCTGAATTGTATTTTAGGGAGCTCACATGTGGTTTTCAATCCCTTTTTAATTAGGTGTCATATGCTGTGAACAGATAAATGCACACATTTGTACACAGGTATATTCTAAAATACCTGTACCCTCAGAAAGAAGAGCATTGGGTTTTGCACAGGGTACTGTGATAGCCTGAGTTGTCAACAGAGGTGGGATTGGATTAGTAAGGTGATGACAAGGGACTAAGATTTTCTACCACCTCATATATCCCTTCAGAAAGCAGCACCTTTGCTAATGGTGTCCTGTAAACAGCATTTGGCTTCAATTATTCCTAATTTAAATCTATGAGCATGTATACCTATATTGACATTGTATATACCCTAATAGCATAGAACTGTTTCTTTTCATAAATATGCAGTGTTTACTAATTATTTTATGGAGATGAAAGTTGTATTCTTTTGAGAGACAGCAAAGCTCACTAATACAACAAGCCATGACACCCTGAATCCACATCAGTGATCCCAGTAGCGGCAGATACTGTCAACTTCAGTTTGCCCTGTGACTATCTCTACCGTCAGCACAACAGGGAAGCAGCAGGGGGCTAGTAGGTGCACTTGGGCAAACACGACTGAGTGAGGCAAATTGTTCCTATAGAAATCTTCTAGTTACAATTCCAAGTTCTCAGATGGCAAGGACAAAGGCATCCAAGCATCCTGACTACAAGCCCACAATGAGGGAGAACGGATGGCTTCTTTGTGGGTGGAGAATAAAATAGATGTATACCCTGCAGGAGACCGGGGGAGGGGGGTAAAGCGAGTGAGGACAGAGATGGGGTGGAGTCTGTACATCTAGATGACAAGAATACCTTTCTAAAGAGGACTCCCTGAAAATGATCTATTCTATGGTTCAGAAGAAAATTTAAGAAAAATTTTTCACCTCAATGGAGTAAAATAAGTCATAGATTTTTTAGAGAAGCAGAAACCCATAGAGAGGAGAAACATGAAAAAAATAAAGGATGAATCAAAGACTCAATAGACAATAAGGAAGGAACAACACAAGATCAAAGGTCAGGCAGCTTTTTGCAGGAGGCAGAAAAGTACAAGCATAACTGACAGCTGTTTTCTAAATGCAAAAGAGGAGAGAACAGTGGGTAGGGCAGGCAATGGAGTCCCTGTGCCTCCTGATAATTGTACACATTAAGGCTGGGACACATAACTAACAACTAGCAACATTTTTTTTTCTAAAGACTAAAGCACAGATTAAACGTTCTTATCATGTTTTCTCCTGGAACATGGTGAGCACTCCATATCTATGCTTACCCGAATAAAACACTGTAATAACAAGGATAAAGTACAAGTGGTTCTAGCAACTTGGCAAGAAAACAAAAAGATTTTTTTTTCAAAAGAAAGAAAATCAGACCTCCCTTAGACTTTTATTCTAGAATACAAAATACTAGAAGATGATGGGGCAACGTATATAGAGTTATAAAGGAAAATAATTCGATTTTAGCAGTATGGACAAGAGGCTGACTTTCATATATAAAAGTAATTATATTCTCAGATATGCAACATTCAAGACAACATAATACTCATGTGCCCTTCACTCAAAACCAAAAAAAAAAAAAGTATAGTATTTGTATAACTAATCTCAGAGGAAGAAAATTAATATCTCCTGAAACTATAGTATAAAAGAACCCTGAGTAGGCCATGCAACCCAAAATACAAGAGATAATCTCAATAAGTACTATTATGTTGGTGAATAGTGTTAAAAAAAATTGTCAACATTTTTTTGAAAGGAAAGACTAAAAAAATTTTTTTATTGATTTGGTTCTAACTCCCAAATAATTATAGAAAGTAAAAAGTGGTTTAAGGGTAGGGAGAAAAAAAATTAAAAACAGAAACAGAGGTTGAAGCATAATTAAGACGAATATATTTGGGTTCAAAAGAGAATATTGCATGGATTAGAGAATTAGAGGCAAATAAATTTAAAAGTCTTTAAAATTTTAAAAGGTAACTTATAAGAGATTTAAAAACAATAACCATACACTATAAAACACTGAAAGATGGTAAAAAAATTAATAAGAGTTCATAGAGAAAAATACAGAAAATAAGAAAAGAGAAAGGAAGTACAAATTAGAAAAAGGAAAGCTGGGAGAAAGAATTCCAATCATAACACATATAACAAAGTAAGTTAAATCTTCCTGCTATGAAATAAAGTACTTAGACTGGCCCGATAGTCTCTGTGTCTACTTTAAAAAGCAAGCAAAACAGACAACACAGAAAGATCAAAGGATGGACAGACGTAAATCAGAGCTTAGAACATAGTATGCACTCAATAAACATTTGTTGACTAAAAGAGAATCAGAAAAACCCAATAACGAAAAAGCAAGCTTAGTGACAGCAACATCAAAGTAGATATAATGGCAAACAGCATTCGACAATTTCGTATATTGGAAGGAATTGAATTTCCAAACCCACTTTTCAAAGTGAGTCACCACTGAGACAGGCATAAGAGAAATAAAACACCCAAACTAACAACTATAGCTCTAGCTCATAAAAAATAATACAAAGAAAACCCCCAGGTAGAGCAAATTAAACCCACTACGTTTAAAACAAAAACAGTAATATACCATGACAAAAGAGGACTTCTTCTGAGAATTTAATGATAATTTATTTGGGAGAAATGAATTTCATATGGGCAACAATAACAATGGCAATAATAACTAATGGCCAATACTTACTGAGGAGATATTAACAGCCAATTTTTGGAGAGGGGCTCCCAATTATTGAACTGAGGCATGCTTTAACCATTGAGCAACATCCCCAGCCCTTTTTATTTTTTCAAGGCAGGTTCTTGCTGAGGGTGGCCTCCAACTTATGTTCCTCCTCTCTCAGCCTACCAAGTTGCTGGGATTACAGGTGTGCACTGCCATGCCCAGCTTACTGCATTATTTAAAGGTAAGGAATCAAAAACACAAAAAGCTTAAGTAGGGCTGGAGACATAGCTCAGTGGTAGAGTATTTGCCTAGCATGCGTGAGGACCTGAGTTCAATCCTCAGTACTGCAAAAAGAAAAAAAAGTAATGCGTTCAAATCCCCACATCCAGAAAGCAGAAATGCCATACTTTGAACTCAGAAATCTCACTCTAGAATCCACACTTATACACTCTGCCTATACAAAGTTCAAAGGTGAGAGAGTACATGTTCCTCTTGACAGAGGCACTAGACCAAGTTCAGAAGTAATTCCCAAGGGAAAATTTCTACTGGACAGGAGAATGTGGTACTTGCTCCCTCATAATAAAATAACAACCAATATCAGTCTAATGATGAGTCCATCAGGGGCATTTCTTTTACGTTAGAATCAAGACAAACTCATGCTATGTACTATGACTTTATTTTCTGGAAGGTCTAGTCAATACAATTAAGTAAGAAAACAAAATACATAAAAAAATGGAAAAGGTGGCAAGAAAATGATTGTCTTTCCTGGAAAAAAAAATCTACAATTACTATTAAAACTTATGAGAGAATTTAGGAAAGTGCTATTCACAATATAAAGAAACAGAAAAATAATGACAGAAAATACAATGGAAAAAATCCAATAGAAACCAAAAGTAAACCAAAAAACAAGAGAATTTAAATGGATAACTAAGTCCCCTGACTGGGAAAATTCAAAATCTTAAATATTTAAATTTTCTTCACATTAATCTTTAATGTTAACACGATTAAACTTCCAAAGGGGTTACTTTTTGGAACGTAACAAAAATTATTTAAACTTACATGGAAAAAAACTTTCCAAAATGACATTTGGAAATGGCAGTGTGGTATGTTTTCTTACCTGCACTAGAATACACTGTGTAAGATGAGGGTTACTAAACAGTGGGCAATGGGAGTAGGGACAGATCAAAACTGAAAAATCCAGGAATATACATGGAAAAGAAAGGTAGCACTTCAAAGCAAAGATGAAGGGATCAACATGTCCTGTTCAAGAGGCATATGGACAACTAGTTAACAACATATAAGATAACTAAGTTAAATCTCCAACTCATGCAAATGTTAAATTCTCAATCCACTAGAAATGTGCAAACTGAAAACATGATATTGCTAAAAGAAAATACAGACGAATGTTTATCTACTTTTTGGTTTGTGTGTCAGTAGAGGTTCGACAGAGAGAAAGACCCAATAGGATGTAAATGTGCATGGAAAAAGTCAAGAGTTCAGGGGAGAGGGAGACAGACTGACTGATTGAGAAATTGATTGATTTTGTGGAACTGGCTCATGTTATTCTGGAGGTTGGCAAGTTCAAACCCTGTGGTTCACGTCCCCAAAATCAGCTGGCTGAATTCCTTCTTTGTCAGGGGGAGATTAATCTTTTTTTCTGTTCAGTCCTTCAACTGATAGGATGAGGTCTGCCTGTATTATGAAGGGTTGTCTGCTTTCCCAAAGTTTGCTGATTTAAATATTAATCTAGTTTAAATATGTCCTCATAGAAACATCCAGAATAATGTCCGACCAGATATCTGGGTACTGCAGCCTACCTAACTCAATCACAATTTGGAAAGCACTTTCTAAACACCAATGCAAATACCATAGGAGGGAAATTTGAAAAATTTGACTAACTAAATATTTTTTAAAACTTTTCTGTAACGTCAAACCCACCATTAACAAAATTAAAAGACAAGTGACATACTGAAAAAGTATTTGCAAACATATGCTGAAAAGTTAATGTCTTTAAAATAGAAAAAAATGTCATTTTGCAAATCAGTAAGAAAAAGAGGAAACATACCAATAGAAACAAAGACTAGAAAACAGTTAAGCTACAGAGAAATCAATACAAGTGGCCAATAAACAGATTAAAAAATATTCATTGTCATCAATAATCAAAGAGAAGCAAATTAAAACAATGAAATACCATTTTTGTTCTATCAAATTAGTAAAGATTTTTAGAAATGTTAATTCCTAGAAAAGAGTAGGTGAGGGGGAAATGACATTAGCCTAAATTTCTGGTGGGAATGTGAATTGAAATAACCTTTGAAAATGGCAATTTGACACTGTGTTTTGAAAGATCTAAAACTCTGCAGATATTCTGCTCTAAATTCCAACAATTTGATTGACTCTATGTTAATGGGGAAAATAGAGATATATGAATGAGGAAGAAAGAAGATATTAAATGCTTATTTTCCTTAACCCACCCATAGGAGAAAAGTCTAGCAGAATGGAACATATATGCAAATGGTAATGGTTTTTAATGTTGGGATGGTCATTTAAAAAAATATTTTTGTGTGCTTTGTTGTGTTTTCCAAATTGACCACAATGCAAAATATGAGTTTGAGAGGAAAAAAATTAAACCCTTTCTCAAAGCCAGGTTACAAAGGATATAACTATTCTCTGACCATCACAGTAAGGAACAAAATTAACAATAATCTTTGCATGTAGTTAGTGCTTTTCTTGAGTCTTTCATCAGTCCAGTGAGAGCCTGGATTATTAACATCACTTTGCAAGATCAAAGTACTGAGATCTCAGGAGACGGTAAAACTTTTGTATAACGGAGCTCTGTGTTCCTGGGCTTATCAAGTGCAGACCACATCCTCCAAACAAGGATGGTGTCCCCGCCCCCATCTCTGTCCTTTATGCTCTGCTGCTTGTCCTTACCATGTACCACATTCATGGTACTTTCCAAATGCTACCATTTGTTCTGATGTAAAAACCTACAACACATTTCTACCCCAGGGCCTCTCTTCTATAAGCCAGAATGTGCCCACCATTTCCTGGACATACAATGAATAAATGGGCAAAAACTGTTGCCTGTAGAGTTGGCCCCCTCCCAGACAAACTCCCCCCTCCACCCCTGAACAGGGACTAGGTCTTTTGGGCTCCTGACCCAGCACCTGGCACCTGGCTAGGTGCTGATCCAGCCTTAGAACCATGTGCAGGGCTATTGCCTGGAAACTCTCATGCCACCCATCACCAATGTGTGTGCTTATTCTCATCCGCTCGCCGCAACCCAGCAATGCAAAGGACAGCCCCGAGAACCAAGTTCATTTCAAGGTAGCCGGACTGCCACATGCCTTTCAGAGAAGGTAATGGCAGTAATAATGGTGGCTTGGCCCTGCTGGCATTTTACATACAATAACTAACTGTACTTTTCCAACCAGATATTATCCCTTCTTGCCCAG
This sequence comes from Urocitellus parryii, assembly GCF_045843805.1. Classification (NCBI taxonomy): domain Eukaryota; kingdom Metazoa; phylum Chordata; class Mammalia; order Rodentia; family Sciuridae; genus Urocitellus; species Urocitellus parryii. The sequence goes on along the minus strand of NC_135531.1, from coordinate 136,049,339 downwards.
CAAGTTGCCTTTTATTGAGAATTTTGTTGTTTAACAAGAATCCTTTCTTCCCTGAGAGGTGTAATCAGGAGCAAGAATTCAAAATAAGTCATCCTTAAGATCTTCTAATCAGAGAGAAGGGGGCACAGAGCCTTTGACCCCCACCAGTCACATACATTTCATTTTGGGCCTAATTATAATACTTAGGCAGAGAGGTAGGTGTTAGCCCTAACAGGGAGAGCCACAGAAGATTAGGGGTCAATTTTGTACAGAAAAAGATTATAGGAAATTACTCGAGATGAACAAGCCACTAAAGTAGACTGTGGGCACCACTGTTTTTTAAAAAAAGTAAAACACAGGAAAAGAACGTGGAAGGAAATAAGCCAAACTGAGTTTCCCTATTCTTTGATCAACTTTTTTTTTTTTTTTTCTCATTTTACCCCCTTTTTCTTTCTGTCCTCCTGCTCTTGCATTCCTCATTTTCTTTTTGCAGTGTGGTTATATTCCTTATGTAAGATTCAGGGTTTGGAGGAAGAGGTAGGTTGAGAATGCAGGTGGTGCCATGGGACGTTGGGACAGAGTCATGACCTGTGGAGGTGAGAAGGGCCGGTGTCTACCTGCTTCCCTGCCATCCCTGAGGCCTCTCTTCAACTTAACCAGCATCTACTGAGATGTGTGTGGAGTTCCATGGGGAGCACTAGGATGGGAACCCCATGAGTGTAGCACCCCAGAAGAGAACATAGCACATTCCTCCACATGTGGGCATTGAGCACACATCCACTGAGGATCTCCTTGGCACACGCATGGTGCTAAGTGTGGGTCCCTGCTATCAGAAAGTATGATGTCCCAGCTTGGCATGGTGGTGCAGGCCTATAATCTCAGATACCAGGGAGGCTGAGGCAGGAGGATGACAAGATCAAGGCCAGTCTGAGCAACTTAGTAAGACCCTTAGCAACTTAGTGTGATTTTGTCTCAAAATACAATCTAAAAAGGATTGGGGGTGTTGTCCAGTGGTAGAGTGCTTGCCTAGCACGTGTGAGGCCCTGGGTTCATGAAAGAAAAATATCTATCTGACATGATGGTGCACACCTATAATCCCAGCTACTCAGGAGGCTGAGGCAGGAGGATTACAAGTTTGAAAACTGCCTTAGAAATTTGGCTTTAGTGAGACACTGACTGCACAATGAAAAGGGCTGAGGATGTAGCTCAGTGATAGAGGGCCATGGGGTTCAAGCCTCACTATTACAATACCACCACCACCACCACCCCAAAAAAAAGAAAGAAAAAAAAAAGAAAATGTCTTTTTTAAAACCAGGGTTGCTTTTCTGAAGTCATCCACATCATAAACCAATGTGTGTGTGTGTTCTATATGTTCTTCCTTTCATTGCTCACAGCAGCACAGGATGAGGCGCCATTTTGGATAGCAGACAACCAGGTGCTGAGGGGGAAAGGTAGGCAAGATGAGTTCTGATGGGAGGAGAGGGTTGGTCTCTGTCTTTGAAGAGCTGATGTGGAGGAAGAAGGTTGCGCTGGCAGGGAGGACAGGAAACTGCCCCTGCTGCTTCCTGAAGGGTCACCTGGCAGGGCAAGAGTGGCGATTCATTTAGACCGTCTGAAATTTGTTTTCCCCTCTGTGGAAGGGAACTGCCATTTTCCCCCATCAAGTATGCGTGGTTCCTCTTTAGGGTCAGCTTATCCAGAACTGCTTTAGTGAAACTACCCCAATCTCACTCTGTGGGTGAAGCTGATCTCAGGGGCAAAATGTGGTCTCTACCTGATCCCAGGTACAGTCTTTCTTTCTCTGAATTATGGGTGTTCAGGCAGAGGGACTCTCAGAGATTTGGTCATCACTTGCTTCCTGCTGAGGCCTGAATCCAGTCCAATGACCATGTAGAGCCAGTTATTACTGACTTCCCAGTTACACATTCTTTCCTCCTTCCTTAAGACAGTTTGGTTTGGATTTTTGTTCCTTGCCATTGGAAATCAACTGATGAAGAATTGTAAGCTCCGTGAAGGCAGGAGCTCTGAGCTGTTTGCTATGTATCTTCAGCTCCTGTATGAGGGGCTGGCATCTAGCTTTTACTCAAAACTTCTAGGAGAGTGGATGCTCAATATTCTCACCACAAGCACAGTGGCTATGTGAGGTGATGCCTATGTGCACTAGCTAGATTTAACTGGAAACCCAAGATTCCTATTCAATTTTCCAGAAAATTTTGTCAGCATTCTTCCTTTAGCTATCCCAGAAAAGAGTAAATTCCCTACTTGCCATCCATAGTCTCCTGGGCATTGGGACCGGGAAGTCTCAATTTGTAACTGGGAAGTCCAGCAACTGGAAATCCAGCAACTATCAGGACAGGACTACCACAATATGCTTCAAAGCATCATGTTATACATGATAGACACATGAAAATCCGTCAATTTTAAAGATAAATAATCTTGAATTTTAAAAAAGTCTTAGTAGAATCCCTGAATGAATGATATGAGCGGGGACATAGCATCCCCTTTGTAAATCTGCTGTATTTTAACAGAAAAAATGATCCTCAATAAACATTATTTCCTTTTCCAATTTGTTGCCCATTATCCTATAAAGTCTTTCTAAATTAACTCCCAGAGAGGGATCCTATTAACTCTTTATTTGTCTATTAATGTCTTGGTGGGAATTTTTATTGAATTCCTTTTCACTGAGAGGCTGTAGAGGCACCCATTTTTTACTTTGTAAGTAAGATGATGGCTACTAGGCATTTTGGACACAAAGGGACTTCACAAGTCAACTTATCTGGTCTCCTTCCTTGGATTTATAAATTGCAGACTCATCCCAAGAGCTCGGGGCTGCCTTCAATGCAAAGAAAATTAGAAATTTTCAGTAGACACTGTGCCAACTGTTCCCTGGGACCCCAGAGTTTCCCTCAGGGACATACAGCTGTTGGGAAAATCTAACAGGGACAAGAATTCTATGGTGGGGCAGAAAGAGAGAGGTAAACTGGCAACTATTTGCATGCTAGCTATTCAAGACAAGCAACTGTCAGGACAGGACTACCAAGGGTACAATTCTTTCACTAGTCTAATTTAGTTTTTCATCGTTCTAAAAAATCAAAGTGATTGCTTCTTTGCATCTTTTGCTGAATTGAATTCCAAGCTTCCTATTAAATTTTCCAAGAAAATTGGTCAGCATTCTTCCTTTAACCATCCCAGAGGACAGTAAATTACCTATTTGCCACAATCTCTTGTGTACTAGGATTAAAAAAAAAAAAAAAACCTACACGATTCTTATCACTTTCCCTCATAGCATTATTTTCTCTGCCTTAACTCACCCTTGTAGTTTATTTTTGGGCATTCTCCAGCTTTTTCACATCCTGCTTACATTCTGAAAGCCGAAGCATGACAGAATGCTGATGCAGACATCTCTCCCGTGTGGCCTGCAGCCGGAACAATTTTCAGTAGCATCTTCTACATTCAATCTTTCAGTGGTGCCACTTTTTAAATTAAGCTAATTGATTATCCAATTGACACACTTTTAGCATGTGTCTGCCCTTGTGGCCCTTCAGAACTGAGGGGCTTTAACAGGGACATCCAGAATTCATTCTAAAATCCATGATTGTCATTAACAGAGCACACAACTCAGTGGGTCAATGAGTTGAAACTCTAAGTTCCTTGAGAGCAGGGATCACAGATGTCAGAGTCTGTTAACCCCTCATCGGGAACTCTTAGTTGTATTTTAATCCACTGGGTATGATTAATGTGTTCTAGACTAAATTGTGTTCATCCAAAATTCAAATGTTGACATCTCTTAACACTCAATGTGACTGCATTCAAAGTCAGATTTGCAAGGAGGTAATTAATGTTAAACAAGGTCATAAAAGTAGGTCCCTAATGTGATAAGACCAGAGTCCTTATAAGAAGAGACCCCAGAGATCTGCCCCTACAACTGCATGTCCACAGAGGAAAGGATGTAGGAGGACATATCTGCAAACCAAGGAGAGAGGTCTCAACATAAACCACTCCTGCCGGCACCCTGATCTTAGATTTTTCAGCCTATAGAACTAGGAGAAAATGAATTTCTGCTGTTTAGTTCACCCAGCCAGTGGTATTTTGTTACGGAAGCTGGGTCGACTAATAGAAGGTATTCAAGAGGATATTAATGCGCTTGTCGCCATGGCGGGAACTGTGTGGGTAGAGGATGGGTGGGAAAGGCCAGCTGGGTCAGGTGAGTCATGGTCACGGATAAAGGATAACGTATTAAGTTTTCTAACTTGTTCTTTATAGAATATGCATGGGTTTCTAGGCCAGAGAGATCTGGGTCTGAATCCTGGCCATCGTGCTTATTTTAAAAAACGACAGTGAATATAATTTATGAGTCTTGGTTTTCCCATGTGAAAAATGAGGTATTAATAGCACAGATCAAATGGTTTTGGTGTGATGATGAAACAGGTTGATACAGGGAGCCTTCTACATAATGGTTACATACTAAACAGCAGCTGCTCCTGCTATCCCTGTCTGTCAGTCATTCAAAGGTATACTAGGTACCCAAAAGTCAGTGGTAACCAAGTCTGATGGCAATTTCTCATTGGAGCTCGCAATCTAGTTCCCTAGACAGAGATTAAACAATAAAGAAAGCTATTTAAGATAGTAATAATTGCTACAAAGTGGAGGGAAGAAAGAGCTTCCTGAGATGGGACTTCCAGCCAGGGCCTCTCTGGGGCCACTGACCCCTGCAGGGACAACAGATGGTAAGAGACTCGCAGCCACGGCATGTCTGAAGACATATCTAGGCAAAGACCCAGGGTGGGATGAAGTTTCTTCCATGAAAGGGACAGAAAAAAGGGCAAGTCAATGTGTGTGGAGCATGGGGACCCAGGACAAAAGCTTCAAGGGCGAGATCATACAGGGACCTGGGAGAAGCTGGATTTTATCTTAAACATAATGGGAGATCAGGAAAGGCTTAAGATAAATCATGACCATTACTCTTGGTTTCCCAAGACAAAGGGAAAGGTTTTATAATGCCTGAAGGGTGAAAGATTAGAGTCTCTGGCAAAGCAAGAGAAAAAGTTCAGAGCAGTGTCCACTCCAACGAGTCCATGGGAAGGAACCGCTTGTGGCCTCACCTCATTAGAGATGGCTGTCATTCGAGGAATAGAGGGCAACAGGAACGCTGTGGAATTTGAACTTCCTCTAGCCCACACCTCTTTAGAGCAGTACTTACAACACTATCGGGCACATAGAGGACTCTCCAGAAATGCCAGGTGGGTCACACATCGCTTCGGTGAGTCAAATATATAGAACCAAAGGCAGAAAGGGCACACTCTCCACCACAGGCTCCACAAGCTCGTGCATGCATGTTGTCTGTCCCCTCTGTGCTGCCTGGCTTGTGGAGGATGTCACCCATCTGGGCACCCACTTGGACCTTCTGGTGAAGATTAGATTTCAGACGTCCTTAAAGCCCTTGCTAATTAACTCTTGCTAATTTGTCTATAAATGCTTTAGGTAAGGAATCTTTGAACCACTACCCTCGAGGATCCAAAAGGTCTCCAGGACTTCACCTCTTAACTTTGCTATGTAGTCTTTCCAACCTGTGGGGGCAACAGGACTGCAGCCTTTCCACCATTCTGGCAAACAGGCCCAGGGTGGGTATGTGAGCTTGAAGTCTCAAGGACTTTCATTAATTATTTATCCCTTTGGTGAAAAAAAAAAAAGAAATGCAAAGGATGCTTGGCAGCCATATAGATCTCCCTGTGCATTAGCTTCTCCTGCACATTCTACCCCAAACAGAGCTGCTGGCAGGGGATGCTTGGGGAGGCCTGGGTCCCTCCTCCTCTTTGCATTGCCACTGTCCATTCTGGTTGACCTGTGCCTGGCCCCCAGGGGAACAAGAAGCAGCAGAGCTCCCTGGTAAGGCAGCTCCTTTGTTTCACAGTGTGAATGAAGACATGCTTAAGGGGAATTAGAGCAAGCTAAATTAGGAGCATTGAAAATATCCTGCCCAGTAATGCGCCCCAGCTCTGGATCCATGGCTTTCCCATTTCATGGTGAATAGGGGAAATTTTTTATTCACTTTAAGCAATCTCCTCACGGTCTCCATTCTCCTGAGACTGGCAAACGATCATCAGTAACCATCCTGGCCTTGGCAATGATTCTGTCCTCACTAACAAGCTCTGTCTCAGCTGTGTAATTGCCAGTTAAAGAGCACCTCGTCCTAATTAACCTCTTCAGAGCATGAAAATAAAAGCATCAAGAATTTAAGAGTCCACAGGACCTGTGCACGACTCTTCGTCACACAAATGAGGACATTGAGTCTCATGTGGGTCATGTGGCTCATCTGAGGAGCACCTGGATCTTTAGATTGACTCCTATAACTCCAGTTTACTCCAGCAGCCAGCAGGAATAGTTCATATTCTCCTAACTCTTTATTCCTTCAAATAAGTCAGTTAAAGATGTGTTAATTAAGCATGTATTACATGCTCAGTACCATGCGGGGCACTAGGGTCTGGGGAAGATATAATATCTTGCTGACAATTTCAGTAACTATCCACTAAGTGCCTATCATATGCCACCCACAGGGAGGGCACTGGTATTGTGTTAATAGTAACAGAAAACAGACTTATACAGATACTTACTAGAGTATTGTACATATTCAATGAGGTGATATTCATGAAGGACTCAGTCTAATCTGTAGCCCATAAAGAATGATGGATACATTGTAGCTTTATTTGTTCACTCACCCACATAACCAGGGAGATGAAGTCACCCATGGAAATAAGGGACTGACCTCATTATCAATCACTGGCTGAGTGTTGAAGAAAGAACAGGTGGACAGAGAGGGAACTGAGAAGTCTTTGCAGAGATGGAACCTTAGTCTGGTCTTGGAGGAGGAAGAGAATTTATTCACAGATAGGAAAAGCCCAAATGTTAGCCCATTTTGTTGTTGTTGTTGTTGTTTAATATCACAGACTGGGTAATTTATAAAGAAAAGACTCAATTGGCTTGTAATTCTGGAGGCTGGAAATCCTAGAGGATGGTGCTGGCATCTGGCAAGGGCCTTTGTGTCTCATTGTTCATGGCAGAAAGCCAGATTTGGGCAAGAGAGGGCCACATTCACTCTCATGACAAATCCTCCCCCACAACAGCTAATATGCTTCTGTGGTACTGATATTAGACCATTTGTGAGATCAGAGCCCTCAGAACCGATTAAATCCCACCTCCCAACACTCACTATTGCATTAGGAATTCAATTTCTAACACATGAACTTTTAACATGTAAACCAGGGCATCCCATCTACACAGCCAGAGAGAAGGAATGATGCAGAGTTGGAGTGAGACTCTTCATTGGTGTTGGGATTTGGATGTGAGGTGTCCTCCAAAAGCTCAAGTGTGAGATAATGTAAAAAAAAAAAAAAGTTTAAAAGTGAAATGGGTTACCTAATCAGTGCATGAATCCTGGGCAGTAGCTGCAGGTAGGCAGGGTGTAGCTGAAAGAGGTAGGTTGATGGGGGCGTGCCCTTGGGGTTTACATTTTGTCCATGGTGAGTGGAGTCAGTCTCTCTCTCTCTCTCTCTCTCTCTCTCTCTCTCTCTCTCTCTCTTTCCCTGGTGCAATATCCTGAGCCACCTTCCTCCATCATACTCTTCCGCCATGTTTTGCCTCACCTCAGGCTCAGAGCAATGAAGCTGGCCATCTATGGACTGAGACCATTTTTAGTGTAAAAAAAATTTTTTCCTCAAAATTGTTCTTGTCAGGTCATTTGGTTGCATTAGTGAAAAGGCTGACTAAAAAGGTTGGAGAGGAAGGGTGAGGAGTAACCTGTAATGTCCTAGAAATTGGGGCAGGAAAACCAGTGGTGATTCCCATTGATCCCTGGCCACTGAGACCTCCACATGAGTTGGCTTATCACACACACTTCAATCCCAAACCAAGCTGGCCCAGTGTGAGAAAATGACGTGTGTGGACAAGTTGTGGAGTGCAGCTGTGTCAGCAAGGGTCAAGAAGGCTCAGAGGAAGGCTTTTTCAGGGGCTGAGGATGAGACCTGACCATGTGGGAGCAGTGGGTGGGGAGGGTGGATGTAAAGGAGGAGAAGGAGCAGAGCTTCTGGCCATCCTGGATGCTGCAGGAGGGACCAAGAAGAGCTTGTGAATGGCTGAGGTTTTGAGCTTGGTTGATGGACTTGCCAATTGGTTTCTTTTGTCTCAACAGGGCTCTGAGGAGGAATTTTCCCAACAGAGGGACAACTGGCAGCAAGCTGCTCAGCAAAAGCTCAGAAACCAAAATTACTGTGGACAGGGATGAATCCAGAGTACATCGCTCTGACCAGAGGACTGCATCCGCATGTGCTGCTCCCTGCAAAAACTACTAATGTGCCGCTTCATAGTCCCCGCATGTCCCCACTGCCTCTTGCTTTGTTTCTACGCTGCTGGAAAATGAGAGGTTTCAGTGGAAGATGAAAAATTATCCTTTATTTTGATTCTGTGTTTGAACTTCTTCCGCTTTTCTGAAAATCAAGGGGGTATATTTTGGTACTCAGTCTAACGTGTGGCTGACAGGATCAGAGAATCAAAAATTAGTCAAGGTTCCAGAAAGACTGATGTAGATTCACACCTCACAGAGACACATCACTCTCACCAAAAAGGACTTCTGCATCCTCATGAGGATCAGGCTTCACCACGAAATCAGGTGGGGTCAGCAAGCACCCATTCTCGCATCCTGTAGCCATAACACCCCCCTCTCACATGTAGACAAGGAAAAGTGTTTGCTGCCTTACTTTCCAATATTATGAGCATTCCAGACACACAGCACTGTTAAACAACCAGCAGACCAGGACTGATCCTGGAAGAGCTAAACACAGCCGAGGAAACACAGAGTACCAAGAGTCATTCATGTTTTTTATAGATTTCCCCAATATTTCTCACTTAGAAACAACAAGGATACCAAAAAACAAATCGAAACAAAACAAAAACTAAACTAAACATAGCATGCCCAGATTGAGTGACTCTAGAGAGATAACCAGCAGGTGCACTGTCCAGCCAGGTGCATCAGCTCTTGGCCCAGGTAAGAGGATCCTAGGGACCCCCTGATGTCTGCAGCACAGCACTGCAGCCCTGGCCTTGCTTGGTCTTTATCCTCCCCATTTTCAGGAACACTGTCCCCTAGCCCATGAGTATGTTAAGACTCAAATCTCATTAGATCTAATGGTGCATGTTGGGAACCAGGGTCACTCCTGGCTTAGTCCAAGCACTATGGCATAATCTTCACAGTATCTGCTCATCATCTCAGGGACTTGGTTAATGATGCACATCGAGGAACAGGCGGAATGTGGTTGCAGGTAAAATACTCTGCCCTCTCATACTTTTTCAGTAATAATTCCAATATACACCATCGTGGCCCCAGGAAATAATTCGCCTTTAACAAAGGAGGCATGTCCCTGCAGGAAGGTGAGCTGCCCATCCAGCTTTACAGTGGCACACCAAGCTTGGCACCATCTTCCAATCTCTCTGCTCTCATGGCTTCCTCCCACATCCAAGTTCTGGCCATACTGAGTTTCTTCACTCAAGCCATGCTCTCTCTACCCCAGGACCTCCGCTCCTGAGATTCCTTTTGCACCAAACTCCCTCCTCTACCTGGCCCCTGACCTACCCTGTCCATGCTGGGCCAACTGTCTCTGCTCTCTGGTTAGAAATCCTGTCCTTGGAAAGATGTCCTGACGGCCCTGTCTGAATTCAATTCCCTATGCATGCTTTTATTCCGCATGTCATACTGCACTGTCATTCTAATTCACATCTGTGCCCCCCTGGGGGACCCTGCCAAGCTTGTCTTGGGACCACTGTGTCCCAGCACCTGGTACAGGCCCAAGCACATAATCCCGGGTGAGCATTTGTTGAACTGAATTGCTTTGGTCAGGACACAATGCAGGAGTGGTGCTGAGATGCCAGCAGTACTGTCACCCTGCTCCACTCCCTCCTGCAAGCCGAGGTCACTGTGCTCCAGGGAACAGCTAACTCCCTTGTCTGCATGACTCCTTCCAATTCAGGTGACACCCATGACTGCACATAGCGTCCCCAATGACCCTGTAGGAGTCAGCATGGCAAGAAGCATCACCTTGTATTTTAGAATGAGCAAACTCAGATGTCTAGCACAATGTCTTCTTCTTTGGAAAAAACCTGGACCATTCACCCAGCCTCTCTCGTCATTAGACAGGGCCATGTGATGAAGAACTCTCTATCAGTCGTGGATAGTGACAATGAGGGCCGTCTCCTATTGTAGCCTGAGAACCTCGTGTAGGCATGCCTCCGTGTCCTCTGCTGGGTTGGCTGGGATGTTGACACACTTGGAAGCCACTGGGATCCCTAAAAGGCCACGTGGAGGACAGCTGCCTCGACAATCGGAGCATCTGCCCAGAATTGTTATTTATTGCAGAATTGTTACTGAAATAAGAAGTAAACTTCTATGGTGTTAAGTCACTGAAATTATGGAGCCCATTTGTTCTTGTAACCTAGCACTCCCTACAAATACCCCAAGGCTCAGAAAAGACAAATGACTTGCCCAAAATCTTAACAACAAATGCCAGAATAGAAATCCATGTTTTAATTAAGAATCCCCATATGACTCAGTATGGAACTAGCATTCATCAGAAGGGATCGTATTCAGCTGTCTCCTTCTCTGTCTTCCTCCTAGACACGAACCTGATGTGATTGCAAGACCAGGAGCCTGCCTTAATAGCACTGTTCTTATACATGTAGGTTCTCATTATCTCACTGAGCACACACTGGTAGGGTACTTGCTGTGTGCTGAGCTCTGTTCTCATGTTTCTATAAATGCAAACTCATTCAATTCTCCTAACTCCGTGAGGTGTGTATTATCACCAACATCTCCATTTTACAGATGAGGAAACTGAGTTCCCCTGCCTCCCACCTGCCAGGGAGCTGGCAAGTCCCCAACTCAGACAGCACATTTCCAGTTCTGATCACATTCCTGAACCAACAGACTTGGAAAATGCTAAAGTTCTCTTCACTAAAGACTCACTCTTCAGGGTTGCTGGTTTTGATCTCTGTAGAATGGGGTTTCTTTATATAACACTATTCATCTATAATAACATTTTTTTTTCATAAAAAAGGAAAATAAAGTCATGAGTCTTTTTTTTTTATTAAAAGGAAAAAATCTTGTATGGTTGAATTTGTGCAGCCATCCCACAAACGCAGCTCCAAACCACTGTAAGAAGATGCTGGCTTTGTGGAACCATTTCTTTTTTCTAAGGCAGCAAGTTCAACCTTTTCGAGTGTGACACCCAATTTGCTTGTTTAGATTCTGTGGCGCTTTTCTTCTTGCCCTCCTCCCAATGCAGTTAAAACTGCTGTATTCTGCATATTTGGTTTTTTTGTTTGAAGCAAATGGTTTTGAAAATTCTCTGCCAGCCCTTGAGACAACCGGAGACACCCTGGGGGGCTATAAAACTCCGGGTGGGAATCACTGATCTAAGGGAGAAAACCGGTTCAGAAACCAGCATGTCAGCATCTTTGGAGGCCACAGCGGGCATTGGAGAGTGCTGAGGCCCTTGTAGGCCATCAGGAGCTGCGGAAATGTCTCCTACTCACGTGCGCTCTCAAAGTTATAACAGGTTAAAGATACCATGCACAACGGACTCTGGGCTCCTGCCCCAGCTCCTGTGTCCTTTGCTGGCCATTTGGGGCCAACTCACCATGCTGCAGTTCTCAAGAGCCACATAGAATCCTGAATCACCTAACAGGTTTATGTGCTCAACACTAGCTGAGGCAAATAAGCAGAGGTTTATAATCATGAAGTAAATGAAGCACAGAGTTCCTGCCAATCAGGGTGGAGTCAGATGAGAAGATAAGGCATATGCACTCGTCTCAGCAGAAGAGCTGGAGACCACTGTGTGGCCAGGCTGCTTTTCAGATGGACATAGGAGCAAGGACATCACCTGGCCACAGAGGCCCCTTCCCACAAAGTCCATGTAAACCGAAGATCTCTTGGCCAGGGAAAGCCTAGAAACTCAAACCCAGGTCCACGCCCTAGTTCAGAGACCCAGCAAGCAGAGCACAGTGTGATTCAGAAGGATGCATGCCTGCAGTGTGTTCTGTGTGTGTGTGTGTGTTTTTTTTTCACTAAAACCCACGAGCCTCTGCATTCTTGCTTCTTCGTGGTCAGGGCTGCCTGGGGCTTGGCTGCAGCAAGCAATGCCCAGGCTTGCATGGGGCCAGATTCTCCCATCTGGGAGGTGAGCTGAGAGGCTGGGGCCTGCATGCATGCCCTATCCTTCTTTGCCAGGAGAGCTAATGCAGCCACCTAACTGACCCTCTGCAAGGGGACTTTCACTGACCACTGTGGCATTTTCTCTTCTCACTATTTCTCTCAACGTCTCTCCATTGAAATCTTGACAACTTTCTTGCTAGCATATTCCCTTTAATTAACTGTCACCAGGCAACCCTTTGGAGAAACTGCTGCCCCTGGCTCCCCAGGACGACCAGTGAGAGGCACAAAGGAGAGAGGAGACAGGTGATTAGGTCCAGACCTCTGGCCCTGACCTCTGTGATCATCTTGCCAGGGAGGCACCCCTGTCTTGTGTTTTAAAAATTATTCCTACTGGTGACTCAGAAGGACTTGAGCATCCTGCTTCTGCTGCTGCAGACCTGCTGAAAAGAAGTAGGGCTGAAGCAGTGAGCGGTGTGTGGACGACCCCTCTAGGCTGAAGCCAAGGTCCTGTAAGGGAAATTCTCCCAAAGAACAGTTTTCTAAGCATGTCTCTTACTGTGGGGGATGTGCAGCCATAAAGGGACAACAAATTGTTTTATTGGCTAAGACTATAAGTTACAACCCAAAATCACCAGTGTGAGATGAGAAAATAGAACGGGAAAGATGATCATTTTCCAATCCGCAGTCAAGCTTTAGTTTACACAGACTTAGAGATGGGAATGGAAAGCATCGGTCTGCTCACACACAGCTGTGTTCTCAAAGGAGTGATATTGAAAGAATTCCAGTGAGCTCACTTCTGGCACCCGTCACCACCATATGCACGATTTCAATAATCTGCAGGGTTTTACGGTGGGAAGGAAAACCAAGCACCCTCCAGGTCAGGGAGCTGAGAAGGACATGGCTCTGGATACTTCCCTGTAGTGGAAAGATGGTGTCCCATGAATGTCCAGGTCCTCAGACCCAGATGCTGAGTATGCTCCATTATGCAGAAAAAGGGATTTTGTGGATGTGATGAAGGATGGAGCTTGAGATGGAGAAATTATCCTGCATGATTCTAGCAGAGCCATTGTAATTGCAGGGAGGCAGGAGGGTTAGAGTCTAGGGGAGAGGCTGTCACAGAAGCAGATGTCAGAGTGATGTGGAGCCACAAAACAAGGAGGCAGGTAGCCTCTAAAAGACGCAAGGAAATGGACTCTCCCCAGAGCCTTGCTCTTTCCAGCACTGCCCTGCATTTGTTTGAGGCCACACAGATCAACTGCTATAAATTACTTCAGGAATCCAGTCACCACACACTGCCCTCACTTATCCCCTCCGTGCATCTTATGAATTCGCAGCATAAGGAGAGTGTTTGGTGCAATCTCCACGCCTGAAAGTGAGCAGAGACAGCCTCCTTCCTGGATGTGGGGCACGTGGCAAAACCTCTATCATGGAGTTGGGCCAAGGAGGTGGGCATGGTGCCAATGCCCTGTTGGTAAAAAGCTCCCAAGAAAGACCTTCCTAGAGAGGCCTGAGACCCCTCCCACATGCCAATTATAAACTGGGATTCAGAACCTGGCCTTCTCCACCCTGTCTGAAAGGATGGCAGGGAAACACACATTGCATGGTGAGCACAGGTGGTGCCTGCTCTGATGGTCTATGTGGGAATGTCAACAGCAGCAGCGGCAGTGTCACTTACAGACATCCTGGATCAGAGAGGCTGGTCCTGGGGGGACTGGACAGTCAGCTGCCAGGAACACCACGCTCAATTCTGTCCTTTGGCCAAAGCCCCTGGAGCACTCAGAGAAAAGCAGCTATTCAGAGGCCCAAACACCTCTGCAGCAGTTGATCCCCACCCCTAATCAGGGGCATAACCCACAGACACTAAGTCAGCTGTGAAACTTCCAGGCCACAGTTCCAGGGACGTCCTGCCCAGCTGCAAACAGCACCTTGAGGACTAAGATTATATGCAATGGACCAAACCTCTTTGGTGGGCTTTGTCATGGATTAAAAGCTGCCAAAGTAACCCTGTGGTCATGATGTAGCTTGATATCTTGGTTTTAGCTGAGTAAAACTGACCGTGAACTCCCAGATCCATTTTTCTGATGTGACTTCCAGAAGTAAGATAATCATTTGTGATAATTTGTCCCAATAGCAATAGGAATCCAACACAAGCCCTCCAGTAAGTAATAACCTCCACCCATTTTGACAGAACAGACATCCTACAAAGCCCACTTAGGGGCAGAATAAACATTCTCTTCCTTATCACCTTCATCTCACATTGGAAATGAGTCACCCTGAGCTCCCTCCCCACAGCAGACAGACTAAGACCTTCCATCCCAGCACTACTCTTTCCTCTGACTCCCCAACCTACCCAGTCCTTGCCTGGATGCAGGGACACACACCTCAGGCCAGAACCAGTTACCCAAGAAAACAAACTTGCTGCATTTAATATTCCCCCACCCTGCAAAGTTTTTAAAAAGGAAATCCCCTACGGAATAAAAATTTGCATATTAAAGTTTAAAAATCCTCCCAAACTATAAGATGCAAAAATTTTAATATCCCTTGAGTTTCAAAACAGATTATTAAGAAATCCCTCTGCCATTTCCCAGCCAGCTAAGATCTGCTCTCTCTTCTGCAATTTGGTCCTAACCTGGGATAAGTCCAGCCACAGGGGAAGAACCAAACCCTGGGATCCAAAGTTGAGGTTGCCTAAGACATTGAACTGCAGTAATGAGTTCCTTATATCCTGATGTATTTCTTCATATCTCCCATATCACTTTCATATCCAGTGATGGAGTCTCTGATAACTCTATCCTATGTTACTATGTGACCATTAAATCCAGAACCCATAGGGTCCAGCCTACGAAGGAACCCAGGCCAAAGGTCCAACCTAAGTTGAATAACACAGATTCGTGATGCAGCCTGTTCCAAAACAGTTACTAGAACACAAATACAAAATTTATGGTGACATTTGTTAATATCCTCAGCCTCCCTGACTTTTCCTCCATGTGGGCCAACCTGCCTCTTAATGAGCAACAGGAGAGAAGACGGGTGCTATGGACTGAATTTTATTCTCTCCAAACTGAAGCTCTATCCCCAAATGGGACTGTATTAGAGTCAGAACCTTGAAGGTGGTACTTAAGGTCAAATGAGTATAAGGGCGAAGACCTAACCTGATAGAATTGTCAGATTATTCCATCACCTAAACGTATAGAGTGGCCTAATAAGAAGAGATACCAGAAATCTCTTGTCTCCACTATTTGAGGGAACAGCAAAGAAGCAACCATCTACAAGCCAGGTAGAGTCCTCGTCTGTAGAAACCCAGCTGGGAGGCACCTTGCTCTTGGACTTCTTAGCCTCTGAAAGAATAATTTTCTGTTGTTTAAATCCAGTCTGCAGTATTTTGCTATGGGACCTCGAGCATATTAAGACAAGAGGATGGAAATTGGGTTAGAAATTATGGGACTGAAGGAGGTAAAGAAGCAGCTTGCTTATTAATGAGAGTATCACATTGTACATATATCCCACTCCTCAGTTTATACCCAAAGGACTTAAAATCATCATATTACTGTGACACAGCCACATCAATGTTTATAGCAGCTCAATTCACAATAGCCAAACTATGGAACCAACCTAGATGCACTTCAACAGATGAATGGATAAAGAAAATGTGGTATATGTACACAATGGACTATTACTCAGTCTTAAAGAAGAATAAAATTGTAATTAGAGAAATTCAAATCAAAATTACTCTAAGGTTTCATCTTATGCCTGTCAGAATGGCAGGTATCAAGAATACAGACAACAATAAGTGTTGATGAGGATGTGGAAGAAAAGGCACACTCATACATTGCTGGTGGGACTGAAAATTGGTGCAGCCAATCTGGAAAGGATTATGGAGATTCCTTGGAAAACTAGAAATGGAACCACCCTTTGACCCAGCTATCCCACTCCTCAGTCCATACCAAAAGGACTTAAAATCAGCATACTATAGTAACACAGCAACATCAATGTTTATAGCAACTCAATTCACAATAGCCAAACTGTGGAAGCAACTTAGATGCCCTTCAATAAATGAATGGATAAATAAACTGTGGCATATTTACACAATGGAATCACTCAGCATTAAAAGATAATTTGCAGGTAAATGGATGGAGATAGAGCATATCATGCTAAGCAAAGTAAGCCAATCCCAAAAAACCAAAGGCCAAATGTTCTCTTTGATAAGTGGATGCTGATCCATAATGGGTGAAAGGGATGGGAAAAATGGAGGGACTTTTATTGGGCAAAGGGAGGGAGTGGTGGAGAGGGGGCATGGGAGCAGGAAAGATGGTGGAATAAGATGGACATCATTGCCCTAGGTACATGGACCTTGGACCTCTACATGTTTTAGAACCAATTTGTCCAAATATATATAAACAAACACCTCTGACAGAATGTTATAATAAACTAATCATTTTGAGGGAAAATAAACTTCTTACAAATATTGAGTTTCTTACTTATTACTTCAACAAAGTGTCGTAATTTTTTACATGAAGATACTACACACTGTAGTTATGTTCATTCTTGGATTTGGGTATACTCTTGATATCAGGTATTATGGTGTCATTTTAAGTTACATTTTCTCTTTGTTGCTATTACATAGATTGATTTTGTATTTTAACAACCTTATTAGAATGTTAGTTAATCCTAATAATTTATTCACAGTCTTCTGGGTTTTCTATGCCACCATATCATTGTGAATAATCACAGTCCTAATACTTCCTTTCTAATTTTTATGCTGTTTGTTTTTACTTTGTCTTGCCTTCTTGCACCATTTAGGGCCTCCAGTGCAAGTTAAATAGAAGTGAGATAGCACACAACCTCATCTTAAATGGTTTGCTTTCAACATTTTTCTATTAGGAACAGTTTTTTTTTTTATTTTTTTTTATTGGTCGTTCATAACATTACATAGTTCTTAATACATCATATTACACGGTTTGATTCAAGTGGATTATGGACTCCCGCTTTTACCCCGTATACAAATTGCTGTATCACATCAGTTACCCTTCCATTGATTGACATATTGGCTTTCTAGTGTCTGATGTATTCTGCTGTCTGTCCTATTGTCTACTATCCCCCCTCCCCTCCCCTCCCCTCCCCTCCCCTTTTCTCTCTCTACCCCTTCTACTGTAAATCATGTCTTCCATTTGTATTCTCTTGACTTACCCCTCCTTACCTCTTATATGACATTTTGTATAACCCTGAGGATCGCCTTCCATTTCCATGCAATTTCCCTTCTCACTCCCTTTCCCTCCCACCTCTCATCCCTGTTTACTGTAAATATTCTTCTCAAGCTCTTCGTCCCTACCCTGTCCTTGTTTTCACCCCTTATATCAAAGGAGTCATTTGGTATTTGTTTTTTAAAGATTGACTAGCTTCACTTAGCATAATCTGCTCTAATGCCATCCATTTCCCTCCAAATTCTATGATTTTGTCATTTTTTAATGCAGAGTAATACTCCATAGTGTATAAATGCCACATTTTTTTTATCCATTCATCTATTGAAGGGCATCTAGGCTGGTTCCACAGTCTTGCTATCGTGAATTGAGCTGCTATGAACATCGATGTAGCAGTGTCCCTGTAGCATGCTCTTGTTAGGGCTTTAGGGAATAGACCGAGAAGGGGAATAGCTGGGTCAAATGGTGGTTCCATTCCCAGCTTTCCGAGAAATCTCCATACTGCTTTCCAAATTGGCTGCACCAATTTGCAGTCCCACCAGCAATGAACAAGAGTGCCCTTTTCCCCGCATCCTCTCCAGCACTTATTGTTGTTTGACTTCCTAATGGCTGCCAGTCTTACTGGAGTGAGATGGTATCTTAGGGTAGTTTTGATTTGCATTTCTCTGACTGCTAGCGATGGTGAGCATTTTTTCATGTACTTGTTGATTGATTGTATGTCCTCCTCTGAGAAGTGTCTGTTCAGGTCCTTGGCCCATTTATTGATTGGGTTATTTGTTATCTTATTGTCTAATTTTTTGAGTTCTTTGTATATTCTGGTTATTAGGGCTCTATCTGAAGTGTGTGGAGTAAAGATTTGTTCCCAGGATGTAGGCTCCCTATTTATCTCTCTTATTGTTTCTTTTGCTGAGAAAAAACTTTTTAGTTTGAGTAAGTCCCATTTGTTGATTCTATTTGTTAACTCTAGCGCTATGGGTGTCCTATTGAGGAATTTGGAGCCCGATCCCACAGCGTGTAGATCATAACCAACTTTTTCTTCTATCAGATGCCGTGTCTCTGATTTAATATCAAGCTCCTTGATCCATTTTGAGTTAACTTTTGTGCACGGCGAGAGATAGGGATTCAGATTCATTTTGGTGCAAATGGATTTCCAGTTTTCCCAGCACCATTTGTTGAAGATGCTATCCTTCCTCCATTGCATGAACAGTTTTTGCTGCAGAATTTATCATTCAAAAATTTTGATATAATTTCAAGCTTAGAAAAATAGCAAGAAATAAGAAATTCTCTTTGTCAGGCTCATCATTTTCTCCTATTCATTTGTCACTTCTCTCATGTATCCATGTATGTACATGCACACGCGTGTGTACAGGAATGTAAGTGTGTACACATCGATGTATAAACGTGTACATTTATACCTTTATGGGAACCATTTGAGAATAAGCTTAATTCCTCATGTGCCTATAACCCTACAGCATACACTTCCCAAGGTCAAGACAAGATATCCTCCTACATAGTACAGTTGTACACAACAGCATTGTTACAATACCGCCAACCAACCCATAGTCTACATTTGGATTTAGTCCATTGTCCCATAAACTCCTTATAGCTATTTTTCTTTCCTAATCTGGTATCCAACCCACTGGTATTGCACCAAGTTGTTATGTCTCTTTAGTTTCCTTTTATCTAGAAAGTTCCTCAGCCTTTCTTTGTTTCTTGACCTTGATGTTTTTTAAAGAGGACAGGCAAGTTATTCTGTAGAATGCCCCTCCACCTGGATTTGTTTGAGGCCTCCTTATAAAAATTCAAGTTAGGAGCTTCTCACAGGAATACTACAGAATAGACACTCTGTCCTTCTCAGTACCTCACATCAAGAGGCACACGATGTTGGTTTTTCTCAGTACTCGTAGTGGAAGCTTTAACTGCTTGTTAAGGTGCTATCTACCAAACGTCTCCCGAGTAGAGATACGATTTGTCCTTTGTAGTTAAAAAGTAATACTCCATCATTAAATTTTCATTCTTGATTTTCAGAATCCACTGGTGACTTGAAGTTCCCTCATTGTTTCTGTATTTCTTACCTGGTATTTCTTATCTGACTTTTCTTGACACTCATATATTTATTTATTCATTTACATAAGCACAGATCATGGATTCCCATTTCATTCAACGTGTTATGCTATTCCAATTATCTTTTGGAGTGTTACCAGTCATTGAAAAGACTCATGGTTTGACATAACACTTATTAGCTATTTCTCACTGCTATGGTTTGAATATCAGGTATCCCCCAAACTGTAGGCAGGTGGGGCATGGCTGGAGGAGATGGGTCACAGGAGATGAGCCCTGAAAGGATGTGTCCTTTGCCCCCTTTCCTCCCTCTCTCTCTCTCTCTCTCTCTCTCTCTCTCTCTCTCTCTCTCTCTCTCTCTCTCTCTCTCTCTCCTTCCTGGCTGCTGTATACCAAACAGAACAATGCTCCTCTGACACGTCCTTCCGCCCTGACATTCTGTCTTGCCTTGGCCCTAGAGCAATGGCATTGGCCCACCATGGACTAACCTGTGAAACTGTGAGCCAAAATAAACTTTTCCTCCTCTAAGTTGTTCTCCTCAGGTATTTTGGTCACAGTGATGAAAACCTAACATACTCACGGTTTCAGTGGGTTATCTGGAATGGGCTCAGGGAGATGATTCTGACTCAGGGTCTGTTGTGTGGTTAAAGTCAGATGCTACTGGTGCCGGAAGAGTGAGAAACTGGCCAGCTAGGGGTTGTTGAATCTTAATCTTAGAGCCTCTCCATGGAGCTTCGCCACGTTGCCTCTCTTGGATTCCACACAGGATGGAAACCTCAGGATAGTCAAGCTGTTTACGTGGAGGTGCTGAGCTCCTCTGTGAGTGATCCAGCCAGCAAGATGGAATGTTGGTCACTTTTTAGACCCAAGCCTTAGAAGTCACATAGTATCGCTTTGACCACAATGACAACCTGCCCAGATTCAAGGGGAGGGAAGTAGATCTCACCCTTCCTAGAAACAAATTCACATTGTAAAAAGAATATGTTTGATAAGATATATCTTTGGAAAACACAATCTTCTCTGCTCCACCCTCTGGCCACGATTCACATCCCTCCAACACTCAATCCCCTCTCAACTATTCCCCAAACTATTAGTGAAACAGAACAGAATCCATGATCTTGTTATCTATATTGGGTCCAGATTCAGATGAGATTCCTCAGGTGAAGTTCCTTGGGTTCAGCACTTGGGTGCTGTCCCTCTTCATCTAAAGGTGTGTTCACTAAACAAGCGTATTCCTTCTGCCACACCCATTCTGAACCCCAAGGTACAAGTGTCTGTCCAGGCAGAGGGAAGCTTCTAAAGATATTTCCATTAAAAAGGGGGAAAAACGGGAGCCCCACATGGGATACTGGTTGGTGGCAGTTCTGAAATCCATCCAGTTCCTTGATTAGGACTCAGATCAATTGCTGCCAGGGATAATTCCCTGTGGTTCTTGGCTCCTTCTTTCATCACTATTTTCATCACTTCTGTTTGGAGTTAAGTGATTTCTCAGGCTACTTCCTGCCCCTAGGAGTTAGGGCAGTCAGGGGCCATTTTTATTGTTGTTTTAAAACTGCTTCTATTCAAATTCAAGCTTGTAAAACTGAAAAAAATCTTACTTACGCATTTTAATGCATTCATTTAAAATGTGCTCTATGATGGTTAATTTTATATGTCTACTTGGTTGTGTCATGATGCTCAGATATTTGATCTCCAATTTTCTGGATGTTTCTATGAAGGTTTTTTTTTTTTAAATGAGATTAACATGTGGATAGGCACACTTTGATTATATATCATAATTGTGAGTGGGCCTCATTCTATCAGTTGAAGGCCTTCATAGAACAAAACTTGACCTTCCCCATGCATCTGCCAGCAGATGGCCTTTTCCTTGGTCTCCAGCCTGCCAGCTGACCCCATCAGGTTTGGGGCTTGCCAAACCTCCACAGCTGCATGAGCCAATTCCTGAAAAGAAATCTTTCTATATATACACATCCTCTTGGTTCTCGTTCTCCAGAGAAACATAATACATAGTCTTTAGACAAAAGCAAGATTCCTGAATCTCTTTGAGATAAACCCCATTCATCCTGGGCTCTTGTGAAGGTGCTGAGGGACAACATCCTTCAGATACTAGAGGCCTTATTGTTTCATACCCTTCAGCTCCTTAGAACTTTCTGTCTGTCTGTCTGTCTGTCTGTCTGTCTGTCTCTCTCTCTCTCTCTCTCTCTCTCTCTCTCTCTCTCTCTCTCTGTTTCCTGGATGAAAGGGCATATGATACCTTAAATACTTCTAAGGTTTAAGTCTCTCATGGACTTGCTCTTTGCCCTAAAATCTTAATTTGCCATCTTTTGCCATCTTTGAGGAGCTGCCAATGGAAAACAGTTCTAGCTTTCAAACCCAGGGAATCCTGGCCCCTTTATACTTACTAGTTTACTCTTCAATTCACCGCTCCCCTCTCATGTTTTACCACAGGCAAGAAGCAGTCAGGGGGAACTTTGACTATTCTGTCTGACAATGTGACCTTCAGTTGCATATCTGAGGTCATATGATCCAGTGACTGTTTCTTACATTGCTATAGGGTCCCCTTTCATCCAGCTTCTAATAGCATTTCCCTTCCTGCTGGGAAGCTCCCCCTGAAAGACTCCTGGGGGCTCTTCAGGTGGAGGCTAACACTCTCGCTCTCACACGGGCCCTTTCAGCTGCCACCAGCCTTCTCCTCCGGACCCTTCCCGCTCCTTTCTGTCACCCAGTCTCCAACCTGGGTGTTCTGAGTTTTCATCATGGCACCATCTCACAGCCAGGTTCGCAGTCTATTATGACTCCCTGTTGCTATGCAATGAATCATCAACAAACCTAGTCGCTTAAAACAACAACAAACATTTCTCACTGTTCCTGTGGTCAAGTGTTTGGGGAGGGTACAGACGGGTGGTTCTGGCTCAGGGGCTGGCCTGTAGATGTTGCCAGATGGTGGCTGGTGTGGCATTTTTCTTCTTGGGTTCCAGGTCTCCCGTGCCATTCTTGCACATGGACTGGTTTGGCCTTCCTCAGAGCACAGTGACCTCAGGAGGCTTGGTCCGTGTGGTGGCTTAGGGCTCCAGACAAAGTCCTCAATTCAAGGAGAGGGGGACATAGGTACCTCTCTATGACAAGAAGGCCAAAGCCACATTATCAGAAGAACATGGGAAGATGGAAGATATTCTTGTGGCCATCTTTGGAAAATATAATCTGCCACTTACTTATTACTCCATTGTTTTTAAAGTCCAAAGTGTCCCGCATGAACCCTCTTGAGCTAGCTACTGTGTCCTTTGGACAAGTCCCCGTGATCCTTTTAGCACTACCTTAACTTTCTGACACAAAACAATGCTCTAGATTCATTGTGTACTTTTTCCTCCTCCAGAGTTGGATTCAACCATTTTTCCCCCCAGGAATCTTGGTTTCTGTTAGTGGAGAACCTGGGTATTAAGGGCATTCATTGCTACTGAGGGGTCACTTCTGTGCCTTGTCAGCAAGACAGGAAATGCCACACACACACACACACACACACACACACATACTTAGAGTTCTAATACTTCCAACTCAATGCCAAAAACAAAGAGTATAGTCAATACTTTTTTCCTTATTCATAATTCATAACAGTGAGAATTCTGGCTTTCATTACATGCAATATATTTCCTATTTGCTGTTGGGTTTTTAAATCATGTCTTACACTAAAGAAGTTCTTGCCTAATAATCTTTTCTATAATAATGAATGGAGCTTAGCTATTTCAGATGTTTTTTCCTGCATCTACTGAGGTGATCATATGACTTCCCTACTTAAAAATTTTGCATGATGAAATATATCAAGAGACTTCTATTGGCAACCAAACATATTTTGGGATAAAGCCAGATTTGTTATGGTTTATTATCTTTTATTAATAGGCTGCCAAATTTCATTTGCTAAATTTTGCTTAGGACTTTTACGTCTATATTTATAACTGGTCTTGTTTCCCCAAACTGTTCTTGCAAGTTTTGGTACCAAATTTTAAGTTAGCCTCATAAACATACCCAAATTGTTCTGTATTCTGGAATAGCTCATATGAGATTGGAATTATTTGCTATTGTCCACTGGTACAATATCTGGATCTGATATCTTCTGGGTGGTGAGATTTTTAGGTAGACATCTGATTCTATTTTCTTAAAGACTATAAAACTGATCAGGTTTTATTTCTTTTTTTTTTTTTAAAGAGAGAGTGAGAGAGGAGAGAGAGAGAGAGAGAGAATTTTTAATATTTATTTTTTAGTTCTCAGCGGACACAACATCTTTGTTGGTATGTGGTGCTGAGGATCGAACCCGGGCCGCACGCATGCCAGGTGAGCGCGCTACTGCTTGAGCCACATCCCCAGCCCAGGTTTTATTTCTACTTGAGAATGTTGGGGCAATTTTTTTCCCTTAGGAATTTGCTCATTAGAAATTTCAAATATATTGACAAAATAAGACTCTGTCATTAATTTCTGCAGATTCAATAATCATATCTCCTGTCATTCCTGATAAAAATATTCTCTCCTCCTCTTCCCTTTATTGCTCTTGCCGGAGTTTTGTGGATTTTTTTTTTTTTTCCAGAAAGTCAGCATTGGGGTTTGTTAATTCTTTCTATTGTACTTTTTGTTTCTGTTTTATCCATTCCCTTTTGTTATTATTTACTTCCTTCTACTTAATTTGGGCTTATCCTGCTACTACTCTTCCTGACTTTGTGAGATGGATGTTTAACTTGTCAAATTTGGTTCTTTCTTCTATTTTAGTGGAATTATTTGACCTTATGTGGTAGCTCCTACAGTGATCATGAATTTTTCTCCTTCTCACAGTTCTGCCAATTTTTGCTTTATATTTGTTGACATCACAATCCTTGGTGAATGTGCAGTATTTAGATCAGTCATCTTTCCTGGCAAATTTAATCTGTTATTACTTAGTGATCCTATTTTGTGTTTGTTTTCACTTTGGTTTGCTTTGCAGTGCAGGGGATAGAACTCAGGGCTTCTTGTGGGCAAGGCAAGTACTCTACCACTGAGCTACACCCCAGCCCTAGTGATCCCCTTAATCTGTACCAATGCTTTATGCCTTTACTCTATTTTGCTTCACTTTAGTGATTACAGTTGGGCTCTTCCTGCTATTTTCCTGGAATATTGTTTTCCATCCTTTATTTTCTGCCTCTAATTATTCTTGTATTTTATTTTATCATCATTATTTTTTTATGGTGCTGGGTTTAAATTCAGGGCCTCATACATGCTGGGCAAATGCTTTGCAATCACTACACTCTCAGTTCTTACCATTGTATTTTACATGTTCATTTTCTTCCCCCAAAGCTGGGCATTCTGATAACTATTATCTTTTGATTTGAATATTTGGTACATTTATATTTATTGAAATTACTGTATTTATAGTTAATATCTTACCTCATATACTCTATGCATTCTACTTTTCAATTTTTCATTTTCTCTCTTGACTTCTTTCTGGCGTTTTAAGTATTTTTCTCATTCCAATCATTTTTTCATTACTAAATTTGAAAATTATACTTTGTTAGTGGTTTCCCTAGAGATTTTTACTCTGCACTTATCAAAATTAAGTTTATAAATACTTATTTTTTTAATCATACAAAGATTTCAGGACAAAAATTCTGAATTTCCTCTTTTAACTTAGATGCTATAGAATCACATATGTCTTTCATACTTTTAAAGTTATAAGATGTAATTATTATTTCATGCAATTTGTAGTTAAATTAACCCAGATATTCTCCATGTACTTTGCTCATTATTTCTTCTTACATCTTAGATATTCCATTCTTATTGAAGATCTTCCATTAAAATTTCCATTAATGAAGATGTATTGACAAACCTTTTATTTCATTTGTCAGAAATGTTAATTTAAAAATTTTATTTATTTTATTTTTAAATTAGTTCTAATTAGTTACCCATGACAGGAGGATGCATTTTGACACATTGTAAACAAATGACCATAACTTCTTATTCCTCTGGCTGTACATGGTTCAGAGACACACTGGTTGCATACATGTATATAAGGTAATCATTTCTTTCTATTATCCTTCCTACCGCCACACTTCCTCCCCTCCCCTCACTCCCCTCTGCCCAATCCAGAATTCCTCCATTCTTCCCTACCCCCTCCCCATTATAGATCAGCATCTGCTTATCAGAGAAAACATTTGGCCTTTGGTTTTTTGGGATTGACTTATTTTGCTTAGTATGATATTCTCCAGTTCCATCCATTTATCTACAAATTCCATAATTTGATTCTTTTTTATGGCTGAGTAATATTCCATTGTGTATATATACACCACATTTTCTTTATCCATTCATCTGTTGAAGGGCATCTAGGTTGGTTCCATAGTTCAGCTATTGTGAATTGAGCTGAATAAACATTGATGTGCCTGCATCACTGTAGTATGCTGATTTTAAGTCCTTTGGGTATAAACCAAGTGGGAAAGCTGGGTCAAAAGGTGGTTCCATTCCAAGTTTTCTGAGGAATTTCCATGCTGCTTTCCATAACAGTTGTTCCAATTTGCACTCCCACCAGCAATGTATGAGTGTGCCTTTTTTCCTTCTCTCTCACATTCATTTAAAAATTTTTATTCAATGATATTTGATGATATAAAATTCTACATCAAAGGAGACTTTGCCAACTTACGGTTCTGTACAATAGAATGGCTGGCATCTGACTTACTTCCTGCTCCAAATAATCAAACACCTAGACAAATAATCATTTTAGCCTCCAGTCAGCAGACACTGCATGCTGCAACTCTGAGTGGAAACACATGAGCTAAGTCCCACCATCACTCTCGTTTTCTTCCTGAGAGGAGTTTTCAATGGGTTCATGGCT
This sequence comes from Urocitellus parryii, assembly GCF_045843805.1. Lineage (NCBI taxonomy): Eukaryota > Metazoa > Chordata > Mammalia > Rodentia > Sciuridae > Urocitellus > Urocitellus parryii. Next base: position 136,023,061 of record NC_135531.1, on the reverse strand, counting down.
CAAATTTAGGCACAGGGAATTGGAACTTAACTAGATAGCAGCAGCCTTATGAGGCAGATGAAAAGACCTGAGATTACTAAGGAGGCTGGAATTTGGAGATCAGAGTTCAGAACAGAAAGCTGTAGAAAAGGATCCCCCAAGTGTCTGAATAGGGTTCTCCTTGTGCTAAGTTAAATCCTAAACTTCTTGTACAGTAGCTGGATTCTAGGGCCTGGAAGAGAACTTCTCTGGGGTTGGGAGTGGGGCGTAGAAGCTGAACAGAGGTTTGACAGGTTGCACAGCACTGAGTAGATAGGGATTGTAACTCAAAATATTGAGACATTGGTAAACACCCTGGGCTCTCAGGCCGTTGAGATCCAGTCGTATAATAAGAATTTGACTGGCATTTATCCCTGGTTCCAGAAAGATCCGTCATGTGATTAGAAGGTTGGAGCTGAGAGCCAGCATGACCTCTGGAGAAAAAAGGAGAGCTGAATACTGAGTCTAGACATGTAGATCAGGAGGAGGTAACTTATAATCATGAGATAAAATCAGTAAGGGAAACAGAACCAGGGTGCTAACAGTATGGGCACCGGCAGGCCAAGGGCTTCGAAATCACTGTGCATTCATGAGGTAAAGAAAAGAGAGAGGATTTCAATGGATAATCTGAACCTACAAGAAAGAATCCAATGAGAATTCTATAATTCTAAAACACGGTGTTTAGTTTTAAGAATTCATAGACTAGAATCAACATCAAAATGGGCACCCTGAAGAAAAGGTGAATTAACCCCCAAAACAGAAAAATGGAAGACAGAGTAAGAGAGGTACGGGGCATAGTTTCATAGGCCTAAAATTCTATATTGACACCAACATTTGCTTTCAACACATTGAAGATATTATTCCACTGCTTTCTGATTTCCACAGGGAAGTGAATTTTAAGACTGTCTATAAGTAATCTGGATTTTCTCTCTGGTTGTTTTTCAGGTCATTTTGTCCTCATGATGAACAAAGGTGTAGATTTATTTTTTTTAATATTTATTTTTTAGTTGTAGTTGGACACAATACCTTTATTTTATTTTTTGTGGTGCTGAGGATCGAACCCAGGGCCTTGCACATGCCAGGTGAGTGCTCTACCGCTGAGCCACAACCCCAGCCCAGGTGTTTCTTTGTCCTGCTTGGAGTTTATTTGACTTCCTATATCTGAAGGTAGGTGTTGTTCTTGAATTTTGTAAAACTTTCCCCCAGTATCTCTTCTGCTATTGCTTTCCCTTGTGTCTCTCTTTCTGTAACCCCAAATGCAAGTGCTGTGGTCCTTTCAAACCTATTCTCTGTGGCCCACACTCCTCCACGGCTTTGCCTCCTGACTGCATTCTAGGCTACATCTTCCAGTTCTTTTCAGTTACATTTAATTTGCTCTTAAACACATGCATTGATTTTTTTTAAAGAAATTTCAATTATATCTTTCATTTCTAGAAATTCTATCTGGCTATTTTTGTCCAATCATCCAGATAGTTTAGGATAGCCTTTTCCTTTGTTCATCTTTTCAGTCACCCGGCTTATTTTTTTTTTTATCATACTATGCGTATTTTTAAATTCTGTATCTATTATTAATCCTACTATCTGAAGACTTTCTAGTTCCATTTCTGCTGGCTCTTACTTTGCTGTCTTGCTTTCCTGTTTGATTTTTTTGAATCTTGACTGTGAGCTCATCATATTCCCTGACTAGCAGAGCATCAAAATCATTTGAGGTTGTGTTGGAGATGGGCTGTTCTGGGTAAGATCTGGGTTTGCTTTACTAGGTGCCTAGGAACATTTCCAATCAGGACTGATTTGAACTTCATTCTTGGCTTGGGGCTTCCTCACACCAGTCATGTGAATTCCGCTGGAAATTCAGCTTGTGAGTTTTGTCCTCAGGAAAGAGATTCTTATCCCTACCTAGGCTGAGCACCAAGGTTGGATGTAGGCAATTTCCTTCACTTTTTTTCTGAGGGAAGACAGGACATGTTTATTTCTATTTCACCTTTCTGCTGGAGATGGAGCCTACTGGGGTCTGTTGGAGTCTCCACTGTAGGTGGAGGAGGATTTCTAAAAGACCCATCTGTTACAGGCTTAATTCCTGTCCCCCATACCCCTTGAGGTCATAAAAATTAAAGCTCAAGGTCTTTTGCACTGGGAAAATATTCTTATAGCAAAAGTCTGCTTCAGAGCCCAGATTTTCCACTGTCTCTGAGTTTCTGGCTTTTTAGGAATTCTTCACTTTCCTGATTTCTCACTGATGTCTTTAAAGGACCGCTTAAATATTTTATCTATGATTTTAAATTGTTTTAAGTGGAAGAGTCAGCTAAGGTCTCTACTAGATTCCTTAGAACCAGAAACAAACAACAAACACCCTGCACAAATAGTTCCAGAGTTTTCACTTTATTAGTGCCTATTCTTCCTGAAACAGTGGATAAATGCGATTTTCTAGTTGTGGTGAAAGAAAATAACTTGGCCAGCCTAAATCCAAGGCTTCCTGAACCAATGCATTCAGCAAGTGCTCACCCAGAGATACACTAGTTCCCAGTACTGGGGGCACACTTAGAAGACAACCCCAGGGCCACCCAGTTCCAAATGTGGGTGAATAATAAATAGTTAACCATGCAGGATAACCTAGGGCTTGCTCAGAAGGTGGTCCAGTGCTATGCTAAGCTTTCACATGTGGGTTTAATCCATGCCACTGTCACATGGGGGTAGACGAAATTATTACCGTCATTTCAGAGGCCAGAACACCAAGGCCAAGATAAAGTCAGTTCCCCAAAGTACATGGCCAGTAAGTTGAATCACACTCCGGATTCTTATATAATATAGGTATAATATATAATTTTAAAAACCTACTCTGAAAAATTGGATGATAGGAGATACATCCAACATGATAGGAGATGAGGAGAGATTGGAGGAGAAATCAGGAGAGCGTACTTAGGTAATGGTGGCTGGAAATGTCACAGAGGCACCAACTCACAGGCATAACGGATTTTGGCTTCTTTGCAACGTTCAAATGATGATTTTCTTACCCTTTTATATGGTGTGCCACATGATGTGGTCATTTACACTTTCAACACCTGCTCCCAGCTAGGAGGGCACATTTGCCCTTCTCTCCTATAGAGAAGATACTTAGAGTCCCCCATGCAGACCCTGGTAATCCTGCCTTCTTACTTTACTATTACAATGTTTTTCTAATAAACCTCCCTGGCTTCATATAAGTCCTTTCACAGCACAGCAGCCGAGTAATTGGAAATGATCAATCCCAGAGGCAAGGGCGAGCCTCACGAAACTGCTCACAGCACCACCAGCTCCGCTAGAGTCAGGCAGCGTGCACCCGCCTCCTACCTCTGTTAATGACATTTGGGGAAAAGCAAGCGTGGGAGGAAGGATAAATCACAAGATAGCTTTTATAAAATGACTAATAAAGAAATAATGGGAATTCAATAATTACCAATTACAGAGGCAAGAGAAATAATAAAAATAATAAAGCAGAAAATGTACAAAGCAAACAATTAAGACTATTTTATTAAAACAATACTTGTACTCAGCAAGCATTAATTCTCACCACACCAGGGCAGTGACTCTTTATCAGCTGAGTTTTGCACATTAAGGAAACGACACTGAGGGAATTCATAAGCTCCTCTAAGCTCTAGGAAGGACACTTGTGAGCCTAGATTCAAAGTTACCCATAGTCACGCTCAGGCTGAGATGTCATCTCTCATTAAATTCTAAATCAGCTCAGAGAACACACCATGTGGAATATTTTTCTAACACCATGTGACTGATTCCGGAGGATCCAAACAGCATATTTGGGATAAACACACAGAGATTAAAAATGTACTTTAAAAATGTATTTTTTTAACCCAGTGAACCAAAGTACATAAATTAGAGCTATTCTGGTCTACTGAGTCCTGTAAATGTATATTTAGATGTAACAGAATATCAGTTGGAAATATCTTTGGGAAGTAATTACTACTATACATGGAATGTTTTAAATGCTTAAAGGAACTGCTCCATTTTAAAGACACATAGCTGACCTAAGGAGGCTCACTTATTAATTACCAAATCCAGAGCTCCCTTGCAAACTTATAGCCTAGAGTGAATGCTTACAGATAGAGGAATAAATATCAGAAATTGATATAGCATGATGGAAGCTTTAGCAATGATTGGCCACAGGGCTCTGATCTTACGAGTGGATTAATCCATTTGAGGGCCGAATGGACTACTGAGAGGTGGGACCTAGCTGCAGGAGTAGGTCACTTGGTGTATGCTCTGGGAGGGCTTATGGTTCCCACCCCTCTCTTCCTCTACTTCCCTGCTACATGTGCTGAGTGTCTTTCTTCTGCCAGGCCCTTCAGCCAAGATATTTTCCTTCACCTCAGGTTCGGAGCAAAGTATCCATCTCATCTGGACTGAGACCTCTGAAACCATGAGCCCCCAAAAAACTTTTCCTCCTATAAGTTGTTCTTGTCAGGTATCTTGGTCACACTGATAAAAAGTCGACTATCACAGTAGATAAGGACTGCTTCAGCCTTCATGCTAAACGTCCCGGCTGCCCTTCCCCTTGCTTTCTTCTTACTGACATCTACTTCTGCTGTGCCGTGATGGTCACATTCTAGACCTGAGTGCAAAATAGGGAGCAGAAACTCAAATGCCTCCCAAGGCCACACAGATAATTTAGTGAATGTGGTGCTTTAGGAATTTCCACTTGGTCAGATTTACATTTAGAACCACGTCTACCACTTGGTCTCAGTATCAGGGATACACTAGGGAATGGTGTGGACTGAGGCCAACAGCAGAGCATGCATACTCTAAGGACATGGCTGTTGTCACTTCAGCCTTTGAGGCTGAATCAGCCCAGGGTTGCCAAGGTATCTCACTTTCCAAGATAATATGCAAATTTGGATATGTATGTAAAATTTCCTCATTTTAAAATGATGGCAATTCAGCCAAATTACGATATAAACGCCAAAAAAATTCCACAGGCCAACACAAATATAGTTGCAGGCTCTGGTCAATGGGCTGCTGGACTGAGTCTTATTATATAAAATAAATACAGGCATTTGCATGTAGTGGATGGAGCTGGAGAATATCATGCTAAGCGAAGTAAGCTAATCCCCCAAACCAGATGTTCTCTCTGATAAGTGGATGATGACCTATAATGGGGGAATGTGGGGAGAATGGAGGAACTTTGACTGGGCAAAGGAGAGGGAGGGAATAATGGGGACATAGGGGTAGGAAAAATGGTGAAATGAGATGAACATAATTACCCTAGGAACATACATGTATGACTGTACATGTGGTGTGACTCTATATCGTGTACAACCAGAGAAATGAAAAGTTGTGATCCATTTGTGTACAAGGAATCAAAATGCATTCTTCTATCAAGTATAACTAATTAGAAAAAGTTCAATAATAAAAAATAAAACAAATATAGAACAGAAATCAGATTCGGAGGTCTTGGGGAAGCCCATGTTAGTTTCCTTACAAAGAGACACACAGGCTTGGGGAGTTCCTCAGGCAGGATCTGATGTGGCTTAGTAGAAATTATGCAACTCCTGAAGGACCCAAAATGACTTTGAGGGCATTCTTAAGGAAAGAGGGTATGAAACTAATACACTTCATATAGGAGAGGCAGTGTAGGCAAAAGTCTCTTTTTGGCCCCTTGAACATGGGAGCAGAACCACAAAATTCCCAGCACTCCTAGGGCAAAGGGCAAGGCACTATTGGGCAGTTTCCTGCTCTTGCTACTCATTCCCTGGGCTCCAAACATACAGTCCACTTCAAGGCTGCCATTGTAACCTGGCCACAAAATGTAATTCTGCCTCTGTCCTCCAGGGGGCGTGAGAGAGGTTGAGTCTTGTGGTTCAGAGGGAGGGAAGAAGCACAGCAGTAGAGTGCTTGCTTGCTTAGCTCACATGTGGTCCTGGGTGCCATCCCAGAATCATTAAAAAAAAAAAAAAATTAAGCTAAAAAAAAGAGGAAGAAGAAGAAGAGGAGGAGGAGAGAGGAAGCCTAGGTTTGTCAGAGGCCCACAGTTTGGACTAGAATCCCCACCACTACTCCAAGGCTCTGCAGCAGAGCTTCCCAGTGATTGCTAGGAAGACATTCCTTTTCCATCAGGCATTGCTATAGACATGTCTGTGATCCCTAAGCTTTTCAAGACAGTCCCTTTACAAATGGCCTTGCCAAAACAAAAAAAAAAAAAAAAAGAAAGAAAGAAGAAGAAGAAAGAAAGAAGAAAGACAAGAAAAGAAAAAACCCTTGCAGACTCCCTTAAAGCCAAGGTTGTCCTCAGGACAAGGGACAAGGGTCCTAGGGAAGACACAACAGTGAAATACAGGAAGACCTTCCCTCAGGGGACTCTGAATGTTTACTGACAGTAAGATCAGCAAAAGAGCCACGAGCTACCTCAAATGTGCAGCCAACCAATTCACTAAGCCTTCCAAAGCCTGTGTTTTCTCATTGCTAAGACAGGGGTCATGCTATGTGGCCACATTGAACTACGGTTAAAATAAGTTAACTTGGCAAAAGTTATGGCTTGTGGCACAGGCTTTCAAAAGGGCAGGTACTTTCTCCTCCTCTAAGGCAAGAAAACAAAATATGTAGAAATGATAACAGAGAGCTTGGCCAGAACATTCAGTTATCCAGAATTCCCATCACTAGGAAATGGTGATGAAGTATCTAGGCTACACTGGACACTGTGCCATCCTGGAGAGAGGGGAAACCTTCTTCAAAGGCAGGAAGTGAGGAAAGAAAGGAAGAGAGCCTAGCAGCCTAAGAACTGGCTCAGATGCTCACGTCTGCCTCTGCTACTCATAGTCATGAAACCTCAGACCAACTGCTTCACCCATTCAAGCCTGTGAGCCTGTGGGGACCTTCCATCTGGGCTTGGGTTGTTGGGACTGTTCCATGAATGGTGGAGCTGAGAAGAGGGCCAGAACTACTGACAGGGGTCTGGTCACCATCATGCCCAGCACTCAGGAAGGCTGCCCTGTGCATAGGGTACACCATGAAGACCCGCTATGGGGATGACCTTTTGAAAACCTGGGGAGTGGGCGTGGGGATGTTAGGGACACCTTGACTAGAGTGCTCTGCAAACCCAGGGTTCTCTCAGATCACCTGCACAGGGTTGGCCACAGGCATGTCTCTCCCTAGATTCTAAGTGTCTCTGACCTGTGACACCCAGGGTCCTACTGGATCCTGCTATCAGCAGTGGATAAGCATCAAGCTAATATGTGTCAAACAGCATGTACACCTCTGAGATGGCTTTATTTGCTGCTCTCCCAGGACTCTCCAAAATTGAAATGTGAAATTTGGACAGACAGGTCAGCTCCGGACAGCTCCAACTTCCAGAAATCTCTTGGGGGAGAGAAACAATTATTCAATTATTTCCTCAACACACAGATGGGGCTGAACGTAGGGAACCACAAGGACATCAACAAAAAGCTGCCGTGCCACTTTCTCATCTTGGAAAGGTGTGCAATTTCCCAAGAGGCACTGGGAGACATCTGTCACCTTGTAGTCTGCATGGCTTTCCTTCATCCTTGCAAAGCTCACTTCACATGAATTATCTTGTGCATCAGCAGGGCTGCAGAAGACCAGGAAGAGGTCTGGAATGTGGTACCATTGAGTGTATTAAATGAGAGGACACCACAGGTCTGGCCTCAGCCAAGCACCTGTGGATGGTCTCAGCAGAATCAGAATGGAGTTCTTAGATCTGGTTTCAGTCCCAAGGACATTTGTAGCTATCAGAAATGACTGTGGAGCGGTCTATCTAGGCAGCATCTGAATTCGGAGGTTACTCGAATACAGCATTTGACACATGGTAATGGATGGATTTTTCTGGCTCTCACTGGCTCTATTTTAAACTGTCATCATTTTAAGCCATGAAATATGTCAAGTGATAATTAAAGCTCACTACAGAAAGGTACTGTGAAAAATGATTAACTTATACTATTTCCTCCAAACACAGTTTGACTATTCTGAATCCCCAAGGTATGGGATCATTACATTGACAGATGGGAAAAGTTACCTTTACGATAACCAAAACAGGACTAAAAACGGTGTGCTTTCCCATTGAGTCTTAATTTGAAAACTTCTATCATAAGCTCATGTTTATAGAGGAAGCCTACGGGGAGGAAGACAGAACTGGCAGTCATGAGCTCCAGCTCCACATCAATTAGCTGTGTGATGTGAGGCAAGTCCCTTGCTGTCTCTGAGCATCAATGTCCTCCTCTGCCAATTACCAATGATAACATATTCACTCTTCCTGATTCATGAGTTTTCTTTTGTTTTTGGTTTTGTTTCCTGCCCCCCCAAACACACACACACAGGTTTTCTTGAGTGTATTAAATGAGAGGACAGATGAGAAACTCTTTGAAAGCAAAAAGCAGCCTGGTAACACCATCCAAGTATAAGATATTCTGTTAAGTTCTGCATAAAGAGGGATAAATGATATGCTAGACAGCTTTATAAACCTACTGTCTTTAAAAAAAAATGAATAAACCCAAACCTCAACTCATTTTATTTTTAGCTGGTTTCTAAGCGTGAGATTGGATCTGACCTTAACAAATAAATGTCTCCTCTAGCCACAGGACTCCCATTTTGTGTCCAAATATGCAGTGGTTCCCTTAAAGGATAGAAATTCAAATGAAGCAGCCAAGCAGCTGGAGAGGAATGTTGCTTCCAGCAAAAAAGAGGAGAGAGCAAGCAAACACTAAAATTAGTAAAACAAACAGATCGAAATGCACTTGGATGCCCACAACTCATTTCCCAGCCTTATGGAATTTTTTAAAGGCCCATTTCTTCTGAACGTGAAGGTCTCTGTTTTTCTGTGGAGGCAGCAACGAGACGGGGCTCCTTCGCAGGTCCCCCCAACCCTGTGGCATGTCAACTGCAGAAGGAGGAGTCCACTTTTTGAACCTGAACATTTTAACCAGAATGGTCCAAACCTTGTGGCATTTCCACAGAGGATGTGTGGTCTCCTGCATGCCCCCCCTCCCCACCCCGCCATGAAGCCTGTGTTAGTTCTTTGATCACGTTCCTATAGTGTTCAAAGTACCTCCCCCCCAACCTTTTTTTCTATTTACAAATTAGATTGACAATGCCTGTCACAGAGGGCGTTGATGACGCTTGAATAAGAGACTGTGAAAATGCTTCCATTAAGGACCTTCTAATCTACAGAATTTATATTAAAGGAGGGAGCCCTTGGCTCCCAAATTGTCTTGCACACACACAGACAAATGGAAAACTGCTTATTCAAAAATTGAGTCCTGATCCCTCTGGCTATGGGGAAGGCCCCACTCCAAGCCTGAGTCCCTGCCTGCCCCCAGTCCCCAGATGCTTTTTTCAAAGCAGCCAGCCCAGGGAGCCCCCTGCCCTCTTCCCTATAAAGAAGGGGATCTCTTAGGACAAATGGAAAATAAAATTTTCTGACAATTTACCATTAAGGGAGGAACAGAAGCCACCGTGAGTGGAAGAATTTGCCCCTTTGCCTTTGATCCTATATGCTTTGGCTAAAGGGCCAGAGAAGAGATCATGAAGGAGGTCCAAAGGGACGGTTCATACTTGCCATCCTGTGTCCTTCACAGGGGACAGAATAACAGGAGACCCAATCATTGGAGGCAAAAAAGTGTCCTGAAATTATCCCCTAAGATCTGGGTTCAAACTCACCCTCCCTGGAAAGCTTCTGTGATCTGAAGTCAGCAGTTTAATCCCTGGGCCTGGGATTCCTTCTTTAAGGATGGGGAGAGAACACCCTCCCCAGAAGGACTGGGGAAGGTTTGCTGAATCTTAACTCACCCTGGAGGTGCTCACAATCCCCTGGTGAGTGGAGCGAGTAACAAACACCAAACACAAAATGATAAAGTAACTGGTAATATGCACAAAGACTTTTTTTTTTAACCTTCCTGTTTCCATGTCCCCTTCTCAGACCCAGTCCCAATTGTGACTTAAGGAGCTACCTTCTCAGGTCATGTTATGCTGACAACTCCTAAACCCAGCAGCATAAGGCATCCCCCAGCCCCAGTCATTGATTGGGGGTGGGGGGGAGACACAGGACTTGAGCAGAAGCCCTGCACTTTTGTGGGAAATAGCACACCAGAAGCTATCTCTCTTCACTTGGGATTTTGAGGTGGGATGGTGGCACACTTTATAGGGAGTCAGCTGAGAGGGGTAAAATGAAGAGAAAATCCAGATCTTTGGGTCCCACATCAACTGTGCCTAGAGCCAACATCCCTCGTCCCTGCTTAACCAATTATTTTCGTGCAATAAGTCCTCTTTTTTTTTTTTGAGCTAGTTCAGTTGGGTTTTGTTATTTGAAATAAAAAAGTCACCACTGACACAATGCACCACTGAGGGTCAAAAGGAGACCCCCTGCCAAGATGAGCATCCTCTCGAGAAAAGACCCTGAGGCTTCACCTCCACCAGAACAGCGGAGGAACTGCTCCTCCAGGCTCCCAGTTGCTTATACTGGGCAACTTCTCTCACATTCTGTTGAGAGTTGGCCAGCCATGGTGTGGGCACACAGGCAAGACTTTCTGTCCATAGGATACTCGTGCATCTTCTCAACTGACTCAGCTACAGTTGACCACAGCCTGGCGTCCCTGCACACCAAACGACCTCAGTCCAACTCAAGGGAAGTTCCATTAGCAACCAATAAACCCTAAGAACTGTGCCACTTCCCATGGGAGTTATTTCTCCATTTCAAACAGTCATTGTCCAACGAGGCTCCCAGATATTGCTTTTGAGGCAGTGAAGCGGTAAGGGCAACTGAGGGCCACAGAAAGAGCTGAGAAGCTGTGGCTTCCAGAGGACGGGACGGGGCAGGTGGAATCTGGTCCACAGGTAAACCAGCTTTGTGCACCATCTGATCATGCTGATTGCATTTAGACACCTGCCCACACCTTCTTCGGCTGGCTGCAACCTCGCTCGTCCTGGAAGACTGTAGGTCACTGTCAATATTCCACCAAGCCAGTGACCATCCCACCTGCTCATTTCTATGGTGCATGTGCCCTGACTGCCTGGGGAGCTCAGGGAAGGCTCATCTGCCTTTATATAACATTTAACCCTGTGCAAAATTTTCCTTGCCCAGGCCCTGAAACATTTCTGGGAAATAATTGGCAGCTGTAGTCAAGAAGCATAACTCAAATAGGAACATAGGAAAGACTAGGAGAGGAGTCACAGCACAGAGGATCTCCCAACCCTGGTCATCTGACAGGCAAGGGCCCTCCAGGGTCACCATGATTTTTTCACCAGAGTGTGTACTCTGGAAGACACACAGGGGGGAGACCTCACATAGCCAGCAGCAGAAAGGGCTAATGATTGGTGGCAGGGAGCCCCCAGAGTGGTGAGGCCAATCTGGGGAAAGAGAATGTTGGCAGCCCGACTAATTTAGATAAGACCTCTCAGCCTGCAGACTACTTCTAGTTTTGGCTGTACTCCTGCCAAAGCAGAGATTAAAGGTCTGTGAAGAGACAACACAGTCTGAAGACAATGAGAAGGCAGGTTTGACAGGGTTTCTTTCTTTCTTTTCTTTTCTCTTTTTTTTTTTTACCAATTTTTAAGAGATGAACTAATTTTGGTGACAAGAAGAGAATTAGAACATAATGGTCAGTTGGATTCTGCGCTTTGTTTCCTAATAAAGAAAGTGCCTGGGCAGCAATGAGACAGAGACAGAAACAAATGATTTTAAAGTCACAGATAATTAACCCCAGAGGCTTGCTGATGGCACATTAATATGCCAGGGCAAACAGCTTCATGAGGTTTGAAAAGGGCTTCAGTGTTTACACAGAGCAGATCATTTCAAGGGTTCCTGAAAAGCAGGGAAACTCTTCCTGGCTTGGGGGCCAGGCAAGGAATGAAGATGACAACCTGAACTTCTGCCGGAAATGCAAAGAAGAAAGATGAGTCTCCTGGGCAGGGAGGGGGGCCCTCGGCAGATCTTGTGGGACCATCCTCAACTTCTACCCTGAGCCTTGGGTGGGATGAGTATGCCTCAGATGACATTATCCTGTTAAGAGCTGATTTTGTGGTACTTAGGAATCTGTAGTGTTCATACCCTTGAAGGATCATGACTTCTTACCCCACAAATTTCAGATAGACACCTAGGTTCCAAGTATTGCAATGTCAACCCCCAAGGAGAATAAGACTTCCAAGGAATTGGAAAGAAGAGCAAGCACAGCGGATAGGACTAAATGTCCTAGAACTGCGGGGTCTACAGCCAAACAACCTGGAAGGTGCCCCATGGCTGTGATTTTACCAGGATGAGGAATGGAGAGTTTATAGAACTTGGATAGCTGTGGGATATGCCAGCCATACAACACCTTTTCAGTGCCCAGGTCCCCTCTATGTCAAGGACAGGGGACCCTGGAAAGAAAAGACTTGTCTCTTGCTTTTCCAGGACTCATACCTACCCAAAAGCAGAAGAGCTGCCCCTAGACCCAGGCTTCCTCCCTCAGATGAATGATGCTGTGGTCCTGGGTGAGTGGCTCCATCAGAAGCCCTGAGATGTACACCATCAAGTCCTGCTAAACTCACTAGGGGACAGGATGGAATAGTCACTTATCCGGAAACTGGAAGGCCCATGGATGAAAGAACTCAGGAGCAGGATAGGAGTGAAAACCCAGGCTCATGAGGGCTGTCTTATCTCAGGCTACTCTTTCCCCGTCCAGGTACCTATTAGGATGGCCTTGGAGAACCTTAGGGAACAGAAACTGGGAGTTGTTTGCAGCTGGAGAACCCTCTGGAGTATGCCTCATTTGGTCTTGAGGAAGAGCCCTTGTCTGCCATGGTCCTTGGGAAAGGCTGTTTCTTACCATTACAGAGCCTGTTATGATACAGTAATTGAAGGGTTTGTATCTGTGATGCTTGAGGACAATTTCTGATCCCAGAACCCAGAAAAGCCATGATCTAGGGGAAGAAGTTTCATTTGTGTTTGTCCTTAAGTTTTTTAAAGCACCATCAAGAAGAAGGTGGTTTGGTTCTTCCGATTATGACCTAGATGGTGATGTGACAACTAGAACAGAAAGTTAAAGAAAGACTCAGACAGAAGAGAGGGATAAGAATGGGTTAAGTTTAAGATAAATCTTCATGGAAAAAGTCAACAGGCTATCACATCCAAATTCCCATGTCAGTCTGTTTAGGGACATAAAAATGGACTTGGTGACTTAAGAAAGTCCTCTGCCAGATATGTAGATGCAAGATGAGAAGAGATATAATGAAAATTACCAAATCATGGAGCACCATCAGCATCGCCCTCACTGTGCCAAGGGCTCCATGGGCACCGTCACCCACCTCAACCTCTCGATAAGGCCGTGTGAAGGCCGTGATGGCATGACGGCCCAGCATCCTTCCTTCCTTCAGGGACCAAACCATTGCTGTGGTCAGGGTGGGGGGATTTTGCAAACCTCAAAGGAAAACACATGATCTCAGCCAATCACAGAACACTGTCCCACCACCATTCTCAGCCCCCGACCACAGTGATAGGTTTAGAGTGTGAGTCAAAACACAAGCTTGGCAGATCTGAGTCCTTGCTGGCATTCTTCGGCTGGCATTCTGAGGGAAATGGTTTCTTCCTCTAGGTTGGTGGACAGGCTGGACTAAGAGCTGAAGCTGCCTGTAAGAGGCCAGGAAGAGGCCAACATGCCAAGAGAAGGGTGGAGAGGGACAACGTGAGGGTCCTTGTATTAGCTCCTCTGAAAGCCCAATCCACCCTTGGATTCTGCACATTCATGAGCCTCTGAGGCTTCTGTCAGTGTAAGTTGGGTTTCTACAACCCAGGGTTGGGACTAATGGCCTACACTATTACTACCCCCATTGTTTTTAGAGAACATTGAGTAGCATTCCCTAAGTCACACTATAAGTGAGAGGTGGGATCCTACCACTCACTCATTGATCATGATGGACACTGAATGCTGACTTAGTCTACTTAAGCAGAACACCCCAGCCAGCTGTGCCACCTACTTCCCATTCAACTTGGGACAAGTAGGTGTACTGTAGGGTTAGGAGTATTCACAGATAGATCACGCTCAACTTCATTAGCCCAATGACTAATGAACTCTACTGTTAGGAGTGAGGGTGGAATGGGGAGGGAAACTCCATCTCTTTCCCCAGATGGCAGTCTTGAGTTGAAAAAGACCCACGGCCCCAGGCACTGTCAACTCTGGATGGCTTCCTTTTAAATTTCCTACATCTGCAGTCATTAAAGAAGTTACCTCAAAAGAACCGAAGAGTTTATTAATCTGTTTCATCCAAAGAGTCAGCCACTTCACATTATACTGAGATGGATTATGCAGGCAACAGAGAGATCCAGAAAACATCTGCTAAACAAAATCAAAATTAATGGTAAACATGATGCAGTTCTTGATAGCTGAAGTTCACCCAGATGCAGGGAACTATAAAGGGGCCATTAGAGGCAGCTGCCAGATAGGGACTAATTCCAAGGTTTTCAGAAAGTGAGACTCTGGCTTCCCACTGAGGACTGGCAGGTTATGTTTACTTTGATTTGCATTGCTAAGCAGCCCCAGCCACCAGAGACACTCAAGTGTGTGTGACTGTCACTCCCTTCTTTCCTTTTCCCAGAAGACTTCCTCTCCCAGTCTCCCCCAGAGACTTGCTGGAAAGCAGGCCAGGCTGACCTGGGCTGGGCTGGAACCCAGAGCTAGTGAGCCATCCTTGGGAGGGTGAATAATGCAATGTGACATTGGTGCCCATCCTAAAACTCGCACCCTCTAATCACAGCACAATCACCGACATCTGGAGGAGCTAACACACACCCCCTGCTCCTCCGAGATGGCTGACAAGGTCTGAATTATCCCAACCACTTGCTCAGCTCACTCAAGTGTTCTCTCATGGCTGTAATTCAACGTGATGGGATCAGTCAGAGAAAAGTGCTGGTGTGAGTAGATGACTCCCGGCAGTCACACTCGGCACGGGCCCTCAGAGTGGAAAGCGAGTGTCTTGGAGAGGGAAGGTTGGCACCTCTGGCTGAAGCTTCAAAAAAAAAAAAAAGGCTGAAATTAAATTTTAGATGTTTGAATAGAGGTTTAGAAATACCTAACCTGAAAAAGCAGAAAAGATACAGCCTCCACCACAGCTCCTCCTGTGCAGATCCTGGGCATGAGGGTGGAGGGGAATACAAGACTCTTCCATGAAGCCATGGCCTTCCCTTCTGAGGATGCATGTGACCCTGCCAGGAGACACCCTATTGGTCTTGTAGCCCTTCCCTTATCTCTGCTACTAGATCTCCCTTGATGTTCCCAAGAGAGAGAGAGAGATCAAATCTAACTTGACGACAAAGCCCTTAGACTTTCTTTTGAGGGTTCCTCTGACTCTTTAGGCTTGGATGTGAAGAAGCAGGATCAGGGGATTTAAGCAACTGCCACCCATGTGAGTGAAGTCCAGTGTGCCAGAGGGGCATCATCCCAGGGGGAGCTCTTATCTCTAAGAGTCCACATGGAAAGGAAGGAGAGTGTCCTGTGCATTAGGTGATCTCTGCTTGTGTCATGGGGCACTGAAGGTCAAGGGAAATGAAGAAGGTGAGAGCTCTCTAAAAACTTCATAATAACTCAGTGAGTGTCCTTGTTGCCACCTCACAAATCTGTGCAGACTCAGTCTCTGGAATACAATCTTCTCAGGTGCCTGGGTACTGTGAGGAAGCTCTCCATCTTCCAGGGTTTGCAAAGGGTACTGCATGGAATGCCACCCCTGAGCACCAAAGCCAACCAAGTCGATTTGGTTGAATTCCCTGTTGAGAGTCATACTTAATATATGAAAAACCAGGAGAGATTCTGCAGCAAAATCATCACTGAAGCAATGACCAAAAAATGAACTTAAGTTTATTGAATCCAATATTTTCCAAGTATATCAGTATCCTCGGGCTGCTATAATAAAGTTTCACAGACCAGTTGGCTTAAATGGCAAAAATTTATCTTCTCATAGTTCTGGAAACTGGAAGTCCAAAATCAGGGGTGACAGGGCCATACTCTCACTCTCTCTCTGAAGGCTTTAGGGGGATAATCCTTCCTTGCCTCTTCCTAGCTTCTGACGGTGGCCAATAATCCACTCTCTCTCCATCATCATGTGGCATTCTCCAATGTGCTTATGTCTAAAGTTCCCTCTTCTTTTAAGGATGCAACTCATTGGATTAGAGCCCATCCTAATCCAGCCAGACTTCATCTTAACTTGGTTATATCTGCTAAAAACCTAATTCCAAATAAAGTCACACTCACAAGTTCTAGGTTAAGACTTCAACATTATCTTTCGGAAGACATCCTATATTACCAAGCTTATTTGGACACAAAGCACTTCATCAGTGCCTCAGCCAGGAATATCTAACAGATATCCACAGAAAGGTCTTCAAAAGTACCTTTTGAGAACCAAAGATCTCAGTGCCTCTCTTGTATCTCACCAAATAGGCCCCGGATGAAAAGACCACACAATGAAGATGGGTAGCTTGTGCTGAAGTCAAGAGACAATTTCTGAGCATTGCTGTCTCTGGGCTAGGGCCATAAGGAACATGGGGATGATGAAGAGGAAGGTTTTTGCTTCTAGGCAATGAGTTACTGGATAGGAGCCCTTACATCTAAGAACTAGGGAAAACCACATACTTCAAGAAAGAGTTGGCAGGATTGAAGGGGAGTGGATTTGAGATGGAGGACAAAGCATGGAGGCTGTGGGAACAGTTTAAGGTCAGAGGCAAGAAGGTTAGGTTTATGATCTGTGGATGCACCTAAGGCTGGGAGGAAAGAAAGGGAAATAAGGCAGAGAGCAGGTCCGAGGCACACGGGGCACTCACTTCACCCCAAAGTCCATTTCCATAGGCTGTCAAGAGTTTCCAAAAGTCATACAGTGGGAAGTTGTCATGGGCCACCCATTTGTGATGCTAAACCCCAAATGGAGTGTTTACCCCGAGTCAGGAACTACTCAGGAGGCTGCCTCTCCAGACCTGGCTGCTCTCTGGACTTCTGGGGACTCTCCTAGGCCTGGTGAACTGGGCTTTAGTTACCTGCTCCTCCTTCTGTTTCAGGTCAAGTCAGAGCCAACAACCACTCTGAAGTGCATGTCGCCAGATAATGATGATCTATTTCTATTTGTAGGATTAATCGTTTACTGAAATATTCACAGTGCCTCTATCATTTTTGTACTCATACAGTATTCTGGATATTAACTCTACAACATGTGTCAGTGAATTATCAGACCCAAAAAAATTTGGAACCAACCTGCAGGGTCCTACCCACCCTTCCTTCCTTCCTTCCTTCCTTCCTGCCTGCCTGCCTGCCTACCAGCCTACCAGGTTGTAAGCATTGACATCAAACCATTGAACTATTTTCAGGAACTCTTAAACACTCAACTTTGACAAGCTAGAATGATATTAGCTCATAATAGGAAGGAAGAAATTTATATGTCAGGACAAATTTGCTAGTACAAACCCAAAGCATATCCAGTCAGCTAGCTGCAAAAGCTGATGCTTCCAAAAGAGTAGGAAGTTGTATGTGAGGACAGCACAGACTGACAGTGCCTTTGGACAATCTCATTCTTCTGGGGATTTGAAGTCATAAGTTCAAATCAGGACATTTTAAGCCTTTGAGTGAAAATATATATGGTTCTTCCACAAGCACAGCTTTATTAGAGATGTTTCCAGTAAGATTCCCAAAAGGTTAAGTGTATATGTGATTCCTTAATGCAAATTAATTCCAAACATTCATGCTCAGGGGTTCTGACATGAATAGCATATTATTCAAAACCAAAGTTCATGTCAACTTCTCTCATTCAGGCTGTTTTTCTCCAACTTACACGGTCACTGTTCCCTCATGAACACAACTTTCAGTGAAAACATCCTTCCCTGTCCCATCCACCTTTATTCAGTTTCACTTGGTAGGGATAGCCACACAATGCAGTTTGCCCTATGGATACAATTCAGCGGACATTGGGTCCAAAACCAAAGACAATGGCAAATGGGAATGGGAGACGGGAAGTTAATTGTAGTGTTAGGTTACTCATATCCTTCAGATTTGGGATTTCAGCATCATGGACAGCAGCAACCCATTGAGCCCAATATAAATAATACTGCAAGTTTATGTTCTCAAGCTCTAGAAAGACATGTTGACACCGTGACCAGCCTGTCTCTCACTGGGCTGCCTAACATAACCAGTCAGTGAGTGTGTGCTAGATTTAGGAGTCAATATGGAATCTGCTAATATTTTTAAAATTCTGTCACTCTTATTGGAGACAGTAACACCAAGAAGAATGCAATGAACCAGAAAACCAAAGGCCACACTCCTGACCAAGAACTCACATTGGTTTTTGAATTTATCTTCCTGTCCCTACAAAAAGGAGATGATTGGTAATGATTCCACAAATCACACAAAAGGCATCCTCTTAATAGGGACTATTACCGAAAGTGAATAAGGGAAATTTCTATTTCCACTAAAAGATTTCTGAAATTACCATCCATATATGCTTACCTCAGAGACCAGAAAACAAACGTGCGAGAGGAATGTCGGTAAGGAAATAGAACATTGTGGAATCGTTTTCAAAGGGAAAATTAATTGGTTATTTCTACTTAAGTTGAGCTGAAGCCGTAAAAATCTAATCATAAATATTTTTCACAGTGGCGTCTTTTTCCAGATATTGAAATACCTCAAACTATAAACCAATTTTTGCTGTTACTGACATTGATTTCGCTCTGTGAATCCAAATAATGACTTCAAATTAAATGCAAAAACAAGGCTTCTCTTAAGAGACCATGGTCACGCTCAGTAGTGAGCCAGTTCCCCAGGCCCCACCTTGGATACTTGAAGATGGAAGCCATAGTTCTCACAGGCAAACCTGTCCTGCAGTCTTGAGACCCTGGAGCCGAATGCTAAGCATTCAGCTCCCAGAAAATGCCACGTGAAATTTCAAAGAAAGGGC
The DNA here is from genome assembly GCF_045843805.1 of Urocitellus parryii. Lineage (NCBI taxonomy): Eukaryota > Metazoa > Chordata > Mammalia > Rodentia > Sciuridae > Urocitellus > Urocitellus parryii. The sequence continues at coordinate 136,004,146 of NC_135531.1, read as the reverse complement.
TGTCCACAGTCTGAGTGCATCTTAGTTTCAGCAAACTACTTCCCAAATGTCAACACTGAGAGTAAAATGGATATAAGTGCATTTCCCCTACCTTCTCTTCTTGTGACTTCAAAGCTTCTTGATTCCTGAAAGAAAAGAAAGACTTGTGTTTTTGAAGAATAATTTATATTTATAGATTCTTGAAAATACCTCACCTCTTGTTAGTCACATTCACAAAAAGGTGAACAGGCTAGTAAGAATGTGACGTGCAGCAATGTTGGGTCTACTTATTTCACACAATACACACACACACACACACACACACACACATCTATAAATGTAAACAACTTGTTGCCATGGGGGCTTACACAAATACATATAAATTAATAAATTATATATACACATTTAATCATGCAATTTTTAATAAGCACAGTTAATTTTCAGGCTCTTCCTTCTGTGGAATCTGGACTGGTTAGCACAGATACTGTTCCAGGTTGATGCACCACCTCTCTGCCGGTCTGTAGGTACTTTAGGGTCCAAGATTATCTAACCAGAAGCAGGTTCTAATTTGTGGCGCCACGGCAAAGATCACCAGTGTTTCCATGTGGGTCACTGACTCATCGGGTAACTGATTATACCCAACTCATGGTTTCCAATGGCTGGATCTTACGGACAACTTGGAGAGAGGCAGCCCATGCCACTGGACTGAATTGAGCCCTGAGATTTGCCTAATTCAGTCTCATCTTTTTTGTTGCCAGCTATGTGCTGTGCAATAAGCAAACTGTTTCAGAATTACCCAGGTACAACAGAGTCTCTGCATTAATATTCACAGTTGAACAGGGAACTACAGAAGAAATACAAATTACTGAGAAATCAAAGGGTGATTTGCCATGATAAATACCAGTATTTCACATTCAGCTGGAAACATAAGTAAAAAGTGCTTTTTAAAGAACCTTTGAAAATAGCACTAAAGAATGGACAGGTTTTCAGACTGGAATATGGGAGGGACAGTACTAGGAAGAGAAAAAAGCAGGAGAAAAGAGAAGGTGGTGGGATAATAATGCAGGGTAGCTCTGGATGCAGAAAATGCCCCAGTGAGAAGCAATGAGGGGAAAAGGCTGGAAATGTACGCTGTGTTTTCATCATTAACAAAAAGTACCACAAATGGCCAGCTTAGGATAAAAAGTTTAAGGTTGAGAATAAGTTGAAAGTACATGCCAGCCACGGAAGCAAAACCAGCTACCTCCTCACCTTTGCAACCAAGATCCTTCTGCACTGGTGACTTTCAAGCTAGTAGCATTGTCTCTCAGGCCTTTGCATTCTTGCCTAACATCTTCTTGTGGTCAGGAGAGGGAGGCAACCTTAGAGATGAAACTGAGGAGGCATTGAAGAGTGACTTCCCCCCAAATTATATTCCCTAGCTGTACCTCTCTAATGTGTGAAAAGCCTGAGTGGAGACTAAAGGAGGACCCACGTGACAGGCTGGCGGCTCTTCACATAGCCCAGGAACCAAATTAACCCCAGAATGCTGTTCCCCTCCCCCTTTCCTCCTTTATTTTGGTCTAGTTTCAGTATATAGAAGAAAACCTTCATCCTCTACATTCTGAGACCGGCTTATCTCACGTAACATGATGTTCTCCAGTTCCATCCATTTTCCAGCAAAGGCCATAATTTCATTCTTCTTTATGGCTGAGAAAAACCCCACTGTGTATCTATATCACATTTTCATTAACCATTCATCTGATGAAGGGCACTTACGTTGATTCCATAGTTTGGCTATTGTGAATTGAGCTGCTATAAACATTGATGTGGCTGCATCACCATAGTATACTGATTTTAGTTCTTTAAAATAATATCAAGGAGTGTTTTATAATCTTCCTTGTGTATATACTGAATATGTCTTTTTTGTATATCTTTTGTCATTGTAAATAGAATCTTGTCCTACAATACATCTTCTAACTGGTTTTTGTTTGTATAAATGATGGCAATTAATTTTTATTTTATAACCACTTAATTTTTTATTGTTCATAATAGATTTTTCCATTGATTCTTTGAGGGGGAGTTCCTATTTGTATATTTACTCTACAAAGAGCATGATCTGATCTCTCTTTCTGATTCCTATACTTTTTATTGCTTTCTCTTGTCTTGTTGCCTCAACCAATTCTTCACTCTAATGTTAAATGTTGTGAACATGGTGAGCATTTTTATCTTGTTTCCAACATTAGGAAGAAAATCTCATTATTCCCTATTAAGTAAAATGCAGTATTTTGGCCTGAGTTATGTTTATTTTATTAATGAAGTCAATATGCATTTTATTGAGTTTTTAAAATAAATGTATGTTCTACCTAAAAATAGCTTGTTCCCTTACTCATTTATTTATTGACTCTTTCCCTCACTGGAATGAGAGCTGGGATGGAGCCAGTATCTTTTTTACTCTTGCATCCTCAGTGCTATAATAGAGCAGATGCTTAATACACATTTGTTGAATAAAAAATAAAACAAAATATGTGTTGAATCTTATCAAGTGCTTTTCTGCATTTATGGAGATGATCACATGAGTTTCTTCTTAGCTCAATTAACATGATGACTTATACAGTGGATTTCATAATGTTCCACCATCTCTGTATTTCTGAACTTAGCTTCTCTGAGTCAGGATATACTTTTCAAAATGTGCTCCTGTATCTGTTTGATAGGTTTTTCATATGTTTTTACATTGTTTGGTTTACATATTTTATATTTATATTCATAAACTCTAGTTGTGTACCTTTTTTCAGATTAGGAATTTCAATGATACCAGCTTCGTACAATGAATTTGACAGTTTTCCTTTTACTAAGTTTGGGAATAGTTTAAATAAAACTAGAATCATCTTATCTTTCAAGGTTTTCCCCACTTCATTTAACCAGACATTGATTAAAAAAGAAAAAAGAGGTTAAACTTGACCAAGGTCTTACATTTTGGTCAGCGGCCAACTGAGAATCAAATCTCAAAACCATATCTTAAAGCCTGTTCATATAATACTCCATATTCTAAAATAAACTAGCAGTACTTATTTATGATGATATTATAAAAATTAAATGAGATACACCTCCACTTCAGAATGGAAGAGTAGCTTGTACTAGACTAATCCTTCTGCTAAGAACAACTATAACAGTTATATTTTTAAAAAAATAAATGAAAAGGTTTTGAAGGCCCCCAACAGCAACCAAGGCATCAGAACTGAAAGGCCAATATTTGGAGAGAAGAAAAGTCATCCCCAAACTCACCACTGCCCAGGGGAAACTGGTCACCATTGTTTTGGTCATCATTGTGATTCCATACCCTTAATCTCATAGCACTAATTTTTCTTTTCTTTTTTTCTGTCAGTGCTAGGACATTATAACATTTCAATTCCATTGAGCTTCTGACCTTTTATAATCATATTGTCATGTAATTTAGTTCTCCAAGTATTTTTACATCATAGGGCATTATTGTTATGTTAGGCAGTCAGTCAAAATATATTTATATTTATCTCTTTATAATTTTTTTTACCTTTTATGGTGCTCTTCATTCTTCTTGCATTTATCTCAATAATTTTTCTTTTTCCTCAAGAGGTCCTAATAGTATTGCTTTTAGTGTTAATAATTTGCAATTTATTCTGTCAGGTTTTATTTGTATAAATGTATCTTTATTTGGTCTTCATTTAGCCTGCCTTATGAATACCTGTATTTCCAGTGGGTATTAAATTCTAAATTTTTAAAATTTTTTTCAGAATTTTAAAGGTGTCATTCCATTGTCCTCTGGTTCCATTATTTTCTCCTGAAATGTCAGCTATCACTCTTACTGATGCTCTATTGCCATCATTCACCCTCCAGTTATTTTTAAGATTTTCAGCTACTTTTTCTGTGAATACATATTGATAGTTTTCTTTGTATTGATTTTGCATGGGGTTTGTAGAGGTTTTCAATTTCTGGCTTGATGCCTTTCACTGATTTTAGAAAATATGCAACCAATATGTCTTCAAATAATGGTTCAGACCAATTTCTTCTCCCCTTGGACTCTGAAATTTCAATTGCATGCTTGTTAGACCTTTTCACTATGCTACACATCTCTTTTTTTCCACACACTTTTCTATATTTTCATTCTTGTTATTTTTCCTTTCAGGTCTTCAATCTAGTTATTGTCTACTGATCTTTCATTTGACTTTTTCTATTTTTAGTTGGGTTGAATCAACTATCAAATTTATTTGTTGAATTCTTTTATTTAATTTTCAGTTCTAGAATTTCCATTCGATTCTTTTCTAGTAGATTCTAATTTTATGGTGCATTTTAGCATTTTTTCTATTTTCATGAATGTATTAGCCATAGTTATTCTAAAGCATGTATCTCTTCCTTTTAGGATCTAGATAGCCTGTGGGTCTATTTCTGTTACCTGTTTCCTTGAATTTTGTCATTTGATGCTGTTCTTACATATTTAGTATGGATGCTGAGATTATATATAGAAAGCCCTGGGGATGACTTTATAGCCTTCCACAGAGGTGTTACTTGTCTTTGATAGACAAATGGAACATTAGTGGATCATCTTGATATACTTGAGAATAGAAATTATTCTTGGGAATAGAAATTATTCAAGAATATATGGAGTAAACAGAAACTCTGCTGCATTAACCAGGGCCATTCTTTCTTGATTCATTTTTGTCTCCCTTGTGGGGAGTTGGGGGGGGGTCTTAGGTTTCATTATTTGAGACTTATTTGAAGCTACCTTCTTTATTGCTTATTTGAGGCAACTTTTTTTTTCCTTGTTTCTTGGTCTCTTGCCCTTTATATGGGCTACTCATAATCAGTCATAATCATATAATCCCAGGGCAAACTGTGTGCAAGATATTACACTCACTTCCTTCTGGTTCCCTTTCATGTGTGTGTGTGTGTGACTTAAATATAAATGGGTTAGAATACAAATATTGGCAAATTAGTTACAACCCAACTTACGTTGTTTGTAAGAGATATAAACATAAGGATACAAAAGGATATATAAAAGCTAGATGTAAAAAGGTAGGAAAGAGCCAGGTATGGTGGCACATGCCTGTAATCCCAGCAACTTGGGAGGTTGAAGCAGGAGAATCAAAAGTTCAAGGCCAGCCTCAGCAATTTAACAAGGCCCTAAGAAACTTAGTGAGATCCAGTCTCAAAAGAAAAAAAAAATTAAATGGTTGGGGTTGTGGCTTAGTGGTTAAGTGCTCCTGGGTTCAATCCCTGGAATAAAAAAAAAAAGAAAGAAAGAAAAAGAAAAATAAATCATATTAGTTCCAACCAAGAGAAAGGTGTTATAGATAAAGAATATATATAACTAAAGCAAGAATCAGTGTTGGTGATAAAAACATGTGGTTAGTAATGATAAAAGGGCCAATTTACAGAAATATATAGCAATTCTAAACTTGTATACTTCTAATAGCATAGCCTAAACATATATAAAGTCAAAGCTAAGGGAACTAAGAGGGGAAATTTTAAAACCCACAACACTGATTGGAGAATTTAAGAAATCTGTCACTGACTGATCAAACAAGAGGAAAAGAAATGAAGAAGGATAAAGAATAGTTAAGCATCATGATGACCCAATGTGATTTAATTGATATACACCAAACACGACCCAGCAAATGTATACCATGCATTCATCCTGTGTCCATTCAACATTTATAAAAAGTGACTACATGTTGAGTCATAAACAGTTTCAAATTACTAACATTGGGTAGAAACTACGTGGAGTTCTCTGGCTAGAGTGAAAGTAAAGTAGAAATCAGTAACAAAAAGATGACAAGGAAAATCTCCAAATATTTGACCCATGGATTCAGAAGCATATCATATAATTTCCATTAGAAAAAATTCACAAAGGAAATACATTTTTGAGCAGAATGACAACTGAATTATAACATTTTCAAAATTGCAAGATGTAGTTAAAGTAGTCGTAGAGGGAAATGATAGCCTTGAATGCATTTTTAGACAGAAAAAATAAAAAACTGGAAAGAAATGATCTAAACAAAACATCTATCTCAGGAAACTAGAAAAATAACAATTTAAGCTAAAAAAAGGTAGAACAAAAGAAACATGATAGATGCAGAAATCAATAAAATGGGAGGACTGCACCATTAAAAAGTTGGTCTTTTGAAAAGATTAATAACTGAATAAATCCCTAAGAAAGAGAAAAGGTATACTGATAAGCAACAAACCATGCATATTCAGTTTCTGGTGTCAGGGAAATTTACTGGGGTAAAATGATTTTTCAACAGCTGGCAACTAGATCAATTGGACATTAGAGGGGGAAAAAAAAAAGAATCTCAACCCAACCACCTCCCTTACCACACTCTATTAATCACTTCCAGATGAACTGTAGATCTAAAGGTGAGAGGTAAAACAATAAAGCATTGGGATGGTGTCATAAGAGAGCATCTCCATAACCTTCAATGGGTGAAAATGTCTTAAATAGGATGTGAAAGCAGAACCATTAAGGAAAAGAATGATATTTGCTAAAATTGAGACTTCTGTTCATTAAAAGATACAATTAAAACAGTGAAAAGGCAAGTCATTAAGGGAATATAATTGCAGTCCATCTGTCTGATAAAGGACTCACTCAGAATATACAAAGTACTCCCACGAATCAATAAGAAAAAGACAAATAACCCAACTGAAAAATAAGCAAAAGATTTGAACAGGCACTTCACAAGTTCAAACCGCAAGAGGACTCTACTCTCTACCACAGCATTCATGGTATTTTTAAAATGATGAAAGGAAATGTTTACAAAAATACAGAGCAACTATAATTTTCCTACTCTCAGATGACCAGCACTGGTAGGACCTCCCTCGTTGGTCCAAGCCTGAGTTCCATGTGCCTCCTGGCCTGGAGACAAGAGTGGCTTCCTGCAGCTATTATACTTGGTTATCTCAGGGTATTCCTTTTCGCCTTTTTAATCCTTCAGTATCCTTTAAGCTAATTCCTGATATTAAATTCTGTTAAAATAACTATTGTGACTCGCTTTCCTGATCCAACCGTTCCACTCCTAGGTATATGTTCAACAGAAGTACGTTCATGTGAGCACGAAAAGGCATGTATGAGAATGCTGATCAGAGCCTGGGGTCGACAGCCAAGAACAGGGAACAACCCAAATGGTGACAGATCCATACAAGAAAACTTGACGGCAATGCAAAAGAATGAATTCTGCAATATGCAATGACTTGAAAGAATTTGGGGCATGATGGTGAAAGAAAGAAGGCAGACACAGCAGAGCACAATTTTAAGACTTTATTTTTATTAGTTTCAGAAAGAAGAATCTTTGGTGATAGATTAGTGGTTAACCTTAGGGGGCGTTAATGGCTGAGAGGTACAGGGTGGCTTCGGGGATGTTGGGAATGTTCTATATGTGTTCGATTCATAAAAGTTAATTGAGCTCTGCACTTGAGAGATGTACACTTTTTTATTTGATATGCTTCAGTAAAAAATTTAAAAATAAAATGAGACAAAGTACCCAAGAGTATGCACTAGAAGTTTGTTGAATAGAGGAAAGAACCCTCAGTCCCTAATGTATAGATCCAGAAAGTTCTTGCTATGGTTTGAATGTCCCCTCCAAAACTCATGTTGAAGTTTAATTGTCACTGTGACAGTATAAAGAGGTAGAACTTCTGAGAAGTGTTAAGGTCATGGATTAAGCATGTTACCATGGGAATGGGTTAATTTTCATGTGAACAGACTAATGACACAAAGATAAGTTTGGTTCGATTTTTTTTTTTCTGTCTAGAGCATGCAATTCCTGTCTGTGTGATGCTCTGTCATGACAAAGAGAGAAGGCCCTTTCCAATTGTTGGCACCATATTCTTGAACTTCCCAGCCTTCAGAACTGCAGAAAGCAGTTATAAATGACCCAGTCTCAGGTATTCTGTTGTAGCAATAGAACATGGACTAAGACAGTTCTCTTGAGTATTACATGAGAAGGAAATAGCCCAGCCAGGACGTAGTTTCTGAAGTCCTAGTCCCACATCCTTCTGCCTCAAAGAAAGTGATTGACACTCATGAAAAATAGGACAGAGATTAAGAGTTTGGTCTCCGAAATCAGAAGGATCCAGTCTGCATGGAGGCTTGTCTCACCAGCTATGTGGTTCTCACCTTAGTTAAATGATTTAACTGTCTTCAGCCTCAGTTTGTGCATGTAAAATTCATATAGGAAGAGTTCATTCCTCATAGAGCAGTTGTGATGATTAAATGAAATAAAAATAAGCCTGTACCATGCCTAGCAGGTGTCTGGCACGCACAGTTCTCAGACATTACCCATCATCACCATGATGATCATTAATGAAAACAACTAAAGGAGAAAGATAAGACCATGTGGGGAGGTAAATAAGTTCAATGATTCCCTCAATTGTTAAGGCTAAATAAGAATCCATCCTTCCAGTACTTGAAAAAGCAACTCCCTAAAAGCTGAGCAGAAATATACAGAATGAAATTCATTGACATAAATGACACCAAGGCCCCGGATGCATTGCCTAAGGAAGAAATTATTTTCTACAGAAGCTTCAAACCAGATGGTTATAAATGAGAGTTAGCGTACGGGCATTACTTAATGACTAAATTTCTTTAACTAAAAATCTAATTTTATTATGGTATAAATCATACTTTCTTGAAGTAAGGAATTAATTTTAGATTTTTCATTCACTGTTCATAACCTTTCCAAGAATTTGACAGCAAAATCATTTTAAATGTCATTTAACCAATACAATACAACAGCTTTATTCCTCATTGTACCCTTCCTGAATCCATTATCTCCCACTATAATGTAGAAGAACTTAAGTAAAAAATTACCATTCCATAAAGCTCTATTTTACTGTGCAGTTGAACAGCATAATCTTTATTTTTGAATCAATATAATGTGAATGCTGAGTAATATTTTTCATAATCCAAAAGTCTATTGCAAATTCTCAGCTACCAAAAAGCAATTCAAGAGCTACTGTAAGAGTTTGAATGCAGATCCTCAAATGCCATCCCTAGAGCCTTCCAGCGTCCACTTTGGGCCCAGGGAAAGGGTGGTGGAGCCTTCCCCAGTCCATCATTACAACCCCTCATCCATGTTCCCAGCCATCCCTGATGGGGGGAAGAGTCTCACTGTCCCTTAGAGAATTATGGGGAAGCAGTGACTTCTGGGAAAATGTTGGTTATATGGGTTGGAAAAAGTGGGGATTCAAAAGTATCCATGCAAAAGAAAGAAAGAAAGAAGTGAAACAGTAAGCTCAGTGAGGCTCAATATGGCCAGGTCAGTGCAGACTGAGCAAAGCTGAGCCTGCCATGGACAGGCCAGGGCTGCATAGGTCCCCATGTCAGTGTCTTCAAGGTGGTCCCTGATGACAGTGCCTCTGTCCAGCAGCAAGGAGCAGAGGGAGTTCCTGGCTCCAGGATTCCTCAGGTCTCAACTTCCCATGCTACAAAGGGAAGCTCACACGCTCAGTTTAGAAACCACTGAGTACAGAGGAGAGCAAGCTTTGCTAACAGCCCCATTCCTACTGAAATTCTGACATCCAACTTCTAAGTTGTTCATATCTGAATGCTCTTTTAAGAACTAATGCTTCTTTAACAAGCCTCTGTACGATTTTTCCATTTATTCATTTGAATTTTAAAAACTTAACTTCAGCTACTTTCATTTTTGCTCGCAAGACACCATTCTGCAATTAAACTCTTCACTTGGACTGACAGAATACAGCTAAATAAAGTGACGCCTTCTGTGGCATGTATTCCATTACCAGCTCCCACTCACTGAGCACATAGCAAGCATTTTGTACATGTTATCTCATTTGTAGGGCTGAGTTAAAGGCAGAAGCAAAACCAGTGAGTTGATAGATTTCCCAGTACATCATGTCTCAGTCCTCAAAGGCGGGTGATAGAGAAGGTTGGAGGATTGCTCCTAAACTCAGGGCTAGCCAGAGAGAACCAAGAAAGGAAGAGAATATTCTGGGGGAGAAGCTGAACAAATGTGGCTCATTCCAGTCATGTGGAGCCTTCGGCAAGTGTTCAGTAGAGGCTGGCTGCTGAGAAACGCCAGTGTTCACCTCCTGCCTCTCAGAGAGAAGCCTCAGAGGCCCTAGCAGCTCTCTGGGGTTAGGGACAGATCAGTATTCTCCAGGTCCATTGGCTCACTGCCTTAAAGACAGATCAAGGAGGATGGGGTAAAGTTGAAAATATGAACCTTCATGTGCTTAGATAACTGAGAAAAGTTCCACATACAATGGGCCCTGGCATCTGTCAATCAGCCCTGTCACATGCTGCTCAATCAATTAATACCTCCTGTGCTTATCATACTATCACAGATGACTAAGAACTGAACCAGGGAGGGCTGGGCAGGGCCACATAGGCAGAGCAAGTGTTCTCCAACACTGATGCTCAGACTCAAAGGGCATGATGCACAAGTTTTGTGTGCCTCCTATTTCCTATCTAACCACAAATGGATCAATGTAAGGAATCCAGAGCTCATGCAGGACTGGGATGTCTAAAGTAAGCTAGAAAGTTTGAAGGGAGATTTATTGAGACAAAAAAGATCATGTCTAGATGATTTTTTAAAAACTATCAAAGTAATCTCTTTTACTATTAAGGTATTCCTCCACTTGACTATTTTTTTAAAAGTCACCATGACAAAACCATCAATAGCATCCCTGTGGGTTCAACTGAAAAACATTAAGTTTTATTATGTCTGTGAGGGAGCCTGAAGCAGACCCTCCAGTGGGTCTGAATAACTAGTTTTACTAGTAGCTGCTCCCTTGGCTGCACCATGAGGCAGTCACCCAGATACCTCCGGCTTCAGTTTATACATCTGTGAAATGGGCAGATAGATGGCCCTGTAACTGGGATCTGTCTCAGAAACATAAGCAAAGTCTACAGATGCTCTGGCCAGGGCTTTCTGGTGAGGATCAGAGAGTGATCAGTGAAGGAGAAAGATGTGACACTAAACAGAAATGGAATCAATGGCGATTTCCAAATATCAGATATAAAAAAAAATGGGGATATTTTCAAGGCCTTTCTGAATAAGATTGGGATGTTAGTTTTCTCATTTTAAAAAGTAAAAAATAAATAAAAAATGAAGATTGAGTAAATGTAAATTATTGATATTACTTAAAGCTTTATATTATGTGGTTTATTTACAAATAAAGAAGAAAAGTTAATTCTGAATTTAAGGCAGATTTGTGCAGCAAATCTACAAAAGTGACAATACAAGAGGACACCAACTTGCATTTATGGAGTAAATGTCAATAGCCTATTGATCCCTCACCTTGTTGAACATCATCACACGCACACAGCGAAACCGAAGGACTCTGAAGGAAAGAGGGCGCTTCACATTTCTCTCTCTCTGACAACCCGACAAATTAAAAACTAATAAACTTTTTGATTTGGAAAGTAACCCACACTGTCCCTCAGAAGAAGTAATGACCATCGCGGGGACTATCATTAACTATTAGCAGCTGGGGAATCTAGTAGCACAAGGGACCACTTCTTTCATGTGTCATCATTTCCACCAACACTAGCAGGGCTTGATGGAACAGAGGCCATCCTGTGCAGAGCTACTCACCACACAGAGCTGGTCTGTAGCCTCGAGCACTTCTCCACACCACCCCATTGCGGTCCATACCTCCACTGTCTCCTCCTAGGGGCCCTAAGCACGCATCTCATTGCCAGGATGAGATCAGATCATTTAAAGATCTCCTGGTAAGAATACTGGAGTGTGTCAAATTTTTCATGAGGCTCATGGGACAAACTGACCATCCCTGAAGACTGATTGTCTAGACTTTTCCTTTTATAGGTAAGTTTCCACAGAAACCCAGGGACACCCTGTGATGTGTCATGTCCACTAGCTGTCCTGCCCAACTAGCAAGCCTCTCGTCTGTGCTGGCTTTGTTCTAACAGTCTGTGCTCCCTAAGGAAATCAAGGCTGCTTTGCAGGTGTCAGGGGGCAGGGAGAAGAGCAAGGACAGATATCCCTGGAGAGGAAAGGACAGGAGTTAGTGTTTTAATTATTTGTGATCCCCTCCAGGTACCATCTAATGGATGACATAACAACATCAACCTGTTTTACATAATACTCTAATCTGCCACTTGGTTTTCTTTCTGCCAGATGTTGAGCCCAGGGTGAGGTTGAAAATATCCTGTGCCTAGAAAATTAATAGACAAAACAACAACAACAAAAAAAAAAAAAACGAAGAAACGCTGCCCTCAGGCACAGTCCTCTGCTTGGAGTCTCTTTCCCAGTCTTGTTTTTGCACATGGAGTGAGGGGGTCGATGGAGATGATGTGATATAAACATACAAAACATTCTAGAGTCCAGGAGTGCCGGGGGAGAAGGTGAACCAGCTGGGGCCATCCACTGCAGGCCAGGCTGGGCAGCATCCTGCATGGGTAAGCGTTCAGCGAGTAGACACTGCTGTTTCTAAGGCCACTGCTGGAGAGGGGAGGAGATGGAACTGGTCATGCTCAGGTGGGAGCATGGCATTCATCTGTTCAGGAGAGTTTAGTCCCTCTTGCCACCAAGCAAGCCTTCTTCTCTAGCTTCATCTGTTGAGTGCTGTGCTGAGCCCTCCTGACATGCCCCTCCTTCAGCCTCACAGCCCCTGGAATTAGCTCTGACTCCTTCCGGCTCCGACACTTCCACCACGCATGACTTATCCTCAGGACTTGGTGATTTTTGATTGTTGTCTGACTAAATAATTGGTATGGGCACCCAAGGGCATCTGCTGATGTACGAGGAGATACCCCCCATGCTTTGATTAGAAGGCACTTTCATTGTGCTACTATAACACTTATATTAAAAATGGAACTTAAAGGAGTTTAAATTAAATGAGTTATATTTAATTAAAAAGCCTCGAAGGCACAATAAGGGTCTTTTCCAATTTTCTTTTATAACAGAATCATAAGAAAGGCCCCAGTGGTCAGCAGAGGTGGGCTGATATTTACTTGGTACCTGGCCCATCTGAGGATCCAGAGAAGAATGGCAGCTTTCTTCTCTATCCTCTCTCTGGGCCTTAGAGCTTTGGTTTCTTCATCTGAGGATGAGATTGGGGTAGTACCTCTATGATTGTGTAGAGGACAGAATGAAGCAACAGGCAGAGAGCATGCGGTGTCACTGCTGGTTGGAGAAACACCTCAGCCTTGGCCACCTACAGCTCCCAGGAGGGGCCTTGTGCTTGGGGCAAAAGCACATAGATACTTTGTCCCCACAGCCTGAACCAACTCTCTCCTTGAGACTGGTCTTGTGTCCTCATTTCCTCTATAGCTAACCCAGTGGTTCTCAAACAGACAGCCCTTGGGTAATGCTGGGCACACCCAAGCATGGTGTCCCTGGCACTGGGCACAGAAGCCAGCCCCAAAGAGGTGCTCCTTAATATTTCTGGGCCTCTGGGGCATGGAAGGACCTGCTCCTTCTGCCAGTGGCCAGGGGACAGTGGATGGGAAAGACAAGAAAGGCTTCATTGTTTGTCCAGGGTTGACCTGTGAATCACATCAACACTGAACCAGGCTGCTCGCCTACAACTCTTTTGAACTCAATCCAGGCTGTCACCTGTGACTTTCTCTTATCCCTTTAGGCCACCCATTGGCTTGTTTGCTCCAATCTACTTAGATGCCAGGATTCATGTATCCAGGGTGTACCTGTCTGTCCACAGAGCTGGCCCCCTCTCCTCACTCCTGTGGGGCTCTGAGCACTCACTGTGCTCATCCATAGAGCAGTGACTGCAACTTCCTGCTCCCTCTGGTCACCTCAGCTCCATCCACGCATCCAGAGACATTGGCAAGCCCTGAAAGAGCCCCATTACCCACTATCCCACCACCTGGTCTAGCCACACTTGGTGCCCATTGTGTGGGGGGAGAGTGCCACTCTTGCCTCTGGGGAGGAGTCCTTTCTCCATGACAGCAACTCCATAGGAGGCTGGCCTTCAGCTTAGTGCCACCCCTTGCTCTCTCCAGTGGCCTGAGGAAGAGTCAGCACACACCAGCACTTTCCCACTGCAGGGCCTGACCCTCCCAAAAACTTTATCTGACAGTAAGTAACTTGGTTGCTGATGCTGGGCATTTTCCTTCCTTGCAGGCAAGGCACAGGGCATCACTTCTGAAAGGTAGCCTGCATTTTCAACTCTCTGGAACTTCTCAGGGCCACCAAACCATCAAACTTAGGTCTCCACCCAGAGTCAACACATACTTTCCTGTGCACAGACACAGCGATGGCCTGGTCAGGCCCTGCCCCACATAAAGGCAATAGCTATAAAGTCCCCACCGACACCCTTGAAAAAGTACAAGGACATTCCCAAGGGGTTTCAGTAGCTTTCCAGGAGCCCTTCCCCATAGTGTGAGAGGATACGCTGTGTGTGTGTGTGTGTGTGTGTGTGTGTGTGTGTGTGTGTACAAGCCTGTGTGCAGGGGAGGAGGGTGAGTAGGGGCAGGGCTCACCCCTTCCCACTAGGAAGGTCAAGAGGCTACACACAATCTGGCCCCAGGAAGCTACCTAAAGTTTTGCTGCCTTCCAGCTGATGGGATGCCTCCAGCTGGTGGGGTGCCTCCTCTGATCATGTTGCCTGCTTTGGCCTCTCAAAGATCAGTGGCATTAATGTCCTTTTCTTAGTCCCCCCAAGTATGGACTGGGGGTAAAAGCATTGGATTGACGTTAGTAGCACAAGCCCAGTGGTGGGAAACCAGGTGCAAACTCTGCTTCATCACTTGGTATAGGGGAGATCCCTACCAGTTCATATCGTCCTCAAGCCTCAGTTTCCCTGTCTGCAAAGTAAGCAAGTTAAAGTGCCTCATAGAGTCTTTCTGAAAAGTCAATGCAGGTAATCCACAAAAAAACTCTGATAAAGTATTTGTTAATACTCTCATTGACAACTATGGGGAATATCCTCCTTGCTCCTATAAGCAAAGGATAAGGAGAACCATTAAGGTCCCTAGCCCTGAACTCCAGAGGCCACTCCCCTGTCATCCCCAACCTAGAGGTGGCCCTATGCTCTCTAACTATTGGCTAGATAGATGCCATATATACAGATGCCACAGCAAAAACCAAGTTCCTCATGGAACAAGACTTCGCACCTTGCTAGGAGCAGGGCTGAGCCTCAGAGATGAGGGAGCATCTATTCTGTCTCAACTTTCCTGGTGGGGGGCGGCCAATCACCCCACAACAGTTCCACTGCAATACTGTTGCTGGATTCCTGGTGGACTCTCTAAGAGGCAATGCAGTCAACTTACAACTCCCCTCCTGTGTACTGTTTCTTTCTTCTCGATAACAATGTAACCCCAAATCAGCTGCACTAACGAGTTCCCAGTAGAACCAGCATATGTGGCTCTGGATGACACAGCCACATCTGATCACCAAAGCTTATTCCCTTTTAGTCAATCTTATGGGTAGGACATGGACACAAGCTGTCTAAGTTTGCTTTGTGCTGCTATAACAGACACCTGAGATTGGGAAACTTATAAGAAACACACATATATTGGCTCACAGTTTTGAAGGCTGGGAAGTCAAAGATGGAGAGGCTATGGTCTAGAGAGTACCTTCTTACTCATCATCTCATAGTGGAAGAGCAAAGACAGGGTGTAAGAAAGCAAGAGAGTGAGCTCAAATATTCAAGCCTTTTATCTTCGGCATTGATCCATTCATGACCTAAACACCTCCCATTAGGCCCCACCTCCCAACACTGTTGTATTGGGGTTGAAATTTTCAGTATGTGCTTCTTGGGGAAAACATAGCACGCAAAATCTAGCACAGACCCTGGAGACAGGATCTTAGGCACCAGGATAAGTGCAGGGGAGAATTAATGGTGACTGGCAAGACTCAAGTCAGCCTGCAGAGGAGGCTAGGCTTGACCTATCTGCTAAAGTGTCCTGGGGATGAGTATATTGGCCATCTAAACTGTCCAGCTGCAGGCAGACCAGGTGAGGTGACAGTGTAGTGAGGATACTAAGGAGACAGCTAGAGAAAGATGGCCAGCAAAGCAAAGCGCGAAGATGAAATGCCCACATTTCCTTCCTTCCGGAGCCTACACCCACTCCAGTTCTAGTTTGAAAGGACTGAAAATTCCATTTCTTAAAGTACCTGTCCTAATGGCTTAGTGTACATTTCTCCCTTTTTTAGAGACTTGAGGCTATTCTTCAGCCTCACTAGCTGTCCACCACCCACAGTATTTTCTCTCACCCTCCACCAAAGCTGCCCCAGCCCTTACTCACATTCTCTCCTCCAAGCCCCCAAGTGACACTGGCATGTCAGGACTTGCCACTAGCCACAGGCAACTGGACCAGGGCTGACATCTTTCTCTCTCTTAAGCACACAGACCAGACCTCTAGAGAGACAGTCTAGGGCCCAGAGCTGTAAGTTCATGCGATAGCAGGGCCAAGGCCACCAACTACATAATACACTGGGGCAGCCAGATAGGCCTCACAGCTTTGTGGAGAGGCCAGTCTGCAGAGAGAACAGCCAGAGGAGAGAGAGAAATGGAGGAGAGAGATGGTGCCACTCAACAGAAGGGAAATGAGAGAAGGCTGCCAATCACTCTATGCCCCCAGCATCCTAGGGCATCCTGTGCTTATTTCTGGATGAATATCCATGACCTAATGATAACCCGTTTTTTGTACACCACCATCTTATCAGGTGATTCTTCTCCTGGCCACCAAAGGGTCTCTAGTGGGTCACTGGACAATAGGCCCAAATAACCACCCTGGCTAGGCCAATCTGTTCTGTCCCCCATCAGTTGGCAAGGTCTTCGGTCACCCAAACCTCTAACTAGAAGGGTTCCTCCTCCTTAAATAAATACTCAGCCCCAGATCCCAGACACCCTCTCCAAGGCCCTCCATCTCCAAGAGGGTCCTTAGTAATCTACCCCCACCCAGCACATCTGCTCCCATTCTCGCTCACCCACGGCGTGGCCCACACAGCTAACTGAATGCACGGTGCTGTCTTAGCAGCTCTCCGTGTGCAAGTATAGAGGTGATTTCTTAAAGCTTGAAATGGCTTCTTCTCCTTTCTCAAAATCCCACAATGAACTATCAGCCCACGGACAGGACTTCTACTTCCTGTAGAATATAGCTCATGATAATCTTTACTCAAAATACAAGAACATTTGAAAGAGTTTAGATTTAAATCTATACACATTTACATCTAAAATATATAATGAATCACAGATCATTCTGTGCTAGGAAGCCTGGCCTTAGAAGGGTTTTTGTTCCCAAGAATCACTGAAAAATGACTACAACCAATTGGATCAGGATGGACACCTGGCTCAAGGTGGGATTCCTACAGCAAGGGATTGGACCTCCAGTAGGAGTTTGGGTCGCTAGTGTAACAGGACATATTGCAGTACCCAAAGCAAGATGATATAGCAGTTAGGAATGGCCATTCCTACCACCTGTCCAAATTCCCTGAGTAGGATTTAGAAGTTACTGAAGGACACAGTCCTACCGGATGGAACCACCTTAGAAGAGTGGACCCAGAGGGGTTCAGGCCCTGGTGGACAAGTCCTGGGGTCAAGAGAGGTGACTGGAATATCCACAGGACTCCTGCATCTGGAAGTATCCCAGTTGACACTCAAGAGATCCTAGCTTCATCCAGCCCCAACCCATTCTCTGAGGGCTTCAGACCAGCTGAGTCCTGGGCCAGGACAAAATTGTGAACTAGATCTGCCCTTGGACCCTTGTGTCCTGAGGAGGGGGTTAGCTGGACTTGGATAATAAGCACCCTATGCTGGGAAGAGCTGGGGGGGAGGCAGGGGCTACTTCTTCCTTTATTACTCAATAAATAGACCTAATTTTCTTTGGGCTAAAGTTGAACACTTAATTTAGTCATTATATCTTTTCTGTATTAGGAAGATCATTAACATAGCTGTTTAATCCCTCCTGATAACTCAGAATCCATTGTGCAACAGCTGATCACTCCCCCCTCCCCATCCAACCCTCACACCCCAGTGGTCCTCAAGCTCCCAGAAGGAAATCAAAGATCAAATCTCTCCTTAATCATGTGGCTAAGCTTAGGACAGGGCTGAGCACACAGCCGGGTACTCAATGGAGATCTGTTGATCTCTAAGATTTAAGACACTAGGTGTCCCCAGCTGGCCTGCTCAGAGACCCATCTCGGCAGGTTATGAGAGGTCAGAACGGAAGTTCTGTTTTGGGACATAAAGACATAATCCTAAACCACCCAAGCACAAAGCAGAGGAGCCCATTCTTCATCACCACCTGCTAACGTGAAAAGAGCAGCATATGTAACAACCAAACAGAAGAGAGCGGAGGAGGAAGAGGAGGCACCAAGGGTCATAATTTAGCAGCACTCCAATTGGAACATCCGCCTGGTGGTCCCTGTTGTGTGACATCTCCCAGCATCCCCCACGTGGAAGTCTATCTGCCTAGAATGGATGCACCAAAAGTGGCCTCAACAAGAACCACAGAACTTGAGGTCTTTTCTGGGGAGAGTCTTCAAGCGTGTTTTAAATGTAAGGCTAGAAAGGATAAGAGGAGAACGGTTCTGCTTTCTTTAAGAAGCAAGCTTTAAGTGACAGCAGGGCTTGAACATGCTTAGAAGTAATCCTAAGACTAGCATGAAGAAAAGCCCTCAGGAGTCTCATATCTACTAAATGACATTTCAGAAGGGCTGTTCGTGCCACCCTCTAGCCTTCCCATCCCTTTGTTAGGGGTCAAGAGCTACTTCCACTGACCCTGAAAATTCTAAGCACAATAGGGCATTCTGACTGTTGTATGTCACAATTCTCTCTCTGGGTTTATGATGTTGTCCCCAGAGGGACAACCAAAGCCAGGTGGGCCTCACATATCACTAAAGGAAAAGCAACTGAGTCAGGGGTCCTGCCCTGTCCCTCCACATGGCCCACAGGACTTTTTCAGCCTCTACTACTTCAGTAACGAGATTGGGAAGGATATCTTCCCCTGGGGTTTCTTCTGTAAGAAACCTGCCTAAACTCTACATGATACCAAAATAAATGATTAAAAAAAATGGTTCACTTACATTATGGATTGGATCTTGAGAAATACTTATAGGGGTTCTGAGATTACAGACACAAAACCGCAGCTCTGACCACCATATTCTGAGCACCACTCTGTACCAGGCACCACACGCACACATATTAGTCATTGTGATATCTCTGAAAATGGGGCTCTTAAGCCCTCATTTGACTCATGGCTAACCTGAGGGTTGTAGGCAGGAAGTGACCCTCAGCCACACACTGGCAAAGGAAGAAGCAGAGGTGAGCCACTGGCTGAGTGACTTGAGGGTACCCTGAGGCCAAGGCAGTACTGGGGACTCCTTGGGTGGGCAGGCAGCTTGTATAGTAGGGGATTCAGTCTCAGCAGGAAAAGCCAGCTAGGGCCTTGTTGAAAATGATAACCAATAGCCTGGAGGAGAAGGTGGGCACATAGAACATCCAGGGTGAGGGTCACCAGGAGGGGAGGACACAGCAGCCACTTCTCCCTAGAGCTGCAGAGCTTCCCATGTCAGGCACTGTGGCAGGAGCAAGTCTGCCAGCAGCCGAGCAGCCACCAAAAGCACAGAGGAATCTGAGCAGAGCGGGGAGAGGATGTGCATCAGAAGAGCAGGCGGAGTTCTGGAGGTCCAGGCCCTTACCAGGGGTGAAGTGTGAGTGGGCATTGTAGTGCCTGTCCCCTCACAGACTGGATGTTTCCCAAACAGGTGGTACATGGACCAGCAGGGGTGGTTCCCAGAGCCACTTGGCAGGATAAATTCCCTTTGCAACTCACACACACTCACACACACACCACACTCCTCTCTCTTTTCCTCTCACAATCCAGACCCCAAATAATATGAAAACTCAAACTTTTCAAGCACTTTAACAAAGGCCACAATGGCAGCTTTCATCTGGCTAAGACTTCCAGAAGGATTTTGGTTTGGATGCAAGGCCTTCTTGGAAAGCAGAGGAACAAGAAAAACTAAGGGCTCCATCTCGAGTTGTGGCCACAGCCGTCACCCAGAACCCCCACAGCCAGAGGGGAGAGAACTCTCTCACATGGTGCACCCCCCTGCCCCCCTCCCCACCATCATCCACCATCCTGCCTGCTCCTTCCCTGGGCAGAGTCAGGCTGCAACAAACCCTTGGGTTGAGGGAAGACCTGAGCCCCACAAGCCACCAGCCTCGCTCCTAGTTTTCCTATCCCTGGAGGAGTAAAGCTAAGCTGCTTTTTATTAGAAGGACACAGCTGGGGTTGCGGGTGCTCCAGGCCTTTGGGAAGGCCTCAGGCTGAAAAGGCACATGGTCACCTTCCCAGAAACTGAGGCCCAGTCAGATGGCTTCTCAGCCACTTAGCTTCCTCCACCCAATACTAATGTGCCAACACCTCCCTGCACTCTCCTCAGGTGTCACCCACTGAGAGTACATCATCCCATGTCCTACATTTCTGGAGCCAGTAGCCTCCACCTCCTACATGGCTAGTGACAAGACAAGGCCCAGGAGCCTCACAACAGAGACCACAGCAGCAGAGGCAGAAGGACAACAGCTCTGGTCTGATAGGACGAAAAGCCGAGCCCACCAGTCGGGGGCCTGTTAGAGTCTGTCTGATACAATGTGACATTCGCTTCTCTCTAAATGGGAAGCACAGCCATCACCCACAAGTCACGGGGGATAAATCAAGCAGATGATTGGGGCTTGGCAGATCTGATGCTCCCCACTCTCTGACAAATGGAGATTGTAGCCCCATCATCCACGCAGGTCCTGATGTCCTGATTAGGAGTCTGGGAAGCTTCCTAAAGGAGATGGATTATTTAGCAGCAGAGGCATAAATAGTTAGACGAGAAAATGCTAAATTTAGAGGAGGAAAAATAATGCTTTTCTGTGAACTCATAATGCTTATTTTCCTGGGTCACAGAATTTTTCAAGGCCAATTAAAACTCTGTCAACTATGATCTCAAAATACTAAAAGAACACACAGTCTGCTAACTGGTACAGAATTTGGAAGGGCCTGTTGGGAACAGAGATAAAGGAGAAATATCCAACACAAAAAAACGTAAGATTGTAACTTCCTCTGCCCAAGAATAAAATGAGACCTAAAAACAAGACCACCAGACATGGTGATCTCCGAAGAGCCTGGCCGAGCCTGGGCACAAAGAGGTGGGTACTATGGTGGGTGTGTATTGTGAGTGCCCTGCAGCATGGGCTGTGGCAACCCTCAACATTTAGAGTTACCTCCCTTGAGATTTAAAATCACCCAAAGACCAGCCAATAAGGAGCACTAGGTTCAGAGATCCAAGATGACCTGTGTACCTGCTTGAAAAATAAGGAAAAATGACTGTGGAACCCAGGGGGCTTAAGTTTTTTTTACCTTTCTCTTCACCTACCATCTTCCCTCAGTCTTGTTGAGCTATTTAGCAACAAGAGTACAGCCTGCCTGTTTTTCTCACTTTCTTGAGCATACCAAGCATCATCACATTCACAAAAGCTGAAGGGCCAAGGTCAGCCCAACTAGGGTCCTCCTGCCTGCATGTGCACATGGGAGAAGGAGGCTGGGACTTCTCTAAGGGTTTTCTTCTGCTGAGCATTCCCTGGAATGGGAAGTATTGGCATCACCTGGAACTTATGAGAAATGCAGATTCTTAGGACCTGCGCTCAAAATCTGTACTGTAACAAGAACCTAAGCAGCTGGCAAGCATGCTGAAGTTTGTTAGGCTCTGGGGTAGACTCAGGATACACTGGGGCAGGGCACAGAACATGCTAGCTCTGTCAGTAGGGACACCCTTGGAAGGATCTGCTGCCATATTTCACCTTGAAAATGACGGATGTACTCATCTGCAACATGGAGGTGGCACTCTCCCCACTGTACCTGAGAAACTAAAATTCTCTTCTTGTCTCATGCTTTGTATGTTAAATGTCCCCCAAAAGCTTATGGGTTAAAGGTCCCCAGCTGGTGACACTATTGGGAGGCAATGAGAACTTCAGGAATGGGGCCTTATTGGAGAAAGCAGGTCATTGGGGGCATGCCCCCCACCCCGAGGGAATATTGGGACTCCAGATTCTCCCTGTCCACCTCAGTCTCTGCCATGATGCTTTGCCTCACCACAAGTCCATGGTCCAGGGGGCCAAGTGACCATGAACTGAAGCCTCTAAAACCATGGGCCAAAATAAATGTTTCCTCCTTAAATTTCTCCTAGGGATTTTTTTTCACAGTGACAGAAAGCTGTCTAACATACCCTGACACCAAACAAAGTCAGCAGAGAGCCATGGATAAGTGCTGGGACCAAGAAGAAGACCCTGCCAGGGCACCACACCTGAAGTCAAAATGCAGATCCTGAAGAACAGGACGCATCTAGCAACCCTAGAGCCATTCCACCCCGTGCTGAGGGACCTCTCCCAGAGTCTCAGATTCTCTGAAAGGCTTTGAATCCAGTACTCTTTGAGTCCAGTACTCCAGTCCATACAGTAGTGCTTAGGGAAGGCAACACTACAGAAATACGTGAGAGATGCTTGCAGGCCAGAGCTGCAGGTGAGATGTAAGAGCACACCAAGCACCCAGCATGAACCCATCTGTTCACAGGCAGGAGGGAGGGAGCTTCTTTCCATGCCCATAGACAGGCTGAGCACAAGGGTGATTCAAGACACTCAGGGGTGGACCTCAAACCCCACAGACCACCAGCAATTCTACCCCAAGAATCTCAGGAAGGACTTTTCTAGAAAGGATGGGTAGCATTTTCTCAAAGTCAATAAGATGTATAAGAATAAAGAAATGTTTTTTAAAGATTCATAGACACCTGGAATGCCCCACCAAGGCAGGAAGAAGCCTGAGAGCTTTAGGGAGCCAACAACTTGAAACTGCCCTGGCAGGGACAGAAGTGGCACCTCTGCACTGTGTCTGGGGCCCACACGCGCAAAAAGGGTTGGCCTGTCAGGGGAGGACCAGTGCTTTCTTAGGCTGACCCCGTCATGGTTTGGATGTTAAATGTCCCCAAAAGTTGAGGAGGAGAACGTGGTCTAGGAAGTAGGCAAACCATAACTGAAGTTAACTGATACCACCTTGTGTGGACGCCCCTTATAATCTTTGAGGAAGTTTGCAAATATTGAAAACATGTGGCATCTGATCCCAAAGCACTGGTCTGTAAGCCCCAAGGCATATGAAGAAAACAATTTTAAGAGGAATAAATATTAGCATTTATATTTATAGTTGCTTAGTAGGTAACAACACCCCATGGCAAGAATCATGTATAAAAAGTTAAGTGAAATTCAAGAAGGGTGTGTAAGATTATTTAAAGATCACCCAGCAACTGGGTCAGACACTGGTGCTGGAACACTCAGGGACAAGGGGACCTGCCACAAATCCCTACCCCTCAAGAGTAGGCCAGCTCTCTGTGTCTATCACCACATCACTTCTCATGTTTTCCTGGTTCCTTGATTCCCCAAAATATAAAATTCTGATATTGGCTTTACTACAGGTTCAGTATCATTATCTGAAATACCTGGTACCAAGACTGTTTTTTTTAATATTTGCACACACACACACACACACACACACATCTTGGGTACAGGATCCATGTCTAAACCTGGATTTCATTTGTTTTATACATATAGTCTGAAGTAATTGTATACAGTATTTTTAGTGCACCTGCATTTGGACCACAGGCTCACAAAGTCAGGTGTAGAATTTTCCATTTGTGGTGTGGTGTTGGCTCTCAACCAACATGTCATGTCAAATTTCAGATTTTCAGGTTAGGGATGCTTAGCCTACAGTATATTAATCTTAGCCAGAGTGTTGGGGAAAGGAGGAGAATATAATGATATTTTAGAATTTCAATAAGTTGCATCTCTCAGAATTGTTTCCTCTGATTCCAGAATTGTATTAGCATTCGAAACCACGTTCTCCTCCTCAGCTCTTATTAAAGAAGCACTCCACCCAGCTACATTTCTTTTTATCTACATCTGTAAAATGATAAACTCCTTGAAGCTACTTCAACTGCAGTCTTTGTACATAAAACAACAATTTAATAAAATTCACACTTGCTATAACTGCTTTAAAAGTATGCGAACACACGCACATTGGTCATTTAATCCTTATTTACCCTTAGGACGTTCAAGTAATTGGTATAATAACTTTAAAGACAAATCAAATCTTATTAATGCTTTCTAAGTACTTCAAACATCTTAATGAATATTTTGTGAGGAACTCCTATCAGGAAGAAAACACTCGTGGAAACATTTCAATATTTACTGCTAAAAAAGTCAAGTTTTTTCTTTTAACTTATTTTGAGTCTCAGATCTCAGGAAGCACTGGTTTTGATTCTTCTAGGAAATAAAGCTGTCTGAGGAAACTACCTAAGGACTATAACTGGGTCTGGACAGTGAGTTATAGGTATGTTAATAGCTCACAGCCCAGGGAGACCATTCTCGTTCCCACCAGAAACAAACCTGCCAGGTGCAAGAGGCAGGTCACCCACTTAAAGACCTGATGGTCTAGTCTGAATTTTGGAAGCTCTCATGACCAGGATTGAGTGCTGCATTAAGCCTTGGTTGACTTTGGAATTCATGAAGCCTCTATTTTCCTCATAAAATTATTAGACACAGGGAGGAAGAGGAAAGATAAATAAGACAGGCTTCATACACATGCTAAACTAAAAATATCAAAGGAAGAAGAGAAGAGAAAAAGGACCAAGAGTTCAGAAAAAAGGGACCAAATGTGACAAAGAGCAGTCAAAGAAGTTTCTAGAGAAAAGGTAAGAACCAGAATTTACCTTGGAGCAGGGAAAGACTCAAATATGTGAAAGAAGGGACAGGGTGGCACATCAGGAACCTAGTGAATAAAGGACATGGGGAACATGCATAATTCGTGACCAAGTGCATTAAAACAAATGTCTTGCTCACTGGTGCTAAACATTTACAGAGACCATTCTATGTACTAGGACCATTTACATTATCATCACTGCATTCATCGTGGATAGAAACAGACTCAAGGAGTAGAAGTTAAAACACCACAAAAATGAAATCTAGAGCCAAGAAGTATGAGCAACAGGGCAGTTGTTCCTGCGTTTGGAAGAGACATCACTTCCCTTGAAGCAGCCACTCGAGAGGTTAACAGCTGAGGGACAGAAATACTCCTAACATAAAAGTCTTCCTTCCTTGGGAGGAGGAGCAGTGGCTGGTTCTGGTTGGTACACAAAGTATTAAGGTGTAAACAGCTCAGATGAAAAAGGCCCTAGAGGTGATTTTAACTTACCTTCCATTTACCTCCAGCTACATCCCACCTTAATTGGCTTGACTCTTAATTGAGATAAGTGATTGAAGACAGTGAGCCAATGAGCCCCTACAATAAGAAGCCTGAGCCTCTCTGTAAGTTTGCCTTGCTGTTAACTACTCCACAATAAAAACGAAACAAAACAAAAACTATTGCACGTGTAACTGTAGGATTTCAGCGATCATTTTTCCTTTGTCTGGAATAGGAGTCTAATGATGAAGCCCTTCCCACATGGGAAAGCTGTTCTCACCTGCACGTAGGCCACCAGACTCTTTCAAAGGAGCATTAAGGTGCGTTCTTCGTGGATTTAGATGGGAGAGATAGTGTTTCTATTTAATCAGTGTTTCTATTTAATCATCAGCAGGTCACAAAAGCACACCACACCAACCTCAGCAAGAAAAGTGTATGCTAAATTACTTCTGAAGCTCCCCAAAGACTAAGGTTTGCAGTTTGGGGATTGCATGACAATTAAGTAATAATGAAAGAGAAGTCATGTCGTTTGAGCAAATAGTGCATTCATCCTACTCTACACTGTGTACCGTTATTCACTCCCTGGCAATGTTGATTTTTCGAGGTATTTTTTATTTCTTGTTCCTCAGGACAGGATATAAGCATGGAAAAAAGGAGACAGGCATGCATTAAGTAAGAAAATGGAAGTAAGAATGCCTAAAAAGCTCCCTGAGAATTAGTATCTGTCACTGCATACAGAAGATCCCAGGTGGTTTTAATGAAAAGGTGTAAGTCATTTCATACGGTTTAGCACACATAAGGCATTTTCTGAAGAAAACCTGCATCCTTGTGAACCACTCCATGAATTCATGGGGCCCGCTGCCCTGAGCAGGGTGAGGTTGCAGTTTATGAATCCTCTCCAGTACTTAAGACCAGTTCACTAAGCAATTAGTGATATAACCAGACCCTCTAGGGAGGTATTTAAGAACAAGTTTTTCAAGCACTTTAGAATCATTTATATATACCTAACATGCCATTAATCATTCTTATCTGTTCATTAAACCAGTCTCCCTTAGGATCTTGACTTGCCAGTTCTCTCTCAGCCTGGTTCTTTTTATCTATATCCCTGAAAAGTCATCCATTCCTTTTTAAAATCTACTTTATAATTCAAATACTTCATTAGCTCGCATGGGTGTGTTCCACCAATTAGTCTGCATTTTCAGAGTTATATTAAATATACAGAACGGCCATTCTCTTGAGGGTCTTTCTGAAAGACTAACCATGTTAACTACAGCTTGGAATGAATTTGTAGTGTGTGAGATACAAGCCTCGTGTCTTCATCAATTCATGTTGCCGCCTTCTGTCCCCTACCACCAAAAAGGAAATGCAATTTTAATTCACACAGTGTTCTAACTGATCTCAACTAAAGGTGGAAAGGAAATCAGATACTATAACATGGAAAAGCAATCAGCTGGCAATGTCATGTCAGCAGTGGTTTGAACATACCTCTGCCTGTGACTCCCTCACAGCCACGTTCGGGTTTCTGCTGGTTCCTGGGTCCATCCATCCCAGCGCAGCTGGCAGGGAGAACCCAAGCAGTGTAAGATGCAGCCAAAAGCTTCCTGGTTTCATTTTGTTCAGTCTGTTGAGAAAATGACAAACGTCTGGCACTAAGTTTTGCAGAATGCATAACAAGTCACAACGAGTTAGTACGTGTTCAGAATCAGATTAACCCAAGTTTAAAGCCCAGCACCAATCCTTCTGTTCCACTTTGGAGAAGATGCATGAGTTCTGTGCCTTAGTTTTCTCACCTCTAAAGTGGGGGTAATACTGTGTACCTCATAGGGTTGCTGTAAGAATCGAAGATGCTGGTGTCACACACATAGTAAGAACTCTGTAAATGCTGGTGGGTATGTAGAGTTCCACTTGGAAATGCCATCTGCCACTACATGGATAAAAACAAACCAGAAAAAGATAGCTTGGCTACCTGCATCAGGCATGTTCATGCCTCAGTTTCCCCAGAAAGCATCTGGGACTACACACACAATTAGTGCTCAAAAAATGCTCATGAGGAATTCTGTTAATCTGTGTCAACTTGATTGGGGATTACACCTCAGTTTACAAGATGATGGGCTTCAAAAATGGCATCATAAGCTCCAATATTTTGGTTTGAAAACCAGTAATGTTTGTAGTTGAATACAAGCAATGAATGAAAATAGAATTTCAATAATCTTTAAGGTGTTTCCTGAGACTCCCTTTCTAACATTATTGTCTAAAGACCTTCAAGAAAAGAGATGGACAATTCAAGTTAATCAAATAATTACATGAATAAAACCAAGGATTGGCTACCAAGAATGTTTAAGTTCCTACCATGTGCTAAGTAAGCACTGTGCTAGGATAATGAGGACATGGACTATGCAATTAGTCCCAATTAGCTGGACTTTCTAAATAAGAGATTTTCACTGTGAATATATTCCAACCACAATTTTAGTATCTGTCTAAGACAGACACACATAGAACTCACAACACAGTACCCACAGCTCTTACTCCAGGAAACTTGAGGGGTTATTGATTTCCGCATGCACCACACAATTTAGTGCTTAATTACATGTCCTGTACCCTGATCCTGGCTGGTGAGATGAAAGACACAGAGCTCTTTGGAGACTAACACCTGGTGTGACCTGGCCCAGGACTAAGCCAGAGCAGGTGTCTGAGTCAGAAACAACTGGGTGTTTGTGAGACTTTAGAGCTTGAGAAAGGAACAGCCTTGAAGGATGCCTACTCTAGACAAGGGGTAGGGGCTGTCACCGGATCACTGGTGCTGTAGCTAGGGCCACTAAACAAATACACTCCTGTCACATCTTGGTTTCTTTTGGCTGCCTTCCACACCCAAATAGAGCTGCATCTTCATGTTTGCTTTATGTCCCAAGTTTGAAACAGAAATGCCCACAGGGAAGAGAAGTCAGATTAAAATTTATGGGTATGTAACACTGGCCTATGAAAAGGCAAGATTGTAAGAGATGATTATCTTTTAAGAAAAGATGTCTCCTGGTTTCAAAAAGAGTCCAGAGGTTTCTGCTCCTACATCTATTTCTTCAGTCATTCATCTTTGATATCTGTTGGCAAAGCTAAGGTACTTGGGAAGTAGTCCAGGGGGCCAGTCAATGTAACCTGAAGGTCACAGCCTCAACACCTGCTCTGCACCCTGAAGACAGCAGAGTAGAGTGGCATGGCGCAACTTCCACTGCTGCCTGGGCGTGGCCTGTAGCATTAACAGCTGCCAGGGTATGGCTTGCAGCATTAGCAGCTGCTGCCCAACTCTGTGCTCCCAATTCCAGGGCTCTGGCTTGGGTGAGTGAATTCTAACAAGGATGAGGAGGAGTTGGGGAAAGAAACCATACTCAGGACTAAAAGAGAGTAAAAATATCTTTCCCATATTGCAACCGGTTTTTCTAAAAATAAATAGGGCAACTCCCTACTCCTCATAAATTATCTTCTTATGAACACACAGACACATTCCAGAGACTGCAGATCTTGGATTTTTGTAATTTTTAAAAGCCACCCAGAGTATCTCAAGCTAAAACTAAAAAGACATTGCTTCCTGCTTTTTAATGAAATTTCCCCTACTTATCCAATATCAAACATTGCTCATGGGGTAAAGCACACATATTAAAAGTCTCCTTTTCTCCCTTTTCATGCCTCCTAGCCCAAATAAACTAAAAACTGCAATATAATCAGAATTTATTCTGGTTAACATACAGATGTCAATTCCTGGAGTTATGAAATAAACAAGTTACAAAGTCCAGTATTTCATTTTCAATTTGCCTAGTAATCTAAAGCCAATTATGTCTGATGTTTTATTATTCATGGATAGCTTCAAAATAAAATCCTTTCATTTCAATTGTCATTTTGGCAAATACTAAATCACTTCATTGAAGAGGTACCTTCAGGGTGTTAACCAGCTGGTTTCTGAACTGTGTTTCAGAAACCCTATGCTCAGCCCTTGCTTTTTACCTGGAGTTTCCACTGGTGTTATCTGGTTTGCATTGAGGCTCCCTGTTACGTTATTTTTTGAAGACAGGGAAAACAGGTACCAGGCTAATCCCTGAGATACTCCTAGGGAGCTTCTTTGTAAAAGTGAGGTTTGTTTGGCC
This sequence comes from Urocitellus parryii, assembly GCF_045843805.1. Lineage (NCBI taxonomy): Eukaryota > Metazoa > Chordata > Mammalia > Rodentia > Sciuridae > Urocitellus > Urocitellus parryii. The sequence goes on along the minus strand of NC_135531.1, from coordinate 135,974,860 downwards.
ATCACCACCTCTGATTTCATTTGCACAGTGGATGTGTTTTAGATGTCATTTTATACTTATGGTGATTGACAATTCACTCCATCTATGGCAGCAAAATCCTAAAAATTTATAACTCGAGTTTTATGACAGATCAGTTCATAAAAAGAATTAATATTAGGTCTAAATCAATTTTGATGATCTGTCTAATAACCAAATAGAGACTATCTATTTGGTTAACACTTACATACCAATTACAATGTGTCAGGCACTGTTCTAAATGCTTTAGAGGTACTAACTCATAATCCTCTTTTTCTACTCCATGAGGAGGGCAATGATTATCTCCCGTTCTGATGACAGAGGAAACAGGGTGACAGCAAGGTTAAGTACTCTGTCCAAGCAATGTGGCAAATAAGTGGCAGTGTTGAGATTCCAAGCCTGGCAGGTGGACCATGGTCCATACTCTTAACCCCCATCCTATGCTGCCTCTCGACCCTTAGCAATATTTTATCTTGATAAACAGTTGTTTGGGGTGTGATGAGGAAAATCTCTATAAAGCAAAATTGGCAGCTCTGAGTCCCCAGTCTCTCCTTGCTTTTGAAATCTGCCAAGACCTGACCTCCTCGAGTTAGCATGGCTCTACTCAAGGCAGAGCAAGGGAAAAGAGCCAAATTGTCACCCTGCCCCAGGGCACGGGACACTTGGTACACACTCCTCATTGCTGCTTTATTTATAGGCCAAGAAAAAAAATCCATGGTAAAATTCACAGAATTTTGAGCAGCAAAGATGCAGGATGCCCCTTAGCTCACAAGAAGAACCCGTAGCTTTGAGAAAGTAGATTTGTTACCAAATTAATTACTTCTCAAGGTCAAATAGCCCCATGGGGTTTCAGAGTGAGGAAAAATACAAGAATGTTCCCATTAGAGAACTGGGAAGGTGCCATTCATAAGGTCACACACTCTGTCTTTCAACCTGGAGCTCCTTTTGAGATTAATTTAGGTTTAAAAGTTTCATTGGATCCTGAGTCCTAAGTATTAGTTAGTTATAAAGCCACCCAGGACTGTCCTCAAAGGAAAACTTGGGACTACCTTTCCTTCTAAACAACTCAGGAAGTACAAGTTAAGACATCTTGTTTGGCAGAGGTCCTTAACCGCTTCCTCCGTGGTTTTCCACAACACTTCTATGTGCCCAGGAAAAGCAGGTGCTAGCCTGACTGCTGCCCACACCAGACACCAGAGACCACAGGGTTGTGGAAGTCACCGAGCCAGTGGCCAGATCTAAACTAAAACCCCAGCATCCTGCCTTCTGGGCAACTCTTTCGTTTCTTACATTATTGCAAATTTACATATATAGTATAAATTTGCAGGCTCTGCCTAGATAGATAGATTTCACTTTTTTTGGTGCTGAAAGAACCCCGCCAGATCGCCTCCCCTCTCCTTGTGAAAACCACAGGATTTTCTGATGCTCTAAAATAAGGTGATCTCTGTGCTTTTTTTAATTTCAATTTTAGAGGCATTATTATGATGTAACATTCCAAATGCCAACTTGCTTTGAAAAAAATTGAAAAAGCATAACATAAAAATGCAAATTGTTAGAGGACAAATAGGTATTAATATGAATAATTTGAGATCTGCCCCTCCCAGAGAACACACACCAGCATATATGCTATCTTTATTGAACAGAGTCAGTGGCCAAAGGAAAGCATAGACATTACATTGGCAATGGGTTTAAGTCAACTCTTTTATTCCTGGAGCCAGCTCTGCTGGGAGGATTGGGAATTCTGTCCCTCAGGATTTGGGGGACATTGTTACTACTTCTCTCTCTTGCCCTCTCTTCCAGAACATAGTAACATGTCCAGACCAGTAATTATGGATTAGCCATACAAATAGCTTTTCTGGTAGAAACAAGTGATGCCACTTAGCATCTTTGGAGAATAGTCAGACCCTGAGGCATCTGCATTCCCAGCCTTTCCAATGGAAAAAGTATCTGCTGTAGCAGATAACTTTAAGTGTGTTGCATATTAGCAATCAACAAACGGAAATCAACCAGGGAACACCAAAGCCCAGCAGTCCTCTTCTACGTGTCCACCAATATTGAAGGGGGCAAGTATCAACCTCAACCTGAAACTAGTAGGCTGTCTGGAAATTTCTTCTGAAAGGCTTAGGATTCTAATTTTGACCCGTGAGTGTTTTTAGGAAAAGTGGTTCATATTTTCTAAGATAATCCCTAAAACACCAACCCAGAAAAAACAGGTCTAGAAATATATCAGGTTAACCTTGTAGCAAGCCATAATGAAGTTTGATTGTATTTTCTATCAATTATCTATTCTATATCTTTCACCATTGATAAAGGAGATGCCTAATGTGAAATACATAAAACTGTGGCATTCCTATTTACCACTAAGCTTAACACACACATGGCTTCCAATAACCCTTACCTCTCTGATCTTAGATTATATATTTTAAGTACTATGTTCTTTTGCCTACAAATCTATTTTATTTGACATTCCATGCTCTGTGTTATGCATTAAGAGACAGAAAGTGTAAGAAAAGATATGCTCTTGAAACAACTGTCTAATCATTAACTTAGGAAGCACAGGGTAGGGGTAGGGGTGACCCCACATAAGCAACATAAAAAGGTTGAGTTTGCAGAAAAAAGAGAGACAATGTATGAATCAAGATAGATTTTATGAAATCCTTACCACTTCATCCCAATCTCTAAAATGTGGCCTTCAGTCAAACAAAAGATAACAACATAAGGTCACTTAAAAAAAAAAAAAGTCCTATAGTCCCTAGTAGAAAGGAGAAAAGTACTAAGTGAGTCTCAGCAGGAAACTCAACCTTTCCTTTCTTTACTCACCTACAGGGCATATAGCCAGAGGGATAAAAGTTCTCCTAATGCACAGAAAAATAAGCTGTCCCCTCCCTGGATGAAAAAAAAAAAAGCATTTCTGGAATTAACATAAAATTCTAATACATTACATCAATTGGACTATTCTCTTGCATGAATTTTAGCTCAATCTGAAGTCCTGGGAGAGGGTGCTGTCATGTTTTCTAACATGTGAGAAAGCAAGCTACCATTCAGCTGAGGATGGCAGAAATGGGCTGGTGGTGCTGCAGTGCCTCCTCCTGCAACTGAGCCAAGAAGCAAACCTGAGCCCTGCAGGTTTTGACTCCAGAGCTGAGTTACTGCTTAACAGATGCTGGGGCTCTGGTGTCATAGAAGCCATATCACTCATTCCCCTGACCATTTGCTTCCCAGGTGAACCTTCTGCTGTGCCACTGCACAGATGCAGAGCCTGTCCTGGAAGCCAGAAGGAGTCACCTGAGAAACTGGTCCATTCCAGGGTTAAGAAGACACTGTTAAAAATCATTTCTGGCTTCCTCAAAGGCTGGTGGTAGGAAAATAACTTAGGACTTTTAAGAATAAAAGTCCTAATCTTTTCCTGATCCCTCTTCTCCCACTCCCTGAGAGAATGGTGGGGATCTTGGTGCACGTTTTGGCTAGCAGTTTCCTTGTCACCTCTTATTGAAATACCGTTTATGTTTGCCCAGAGAACATGAATGTATGTTGATATCTCAGGGTCCCATCTAGTACAATTCCTGGCGCACTGGTTTGCAACAAATTTGCTAAAGGAACAGACCAAATCTGCTGGCGCTGTTTTTTACCCATCGGAAACCTCGGCGGAAGCGACACCTAGAGGGGAGCAAAGGAGAGGCTGCGGAAACGCTATTCATCAGTGTCGGGGACAGTTATCAGGAGGGAAGTCTGCTGGACAGCGCATCTGGAGCCCTGAAGCCGACCTGACCAAGCTCAACTCTCCGGGAACTTTCAGTAGACCATTGCGCGATGAACTGGATGCTCTCTAAGTTCAGGGCACCTTGTGAAACCCTACTGCTGGTAGACGGTTTCTACTTGTGCAAGAGTTGCAGGACACGCAGTCCTCAGGTGGCAGGCCTCAGGCGAACCCGCGTGGGGCGCCGCTTTGTCAGCTGCAGGGATCCCTGAAGGCTCACACCCAGTTGTCCCCAAACTCAAACCGGCATGCGCCCCAAAGGGAGCACTCTGCCTGAATCCCCTAGGTCCCCCTGAAACTTGGAAATGATTTCTTTGCTGGAGCAAAGAGGAACGGAAATCACTCACACTATGATCTCTCTTAGGGCCAAGCCCCCAACCTGTATGTTAGAACAAACGGCTCCCTGGAGACTCCCCAGAGGGTTAACACCAGCCGCCGGTTCTGAAGAGCTATCCACCGCGCAGAACAAGAGCCGCAGACTACCCAAAGCCAGGTTCTGTCCGGGTTCCCTCCTCTCCAGCTTCCTCCACCGTGGACCTCGGGATAGTAAGGGCCAGGCGAGACGCAGCAGGCCCTTTAGGAGGCAGCGAGGAGACGTAAGTTTCCTCACAAAGCCGGGGAAAGGAGGTGTTGAGGATGCCCGCCCAGCGCCCCAGCCCGGAGCCAAGGGCACAGGTCCGAGCAGAGGAGCTGCACTTCGCCTTGCTCCGCTGAGGCAGCTCTGGGTCCGGAGCCTAAGATCTGCTTCTACAGGGTCTCACAGCCGGCACGGGCTTCGGGCTCCTCTTGAGTGGTTCTGCAAGCCGCCCCGCGCTCAAGAAGGGTCGCTGGGCTCCCCCTGCAGACCCAGCCACAAGACTGAGAGCCCCAGTCTTTACCTCGAGTCTTAGCCCAGACACGGCAGCCCTGCCAAACCCCGTTCCTGTGGTCCCATGCCCGAGGCCAGGCGGGCAAACTTGGCTCTCCCAGCGCGGGCAGTAAGGACAAGCAAGCGTCCGCGGCGGGCCCTGCAACGCGGAGCTGCGGGGCGCCGGGACCCCATCAAGGAGCAGCAAGACCAGTTGGTGGCGGTGGCATCGCTTTGGCACCCCCCCCCATACACACACACACACACACACACACACACACACACACGCCCGCGCGCCTGCTTCTGAGCTGTACCCGTTTACCTGAGGCAGCCGGGGCCGAGGGGACGACCAGGGGGCCGGACTCAGGCGGGAGATAGGGAGCGCCCGGTGGCGGCGGCGGCGACCCGTCCCCGCGTCCTTTGGTCGGTCTCTCTGGCTGTCCGCGGGTCTCAGGCGCGCTGGAGGCTGTTGAGTAGCCAGCTCTCTGAGCCGCCGCTGCCCGCTGCTGTGCCACCGCCGCGGCGGCTGCCCTATTTCTGCCGCCGGGACCAGAGCCCGTGACGTCACCTTCCCGGCCCCGCCTGCCCAATCGCCGCCACCTGTGCGCGCCGCTCGCCTGCCTGCGGGTCAGACCCGCGCGGCGCCCGCGGCAGGTGAGCGGAGCAGCAGGGCGCGCACGCGGAGCGCTAGGACTCCGGGTGCGCTGGGGACATCTTTGTCCCGCAGAGGGAGAGGGCAGGGGAGCGCTGGTGTTACAGGTTCTCGTGGAGCTCAGCAGGTGACAACCTCCTCCTAGGTCCCCCCCTCCCCTAGTTCCTTTCCTGTACAGGTTACTTAAGATTGTGTTCTTAGGGAGCACAACTGGTCTCGATCAACCGGTCTCCATCTCTTGTGGAGTCCAAACAGGTCAGCAGACCACACCAAGATACCTGCCCCTGGAATCAAAGTCCGGTGACATTTCCCCTCCATTGAGAGCCAACAATCTGAAACAGCAAAGTTTTAATTTCTCTGTTCTGATTCTGACGTTTCTCAACCGCAGAAACTTTTAAGAGATTCTGGGCATACAGGATATATTCCAGGTGACATTGGTCTAATCTGACCAAACTAAGACCAGAAGGTCCCTTCTCATCTCTAAAACAAGACATTTTCTCTGTCCTGGCACCACTCACAAGCTTGGGGCTCCCAAAAGAATCTCTCTTTAATATTCATCTGCTTTTAAGATCCAAATAAACTGAAAACACCTTTATACCAACCAGCCACCTGCCTCCTAAATAAACATACTGGAGCCTCAATCTGGCATTGAACGAGAAGGAGAGCCCAGCCAGGCTAGCCTGGTGATGGCCAGACCTGGGATCTCTCTTGGCCTGCAGCAGGGGACAGAAGGGCTTTTCTGCAGATGAAGTTAGTTAAATATCAAGAGAAGGGGAAGAATAAGGGCTGGTGGGGAAGATGTATTATATTTGTTCTTTGCTTTGACTGAGCCCTTCCTGTGACCAGCCCCTGTGCTGCTTAATGGGGATACAGCAGTATATGGGCCAGCTCAGATTTTTGGTCTGGGATCTAGCCCTCCCTCTACCACTGCCCAGAGCCAGTCATATCCATGCTATTGGTATCAGTTTCCCCTTCTGTAAAATGAGGTGTTGGATAAGATCTGGGTGACTCCTAGGTTAAGACCTAAAAGTGACTTTCCACGAGGATATTATGACTTTTACTCCGAAGGATAAGTACTACTTTATCCTCAGTGACCCCTGGTATTACCAGCATGATGCTTTCTCAGCTTCCACCATGAATCTTTGACAAGGCTACACATGACTGAACCTTTGAGGCTGGTTTGAAGCCAGATTCTCTGCAGCTGGATTTAGGGAAGGAAGGCACTTTTCATCTTAAGAAAAGAAATCTTGGACCTAAATGGAAGCAGGGACATTTGGAAACATGCTGTGCCTTTCTCTGAAATTTAATTTTAAGTCTGTGGTCAAGATGGAGCACCACAGCTTAGTAGCTGGGTTCAGCATCTCTCAGATGTGAAGGTGTATGGAAAAGCAGATTTCTCTTCTCGGCTCCAAACACAAAGTCCCTGAGTCAGCCTAGTGGCCGTGTTATATAATCAAGGCAGGACTTTGAGTGGTTTTTGTTTTTTATTAACTCAAGGTCGTACGTAAGTCAGGGTCTATAGATTGACCAAGATCAGAAATAGTTATGTTTAATGCAGCAAACGGCACTGTGCTTCTTCAAGGTTCCCAAAGAAGAGGGAGAATGGGGTTGCTGCAAACCAGATGTACGGACTATCCCTTAGAGATAATGCTAACATCTGAAGTGAGCGATTGTGACTACTATGCATAAAATAAGAGTGGAATTAAAAGTCACCTTGGAATAAAAAGGTGAATGGTGAATGACGAAATAAAACAAACCTCCCGGGAGGCAGCATCAGATGTCAGCAGACTTGGACACCTCTTTGGATTGCCCTGTGCTTTTGCTCCCCAGGGCAATTCTTGGTTTAATAATATACCACAAATTGGAAAATAGGTTAGGTTTCACACATAAAGAATTTCAGAATTTGCCTGAAACCCCGTTTCAGAACTTAGAAGCACACTGCTTCTTAGTAGCCAACCGGGATTCTTGGGGGGAAAGATGGTTAAGTTTTGAATTTCACACAATTCTATAAATTTGGAATGGAGGGACTGTGAACATAAGTTCCGAATACTGCCTCTAGCCCTTGACCTAAATTACTGAGAAGTTCAGCCATACAGATTTAGATGCATAAAGCCATTTTATTAATACTCTATAAGATCAAGAATGCTAAATACTTTTTACCTTATCAGTTTTAAATTTTTTTTTTCTATTTCAATTCTTTTCAAAGTCATAATCATTTTGATGAAAAAACGGCTACCAAACAATGTGAGTTTCCCATAAATCATCTCAGATTACAGCTGCACATTAGGATACACAGAGATGTCACATGGTCATGGGGATCAGGAGCAAAGGAGGCACTTCCTCCAGATTATACTGGCTGTGGGTCAGGTTATACCTGGGGACCTAATGGACTGGGCAGAAGGTGCCCAGGGATCTGTTAGAAGTCAGACTGAAAAGTCATGAAAGAATGAAGAAAAAGACAGAAAACAGATTTTCTTGTCTCACATAAATTAACATTCTGCAACCTGTCCAAAAATGTCTTTGTAAATCTTCAAACCAAGCCAAGCTCTTTATTGAAGAAGTAGCCTCATGCTTAGGAGAGCCGTGGCCAGGGGGGTCCCAACATTGGGCCCCGCTTGTGCCCTCACCTCTGAGCCTGGATGAATCACACCCTTTCAGGGGTTTTGTTTCTTCCTCTTTCATGTGGAAATTGAAGGTGCCGTGGAGTGGGAGGCAGTCATTACCAAATGAATTCTGAAGACCATCTTCTATTCTAAAAGTTCACATTTTTATTATGCTTAGCATGTGTAGAAGTTTGGGTTTCTCTGATCTAAAAAGAGCTATGATGTTAAAGGTTTCCTCTAAGTCTAATAATATTAAATGATGATTCATTGACTCATGCAGAAATCCAGGGAACATAGGCAATAAATTCAAAATCCTAGATCTAAAATCACATTCTGAAATAATTGTGTTTAGCTTTGGTTTAGACAGAACAGTGTCCAGCGGAGAGATAAGTATTCATTCAAGACGTAACTGTGATTGGGGAAATTTTTCAAAGCAATAAAGAAGTGGTGTAGAGTTGGAATTTTAATTAAGAACTTGGGATAAATGAGAAGATGCAGTGATAGGAAAAGAGTTGTGAATGGAAAAATGCAGGGAGATGAACAATAAAAGCTTTCTCTAGGGCATTATTCCAGAGACAAAAGTCCCATCAAACTCCCAGGGCTAGATTAATGGTGTAAGGGACCCAAGAAAGGCACTGGTGATAGAAAAAAGATAGGCTTCGTTACTCTAAGAATTCAATGTGCACAAGGCAGAATTTGGGATGAGAAGGCCAGGCTTACAAACTTCCAAGTACACACCCTGCTCAGGGTAGGAGAGAGGGAAGACAGCTGGCACCTAGCAGAAAAGTAAAGGGAAGGGCCAACTTCCTTTATTTAAAAGTGCTATGATTTTGGACATGAGATGTCCTCCAAAAGCTCTGGTGTTTATGCAGGAATATTCACAGGTGAAATGGTTGGACTGTGAGAGCTATAACCTAATCAGTCCATCCTAGTTTGAATGGACTAATTGGGTCGTCACTGTAGGCAGGTGGGCATCACTGGAGAAAGTGGGTTACTGGGGGTGTACCCTGTATATCATCTGTGTCCCTTTTCCCCTCTCTGTTTCCCAGCAGCCATGAGATGAACAGTGCTTCTTCATGTCCTTGTGTTGTGATGTTCTTGCCTCACCTTGGGCCCAGAACAAAAGACTCAGCCGACTACAGACTAAACCTCTGAAACCAGGAGCTCAAATAAACTTTCTCTCCTCAAAATTGCTCTTGTAAGTTATGTGGGTCACAGTGATTCAAAACTAACACAAAAAGGGAAACCAAAACTCAAAGTTTTCTTCTTGGGACTATAATCCTTCCGGATAAAGCATCAGTGTATAAGCTTTTGACCCTGTTGATTTTTAGAGAAGGCAGAGGTTGGAATTCTCTCTGTGGAGATGCTTGCAACAGAGGAATGTCTACATTAGGAGGACAAGAAAAAAGCAGAGTACTCAGGTGGAAAGTCACAATAGGCCATCGAACATGATGGGGGACTGGCCTGAAGTGAACCAAGCCAGTGTGGCTAAGCAGAGGGATCCAGGTGAAGAGCTGTAGTCGACAGAGGGAGAGGCAAGGACTTGAGGCTAAAGAAGGATGTAAGATCTGATTTTAGTTGTAAGCAGGAGCCACTGGAGGATTTTGAGCAAGAGAAAGGCATTATCTACTTACTATATATTTTTTAAAATATTTATTTTTTAGTTGTAGTTGTCAATACCTTTATTTTATTTATTTATTTTTATGTGGTGCTGAGGATTGAACCCAGGGCCTCACGCATGCCAGGTGAGCGCTCTACCGCTGAGCTCCTCTACTATATGTTTTTTAAGGGTCACTCTGGCTGCTATATAAAGAATCGACTTTGGAAGAGGTGATGGTGGCCTGTGTCAAGAGTGAAAGCAGGAGAGACCAACTGTTCATCTCTGCAGGGATACAGTCATGTATAGCCCATCCCCATCGTCAATGCCATCACACAAGCACCTAACGTGTATTGATTGATAATAATGCACTAGGCACCAATCCTCGCTGATTATATGTATTTCTTCACCTAATCTTCATAACCACACTGTAAGCTCTTTAATTAAAAAAAAAAAAAAAAGCTCAAAGAAAGTACACAGCTCATCTGAGACAATCTGGCTACCAAATGGCAAAGCCAGGATTTGGCTCAGAACCTGTCTTGGTGTATATGTGCATGGCAGCTGACACATAGCTCAAAATTTAGGTTCTACAAATAGGTGCCCAAACAACCTTCTGTGCTGAGCCTATTGGTATATTTACTTAATTGCACTCATCCTGAACCCTTGTCATATGAAATCAGAACCAAGCATGTGGTCTTGAAGACCATGTTGAATGCATACTCAAAACACATTTCCTTCTTCTTTTTCTGCCTATGGAACATCAATTCTGTTCAGGTATCTCATAGTCTAAGACAACCATGGAGCTTTTGCCAGAAACTGGCTAAGTGATGAGCAGGGGGCCCAGGAGTGAGGAGAGAAAGTCCATGGTGGGGATAAAGAGATGTGCAGAAGATGGCACTGCTTTCCCTCTTAACACTGTCATTAACTACAAGGAATTTTAGACATGTTGCCACAAATTTGTGATCCTGGAAATAGCTAAGCTGTCACATGGAGGAAAGAAGAACAAGGAAAGGGAAGGGAAGGAACCTAGGTCCTTAATGAGCTGCTGAAATAACCAACTTGGAAGCTGTTGTACTTTGGGATTTTTATTTCCTGTATTACTTAAATGCACTGGGTTAAGGTTTTCCATTACCTGAAGTTAAAAAAATTGAAAAGAAGCCAAAACATAAATAAAAATATTTGGCTTCAGAAATGCAGCAGAGGAGGCCGGTATTATTAATTATTATCCCCACTTTGAATGTGGGGATGAGCTGTGAGCTTTATCTGCCAAGCCTCCCATGCTAGTCAAAGGTTGAAGTCTCTGGACTCCAACCCAGTGCTTAGATGATAGCAATTTTCAGTTATGGAGAATATGTAATTAAGGACCCTCTATTTCCTAATTGCACTAGGTGAAGACCATGGGCACATAACAACTGACACGAACAGGATGCTTTAAAGCTGACAAATGCATACACACACACACACCAGCATTGCCTAGCCATATGTGACTTGCAAATGCCTTTAACTACAACCCTGCTCAAAAAAAACTTAAAATAGTTTTGCCATTTTAGTGTAGTTTGTGATAAAGGAGTGATTTGCAGTTTTAAACAAATTACTTCAGAGTATATAATGTCTCCTAAAATTTGGTTCAATGCAATCAGTAATACTATTCATACTACAGATATTATGGACAAATTTCATTTTGTATCATTTAACAAAACATAACATGTCTGACTTTCACTAAATCCTATGGGGGGAAGAAAGCATAATTTTCTAACTAATTTGAAAAATTGATGTCATGTCTTCTCTAGGGACTAAAGGTATACTAAAAAGTATTGACAGGCCGAAACTACCTTCCAAGAATTGATGTCTAAAATTCTGAAATTGTATGCTTAAAAAACAGTGCTTTATTTTTAAAATGTCCATGTTTTATTTATAAATGACAGAAGGGGAAGGATTTCAGGCCACTATTTGAAAGCACTCTGCAAATAACACATTGTAGGTGTGGATAGAGCCTTTATTCTCAACAAGTGAAAAACCAAATTGGATGTAATTGTCACCCTATTTTTTTTTAACACTGTTTTTGAAGTACCAAAGACATCTTGATATTCTATATAAGGATTTCTATCAGATGAATGCAATCTACAGACTGGTGAAGGTAATTTTGAAGCAGAATTGTAGACATGCCATTTTTTTTTTTTTTGCTCTTAATTATCTTGTATTTCATCCTCAGGCTCCTTACGTTTCTCGTCTTTAAACACAGTCTATTATGGGCACAAATCAAACATATATGACTAAGGAGAAAAACAATTTAAAATTTGAACAGACTTGAGCATCCAGCAGTCAATGCTTTTCAGCAAAAAGAAAAGTTGAAAAGAGAAATCAGGAGCATCCTTATCTGACCTCCACCTAACCACTGTGTGTTACTCATGGCAGTTAGAAATGAAAAATTTTTTTCAATGATATATCACTTATTGATTCCTTTAGTTTGCCTTTTTATCTTGAAATAATCGTAGGTTCACAGCAGTTGTAAGAAATGATAGAGAGGGGTCCCGGGTACCCTTTACCTAGTTTCCTTCAATAATAACACCTTACAAGTATCCCACAGGATACTGACCTTGATAACAGTCAAGAACCTTCCCATCACCTTCTTTTATTCTGCCCCACCTGCTCATCCCCAACTCCTGGCAACCACTGATCTTCTCATTTCTACAATTTTATCATTTCAAGAAGGCTATAAAAGGAATCACACAGCATGAACCTTTGAGGTCCGGCTTCTCTTTACTCAGCATGATTTCCACAAAATTCATCCTGTTTGCTTCATGTGTCAATAGTTTCCTCCTTTGTCTAACTGAGTAGTATTCCATCCATGGAAGTACCATATTTGTTTAACCACCTGGGTTTTTTTTCTGTTTTTTGACTGTTCCAAACAAAGTTGCTATCGACATTTGTGTACAAATTTTTATGTGAATATAAATTTTCTTTTCTCTGGGATAAATGCCCATGAGTGCAATTGCTGGTTTGTACAATAATTAGATGTTTAGTGGGTTTTTTTATTTTTAAGAAATGGCCAATTTTGAATAAAAATGTTTCATAAAATAGAAGAAAAAAGAATTGGCCAGGCTATTTCCATAATGGCTATTACATTTTACGTTCCTAGCAGCAACACAAATGGTTCCATTTTCTGCCAGCCTTGTCCACATTTCCCATTACCACAGGTTTTTTTTTTTTGGGGGGGGGATTGTTTGTTTGTTTGTTTGAGTTGGTCTGACAGGTGTGGAGTGATATCTCACTGTGGTTTCAATTTGCATTTCTCCAGTGGTTAAAGATGATGAACATGTATTTCTATTCTCTTTGGTGAAATGTCTCTTCATGTCTTTTGACAATTTTGACCATTGGACTTTTTCTTTTTTTAACTATTGAGCTTTGAGAGTTCTTTATGCATTTAAGGTACTAGTCATTGGTTAATATGTGGCTTACAAATGTTTTTGTTCAAGCTTTAGCTTGTTTATTTGTGTTTTTTTATTTTATCATTTAGCAGATGTTTTGCAAAGCAAGCTTTAAATTTTGATGTAGTCAAATTTATCAGTTTTCCCTCTTATGAATCTCATTTTTGGTGTCATATCTAAATCCAAGATTCCTAAGATTTTTCTCCCATGTTTAAATAAGTTTAAGAGTTTTATGTTTAACATTTAAATTTGTCACCCATGTTGAGCAGATTTTGGTGCCAGATCTAAGTCTCAGGACTTAGTTCAAGGTTCAGTTTCTTCCTATGGTTGTCCGACAGTTTTAGCATCATTTATTGAAAACACTATCTTTATTTTTTTCTATTGACTTGCTTTGTACCTTTGTCAAAAACCATTTGTACAGAAATGGTCAGAGTCCCTGGATAGCCAAAACCACTTTGAGAAAGAAGATCAAAGTTAGAGAACTCACACTTCAAAATTTACTACAAAGCTACAGAAATCAAAACAGTGTGGTACTCGCCTAAGAGTAGATATATAGATCAGTGGCACAGAATTTAAAATCCAGAAACATGTACCTATTGCCAATTGATGTTCAATAAGGTACCAAGACTATTCAATGGGGACAGAACAGGCTCTCCAACATGTGGCACTGAACAGCTGGCAATGTTTAAGTTAGAGCTTTCCTCTTTGGGAAGTTTTTAATTGTTATTTCAATTTACTAATTGTTACAGGATTATTCAAATGATCTATGTAATGTTGGGTGAATTGTGAAAGTTTTTTTTTTTTTTAAGAATTGGCCCATTTCATAAAATTTGTTTAACTGAGGTGTGTATGGTTATTTATGGTGTTGCTTTATTCTACAGCTGATGACCGCAGGGTCTGTAGAAATAGCCCTTGTCTAGTTCCTGGTATTGGTAAATTTGTGCCTTCCCCCTTTTTTTCTTTGTCAGTCTTGTTAGAAGTTTGTCAATTTTATTGATCTTTTCTAAGAGCCATCTCTTTGTTTCATTGATTTCCTCCATTGGTTTCTCATTTTCAATGTCATCAATTTCTGCTCTATCTTTATTACTTCCTTCCTTCTGCTTGCTTTGGGTTTATTTCCATCTTTTTTTTCTAGCTTTATGAGGTGTGATTTTACATGATTTGGGACTCTCCCCCTTTCTTGCATTCAGTGCTATAACCTTCCCTCTCAGCTCTGCTCTACGCTCTATAGATTTTCACATGCTGTTTACATTTTCATGTGGTTTAAAGAGTTTTTAAAAATTTCTCTTGAGGCTTTGTCTTTGACCTGTATTTTATTTAATTTTTTTTTTTTTACTTTTGGGTTTTTTTCCCTCTATTTAGAAAATTTCCTATCTTTTATTATGGATTCCTCCTTCGATACCAATGTATTTGAAGAACACTCCCTGTTGTGACTGAAATTATTTCAAATTTGTTGATGGTCAGGATGTGGTCTATTTTGGTGTATGTTCCGTGCACATTTCAAAAGAATGTGTATTCTGCTGATGCTGAGTTAGGGTGTTCTAGAAGCATGGATTAGATTCTATTGACTGTTTACATCCAATGATATATTTTTAAATTCTTCTTAACCCTTACTGATTTTCTATCTAGTTGTTTTATGGATTTTTAAGAGGTAGATTTCAAAGTTTCCAGCCATGATGATCTGTTCCTTCTGTCAGGGTGTACATTTCTTCTGTCAAATGTGTATGTTTGGTGCATATACATTTAGAATTGCCCCGCCTTCTTGATGGAGTGGTGCTTTTACGGTTGTTTAATGTCCCTCTCTCCATTTCTGACATTCCCTTTGCTCTGAATCTACTTTATCTGCTGTTAATTTGGCTACATTGGATTTCTTTGAATAATGTCTGTATACTTTTACATTCTACTTGCCTATGTTGTTATATCTTAAGTGAATTTGTTGTAGATAACACAAAGTAGGATTATATTTTTTTAATTCATTGTATAAATTTAGTGTATACAGACCATTTATAATCAATTGATATGTTAATGTTTAAGCCTGTCATTTTTTTGTTGTTGTTTTTCAGTTTGTTCTCTTTTTTTTTATTTCTGTGGGGGTTTTTTTGTTGTTGTTCCTACCTTCTTTTGAGTTACTCACTCTCTTAGAATTCCATCTTGATGCTTTATATTTGCTTTGTTATGACTGCTCCAAGAATTACTTTTATATATATAACTTATTGAAGTCTACTGTTTTCATAATTATACCAGTTTAAGTAAAGAAATCTCACTTCCTCATGTTTATAATAAAATTATCTTAAATATTTTCTCTTCATACTTTTAGTACCACATCAGACAATGTTATAATTTTTGCTTCAAATAGCAAATGTAATTTAGAAAACTCAAAGAGAGAAGAAAAGTCTGTTGCATTTATCTATATTTCTGCTTATCATGTTCTTGAATCCTTCCTGATGTTCCCAAATTCCTTTGTTTTTTTTTTAGTGTTTCTTTTCTTTTTAGAA
The DNA here is from genome assembly GCF_045843805.1 of Urocitellus parryii. Classification (NCBI taxonomy): domain Eukaryota; kingdom Metazoa; phylum Chordata; class Mammalia; order Rodentia; family Sciuridae; genus Urocitellus; species Urocitellus parryii. The sequence continues at coordinate 135,959,466 of NC_135531.1, read as the reverse complement.
AACATCTTTGAGACATTCTTTTAGAATTATTCTGCTGGAGACAAATTCTCTCAGTTTTCCCTTTTCCTAAGAAGGTTTTGATTATTCTTTCATTCTTGAAGGATATTCACTCCAGATATAAGATACTGGGTTGACAGGTCTTTTCTTTCATTAGTTGAAGATGCATAGGTCAAGTCTTTCTGACCTCCATGTTTTCTGACAGAAAATTCTCTGTCATTCAAATTGGCTTTGCCATATAAGGTCTTTTTGCAGCTTTGAAGGTTTGCTTGTCTTTAGCTATTAGACATTTAAATACAATGTATTCTTGGTGTGAACTCATTTGGATTTATACTGTTTAGAGTTTGCTAACTTCCTTGAATCCATATGTTGAGTCTTAGCTATATCTGAGTTTTCAGTCATTATTTCTTTTAGTCCTGTTATGGCCCTGTCCTCTTTTTCCTCTCCTTTCAGGATCCTGGTAACACAGGTCTCACAGATTCAGTCTATTTTCTCTATTATGTCCATATTGGGTTATTGAGCTATTAAGCTCATTCATTAATTTTTAAATTTCAGTTATTGTATTTTTCAGCATTAAAAGTTTCTTTTGGTTCCATTTCATATCTTTTGTTTCTTTGTAGAGGCCCATTTTTTTCCCCATTTGTTTCAAGTGTGTTTGTAATTGCTTACTGAAGCATTTTTATGAAGGCTGCTTTAAAATCTTGTCAGATAATTCTGTCACCTCTGCCATCTCAGCATTGGCATCTATTGATTGTTCTTTTCATTGTTTGAAGTCTTCCTGGTTGTTTGTATGATGAATGATTTTTGAATGAAGGCTAGACGTTTTGAATGTTATGTTCGGAGACTCGGGGTCTTATCTAAACCTTCTGTTTTAGCCAGCTTCCTCTGACATTGCTCTGGTAGGAGAAGGGTGAGGGCTGCTTGTGTTACTGCTGAGTAGTGGAAGCCCAGGTTGAATATCCAGCTTCCATAGATGCCTGAGGAGAGGAAGGCTGCTTGTTACCGCTGGGCAGGCGTAGAAGTTCCATCTCCTTAGTCCTTTGCTGACACCCTCTGACAGGGAAGGATGGGAGAGCCTCTTTATAGTTCACCACGTGGCCTCCACTGATATCAGGGGTCAGGGGAGGTGGAGGGAGTGGCCATATTGCTGAGGGAGAGGAAGTGGTAGTGAAGGTCCTGGCTTCCTTCTTGGTTGCTGTGGCTTGGAGATGTCCCCCAAATGTCCCCAGCTGGTGATGCTGTTGGGAGGAGGTGCAAGTCTAGAAGGTGGAGCCCACTAGAAGGAAGTGAGGTCATTTGGGGCATATCCTTGAAAGGAATATTGGGACCCCATCCCTTCTCTCTCTCTTTGCTTTCCGGACCCCGTGAGGCAAACAGCTTTGCTCTATCACACACTTCCTGCCATGATGTTCTGCTTTGCCACAGGCCAAAGGCAATGGGCCAACTGACTACATTCTGAAAGCTCTGAAACTGGGAGCCAAAGTAAACCTTTCCTTCTTATAAGTTAATTTCCTCAGATATTTAGTCACAGCAATGGAAATCTGACTAACACATTGGCCTTCTCTAATAGTAGTTTGGTAGAGGGACTAGGGATTAGAGCCTAGTGAATATGGAAATCTGGGCTCCCCGTTTAGCCTTTGTTGAGTGTGTAGAAGTAGGGTCTTTGGCCAGCCCATCAGGTTTTTCCCAACCACAAATTAACAAATAAAATGTGTGAAGCTGGTAGGGTAGGCATAAAGAAGAGCAGAATTTACCAAGAAAATGAAATACCCTTTGGTCCTTCTCAGAGAGGGGCTGTCTCCTGGTACTTAGAGCTTACTTTGCTTCTCAAGCAAACTTAAAACTCTAAGTTTCAAGATTCCAGACAGGGCAGAATCCCTGGGGGAGCCCTGCAGGGTATCTGAGGCAGTGCTGCTGTGGGCGGGGTTGGGCACAGCAAGGTGGACAGGGTAGAGAGGAGCCTGCCATCAGACATTTGTTGTTGTTGTTGTTGTTATGGTACCAGGAATTGAACCCAGGAGCACTTAACCACTGAGCCACATCCCCAGCCCTTTTTGTATTTTATTTAGAGATTGGGTCTCACTAAGTTGCTGAGGCTGGCTTTGAATTTGCAATCCTCCTGCCTCAGCCTCCCGAGCCACTGGGATTACAGGCATGTGTCACCATGCCCAGCCCATCAGGGTTTTCTTGAGGGGAATGCCTCCTCTCCTTACCTGAGCTCAGGATGTCCCATGACAAGTAGAACAAACAAGCTTTTGCCTATTTTTTTTTGTGTCACCAGCTCAGGGCTGAACCTGGGTGTAGAACAAATGCAGCCACCCCACTCGGTGATCATCCCCACAGACTCTGAAGGTCTATCACCTGTTATAGTTTGGATCTTTATTGTACCCCAAAAGTCCCTCTGTTGAAGGCTTGGTCCTTCCATATGGCAGTATTCACAGGTAGAGCTTTGGAAGGTGATTGGATTATGTGCGCTGTAACCTCAAGAATGGATTAATCCACTTATTCATACCTTATGGCTGGATTCATAGCTCAATGGGTTTTAAGGGAGGAGTTTTGTTATAAAAGCCAACTCTTTGCCTCCCAAGCCATCATGAGATGAGTAGCTTTGCTGCACCTCACACTCTCTACCATGATATTTGGCCCAAAGCAAAGGGGCCAAGAGAACATGGACTGAAAACTTTGAAACCATGAGCCCAAATAAACCTTTCCTCTTTTAAATTGATGGACCTTAGATATTTTGTCACAGTAGCAGAAATCTGACCAACACAGCACAGAGACATTCTCCAAGTCCCAATTCTCCTGACCCAGGTTCTCCATGAGCTGAGGGGAAAAAAATCAGGACTAACTTGTTATTTTTTAATTTATTATTTGTTAATTTATTTATTGCAGAACTGGGGACTAAACCCAGGGGAGATTTTACCACAAGCCAAATCCCTAGCCCTTTATATTTTTGAGACTAAATTGTTAAGTTGCCCAGGACTGGCCTTGAACTTGTGATCCTCTTTCCTCAGCCTCCAAATTTGTTGGGTACGTGCCACCACCCTTGGCCAGAACTAAACTTTTACAACAAGAAGAAAGACTGTACTGGTTAATTATCGTTAAAATGCAGGCCCCATTCCCAGCCACCACAGGTATGTTAAACAAACACAAATATGACAACAAGCCCCTGTGCAATGACAGAGGAGCCTGCAGTTATCACGGTGACAAGGTGCTGGTTGCTCACATGCCATTTGTTAAGGCTTTTCACTCTGATGATGCATGAAATTACCCACCCTGACAGAGGCACACCTACATTCATGCCAGCTGGCGATGTGGCGTCCTCTCATTACCCCCTTGGTCACAGACCCACCTGGAGGGGTGTGATTAATGAGAAGCTCATAAACCCCAGGAGAATGGGCCATCCCTGGTGCCCTGGAAGAGTGAAATTGCCATTCCCAGTCACATTAATCACCACGTGTCAATCCTTGCTTCCTCCCTGTCACACCTTGGTGAGCCACCACCCTGTAGCCTCCGAGATGTGACGTTGGATTCTAGGACAGTAGAATTCGCTGCTCTCAGGGACACCTTGTACATAACTTCAAAGCAAGGTCAGAGTGGATCTCTAATTATCCCCGTGTACTTGTGGCCCTGAGACCTGCCCACAGGGCGAAGAAAGGGAGCAGGGGTGTTTTCATCAGGAGAAACACTAAATGTAGAATGCTGGCCTGACTCATTTCTCAGCTGTAGTCTTTTTTTGATTTGTTCGTAATTTTCTACACTACTGCTTCCAATTTGATACTGTCTGGTCCTAGGATGACAATAAGAATGGGGTAACAGATGATGAGCTCCAAATACTGAACACAATCATACTCACCCTGCATGTATGTACCATCAATATGTCACTTGGAAGGAGGAACCATTGGCCGCTGGGCAAAGTTGGGAATGTAAAATGTCACAGGATTCAAGAAGCATTTCTTATGTACTTAGGAGCTGTCACCACGGCTGTCTCACTGCTCTGGAGGGGAAACTGGGCTTAATGTTTCATAATCAGTTGCCTTAGACCAATGAATTAGGAGTCCAAAGAGTATTGGAAGATTTTCTACATGACCCCTGTTGCTTTGCTTGGCAGGAGTGTTACGTACTGTTGTGTGGGTTATATACTGCACAACTCCAGGGGCACAATTCCCATAGACTAGATTTTGATATAGTACCTCTGAGAATGATGAAATCATTACCCTAGACTACATGCAGCAGCTCTGCCACTGATTGAGTAACTTGGAGTTAGTATCCTAAGGGTTCATAGAATGTCACATTCTGCTCACATTAATAGCCTAGAAAATCCATGTGTAGATTTATGAATTATTAATACAATTAATTTTCTATTATCAGACTCAGTAGGACAGGTGGCTATTCCTGTCTATTTATTCTAGATATTCCTGTTAGTTAACTATCATAGAGAAACGTGTGCATTACTAATGGTTCTGTGTATATATATTTGAACATCATTAAAATGCCCTAAAGTTAGTAACTCCTTTAAAAAAATGTTTTCCCTTGATGAAAAGTAGTACTTTAGCAAGCTTTTTCACACAATGTTACAATGTTTATTAAAATGGAAGGTTTTAAATACCCTGTGAGCAGCACTTCTAAGAATTGATTCTCTAAAAACAAGCTAATGTATACAGGTACATTCGCTTATTTTTGTATATATGTGTAAAATACATTTTTGTTTGAAAGAGGATCTCTCTAAGTTGCCAAGGTTGGCTTTGAACTTGTGATCCCTTGCCTCAGCCTCTAGAGTAGCTGGATCACAGGCCCGTGCCATCAGACCCACATCAGCTTGTACGGGTTTTAACAGCCAAAAATTTTTTAAAGGAAATTTTCTGAATATATCTGTGATTTCCTAAACAAATTATGGTATACTCAGGTATTCATGCATGCAGTGAAATATATGCAGCCTTTAAAGAACCCACCATAGTGGGTTCTTAAAGAATCCACTATTTGTATTTATAGATGATTTCTCCTCTTCCTCCTTCTCTTTCTTCCTGGGTTGTGAGAAGATCTTGAACCCTCTTCATGTTCGAGGAATTAACTGTCATGTGATACCTTTTTCTTGAGCGCAAAGAAAGCCCCACTTCCCAGCTTCCTTTGGAGCTGGAACAGAGGTGTGTAACCTGGGTCCACTGAGGAGACACTGCCCAAGACTTCTGAGAGGAGTCAGCCTGGCTCTGAGAGGAGCAGCATTTGGCTGTTGAGGACTGTGGTCAGGACAGCCTCCGCTGGCACTTGGAAGGCTGGGTTTCTGACATGAAATGGTACCAATGTGTGTGGCAGGTGCCGTTTCAGCAATGAGTGCCCAGCAGAGCCTCGTAGGGCATCTAGAGCTTCCTGGCAGTGGTCTCTGCAGTAGCGTTTTCTCACAGAACAGTTCTGCAGTGTAGGTTTGACCAGGGTTCCTCAAAGCAGAACTCCACACCCTGTTCCCTGGTCCTCAGGCTTGGGTGTGAGCTGCCCAGTCTCCTGTCCGTGAGCTCCTTTCGCTTTAACCCACTGTGTCCCATTTTGAAACACCTAAAATCTTAAATTGAGCAACAAATATGCCACTTATGAAATATTGAGATAAATATTTGGTTTTAGAGCTTTATTCTTTTGTTGACATAGTCACAGAATAGAAAGTTGGGGAGTCAATAGGTTAATGAGCTGTGTCAGCTTCTGTTGCCCAGAAAGATCCATGATACAGTTTCAGCAATGAACCCCCAGCAGAGCCACAGAGGGCATCTAGGGCTTCGTGGTGGCAGCAGTGGACTCATCATTTCAACTTTTGAGTAGTCTAGCCTTCTGTACACGAAGACCCTCTAAGCCATGATTCAAATGCCAGATTGAGGAGGTCTTTGGGACTTGGAGAAAGGAGGTGTATTCAAGTTTTGCAGGGTGTCCCTGCATACAGGTCCCCCAATCTACATCCAGGAACACGCTGTTTCTGCTCAGCCAAGCATGTTTGTACAATTGTGCTCGAATATTTGATTGCCTTGTGCCCTTGTGGTCTTACAAAAATGAATACTAAGAAATTAAAACGTCGATGTTTTCATCAAGAAAACAAGGTCTCATAGGCGTCATCAAGTTGAAATGATGTCACCGGGGCCCTACCAAGGGAAAGCCCCAAGACTGGATTTGCGGCTCAGGGGACATAAGCTGGCGCACTTGGCTGCAAAAGTGTTAAGAACGGAATGCGAGAATGTGAGCAAGACGCCAGAATAATTTAGATCTCTGAGATTGCAATCACATTAGAAAATGGATGTCTATTATTCACTTTTGCATATTTAACTTTTGAACATCTTTCTCAGAAATGCATGAGGTGTGAAAGAGGGAGATTGCCATGTATTCTACAGTAAAATATGAAGGATGCAGGAGAGTGTGTATACTTTGAATGGAGCTTTCAACCATACATGGCTGCATGTATTTTAGACAGGCATGGAAAAAAGTCCAGATATATACCCTGTAAATTCTAAAAAGTTGTTACCTCTGTAGGTTGAGATGGTAGGGGAATTTCCTTTGTTAGTCCATGGTTTGGAATTTTGCAATGAGCAAGTTTTGCATACTGTTACAATCATCAAATACTGTTCTAGTCAGTTTTTTTTTCCCACTGTGACCAAAAGATCTGACAAGAACAATTATAGGAGGAAATGTTTATTCTGGGGCTCACGGTTTCAGAGGTCTCAGTCTGACTCCTTTGCTGTGGAAGGCCCAGAGGTACCACAGGTACCAGACCACACATCTACATGAAAGAGGGTCATAAAGAAGACTCCAAAGACCCAGGTCTGGGGCTCATCTGCACACAATGACCCTCTGAAGATCATTCTACCTTTCCTTCACAATGGATGTAATTTTAAGGTATTTGTTATGGTTTAGATATGAGGTATCCCCCAAAAGCTCATGTGTGAGACATGAGGGGTGACATATGCTATGGCAGTGGTCCTCTGAAGTTCTTCACAACCCACAGCGGACTCCACCTGCAAGGCAAAGTAGTTCCTCTGACAAGAATTTCTCCCATGGAGCTGTCAATAGATGTAGGAACTGTTTCCTGTCTTAACAGGTGTTGCATGGTCATGTAGTGTGGTGTGAGCAAAACTAATGGGTTGTCCTGCTTTATTAAGTGAGACCCTGCCCCAGAGGGAGAACAGGCCACAGAACTCACAAGAATCAGAGAGAAAATAGGGGGAAGCAAGTATTAACCCCAGGCTCCCAAGGGGGCAGGTGACAACTGGTAGCAACTCAGGAAGGGGCAAGACAGTGGGCAAAGAAGCCCCAAGGACAGGATGGAGCTGTTCTCATTCTAGTGCTGTGCTGAGCGGCAACTTAGCCTTCCTAACATTTCTTTATGCCTATAGTAGATCATCATCATCATCTTCTTCATCTCCTGGATTTGAGTGGTTATCAAAGGGTCGGAGTTATTTTGCTTTATAAAATTGTGTCCCTCCCAGGGCCACGGGGATGTGCTATGCTAGGCGTGAAGAAGGTTCATTGAACTTGGATACCCAGAGGAGACATGTAATCTGTGCTTTCAGCCGGAGCCGCCCTCTGGTCACTGGAGTTCAAGTTTGCAGCTGTGCTGAGAAAGACTATTCCAGTTCTTGTCCTTTTCTTTATTCCAGCTTGTAAGTTAAAAAAAAAAAAAAGTTTTCTTTTTTCATTTTAACCCTGGGGCAAGGGCAGGGACTGAACCATGAAACTTGCCATGGAATTAAAACTCTTGCTAAGATCCCTTAATATCTTGGTAGCCTTTAGCCCCTGTGCACGTGCTCGCTCGCTCGCTCTCTCTCTCTCTCTCTCTCTCTCTCTCTCTCTCTCTCTCTCTTGGCTGTTGTCTTAGCATCTTTATTCTCTAGAGCCTTTGCAAACAAGGCTCAGTGGCTGGGCTCCCAGAGTGACAATAGCAGGACATCTACTGGGATGAGGGTACAGAGAACAGTGGAGGTGCTGCTACCTGCTACATGGAGGGATGGCCACGGTGGGATGGGGGAGAGGCAAGCCAGACCCTAAATATCTTACTATTCACTTACAGGGGACCAACTGACAGCCTCTTCTGCCTTTCTGATTCATCCACAGAGGCATAGCCATGAACCTGCTCTGCTGGTTATTTTCCATTTGCCTACCCGGACCCAGACCCCATTCTCTTCCTGACTCGGAGGCTGACCTCTATGGGCAGCATTTAAAAGCTCTCTTTTCCTCTGGCTCCAGTTGGGTTCTGAAAGGAAGCACCAGTAGATCAGAGAGAAAGAGCAGGCAAGTGTTTCTCTCTCTGCTCCCTGCCTGCTTTGGCCCAATCTTTCTATGACTATAGCTCCTGCTGGGTGGCCCTCATCCCTAGTTTTACACTCAGAGCACTCTGTCAACATTATTTCTTCCCCTGTCCCTTTGGTGCTCATGGTAGCAGTAACATCCCACTGAAGACCTCACCACCTCTTATATTTCCCCCCTTTGCTTTTTAACTATATAGCAGTCTTCTGAATAAAGTTCATTTGACCCAGTGGATAGATCCCATTTCCTTTAGGATCCTAACCAGTACACAAGTCATTTTTGCTTCTGGGTCTGCTTTTTTCTCCCTAGGGGGATGCAGAAGTTCTCTGAAGCTGAGTACACACCTCATCTATTGTTGCTGAACTAGAGAAGTCCCAAGAGATACCTACAGTGCCAAGATGATAAGAGAAATTCACACCACAAGTGTGCAGCCAGATTGATACAGGATGCCCAGCATCTGCTCAGAAAACACCTCCACGGGCAAGCATTTCTAATCAAGAGTAGGAGGTCACTAAGGCAAACTGGCTGATGCCTCTGGTTAGAAACTAGTTATCATTCATTCTTGCATGTATCAAGTGTCCTTTGGGCATTACTAGGCCCCAGAACTTCACTAAGTATAGTGGGATGACTAGTAGCCCCCAAAAGATATATGCTTGCCCTTATCCACAGAATCTGTGGCTTTCTATGGAAAAAAAAATCAGTGATTGAGGATTTGAAGAGGAAGGTGTTGTCATGAATTATCTAAGTGGGCACCAAACCAATAACAACTGTCCTTCGAAGAATGAGGGACAAGGAGATCTGAAGAGGAGGAAGCAGTGTGACCATGGCAGACAGAGATTGGAGTGATACAAGCTAAGTGATACAAGCCACCAAAAGCTGGAGGAGACATGAAAGTTTCCTCCCCTGGGAGACTTCAGAATGAGCATGGCCTTGCTGGGAATTCTGACATCCAGAATCATGCAAGAAGAAACGTCAGCTATGTTAAGTCACTCAGTGTGTGCACTTTGTTATGGCCACCGTGGGAAATGGCAACGCACTGGGGATGTAATGGTGATAAAGAAAGATATAGTCCCTGCCCTCCTAGGAGAGCAAATAGGTAATGAACAAGGGGAAGACAATAAATATATATATACACACACACACAGAGAGAGAGAAAGAGAGAGAGAGAGAGAGAGAGTCATAAGTGCAATGATATGGTTAAATGGAGGAAAATAAAGAGGAGAACATTAAACCTGGGGCATCAAAGAAAGCATCTTTGTGGAGGCAACCTCTGAACTCAGACTAAAAGATGAGAGGAACCAGTCACAGGAAGCTGTAGAGGGAAAATGTCCAGGTTAAGAAGAAAGCAAGTCAAAGGCCCTGGGATGGGGACACAGCTAGAATTCTTGAGAAACACAAAGTAGTCCAGCGTAGTTGGAATGAGATCATGGAGGCAAGCAGAACCCGGACACAGGCCTTACAGACCAGGGTGAGCCCTTGAGATTTTATTCTGTGGTAAGAAGGCATCCAGTTGTTGAGAGCAATGAAACGCCATGAGCCAATTTAAGGTTTCATATTGATCCTCTGTTTACTGGTGGGGGACATCTTGGAATGGGGGCTGCTCTGCAGAGCATGGAGACCAGGTAATAGACTGTCCCAGCCTTCCAGGCCAATCAGAGAGATGGGTGAGGATGATCCCTTAGAGGAGGAGAGGAGGTGGACTGAAGGCATAGTTTAGAGATAGAAGTGATAGGAATTGATAGATATGGAGTATGAGAGAAAGGCATGAGTTAAGGATGACACCAAGATGTTTGTCTGGAGTGGTTGGGGGTTGCTCTGCCATTTACTGAGATGAGAAGATGAGGGGCAAGAGACAACAGGAGTGGGACACGTCTGGGAGGTGTCCTCTGATTGCCTTTACATGGCCAAAGTCTTCCAAGACAGAGAAAGCCATGCCATTTCTGTTGTTTTAGGGGCCTAAGGAAAAGTATCCTGGCTCCAACGAAGAGGTCAAGCAGATATAATCTTCCTGGGACACACAGAATACAACAAAGCACAGAAAAAAAGCAGCAGAAGTTGGGAGTAGGGTCTTCTGCAAGGTAGATTTGTCCTCTCTCCCATGCTGCACAAAAATGAATCCACTGTAAATTAGGAGATCTATTAATTAGGATCTAGTTTTCAAATGTCTACACCCTGCCTAGTTGGCTCTATCATTCTTTCACCATAGTCTTGATCCTGTCAGAGGCACCAAGATATGGAGAAGCAATGGTTGAGAGATACCCCTGAAAACTCCATCACATCACCACTTACCAAACACTCCTCAATGTCAACTCAGTGAATTGAGTTTCATACAGTGACCACCCCTTCCCCCCAAAAAAAAGATAATCAGAAAGGGGTCCTAGGAAAGGATAGGATGGTCTAAACCATTTTCAGCGACTATCCTTCCTTCCTGGGAGCAGAGCTCAGGAAATGTGGGATGATGGAGCCCCCACAGGACCTTCCAGACAGCTCTGAAGTCTTATATAGAAATCCTCAATGACAATCTTTCTGGGGGAAGTATCTGAAGAATCATTTCTGAAATCCATGGCTATTTCTTCATTCCTCTCCAGGATACAGCTAACGGCTAAGATAGCTAAGAACCAAGAAGAAGGGAGAGATGCATACACAGCCTCAAGCCATAGCTAAAGGTTTATGCACATCTCATCAGAAAGCCAGAAATCCATTTGCTCTGGTCTCTCTCTCTCTCTGCCCTCCTCAGGGGTTACTTAATCTCTTATTTTAAGGTTATGCTGAATTCTAGCATTCTTGATTATCTGACTTCCCAACTCTCTCTCTCTCTCTCTCTCTCTCTCTCTCTCTCTCTCTCTCTCTCACACACACACACACACACACACACACACACACACGCACACACACACACAAAGCTAGCAATAATAACTACAAAAGGAAAATAAATAATTCTAGAGCCAGTACGTGCAAGGAGTGGCAGCTAAAAGCATAAGAACCAAGGGTGTGATAAATAGAAATTAAAAACCAGAAGTCATCATGAGAAAAGTTTGGGGCCAACGCAAATATTCCAATTCACTTCAGTACCCAAGAGGGCAGCACTGAATTGCCGTGTGGTATGATAAATGAGGATCCCAAGCACAGGAGCTGGTCTTCTCTGCCTACTGTTTTCAGGCATTACTTTTTCCAGGGTAAATTTTGCTCTCCAGAACACCCCTACCTGACTCTCAGCAAGAGGGGCCACATATTGCTGGGTAAGTGGCCCTCGCCTGTAATCCCAGCAACTCAGGAAGCTGAGGCAGGAGGATCACAAGTATGGGGACAGCCTCAGCAACTTAGAGAGATCCTGTTTCATAATTGCATTTTTTTAAAAAAAGGGCTGGGAACAGAGCACACCTGAGTTCAATCCTTGGTACCACTAAAAAAAAAAAGAAAGGTCACATATCAGTCCAGTAAATCAGGGCATTTATCAACCACCTATAGGGCACCTTGCACTAGTCTGAGACTGGAAAGATGAACGCAGCTGTTTCCTGAATCCTGGGATGCTCATTAGCCATGCTTCTCCCAGCCTCGAAGAGTCTGTTGGATGCTGACAATCTGCAGACCCGGGACAGCAACCCAGGGCTGACTTTAAAAAAACACGCACACAGAAAAACCCAACTTCATTGTTGAGAGAAGTTTCAGGTACACAGTAAAATCGAACACACAGTACAGAGACTTGCCATGCCCCCACATGTTTAGTCTCCCCAACTATCAATCTCTCCCACCACAGAGGTACATTTGGTACAACTGATACACCATCATCACCTAAAGCCCATGGTTCACATGAGGGCTCACTGTTGGCACCGCACCTTCTATGAGATTAAACAAATGTATAACAACATGCACCCCTATTACTGTACCTCACAGAGTAGTTTACTGCCATAAAAGCTCTGTGTCCTGCCTATTCTGTCATATAGCTGGAACCACACAGTATGTCGCCTTTTCAGATTGGCTTTTTTTCTCATTGGAAATATGCATTTAAGATTCCTCCATGCCTTTTCATAACAAGTTATGAAACAAGTTATGTAGCTCATTTCTTTCTAGTGCTGAATAATTCCATTGTTTGGATGTACCACAATTTATTTATCTGTTCACCTATTGAAGAACATCTTGGTTGCTTCCAAGTTTTGTCAATTATGAAGAAAGCTGCTATAAAAATCCATGGGCAGGTTTTGATGTAGACATAAGTTTTCAACTCCTTGGAGTAAATACCAAGAAATATGATTTGCTGGATCATATTGTAAGAGTATGTTTAGGTAGGGGGAAAGCTTATTTAGTTTTGTAATAAATTGTCAGCTATTTTCCACATTGGCTGTCCCATCTTACATTTCTACCAGCAATGAATGAGAATTCTTGTGGCTCCACATCCTTGCCAGCATTTGGTATTGTCAGTGTACTGGATTTTGACCATCTTAATAAATGTGCAATAGTGTCATTGTTTTAATTTTTATTTCCCTGATGGCACTGATGACATATGATATGGAGCATCTTTTCATTTACTTATTTGCTACATGTGTTATATTCTTTGATAAAATGTCTATTAAGACCATTGGCCTATTTTAATCAAGATATCTGTGTTCTTATTATTTAATTTTAAGAACCCTTTGGGTAACACTTCTTTAACAGGTGTGTCTTTTGCCAATATCATCTCCTAGTCTGTAGCTTGTCTTTTCATTCTCTTGATAGAGTTGTTTGTAGAGCAGAAAAAATTTCATTTTAATGAAGTCCTATTTATTGGTCATTTCTTTCATGGATTGTATCTTTGATGTTATATGTAGAAAACCATCAACTGACCCAAGTTCACCTAGTGTTGTGGTTTGGACCTGGAATGTTCCCCAAAAGTCCATGTGTTGAAAGCATGGCCCCGATGCAGCAAAGTTCAGAGGTGGGGCTTTAGATAGTGATTGGATTATGAGGGCTCTGACCTCACCTGTAGATTAATCCATGAATAGTTGAATAGACTATAGGGAGGTAGGACCTCGTTGGAGGAAGTAGGTCACCTGGCGTGTGCCCTGGAAAGATTTATCTTGTTACTAGCCTCTCACTCTTTCTCTCTTCCCGTCCTCTGCCATATGCTTCCACCATGATGCTTCCCCTCACCTCAGGCTCAGAGAAACGGAGCTGGTCAACCATAGTGGAATCCTCTGAAACTGTGAGTCAAACTAAATCTTTTCTCCTCTAAGTGGTTCTTGTCATGTATTTTGGTCACAGTGATGAAGAGCTGACTAATACATCTAGATTTGTTCTTATGTCATCTTCTTGGAAATTATACTTTTGTATTTTACATTTAGGTCTATGATTCATTTTTGAATTAATTTTTGTAAAGGGTGTAAAATCTGTCTAAATTCTTATTTTTTTTAAAAAGGATTACCTTTGTTTTATTATATTGCCTTTGTTCCTTTGTCAAATGAGTCAGTTGACTACAGTTATGGGGATCTGATTTTTAGTATTCTGTTCCATTGATCTCTTTGTCATTTTTTTTTTTTTACCAATACCATACCTTTTTGATTGCTGTAGTTTCATAGGAAGTCTTAAAGTCAAGCAGTGTCAGTCTTTTGTCTTTGTTCTTATCCTTTATTATTGTGCTGGATATTCTGGGTCTTTTGTCTCTTTGTAAAAACTTTATCAGTTTTCTCAATAACTAAAAAATAATTTCAATATATCAAATTGGGAAGGATTGGCATCTTGACAATATTGAGTCTTCCTATCCATGAACATGGTATATCTCTTCATTTAGCTCTATTTTGATTTCTTGCATCACAGTTTTCTGGCTTTCCTCATACAGATTTTACAATATACCTTATCAAAAGTAAGTCATTCCTGAGGGCTCTAATGTAAATAGTATTGTGTTTTTTAATTTCAAATTACACATGTTGATTGCTGATAAACAGAAAATTAATTGATATTTATATCTTAACCTCTTCTTTACAACTTTGTTATAACTGCTTGTTAGTTATAAGAACTTTTTGGTCAGGTCTTTAAGATTTTCTACATAGGTATTTATGTTATCTATGAACAAAGATACTTTCTTTTCTTCTTTTCCTATCTATGCACCTTTTATTTTATTTTCTTGTCTTGTTGAATTAGTCAAGACTTTCAATTGGTGAGAAGGGACATCCTTGATCTTAGTGGCAAAGTTTCATGTTTCTGAAACTTAAGTGTAATGTTAGCTTTAGGTTTCATTAGATGATTTACCTCTGTCCTTAGTATACTGAAAGTTTTTATTATGAATGTTGGATTTTTATCAAATGCTTTTACTGAGTGTCAATTGATATGATCATTTTGAGTTTCTTCTTTAGCCTGTTAATGGGATGGTTTTCATTAATTGATTTTTTTAAAATGTCAAACCAGTTTCAAATACCTGAGATAAATTCCAATTGATCAGAGAGCATAATTCCTTAAAAACATTGCTGGACTTGATTTTCTAATATTTTATTGAGGATTTTTAAATATATGTTTGTAAGAGGTACTATTCTACAGTTCCTCTTTCTTGTAATGTCTTTGTCAAATTTTGCTATTAGGGGAATGTTGGCTTCATAGAATGAGTTACTATTTCCTCTGCCTCCATCTTCTGAAAGAGATTTTAGAGAATTCATATTTCTTCCTTAAATGCCTTGCAGACTCACCTGTGAATCCATCTGGATATGGTGCTTTATGTTTTGGAACATTATTAATCATTGAATCATTTTCTTCTATGGATATGTAGGACTGTTCAGATTGTCTTTTTCTTCTGTGTTTTAGCAGATTTTTTTCCCCAGGAAATTGGACCATTTATCTTGGCTATCACATTTGTGGACGAAGACATTCACAGTATTCCTTGACTAACCTTTTAATGGTCTTAGGATCTTTATTGATGATCCTGATTTCATTTCTGATGTGAGTGGCTTGTGTCTTTCATTTTTTTCTTATTGGCCCAAATAGAGGCTTATTGATTTTATTTATCTTTTGAAAGAAACAAATTTTTATTTCATTGATTGTTTTCTATTGATTTCCTATTTTCAATTTCACTGATTTCTGCTGCAGTTTTTTTCTCTTTTCCTCTGCATACTCTGAGCCTAATGCTTTTTTAATTTTACTAGTTACCTAAGGTGAAAGTTTAGATCACTGGTTCTTAATCTTTCTTCTAATTACATGTGTTTGGTATATAAACTTCCTAAGCCCTGCTTTTCTCCATATCCCACAAATTTTGGTAAGTTGTGTTTTTATTTTCATTCATTTCAGAATATTTTAAAATTTCTCTTTAGATTTCAACTTTGATCTATATTTTATTTAGAAATAAATGGCTTAATCTCCAAGTATTTTGGGATTTTTCCAGCTGTATCTCTCTGGTACTTATTTCTAGTTTAATTACACTGTGATCTGAGATCATACATGTATCATTTTTATTCTTTTAAATTTGTTAAGGTTTTTTTTTTATGGCCCAGAATGTCTCCTGTCTTGTTGAATAATCCATGTGAGCGTGAAAAGAAATGTCAACTTTCTGAAATTAGAAAAAGAATCCACACTTATTCTGATTAACATTGATATCCAGATAGCATTCAAATCAAAACATAGACATATCAAATAAACAAATGTCAGAAAGACATGATCAACTGGAGAAGTAGTCATACTTTTCATGGTGACGATAGGTATCCTTCCTACATTTCATCTTTTAGAGGTTTTGTTTCTATTATTAAATTGTCTACAGAGTCAGGTTGTACACTGTTCATGATAGGAGGCCCGGAGTGATGATGGCCTCCTCCCCAGAGGAAATCTGGGTGAAAGCAAGGGAGGAAGTAAGTCTACACTCCTGCCCAGCTCAAGCATATTATAGTCCCAACTTGCACACTCACGTAGTTCACAAGTTGTTTTGTCTCTGCAGCCTCGTCTCCTCTGGTGACAAACTTTCTGCAGTGATGCACACTCCACAAGGCACCCTGGCTAAGCTGGAGGACCCCCAGTGTCCCAAACACTCCAGTCACCAGGAGATGCAGTGTGAACACAGGCTCTGGAATTCTCTGACACAGGAATGTACCCCTCCCTGCTCCCACTCAGGCCCCTGCCTAGAATCTTCTTTCCCCTGCTGAGGATTAACTGTTCCGCATCTTAGGCAGGAAATGAGTTCCTTGCTGTTTATTGTGGTCAAATCCTAAAACGAAGTCAATACAGCAGTAAAGGCTGGATAAGCTGATGTCTGTTTATTAATTCATGAGGCACTTTGCAGTCCACCACTGTCCACGCGGAGATTGATGGAAGCCGAAAAAGAAACGCAAGTTAAATTATGTCTTTGATAACTTCTGCTTAACTGGCCTGTCAGGGACCAAGAAGATTAAACATCTGTGATTTATTCCCATGTTAATCTCAATAAACACACGCACAGACGCACGCACCCACACACACACACATCGGCTAATGGGAGATGGCACCAGATGGCATTGTAAAGGAAGTTGTAGCAGGTCACAGTGTGGAATCGAAAGAAAGGTCAGCACTGACAGGCCATAGCAGGAGGCTCACCCTTCCTTTCTTTATTTGTTCATTCATTCTGACTTTCCTCATCAGCTTCCCCATGTGTTCAAAAGGCCTTGTGCTGGACAGGAAGAAGATTCCAGAAGACCTAAATTCTGCTAATTTCCACCACAAAGACTGGCAATAATTAATTCAAATATGTATTTCAAGCAATTCTTAATAACTCCAACTGTGCCTCTCAGGAGCCAAGTGGCCTTATGCAAACCAGTTCCCTTTTCTCAGCTCTTTTCCCATGAGCAAAAGCTGGAACTGGGGTATTTAGTCATTGTATCAGCCACCATGTACTGACACTTACTACACACCGGGCATGACACAGGTACTTTACATGAATTATCCCAGTTACTTTTACTGTAACCTTCTGAGATGGTACGATGATCTTAATCTTTTTTATATACTAGAAATCTGGGATTCAAAGAACTTATACAACATTCCCAAAGCCACCACACCAGAAAATAGGGATTCTAAGCCCATGTGGTAGAACTTCAGAGACCCTGTTCTTTTGTTTTTAATAGTAGAAAGGATTTTTATATAATACTTAAGTCTAGAATTTTCTATTTACAATAAATTTGCCTCAATCAGGAAACATTCTTTGTTATTTATGCAAGTATCCAAATATCCTCCCTACCTCCCAAATTAGCTCCCTCCCTCAAACTCCCATCTTCTATAATCTGGTAAAGCCCAGGGTACAGTAGTGAGTGCTACTTTAAGTGATATAAATTCAATTCCAATGTAATTGTCCTTACTGGCCAGGTTAGAAGTGTCGTCCATATGAGAGCTTTTCTCTCTGCTCCTGGGGAGGGCTGTGTACATGATAGATAAGACACCATCATTCCCTTGAGACCCTGAGACACCCTGGTGCAGCCTGAGAAGAGCCAGAGTGGTGGGAGGAGGGGCAAGGACCCCCACAGAGATCCCAGGCCAGTGTCCAGGAGCACTGGGAGGGAACCACAGGGACCAATGAAATGCCTGGGGATGATGACCTGAACCTGGGAATGTCACTCCAGGGCAGTGACTATCACCTGGGAAGGTGTCAGGGAGGGCTGTACCCGGGGGTGCAGTCAGGGCACCATACCTGTTAGCATGCTCCTTGGCAAAAGTCAGCTAGTCCTCTGGTTCTAGAGTCCCTACGGCAATGAGTAGTCAAGAAGCCAGGTCAGCCTGTTGAATGGCAGGTGGTCAATCCAGGCAATGGAAAAGGTTTAGGGTGGAAGCAGAGTCTGTGTGCGATGGCCTGGGATGGCAGGCAAGAACAGGGACTGCTTGACCCCCGTCACTCTAGTCTGGAAGTGTTCAGCTACCCGTCACCAGACCATAGCGAGATGTTCTTAGAAGGAGCACTTGGCAATCTTAAAACCTCTCTCTGCTTCACAGGAGAGGAGCTGAGCTGACTCCATGCTTGATCTCTAACCCTGTGGTAAAGGTCCATTGTCTCAGAACAAAGTCATAGTTGGCAGTGAAATCTATGGACTAGAGCGTGTTGGCATTTGGGGGAATCCTTAGTTCTACTGGCAGAGAAGAAGACAGGTGGTTGCTGATGCTCCTGTGGCCCCTCTAGCACACACAACCACTTGAGAACCTCCTCTGGGACAAGCCTGAGTCACAGATCTGAGATCCCATCAGTTCAACCTCAAGACCACCAAGGGTACCTCTCAGTGACTCTGTCTGTGCTGATGCCCTGAGATCCCAGCTCAGCCTGGAGCTGGCAAAGGGAACTGGAATGTCCCTGAAAGTCTCCTGTTTTGAAGGCATAGTCTTCAATACAGCAAGGTTCAGAACTGGGGCTTTTGGACAGTGGATTGGACCATGAGGACTTAGACATCAGCAGTGGATTAAACCATTGATAACTGAATGCGCTGCTGGGAGCTGGTGGTCCTTTGAGGCAGATGAGGCATATTTGGAGAAAATACTCTACTAAGGACATGCCTTTGGGGACTACATCTTGTCCCTGGCCCCTTCCTCTAGTTTCTCTACTCCCTGGCTGTTATGAGCTGACGTCTTTCCTCTGCCAAGCCCTTACACCATGATGTTCTGCCTCGCCTCAGAACTCAAAGACCATTCGCTAAAATCTCTGATATCATGAGCCAAAATCAATCTTTCCTCCTTTAAGTGGTTTTTCTCAGGTGTTTGTCACAGTGCTGAACAGGTGAATAACACAAACACACTATTCTGTCCACAGTGCTGTCACTGCTGGTCAGGACCTCCAGCTGAAGCAGGCTTTCTAGAATCCAGACCAACTCTGGAATCCTTCCTTACTAAGAATGATGATTCCCAGGACAAGAAAAGGGCAGGCCTGACCCAAGGCTGTGCTGAGGTCCAGGGATGCTTCCACAACCTGTGTCTGGCGGGCCATCTGGACTGTGGCTTGCAGGAGTTCTCTAGACACCTATTTCCCTACCACTCTCCTCTGGCTTTGAGACTGCTCTCAACCAATACTAGATTGGACTTGTGCACCTCATAATCTACTTCTTTAGACTCTCCAGTCCATAGTCTCCTTTTCCTGTAAGATGGGGGTCCCTTCTATCCAACATAACAAAAATGGTGCATGAAACTGTGCAAGGGTTTACAATATAACTCCCAGCAATGGTGAGCATCCACTGCAGACTATGGGCTGATGCCCAGCAGGGGAGTCTGGCTCATTGGAAAGAAAACAGAGTAATGGCGGTATTTACAGTTCACCTTTGTAGCACATGTATGTTTGATGCATTTCTTTATCTAGGGATAAACTGTTAACTATTCTAATCTTCTTTGGGGGAAGAAGACAGGCAGAGAGGACTTAGAATTTACCTAAGGTCCCTGAGCTCAGACTGGCTATCTTCCATCCTGTCCTTGTTTTTGATTTTGTCCTTTCTCCAGTTTCTAGAATATTGACTGGCTCTCTGTAGCACAGGCTTTTCATGTCATCCACATGGCTTTTAACTGGTACTGATGCCCTCTGAAGCACACATTTTCCACCTTAGCCAGGAAGCATCTCTTCCAGTGAGCCATTGGGCCACCTGGTTGCCTTGAACAAGCCTTATCTCTTTGCTCCTCACTGACATTAGTTTTGCACTCCCTGTTCACATGCAGGGGATGACACATGATGGAAAGGTCCAGCAGCTGTTGGGGAAGTGAGGAGATCCTGAGGGCATCCAGGGCTGACTCAGGGCAGGTGGCTGTGAGCATAACACCCATTCTACCCTGTTTTTTATTTTTCTGGGCTGTTGCCCTCAGACCTTGGGCTGGGAGTGATGCTAATCTCACTTCTCTGGCATTGTCTCCACTTTCTAATTCTCCCTCACTGTGATCCCGAGATAACCTGCACCAGCTCGTAGTCCTCCAGCTGGTCCTCATTCAGGGTATGTTTATCTCTGCCCTTGCAGATGATGACTGGAGCCTTTTCCTGGTTCACCTGGATCTGGGTGAGAGACAGGCCATCAGGGCATGGGCCCTTGTGTGTCTCTTCAGAATGCAGTAGGCAGGGCCCCTCAGGAACCACTCAGCTCTGAACATGGGACTTGCACTGAGAGCCCTCATTCTTAACCACCCCTTAACCACACATACTGCAGAGTGAGCTTCTGCAAACACAATCCGGAACCAAGTCACTTCCTGCCCCAAACCTATACATGCCAACCCCACCCCACACATCCACAGCGATTCTCGAACTGTGCCATCTTGTTGGCCAATGAGATACACACAATGTGTGGCCCTGTGTCATGCCCAGTGGAGACTCTTGTCAGTAAATGGTGTCCATTCTGAGTATCACACACCCTAGTTTTACCCTTTCCCTTTGCACAAAGAGAGATTGGAGAAGGGAACAGTTTTGCCTAAGGCCACTTGGCCAACCCTGAGAGACAGTAGGGGGATTCTTCAAGGGCCTTTTAAGAATGGTGTTAACTAAGAGTCATTTACCTGACAAATGTCCCTTGGGAATCTGCTATGAGTCAGGCCCTGTGCTAGGATCTGGGGGGTATGTGGTGACTACTATTGAGTCCTTTTGTTCACACACCAAGAGGCCGATTAAGCAAGACAGAAAGCAAACAATGAACAAACATAATTGAAGACAATGTCAGATAGTGGTGTGTTCAGTCTAAAAAAGGCCAGGAAAGGGAATTAATAGTAACAAGATCAAGACCTATTTTAGTTGGCATGTTCAGGGGTTGGATGATAATGCTTATTAAGTGCTAACTACAGGCCAGGCTCTATTCTAAGTGTGTTATATTTATTAATGCATTTAATTGTCATAGCAACCCAATGAGGTAGATTGCAATTATTACTTCTCATTTGAAAGATGAGAAAATTGAGCACAAGGGCCCAAGTTCACAAAGCTACTGAGCAGAGGAGTCAGGCTTTTACCCAGGCAATTTGATCCCAGATGTCACCCTCCTGAACACTCTGCTGTGCTGCTCATTCCAGAAGGGGTGGGGGGATTGAGATGAGACCTGATGGGATAGGTGGTATCTTCGTTTGGATTCTCCCAGAAGCCAACCTGGAACAAAGAATCATGGGCAGGTAGTTTATCTAAGAGGTTGGTCTCAGGAAGTGATGGTAGAGGAGTGGGAAAGTGAGACAAGGAAGAGGAGGAAGTTAATAAATGTAGAGTCATCAAGCAAGTTACCACTGCAGACCACTGTCACTTTGGAACTCACCACTGCCAGGGAATTGGGATCCAGTGTATGACACATGCCTCTAAGACCCCATCCCACCTACACGGGTGAGAGAGTTGGGGTATTTATTCTCCAATTCCCATCTCATTAGCTGCTCACAGAGAACACAAACTCTCTGGCACTTATGACCTGTCATTTGTACAGGCAGAGAAGTTGCTCATCACAGAAAAGGCTCAGACAAGAAGACAGAGGTACTGGCAAGGGGAAGTCTGGCCATAGGTGCAGAAGCACTGAGAATAAAGGGATATGCTATGGGCACAGCAGCACCTGCTAGAGCATCCAGAGCACAAGGGACACTGCATGTCAAGTTTTTCAGGTGGGAAGAGCCTTAGTTTGAATGCTCAGGAGCCAAGAAAAATTTCTAGGTAGCCAGGCATGGTGGTGCACGCCTGTAATCCCAGTAGCTCAGGAGGCAAGAGGATCGCAAGTTCAAAGCCAGCCTCAGCAACAGTGAGGTGCTAAGCAACTCAGTGAGACCCTGTCTCTAAATAAAATACAATATAGGGCTGAGGATGGGGCGCAGTGGTTGAGTGTCCCTGAGTTCCTGAGTTCAATCTTCTGTAGCACATTCACACCCCCCTGCCCCTGCAAAAGTCTCTAGGTAATAAAGGGTGCCAGAGGCCAGGTCAGGTAGGGACGTGTGGGTCTTGATAGGGAATTGGCTTTTTATTCCAAGTGTGATGGGGATGCCAAGGAAACTTTTAAGCAGGAAAGTGAATTTATGTATATCTTTAAATAATCATTCTGATTACTGGACGGAGGATAGCCTATAGGGCACAAGAAGGAAACACAGTTAAGAGACTAAGTCGTTAGTGACAGACCTGCTGGTTTACACTAGGCTAGCATTTTAGTAGAGGTTAGATTCAGGCCATAGCTTAAAGTCACACTTGATAAAAATTAGCACTGGGATGTCACAGGAGTCGGGTACAGTGACACATGCCTGTAATCCCAGCATCTTGGGAGGCTGAGGCAGGAAGATCTTGAGTTCAAGGCCAGCTTCAGCAACTTAGCTGAGAACTTCGTAACTTAGAGAGAATCTTTAAATAAAATATAAAAAGGGCAGGGGATGAGGCTTAGTAGTTAAGCACCCCTGGGTTTAATCCCCAGTACTAAAAAGAAAAAAAAGTCATAGGATATAAGTGGGATAGGAGAGTCATTTACTAAAATGGATAAGATGAAAAGGAATGCAAACTCAGAGCAGTCTACAGAAAAATCCAGAAGTCCATTTTGGATGTTTATATGTTTGAGATGCTATTAGTAGTAGATTCTCGAATATGGAAATCTAGAGGCCAAATGAGATATTGGTTAAGTTTGATTTGTTGTGGCCACCCACACCTTCCCTTGTAAGGCCCCTAGACACTCAGGGCAATTTTTAGCATGTGGTATAGAGAGGCTGCCCTATTTGGGTGAGAGTGTTGGGCTCAGTGGGGACACGGAATGTAGCAAGATCAGTAACTCTGAGCCTGAGATAACCAGGAAAAGAGTTAGCCCCAGGAGCTACTGGTTACCACAGTTACCACTCAGCAGGTTCATATGAGATGAACAGAAACTTTTTAAATTTAATTTAATTTAATTTTTTTCACTTTTGATTCTTGAATGTGCAGAGTGGAGTGAATCTCATTGCCCAGTTCAATGCACACAATCCTCTCAGTCTACGCAGGGCTCTTAGCTGGTTTGGTTATTTGGTTATTTCTCCTAGTTCCCTATTTCCATATCTATTCCTCTCTACACACAGGCACCCTCTCTAATTGATGTCATTAGATATCTGTGTATCTTTTAAAAATATGAAGTGTTGTTTTATATTTGTCTTCTTAATTCAAAATGTTGTAAATTTCATTCCTGACTCAACACTATGTTAGGATGTATTTGCATTGCTCTCTGTATATCTAATTTTATTGAAAAAAAAGATAAACCAAACCAGATATATAGATTGCATTTTCTTATCCATTCTCCTAATGAGGGTCACCTGGGATGTCTCAAATTCCTCCTTCATAAATATGGCTGTAAGAAATAGCACTTTAAATATATTTTTTTAGTAGGTAGCCTTGGTTAAGATTAGAAATTTCCTTTTCATTTGGGTTTTCTGGGGGTATTTTTTAAAATAATGAATAGGTGTTGAACTTTATCAAATGTTTCATTTGCATCTCTGAAAATAGTCACAACATTTTTCTCCTTTATTCCATTAATAAATTGAATCACGTTGATAGGTTTTTCAAGTGATTCAGCTTTATTGAATTTCTTGGATAAACCCAACTGGATTATATGTGTTTTAAATGTGAGATTTGAGTACTAATAATGTATTTAGACTTTGTCACATCTGTGTTCATAGTGAAATTGACCTCAATGTTCCTTTTCTTGAATTGCTTTTATCCAGTTTGGACCAAAGTTACACTGGCCAGATAAAATTATATGAGCAATTTTTCCTTGATTTCTGTTTTTCCATGGTGATGTTTTAAGGTGAGGCTTATCTGTTCCTTGAAATTGTTGTTGAACAAAGTTGTCAAACTATGTGGATCCAGGGCTTTTTAAAACTGTGATGATGATCCCATTTCAGTTTCATTAAGAGTTAACAGTTCTAAGGTCTTGGGCCACCTCAGGGATTTTACATTTTTCCAGAACTTCATCTAGCTCATCTTTTTGACTCATATTTTGTTTCTTTGTATTTCCTCCTCTCTTCTAAGTCTTGCCAGAGGCTTTTCTATTTTATTAGTCTTTCTAAAGAACACTTTCAGTTAATTTCCTATTGTTTTTGTTCTCTAGATTTATTGATTTCTGCCTGTCTTCTTGGGTATGTCCTTCATTCTTGTTTATCTGAGTTTAGACTTTTTTTTTTTTTAACTTTGTAAGTTGAAAGCTGAACTCTCTTGCTTTCATTCATTCTTAATTTCTGGTAAATGTATTTAAAGCTATAAATTTACCTCTGAATACTGCTTTGAACGTGATCCATAAAATTGGGCGTGTGATACTTTCATTTCCATTCTCTTGGAGCTATTTGGTAGTATTTTTAGATTCCTAGACACAGTTTTAAATTTCAATTGCATCATGGTCGGAAGCATTGGGTATGTGATGTTAATTCTTTCACAAATGTGAAATTCAAACAAAGCTTCCTCTGTAGCTGATGTGGTTTGAATGTCCTCTCCACAGCTCATGATGAAATTTAATTGCCACTGTAGCAGTATTAAGAGGTGCAATAGAGGTGATTAGTCATGAGGGCAGCATCCTCATAAATGGACTACGGTTATTATATTAAGAGTGTGTTAGTGATCAAGGACATGAGCTCCTCATAAAAGGATGAGTGCTGATTTATATGTCTGCATCTTTTGTGTTATGTGATGTGGCAAGAAGGTCCTCACCTGATTCTGGCACCATGCCATCAGACTGCTTAGTCTCCACAGTCATGAACCAAATAAATTTCTGTTTGTTAAAAATTATCCAGCCTGTGGTATCCTGTTATAGCAACAAAACAGACACTCTTCTCTATGGCCTAGCATATTGTATAATTTGTTTGTGTTTAGTCTATGTGCATTTGGGGGAAAAAAAAGCATTTTGTTTCTCTGGGTAGATAGGGACAAAAATAAATTTTATTATAATAACCTTCTAAATCATTGTTCATTTTGTATACTTTAGCTACTAGTTTTTAAGAGAGTGCATTTAAACCTATGATTTTTTAATTTATTTCTTAGCGAAAGTGATAGAGTGCCAGGGATCCCAGCAGCCTGCAGCAGGGCCCGGAGAGCCAGGCCAACTGATTCGCGTGGCCTGCCCTGCGGCTACAGAAGGCGTGGCGCCTCAGTGAAGCCATTAATTGGCAAGCAGGGAGGTTAGGGAAGGCCATTAGGTGGAATCCCACCAGCCAAGCCCACACGGACCCTTGGGCCGAGCACGGGTTCTCAGAAGGGGAAGGAAGCGGTACAGTCCCATCCCCCACAGCGGACACTCCGCCGAGGCAGTCAGCGGCCACCATCCGGGAAAGCTGAAGGATAGACCGCCACTCTCCTTCAGAGTGCGACATCAAAACAGGTCGGTGTCATTCAGCTCACCCCCCAGACAGCGGGAATTCGCATAAAATCTCTCCTAGGCTTGCCGGGAGAGGGAGTATCAAGCTGAGCCTCCATACAGGCTAGGGGGAAACCAGAGACACCTGACCTCCAACCCCTCCTCCCAGTAGCAGCCAAAAGGAAACCTGGCTAGCCAGCGCTGGGGGAGGGGCAAGCAGAAAAAATCAAAGTGATAGAGTGCCAGGGATCCCAGCAGCCTGCAGCAGGGCCCGGAGAGCCAGGCCAACTGATTCGCGTGGCCTGCCCTGCGGCTACAGAAGGCGTGGCGCCTCAGTGAAGCCATTAATTGGCAAGCAGGGAGGTTAGGGAAGGCCATTAGGTGGAATCCCACCAGCCAAGCCCACACGGACCCTTGGGCCGAGCACGGGTTCTCAGAAGGGGAAGGAAGCGGTACAGTCCCATCCCCCACAGCGGACACTCCGCCGAGGCAGTCAGCGGCCACCATCCGGGAAAGCTGAAGGATACACCGCCACTCTCCTTCAGAGTGCGACATCAAAACAGGTCGGTGTCATTCAGCTCACCCCCCAGACAGCGGGAATTCGCATAAAATCTCTCCTAGGCTTGCCGGGAGAGGGAGTATCAAGCTGAGCCTCCATACAGGCTAGGGGGAAACCAGAGACACCTGACCTCCAACCCCTCCTCCCAGTAGCAGCCAAAAGGAAACCTGGCTAGCCAGCGCTGGGGGAGGGGCAAGCAGAAAAAATCAAAGTGATAGAGTGCCAGGGATCCCAGCAGCCTGCAGCAGGGCCCGGAGAGCCAGGCCAACTGATTCGCGTGGCCTGCCCTGCGGCTACAGAAGGCGTGGCGCCTCAGTGAAGCCATTAATTGGCAAGCAGGGAGGTTAGGGAAGGCCATTAGGTGGAATCCCACCAGCCAAGCCCACACGGACCCTTGGGCCGAGCACGGGTTCTCAGAAGGGGAAGGAAGCGGTACAGTCTCATCCCCCACAGCGGACACTCCGCCGAGGCAGTCAGCGGCCACCATCCGGGAAAGCTGAAGGATAGACCGCCACTCTCCTTCAGAGTGCGACATCAAAACAGGTCGGTGTCATTCAGCTCACCCCCCAGACAGCGGGAATTCGCATAAAATCTCTCCTAGGCTTGCCGGGAGAGGGAGTATCAAGCTGAGCCTCCATACAGGCTAGGGGGAAACCAGAGACACCTGACCTCCAACCCCTCCTCCCAGTAGCAGCCAAAAGGAAACCTGGCTAGCCAGCGCTGGGGGAGGGGCAAGCAGAAAAAATCAAAGTGATAGAGTGCCAGGGATCCCAGCAGCCTGCAGCAGGGCCCGGAGAGCCAGGCCAACTGATTCGCGTGGCCTGCCCTGCGGCTACAGAAGGCGTGGCGCCTCAGTGAAGCCATTAATTGGCAAGCAGGGAGGTTAGGGAAGGCCATTAGGTGGAATCCCACCAGCCAAGCCCACACGGACCCTTGGGCCGAGCACGGGTTCTCAGAAGGGGAAGGAAGCGGTACAGTCCCATCCCCCACAGCGGACACTCCGCCGAGGCAGTCAGCGGCCACCATCCGGGAAAGCTGAAGGATAGACCGCCACTCTCCTTCAGAGTGCAACATCAAAACAGCGGACACTCCATCCAGGCAGTCAGCGGCCACCATCCGGGAAAGCTGAAGAATACACCACCACTCTCCAACAGCTTGCAACATCAAAACAGCCAGCAGCAGGACCCCAGAGATCCAGGCCAACTGATTCGCGCGGCCTGCCCCGCAGCTACAGAAGGCGTGGCGCCTCAGAGAAGCCATTAATTAGCAAGCAGGGAGGTTAGGGACTGCCATTAGGTGGAATCCCGCCAGCCAAGCCCACCGCCCACGCCCGGAACAGGCCCAGCGATCTGCCAGCATTGTAGTCACGACACCCCAATTGGAATAGGGACAGAGCAGAGCCGCCTTCCACTCCCGGAACAGGCCCAGAGAGCCGCCAGCGTGGTAGACACGTCACCCCAATTGGAGTAGGGGCACAGCCGCCGCCCGCACCTGCAAGGGAGACTTTTCAAGTATACAAGAGCAACATAAATAAATAGGGGGTAAATTTCAAAACACAACAGTTGCACCAAGCAGAAAGAAACGCAAGCAGTATGAAAAGACAAGGAAAGAAAGGACCACAAGCAATGCAGGTCAACTCAACTTTAGAAGAGGTAATAGCTGCAACAGATGGAATATCAGATAAAGAGTTCAGGATATATATGCTTCAGATGATCTGGAGTCTCAAGGAAGACATGAGACAGCAAAATCAGACAATGAAAGATCACATTGACAAACAAATCCAGGAAGTAAAAGATCAATTTCACAGGGAGATAGAGGTAATAAAAAACAAACAAATGGAAATTCTAGAAATGCAGGAAACAATAAACCAACTTAAAAACTCAATTGAGAATACTACCAGCAGAGTAGATCACTTAGAAGAGAGAACATCAGACAATGAAGACAAAGTATTTCAACTGGAAAAGAACATAGACAGCTCAGCAAGTCTGCTAAGAAACCATGAGCAGAACATCCAAGAATTATGGGACAATATCAAAAGACCAAATTTAAGAGTCATTGGGATACAGGAAGGCACAGAGCTCCATTCCAAAGGAATGAACAGTCTATTCAGTGAAATAATACGAGAAAACTTCCCAGAATTGAAGATTGAGACAGAATCCCAAATCCTAGAAGCCTACAGGACGCCGAATGTGCAAAATCATAAGAGATCCACACCTAGACACATTATAATGAAGATGTCCAACATACAGAATAAGGAGAGAATTTTAAAAGCTGCAAGAGAAAGAAAGCAGATTACATTTAGGGGTAAACCAATCAGGATAACAGCTGATCTCTCAACACAGACTCTGAAAGCTAGAAGATCCTGGAATAACATATTTCAAACACTGAAAGACAATGGGCTCCAACCAAGAATCGTGTATCCGGCGAAATTAAGCTTCAGGTTAGAAGATGAAATTAAAACCTTCCACAATAAACAAAAGTTAAAAGAATTAGCAGCTAGAAAACCATCTCTTCAAAAAATCCTTGGCAAAACATTACAGGAAGAGGAAATGGAAAACAACATTGAAAACCAACAATGGGAGGTAGGACAGTAAAGGGGGGAAAGTAGTCAAAGAGGATAACAAATCAGGTTTAGTAACATCAATAAACAAATATGGATAGAAGAACAAACCATATCTCAATAATAACCCTAAATGTTAATGGCTTAAACTCACCAATTAAGAGACACAGGCTAGTAGAATGGATCAAAAAACAAGACCCAACAATATGCTGTCTACAGGAGACGCATTTGATAGGAAAAGATATACATAGACTGAAGGTGAAAGGTTGGGAAAAATCATATCACTCATATGGACCGCGGAAACAAGCAGGAGTGTCCATACTCATATCTAATAAAATAGATTTCAAGCCAAAGCTAATCAAAAGGGATATAGAAGGACACTTCATACTGCTCAAGGGAACCATACACCAACAAGACATAACAATCATAAATATATATGCCCCAAATAATGGTGCAGCTGTATTCATCAAGCAAACTCTTCTCAAGTTCAAGAGTCTAATAGACCAACATACAATAATCATGGGAGACTTCAACACACCTCTCTCACCACTGGACAGATCTTCCAAACAAAAGTTAAATAAGGAAACTATAGAACTCAATAACACAATTAACAACCTAGACTTAATTGACATATATAGACTATACCACCCAACATCAAGTAGCTACACTTTTTTCTCAGCAGCACATGGAACCTTCTCAAAAATAGACCATATACTATGTCACAGGGCAACTCTTAGACAATACAAAGGGGTAGAGATAATACCATGCATCTTATCTGATCATAATGGAATGAAACTGAAAATCAATGATAAAAGAAGAAAGGAAAAAGCAAGCATCACCTGGAGAATGAACAATAGGTTGCTGAGTGATCAATGGGTTTTAGAAGACATCAAGGAGGAAATTAAAAAATTCCTAGAGTTAAATGAAAACACAGACACAACATATCGGAATCTATGGGACACATTGAAAGCAGTTCTAAGAGGAAAATTCATTGCTTGGAGTTCATTCCTCAAAAAAAGAAAAAACCAACAAATAAATGATCTCATACTTCATCTCAAAATCCTAGAAAAAGAAGAGCAAAACAACAGCAAAAGAAGTAGAAGGCAAGAAATAATTAAAATCAGAGCTGAAATTAATGAAATTGAAACAAAAGAAACAATTGAAAAAATTGACAAAACTAAAAGCTGGTTCTTTGAAAAAATAAATAAAATTGACAGACCCTTAGCCATGCTAACGAAGAGAAGAAGAGAGAGAACCCAAATTACTAGCATACGGGATGAAAAAGGCAATATCACAACAGACACTTCAGAAATACAGAAGATAATCAGAAATTACTTTGAATCCTTATACTCCAATAAAATAGAAGATAGTGAAGGCATAGATAAATTCCTTGAGTCCTATGATCTGCCCAGATTGAGCCAGGAGGATATAGACAACCTAAACAGACCAATAACAATAGAGGAAATAGAAGAAACCATCAAAAGACTACCAACTAAGAAAAGCCCAGGACCGGATGGGTATACAGCAGAGTTTTACAAAACCTTTAAAGAGGAACTAACACCAATACTTTTCAAGCTATTTCAGGAAATAGAAAAAGAGGGAGAACTTCCAAATTCATTCTACGAGGCCAACATCACCCTGATTCCGAAGCCAGACAAAGACACATCAAAGAAGGAAAACTACAGACCAATATCTCTAATGAACCTTGACGCAAAAATCCTCAATAAAATTCTGGCAAATCGGATTCAAATACATATCAAAAAAATTATACATCATGATCAAGTAGGATTCATCCCTGGGATGCAAGGCTGGTTTAATATACGGAAATCAATAAATGTTATTCACCACATCAATAGACTTAAAAATAAGAACCATATGATCATCTCAACAGATGCAGAAAAAGCATTCGACAAAGTACAGCATCCCTTTATGTTCAAAACGCTAGAAAAATTAGGGATAACAGGATCATACCTCAACATTGTAAAAGCAATCTATGATAAGCCACAGGCCAGCATCATTCTGAACGGAGAAAAATTGAAGGCATTCCCTCTAAGATCTGGTACAAGACAGGGATGCCCTCTCTCACCACTTCTGTTCAACATAGTCCTCGAAACACTGGCCAGAGCAATTAGACAGTCAAAAGAAATTAAAGGTATAAAAATAGGAAAAGAAGAACTTAAATTATCACTATTTGCAGATGATATGATTCTATACCTAGCAGACCCAAAAGGGTCTACAAAGAAGCTATTAGAGCTAATAAATGAATTCAGCAAAGTGGCAGGATATAAGATCAACACGCATAAATCAAAGGCGTTCCTGTATATGAGCGACAAATCCTCTGAAACGGAAATGAGGACAACTACTCCATTCACAATATCCCCCCAAAAAATAAAATACTTGGGAATCAACCTAACAAAAGAGGTGAAAGATTTATACAATGAAAATTACAGAACCCTAAAGAAAGACATAGAAGAAGACCTTAGAAGATGGAAAAACATACCCTGCTCATGGATAGGCAGAACTAACATCATCAAAATGGCGATATTACCAAAAGTTCTCTATAAGTTCAATGCAATGCCAATCAAAATCCCAACAGCATATCTTGTAGAAATAGATAAAAGAATCATGAAATTCATATGGAATAATAAAAGACCCAGAATAGCAAAAACAATACTAAGCAGGAAGTGTGAATCAGGCGGTATAGCGATACCAGACTTCAAGCTATACTACAGAGCAATAGTAACAAAAACAGCATGGTACTGGTACCAAAACAGGCGGGTGGACCAATGGTACAGAATAGAGGACACAGTAACCAATCCACAAAACTACAACTATCTTATTTTTGATAAAGGGGCTAAAAGCATGCAATGGAGGAAGGATAGCATCTTCAACAAATGGTGCTGGGAAAACTGGAAATCCATTTGCACCAAAATGAATCAGAATCCCTATCTCTCGCCGTGCACAAAAGTTAACTCAAAATGGATCAAGGAGCTTGATATTAAATCAGAGACACGGCATCTGATAGAAGAAAAAGTTGGTTATGATCTACACGCTGTGGGATCGGGCTCCAAATTCCTCAATAGGACACCCATAGCGCTAGAGTTAACAAATAGAATCAACAAATGGGACTTACTCAAACTAAAAAGTTTTTTCTCAGCAAAAGAAACAATAAGAGAGATAAATAGGGAGCCTACATCCTGGGAACAAATCTTTACTCCACACACTTCAGATAGAGCCCTAATAACCAGAATATACAAAGAACTCAAAAAATTAGACAATAAGATAACAAATAACCCAATCAATAAATGGGCCAAGGACCTGAACAGACACTTCTCAGAGGAGGACATACAATCAATCAACAAGTACATGAAAAAATGCTCACCATCGCTAGCAGTCAGAGAAATGCAAATCAAAACTACCCTAAGATACCATCTCACTCCAGTAAGACTGGCAGCCATTAGGAAGTCAAACAACAATAAGTGCTGGAGAGGATGCGGGGAAAAGGGCACTCTTGTTCATTGCTGGTGGGACTGCAAATTGGTGCAGCCAATTTGGAAAGCAGTATGGAGATTTCTCGGAAAGCTGGGAATGGAACCACCATTTGACCCAGCTATTCCCCTTCTCGGTCTATTCCCTAAAGCCCTAACAAGAGCATGCTACAGGGACACTGCTACATCGATGTTCATAGCAGCTCAATTCACGATAGCAAGACTGTGGAACCAGCCTAGATGCCCTTCAATAGATGAATGGATAAAAAAAATGTGGCATTTATACACTATGGAGTATTACTCTGCATTAAAAAATGACAAAATTATAGAATTTGGAGGGAAATGGATGGCATTAGAGCAGATTATGCTAAGTGAAGCTAGTCAATCTTTAAAAAACAAATACCACATGACTCCTTTGATATAAGGGGTGTAAACAAGGACAGGGTAGGGACGAAGAGCTTGAGAAGAATATTTACAGTAAACAGGGATGAGAGGTGGGAGGGAAAGGGAGTGAGAAGGGAAATTGCATGGAAATGGAAGGCGATCCTCAGGGTTATACAAAATGTCATATAAGAGGTAAGGAGGGGTAAGTCAAGAGAATACAAATGGAAGACATGATTTACAGTAGAAGGGGTAGAGAGAGAAAAGGGGAGGGGAGGGGAGGGGAGGGGAGGGGGATAGTAGACAATAGGACAGACAGCAGAATACATCAGACACTAGAAAGGCAATATGTCAATCAATGGAAGGGTAACTGATGTGATACAGCAATTTGTATACGGGGTAAAAGCGGGAGTTCATAATCCACTTGAATCAAACCGTGTAATATGATGTATTAAGAACTATGTAATGTTATGAACGACCAATAAAAAAAAATAAATAAAAAAAAAAAAAAAAAAAAAAAAAAAAAAATTTATTTCTTAGCTCTGTCGGGGGTTTTACTTTATGTATTTTGATATTATATTGTCAGGGTCATACATGTTCATAATCACTGTGTTTCTTGATGTATTATTTGTTTAGCCAAAATATAACATTCTCATTTTCCCCTTCTAATATTTTGTGCCTTAAATTATGATTTTTCTGATATTACAATTCTTATCCAGGCTTATTATTGGTAAATCTTTCATTAGCCCTTCTATAGCCTTTTTTCTAATATGTCTCTTATAAACAGCATATTGCTTGATTTTTATCTTTTTAATTCAAGTAGAGTCATTATAGTTTTACTAATGAGCTTAAGCTATTTACAATTATCCTAATTCTTCTTCTATTAGCATTTATTTCTGCCTTTTTATTTTTCTATTTTCATACCTTCTTTTTAAAATTGTTTTTATTTGTTTTAATTGCTATACATGACTGTAGAATGCATTTATGCACTTTGCTATATCATACATAAATGGGGTATAATTTCTCATTTTTCTGATTGTACATGCTATAGAATCACAATGGTCATGCAGTTATATATATATAAATAATGTCTGTTTCATTCTACTATCCTTCCTATCCCTTCCCTTCCCTTCAATCTCCTCTACCTAACTCTATTCTTCCCTAGTGCCTCCCCACCTTATTGTGAATTAGCATTTGCATATCAAAGAAAATAAAATTCATTTGGGAAAATAAAGAGACCAAGAATAGCCAAAGCAATTCTTAGCAAGAAAAGTGAAGCAGGAGGCATCACAATACCAGACCTTAAAATATACTACAGAGCTATAGTATAAAAACAGCATGGTATTGGCACTAAAACATACATGTAGACCAATAGCACAGAATAGAAGACACAGAGATAAACCCAAACAAATACAGTCATTTCATACTAGACAAAGGTGCCAAAAATATTCACTGGAGAAAAGATAGTCTATTCAACAAATGGTGCTGGGAAAAATGGAAAGTCACCTGCAACAAAATTAAGTTAAACCTCTAACTTTCACCCTGTGTGAAATTCAACTCAAAGTAGATCAAAGATTTACAGGCACTAGAACAGAGATCCTGAGCCTACTAGAAGAAAAAGTAGGCCCAAATATTCATCATAGGACCTGACTTCTTTAACAAGACTCCCTAAAGCACAAGAAGTAAAATCAAGAATCAATAAATGGGATGGATTCAAACTAAAAAGCTTCTTCTCAGCAAAAGAAACAATCAATAATGTGAAGAGAGAACCTACAGATGGGGAGAAAATCTTTACCACATGCACCTCAGATAAAGCATTAATCTCTAGGATATATATATATAAAGAATTCATACCTTCTTTTTATCCAGCCTTGTTATATTCTACTGGGTAGACAGAATTTTCTTTTGCTGGTTTGGAAGGTTGACATTTGTTTTCTTCTTCGAGTTGTGCCTGATATTAAGAACTATACCTTCCCCCGTCATCAACTCCTTAAAAAGAATTTCAGAGAAATAGAAAAAAAATCAAACCAAAGGGACACCGAGAAGGAAGGGTAAATGGAAGTAAATAGAAAGACAGAGAAGTTGACAAAGGAGTCCAGGTCTGGGGGACTGAAACCAGGAGTCCTGCATACACAACATGCCCGAATTCAAACAGGGAGAAAACTTCTAGACCTCATCGGTTTCATTACATAATGTCCCTGACATACTGCTTTTCATCTTGATTGGCTAAACATTGCAAATTACTTAGAGATTACTTACTGGGCAGTCACTGGGCTCTGGGCCCTCATTCAGGCCTGGGGACAAAGCAGTGAGAAGTAGATTCTCTCTTGCCCTTAAACACTTGCAGACATGCAAAGAGTCTAAAAAGCAGGTTCCACAGAATAGCAAAAGTGCAGGGCACCTCAGGAGCTTCCAGCAAGGAAAACTCAACCTGGTCTGTGGGAATCAGGGAACACTCCTGTATGAAGTGCTGGCATTAAAAAACCCTGACGGGAGGCTGGCCCTAACTGCTGCCCTCCTGCTGACCACTGGCCCTCTGCATCCTGTGGGCTCTGGGCAGAATATCTCCAGATGTGGTCAGGCTACAGTACTTGCACTGAGCATGGAGACAGCCCAAGTTATCTCAGGACACATGCCAAGGACTCACAAATTCCCAACCTGTCCCATCTCCCAGTCATTGTGAACTGATATTAATGGTAGCAACTACTAGGTTTGTGAGGCCTAACACTTCTCTTCTTTGCCTACCTACATCACTTTAATTTTCTTTTCTGTGTGATCATACTGATTCAGATGGATTAGGAAAGCAAATCTTTGAAGGAAAAAGGGTAGTTACTTTTGTTTCTAAGAATCTACAGTAAATCCAGCAAGGCTCACCTAAAGCACCATCCACACTGGCTCTAATGAACAGATAGGAATAAAAATGTATGGAGACAGTAGAGGAGATGATGAGCTCCGGCTTTGGAGAAAGTCACCTGTGTACAAACCCTGATTTTGCCACTTCCTGTCACTATGAACTTGGGAAAAATCACTGAAGTCTTCTGAGTCTCAGTTTCCCCATTTGTAAAGATGGTACAATAACTTCTTAAGGTAGTGATGAGAATTAAATGCAACCAGGCTCATGACATGTTATTACAGAACCTGGTACTTATTAAGGGCTCAAAAAGATAGTTGCTGAGTATTTATGTTAAAATTAACATTAACATTTGTATTAAACATTAACATTAGCATTAGTAATATCATGTTGCAGCCTGACCTGGCAGTACTAATAAAAGAGATAATATCACTGATTTCTCTGGTTAGAAGTATATTTTGAATATGTGTCATCTATAGTTAGTCAAAACAGAAAAATAGAGAAAGTGGCTCCCAATGTATGTATAATGTACAACCTTTAGAATTTAATAATCATTTCTAGAGTTGGTTTAGATAATATACAAAGTTTTATTCATTCATTTGGGCATGGTGATACAACACCTGTAATCCCAGTGACTTGTTTGGCTGAGATAAGATGTTTGCAAGTTTGGGGCTAGCCTCAGCAACTTAGTAAGTCCCTGTCTCAAGATTAAAAATAAAAAAGTCTGGGGATGTAACTCAGTGGTACAGTGCCCCTGGATTCAATCTCAGTACCACCAAGTTCAATCTTTATTCATAAAGATAAATTTTTAATTAAGATATTACAACAGATTCTTTACGAACATCTGTGTTATCCTAAGATTTGTTTTATTTAAGAATCCTAATCATTTGGTCACGTTTTAATTAACTTGTCCTTGTTTACCCATTCATTCAATATTTATTTCATTTATTCAACAAATATTTCTTGGATACCTATCAGAGAAGCATTTGAACAAACTAGGCTTGAAATAATGTTTGTTGAATTTAAAAAATAATTATACTTCCAAAATTCAACCATATATGTGTGTTCAATTAGATTTATAAAAGAAATCAACACTGAGTTTTACTTTGTTTAAACTCTGTGACAAATCAGTTGATCTATAGCCGATGAATTTGACTTCTTGCAGATTGTTTTAGAAAAATTTTCTTCCCACTAAACTTTCTAAGTTCCTAGGAAGGTTTAATAACAAGAGTCCAAATTCCCCATATGGTGGTAGTGTTATACGCAGATAAGCTCACTAAATAACCATTTACATTCCTAAAACACGAGCAGCTTGCTTTTCTATCTAATCCTCAATTTTTACATATTTTACTTTCCCATTTACAGGTTGAAATGCTCTACAGTGATATTAATATTTGCCAAATTATAGTGGATATTTTCCATGGCTAATCACTTCCAAGTTTACTAAAGTTGGAATGAAATCTGAATCTGTACAACTTTTCTCTAGATCAGACAACCAAAATACAGAAACCTTTTGAAGGCATATGTCATGGAGGGATTTGGGACTATGACAGCCTACTGCCCCTATTAAAGTGTTTCCCTAAAAGAAATCTACAGCAAGATTTCATAATCTATGAAAGAAAACATGACAAGTTTAATTACTCTTGATTTTCAATCCCACCTTTTAACAATGCTGCAATCTCTAGGCTATGAAAAATGTTAGTGTTTGAAATCACAGAGGTATTTGGTAGAAGAAAGTAGAAAGTCAAGTGTGCCTATTCCTGGTCCCAGAGCCCAGAAGATATGCTCAGAGCTGTGCTGTGGCTGTGAGCTTCCTTGGGATCCCTCCATGTACTGGCCTTGGGGGCAAGAGTCACTCTTCCACATGTAAGCCAATGGCTTATTGGTTTAACCATACCCATTAGGGAAGTCTTGTCACATTGTTTAAAATACTAAACCATCCAGTAATTTAGGATCATGAGAATATGGTAGCAGAAGATATCCACAGGCATTATGCTAAGTTAAAAAAAACACTCTAAAGCATTTTTCAAGCTGACAAAATTATAGTAATAGAAACAGTGGTTGCTAGGGGTTAATGGGTTGGGGAAGGGTGTGATTATCAAGGGGTCATATGAGAATTACCACGTGGTGATGGGACAGTTCTGTATTCTGAAGGCCGCACAGTGATGAAATAGAGAACTACAAATATACACATTCACACGAGAAAACAGGAAATCCTAATAAGGTTTGTAGCTGAGTTAAAAGTCTTGTCCTAACATCAGCTCCCTGGTGTGTCAATGCACTGTGGCTGTGTAAGATATTATCACTGGGGGAGGATTCATGAAATAATTCTGTGAACTACTTCTGTAAATTTTTGTGAGCCTTAAACTATTTTAAAAATAAAATTTGAAGGAGATATCAATGAGTCGTTCCTTACCAATGTCTTTTCATGGGACCAAGAGAACAGCTAATTCTCTCAACTAACCAATTTTTTTTTTTTAACTGAAGAACAGCGGCATTGACACGGGCTTCACCTGTGGCACTGATGACATGAGGAAAATGTGTTTAACTGCCACACACCTGGGTTTGCTATCACGGCCCACCTTTCTGCCATGGTTGATTGATATAGGAGTGAGATCCCAAAGGATCTCACGTTTCCAATGCCTTTATGGTGGGAGAGAGAAGTTTGAGGAAGGAGACTCCCAAGGCCAGAAACCCTCCCCCACCTGCTCTGGGTTGGTGGTGCACCTCAAGGCAGTACGGCAGCCAGGGCAAATGTAACCAGTGGGGGCCTCAGACCTGGGCCTTTACCAAATGGAGCAAGTCTTGGAGGCCATCCAAGAGGTGAGTAGTCCGGAAGCCATGTCATGCTTGTGTGTAAAATGGAGCTGGAGAGAAGGTGTGGGGAACCCTGGGTACATGTGGAGGGTGTGGCCTCAGAGCCTAGAGCAAAGGCCTGCAGGGCTGTGGTGTGGAAGAAGAAGTGGACCTGCAAGGCATCAGACCTGAAGACAGGTGTTACATCTGTAGGTGAATGCAGGTCTCCACACAGCACAGAGAATTGTCCAGCAGGCCTTCGATGACAGGTAATAAACTCCCAAATACTGGAAATATTTGAACATAGATCAAATGACCACCTGTTCAGAATGCATTAAAGGGACCCAGACAAAGGGTCTCGGTCCCATTCTAAGAAGATGAGACCAACAACAAGGACATGGAGGATAAGGATAGGATCCAACACAGTCTTTTGTAAGCCCATGATATTTCCTAAACCTATTAGCCCTTCAGTGTTTTAGGATGTGCCCAAACAGATCTTACCTCCCCAGCAGATCCACAGGCCTCCTAATAGGAGGACTGGCCTCTGGCTGCTCCTTCATGGAGTCTGGCATGAGTTGGGTCAGGAGGGAAGAACTGCAAACATCTAAAGCCCATGGATGACAACCCTTGCATGCCCATGGCAAGAAGCCAGCCCGGCTGCCTTCGCAAAGTCTTCTCCCACCGAGAGTCCATATATTTGATGACCCCAGAGTGCTTCCTGGCACAGACTCCCCCCATGGTGATTCATTTCTCCCTTGCAGCTCTGCCAGCATTTGGGTTTTCTACTTAGTTCTCAATGAACTAGCTATCACGGTTATAGCTCCCTAGAAAATGCCATATAGTAACTCTGTCAGGGTTTTTATTTGCTTGGATGGATCGTTTTATTTCAGCAAGGTGTTTTATTAGCTTAGAGTGTCATGAATCACTTCAAAGGTGGATGAAAGATGACCCAATACACAAAATTTTATATGGGATGTTGTTCTTTCTATTGGAGATTGTGTCTCCTTGATTAGGATGTGAGAACGATTTAATTTATACATATGATAGAAAGCAGAATCCATGCACATACCCAGGTGAAAGTTGAGAAGTTGACTCCAACCCCTATCTGGTGACCACCACTCAAAAAATCTTCCATCACCAACATTTAGGGTTGTAATGGCCCTAAACAAGGCAAAGTGAGGCTCATTCTCTGAAACATGACTTCTTAAACCCAAACCACACTAAGAACCCATGAATTACATAAGTGACTTTGAAAATTTAGGAATTGTACTAGTAAGGATAGGTTCTGCTATGCTGCAGTAATAATTAAATCCTTAAATCTCAGTGACTTACCCCAACTAAATCTTCAGGTTTCAATGACTTTTAGTCAGGCCACATTTCATGGTGACTCAGGAATCAATCTAGCTCTCTTCTATCTCGTTACAGCAGGAAGAAGAGAGGGAATAATAATTAAAAAACACACACACACACACAAACACTCACTTTTAAATGCCAGAGTCTGAAATTGATCACCTTTGTCTTTATTTATAGCTAACCGGCCAGATGCTGAATGCAAGAGGGTCAGAGAAACATAAGTACAAGATGTCTCTACCACAAGGTTTTCCCCTTGAGAATGATTTTCTCAGTAGCCATAGTCCACCTTGGCCTGTCACTCTATTACACTGGCAGTCACTGGAATCCAGGCGTGTTCTGGTGTGCCAGTAACCTTCAGTTCTGTAACTAAAAGGAACTTGGCTCCACAGCCCAGACAGCCTCTTCTGGTAGCAAAAGCAAGAGTTAGATATGCTGGACCTGGGAACATCTGGCTGACTGTAGGGACTGAGATTCTGTCTCTTCTTCCTCCTTCTTCCTCTGCATTCTAATCTACACTCATCCATCATGGAAATGTGGAACAAAAAAGCCTAACCATGCCTCTGCACACATAGCCTTTTGCTCAGGAGCCTGTCCAGGAACCCCTCGGTCTGAGACAATCAGGCAAGGCTGGGGTGCTGTAGCACCTGCAGCACCAGGACTGGGGTGGCTCAGGACCCCACCGACCTCATGATGGCTGAAGTCACCCTAGGAAAGTCAGGCATGGTAGTGCCCCACGTACCTTATCACTCACCAATGAAAAACAAGAAAAGAGAAGGTAATCACCAAGGAATAGCTTCCAAGACCCAGCAGAATCTCATCTGCACGTGAATCTGCCGAGCTGTTCAGATATATTATACTATTATGGAATTCCCGTTATAGCCTCTTCAATGTAAAGAATCATTTCAGTGAACAAAGCACTTTTTTCTTTTCCAAATCCTGTTTTAATTAGAGAATTGATGGAAAATATAGAACTACTGCCCCATAGCTACTTTTTAAAAAATCTATTTGGAAGCCTTGAAAATATTGGTGAATTATAAAAGAAATTGAACTCTGATATTTTTCTCCCATTTTATTATTCCCTATTCCCTGAAAAGCCTCTAACATTGTATTTCTATAGCTCAGGAAAAGGATGTATTTTCCCCTTAGAACCTGTAGGTATTCTAATTATATGTAAATCAGTTCACAGAAATAAATATCCCTGGTTAAAGGGTATTTAAAATGTTAAAAGCTTTTTCTCAACTGTTCACTGCTTAAAAAAAAAGAAGAAAGTCTATTTCTAGAACCCTGCAAGTTTTAACACCCTGTTCTCCTCTTTCATGAGTGCACACAAGGACCTTCCCATGCAATACCGTCTCCTAGCTGCACCTTTTGAAAACAACTTGAGTGGGATCCACAGTTTGAATCCCATTTTGAAGCAATTCTAATCTCCCTCTCTTAACAGTAAAAACTTCCCCCCCTTTATTCAGAATCAAAATACACGACTGGAGAAAGAAAACTGAATAGAAATTAAGTGGTTCCCATATTGAGAAGGGAACCCCGCAGCAGTGTTGTCCTTTACTTGTTCGAAATGTCCCTACGGATATATTTTTAAAGGATCATTATTTACCTGATATCTGAATTCCATTCTATTCTAGTCTCCTGGCTAAAAATGCCATCAAAATGCTGATGACTCCCAAATTTCTCTCTCTATTCCTGAATTCCAGGCTCAACCAACTGCCTATTTAATACCTTCGCCGGGTTGTCCAAAAAGCATTTACAAACTGAGCATGTCCAAAACCTAATTCCTGATCTTCTTCAAAGCTGCCCTTCTCCAGTTTTTTTCATCTTAACAAAGGGCAGCACTGTGCTTCTGGGTTCCCGGGGCAGGAGCATTGCAATTACCTCCATTCTGCTTTTACTTTATATTCCACTTTCAACTCATCAGCTAAGTTCTGTTGGTCTGTCTTTAAAACATGTCCAGAATGTGATTAGTTGTTACCACCGCCACCATTATTATCCTGGTCCAAGCTACCATCCTTTCCTGCCTGGATTTTTGCAACTGCTTTCTCCATAATTCTGCCCTTGTCCTCTTACAGTCTAATTTTAACACCATAGCCAGAGTGATCCTTTTAAAACATAATAAAGATTATGTCACTGCAAGCTCTAAGCCCTCTGTGGCCTCCCATCTCACCCAGTGTCAAAGCAAAGTCTTCACATGGACTTTAAGACCTTTGGCCTCATCTCCTACTGTCCCCCCAACCCCTGATTATTTCCAGTGACAACATCCTCACTTCTAGCCCCCTCCCTTTCATTCTGCACCTTTCTTTACCTTTCTTACTGTCTTCACATTGTCGTCATCTCACATACTTCATATTGTATCTGTTTGTTATCTATTCTTTTTCCTCCTGGAATATAAACTCCACAACTTTGTTCGCTCTTATGTCTGCTCACTTGGAACAGTTCCTGGCACATAGAGTAGACACTTAATCAATACTTGCAAGAACAAAGTTGTATTCTGTGGCAAATCCATGCATTGGGTTTAATCAGGAACTCATGCTCACCTTTCATGCCTTATAATACTTCTCACTTGCATATTTGTGCTGAGTGAGCCAGTAATTGGCTGAGGGACTTTTGTGACAGGACTAGCAGGTGGTAGAGGTGCTAGACCTGGGACCAAATATCAAGGATCATTTCAACACCTGAATATTCTTGTGTGTTGTACAATGTACCCTGGAATGCACTCCTGAGCTGGGCTCACTGCACAGGGTAAGTCACGGGCATGTTTAATGACTGAGGGTAAGAGTCATCATGAATCTGTCACATCAGGACCTGAGGCAACCCAGGGAGACCACCCATTCCTAGGGGGAAAATAGAGTTTCAGGAGTCAGAGGGTAGTGCCAGGAAATTAGCCACTCTCCTACACCCTTGGTTGGTCAGTTAAAATGCTGATTTGTATTGCTGAACACTAGCATACCTGTGAACATGGGTATGACAGGGGAGAAAAGCAACTTTTTCCCCTGTCCCAGACCCAACAGCTCTGTCTCCTTCAGGCTTAGTGGCGTGCAGGAGAAAATTAGTCTGTGAGCCCAAGAGATACTCCCAGGGTATGTTCCAGAACATATGGGCCAAGCTAAGAGCCTGAGTGGCCAGGGATATTCTGACCTGTGGGTTATGCTGCTAATGTGAGCTTGCTAGTAGCCACAGAAAACCTGGGTCTGGAGACACACACTTGAGCCCCTTTGGGGTATATCTTTAGCCTCAATGGTGCCCTGAATGCCTTATTTGTGGCATCATCAAGCCTCAGGCTGCCCAGGGAGGAGTGATTCTTGGGCAGGAGGTGAGTGGTCATCAAAACAAAGACGCACAGGCCCATGGGATGAGTCCTGAAAAACTCAGAGATGTTCTGAAATCTAGCTAAATATGTCCCTCGCAGAAAGGGCAAGAAATGTTTCTGCATTTCACTTGTTCTTAGGAAGTGACATCTAGAAAGAAAATTAATCAGATAAAAAGGAAAAGGCAAATTATGATATTAAAAATTCATTTCCATTTAGCAAATTTGCTATTAGCATCACAATTCAGGGTATTTTAATAATTATAGCCTAAGATAAGTGGCATAATTGGATGCCTCACTGATAGGATTTAAGGAGCACCAGGAAAAAAAAAAAAAAAACCTTCACCAAAACCATTTCCCGAATAGCTTGGGCTCACCCACTGAGGTTACACCTGCCTGACCCCTCTCTGGCTCCTATTCTAGAACCCTCTTTACCAGGGGGCTCAGCCGCTATCGCCTGGGTCTTCCTGGCAAGTAGATGGGGCAGATGAGGGCCCTGAATCCTGAGGCTGGGGTGAGGAGGGGAGGGAAAGCAAGGCTCCCAGTGGGCACCCCACACCACAGGAGGTTGTGTTCTCTGAATGTGTCCTCAAAGACGGTGCTGTCTTTCTATCTCAATTATTCAAAACAGAGGAAGATGTTTTGAATAATTGGGATAGAATGGCAGGAAATGTGCAGCATGACGTCCCTTAGCTGGGAGCTATCCTGCCATCAGAAGGCATCAGGAAGGAGTGCACCCTGTCCTCCACCAGCTCAGGCTGATGGCACTGGCCTGGAACATGGCTGAGGATCCACCTGATGCTTTCCAGCCAGGTTCACTTCCAGACTGAGCAAAAGATCCTGTTACTATGTTATCTAAAGTGCCCACCCTTCACATTTGTGTCAGCGTTCTGTCACTGTGACAAAAGAACAACTTCAAGGAGACGAGGTTTATTTCAGTAGTGGTTTCAGAGGTTTCAGTCCATGGTTGCTTGGTTTCATCATTTTGGGCCCGTGGCGAGGCAGAACATCATGGCAAGAGTACATGGCAGAACAGAGATGCTCACCTCATGCAGCCAGGAAGCAGAGAAAAATGAGGAAGAGATTGGGGACATGATATATTCTTTGGGGGCATGCCCACCCCCAGTGATCTGCTTCCTCCAAAGAGGCCCTATGTCCTACAATTTCTACCACATCTCAATAATGCCGTCAAATTATGAATCCACCAATGGATTAATCCACCAATGACCCAGTCACTTCCCAAGAGCCCCACCTCTGAACACTACTGCACTGGAGACCAAGCTCTCAATACATAGCCTTTGGGGGCACATTCCAGATCCAAACCATAACAAGAATATAACTAAGAACCAGGTAAGTCCAAAGGAGATAACTCTCAGATAAAGCCACAATTCTGAGGGTTCCCTTTCAAAAGCCTATCTCAGGGAAGGTGAGTTTATTTCAGGATGTCTTCCTTACCCCATCTATATCCCAGGCTGGCCTCCTGTGGCATCCAGAGGGACTTCCAAAGTGCTAGGCTTAGATTCTCTGCTCTCCCAAAGTAAAAGTCATCAAAAGCTTCCCATGAGCCTCAAGACAAAGTCCCAAATCCAAGCCAAGAGTGGTGGTGCACAACTGTAATCCCAATCACTTGGGAGGCTGAGGC
Source organism: Urocitellus parryii (assembly GCF_045843805.1). Classification (NCBI taxonomy): domain Eukaryota; kingdom Metazoa; phylum Chordata; class Mammalia; order Rodentia; family Sciuridae; genus Urocitellus; species Urocitellus parryii. The sequence continues at coordinate 135,915,081 of NC_135531.1, read as the reverse complement.
AGGAGGATTATGAGTTGAAAGCCAGCCTCAGCAATTTAGCAATGCCCTAAGCAATTCAGCAAGAGACCCTGTCTCTAAATTAAATATTTAAAAATACGGCTGGGGATATGACTCAGTGTTTAAACACCCCTGGGTTCAATTCCCCATCCAAAAAAAAAAAAAAAAAAATCCCGGTCTGGAATAGCTAGTTATGTTAAATCTGAGTCTAACTTTTAGGCTGACAAAAGGCTCCTGTGCTTAGCAACACACTAAGCTCCCAAGATACCCCCATAGGAGAATCCCACATCTTCTCCTCTACCAACACAACCCTCCTCTCTTGGCCCCCTGTCGTTGGAATTGCAGCTTAAATCCAGAATGGGATGGGGATAGAATGAGATGAATTGCAATAAAAGTTGACTTTTGCTGTATTTTGAACCATTTTTATTAATAAGCATTCCTCATATTGTAAGATTTAGGTTTTCCACAGAAAACACTAATGTGAACAGTGCTAACAGCATTATTTTTTCTATGTTGTATCAGATCTTCAGAGGTCCTTAACTCTGCCAGTCAAGATGTACTGTTGCCAGAGAATTGATTTTTTTACAAAAGTACAAAGCTAATTCAGTGGGTAAAATTTAGTCTTTTTTATCAAACAGGCTGGAAAAACTGGATAGCCATATGCAATCAGTCAATCAATCAATCAATAAAAAGACTCTTGATCTATACATTGGATCATATCCTCCCCCCCCCACACACAAAAAAAATTAACTAAAGCTATTAAACTTCTAGAAGAAACTCAAGAAAAATCTCCATGACTTTGGGTATGCAAATATTTTTTAGATACAATGCTGAACACAGGGTCCTTAAAAGAAAAAAATTTCTAAATTGGACTCCATGAAAATGTAAAATCTGGATAATAACAGAAGTCTCTTTGGTTGTTGTGATGATTAAAAGACATGAGGCATGTGTATCTGTTAGCAAGTACTATGTAACAAACATCCAAAACTTTGGTGGTTTAAGCAACAAACTTTTTTTATATCACAGTTATAGCTTGATGCTCCTGAAAGGGTAAAGTTTCTAAACTGGAAAGCTTGAATGTAAAAGATTAGGTATTATTAAATTCCTCTGTTACACCCAGATTCCTGAGATAGTTAAAACAATGCCCTACTGGCCATTTAGCCTAGGGCCCTGTGCAGTTCGTCACAGGGCCCAAACCAATCAGTTTGAATGTGTAACCCGCTTAGGAATGACCAATCACCCCCGCCCCACCTGTTCCTGCCAATGATTGTGCCAATCACGTTTCAGAGTTGTTCAATTTTTCCGTGCCTCATGATGATTTGTTCTGATGTATGCAAAGCTTCCCGCCCTCCCCAAAAAGTGTACTTAAGCTCGGTTTGAACCTCTGCTCGGGGCTCTGGGCTGCTCTCCCTTCTTGAGTGAGCACAGAGTCCCAGCGCGCTGGAATGGATCCCAATAAATATCCCCTTTTGCCAATTGCATGGAGTCAGTCTCTTGGATGGTCTCTCCCTCCGACAACGTCGTACCTTTACACTCCTTTGCTGACTTTGTAACCGACTTTGTAAACTTTCTTTGGCAGATAGGATGCAGAAGAAAGAGGTGTGCCACTTCCAATCCCAGGCTTTAAGATTTCTTCTGTTCTCTTGTTACCTTTCTTGGTTTCCTGCCTGCATCATGAGAAAACCCTGACTAGCCTGCTAAAGCAGAACAGATCCTGTGAAAGAGAGTTGAAGTGTCTCAGCAGACAGCCAGGCAGCTTACAAAACAAAGTCACCTGGCTTACCTAGAACTGATCACACATGAATTGAAGACTCCAGCAAAGATCAGAATACCTGAGCAAAGGAGCATTGATCTACAAACTGTAAGCTAAGTAAAAGTTTGTTGTTTAAACCACCAAAGTTTGGGACAGTTTGTTACACAGCACTTGCTTACAGATGCACATGCAACATCTATTTTAATTCTCACAACAACCAAAGAGAAAGGTTTCATTATTATCCATTTTATAGTCAAAACTTCAGTTTAGAACAAGTTTCATGACTGTCTAAGGTCATACAGCTAGTAAATACCTTTTTAGACATCAGAATTGTTTGCAAACATTCTGATATTCCTTCCAAGTGCTTGGTGAGAATAGAGTTGAAGGGAGGCCTGGAGTTTGTTCTGGACAAGATGAAGGAATGTGTGATACATCTAAGAGAAAGGCTGTTATGGTTTACATATTAGGTGTTCCCCAAAAGCTCATGTGTAAGACAATGTAATTAAGTTTAGAGTAAACTAATTGGTCTATGAGAGCCTTAACCCAATCAGTACATTAATCCCCTGATAGAGGTTAACTGGGTGGTAACTGTAGGCAGGTAGGGTGTGGCTGGAGGAGGAAGATTGATGGAGGTGTGTCCTTGGGATTATATTTTATCTGTGGTAGGGGGATCAATCTGCTTCCTGGTGGCCATGTTCTGAGCTATTCCTCTACCACATTCTTCTCTCATGATGTTCTGCCTCACCTTGGGTCCAGAGAAGGGGACCCAAATTAAAATTCTGAAACTATGAGCCCCAAAATAAACTTTTTCTCCTCTAAAATTGTTCTTGTCAGTTCTTTTGGTCCCAGCAGTGAAAACTCCAACTAAAACAGAAATTGGTACCAAGAAATGGGGTTGTTGCTGTAACTAACCTAACCCTGTGGTTCAGAAGTTTTAGAGCTTTTTGGAATTTGTGGGAGGAATTTTGAAAAATTTAGAGATGCCATCTGGAAAAGTTTTAAATTATCATAAGTGAAGCTTAATGGGTGACTCTGATGGGAGCTCAGAAGACCAGAGTGCTCATGGGACTATGGACAGTAAATATTGGGCTCATGAGGTTTCAGAGGAAAAGCAGGACTCTATTGGAAATTGGACTAAAGGCCATTCATGTTATGTTCTGGCTAAGAAGTTGTCTACAGATATTCTGTGAGGCTTAATTTAAAGGTGATGGACTTCTTAATCTGGCAGAGGAAATTTCAAGATAGCACAACTTCAGTGGGTGGCAACTTTTTTTTTTTTTTTTTTTTACTGGCAATTTTTAGCCAAAGGTTTAAAAAACTTACAGTTTTGGCAGAAAACTGCCAAATAAAACTGAAGCTAAGGAAGATATGGTTGTTAAAGACATCAACCACTAAAGAAACGCTAAATACTTTATCAAGAAACAAAAGTAAAGATGGCTTGAAATCATTTCAGGAATACCACACCCATCTCAGGCTCGAGGGTATAAAAGAAAAATTCCTTTTTCTTCCCATAGAAGAAACTATGGGGGCATTCTGCTTGCACAGAAGGGCCTAGGAAGTTATTTTGTCATGCTCAGCCACCCAGGCACTCAGAGGCTTGGCTACTGCTCAAGAGGGCAGCAGACCTTGGTGTCAATCGCATGGTGCTTGGTCTGCAGGAATGCGAGATACTGGAGTTAGGGAGTCATGAAGGCTTCCATCAAGAAGGCCTGAGAGGCCAGGTAAAGTGCAGGGTTGGAGTCTCTGAAGGCAGCCCCTGAGAGGACAATGCATGAAGATGTGAGGAGGAAGCTGAAGCTACAGTGGGGACACCCTGAGATTAAGAGGTGCCAATGCCGTGGAGTGTCTGCCAAGGAAAACTGCAGGAATAAAGCACAGACAAGCCAAGAGAGAGGCTTCGTAAGCCTCAACCACCAAACCCACAGAGGCAGAGCTACAAAAGCCCTTTAGAGAGAAAACCACAATGCTATGTGCTCCAGATGCTGGATGCAGAGCTACAGGACTTGTTTGCCTAGCTGAATTTTGGTCTTGCTTTGGATCCCAATACCTTTTTCCTATGTCCCTATTTCTCATTTTTGGAATGAAAACGTTTTCTCTGTGCCTTTATATATTGGGTACATGTAACTTGCTTTTGATTTTTACAGGAACTCACACTGAGAGCTCGCCTTGAGTCTCAGGAGACTTTGGACTTAGACTTTTGGTTAATGCCAAAAACTCTTGAAAATGGACTAAATGTATTTTGCATCGTGAGACACACATGAGCTTTTGTGGGCTAGAGGCAGAATGTTATGATTTATATATTTGGTATCTCCCAAAGGCTCATGTATGAAGCAATGTAGGTAAGTTTAGAGGTGAAATAATCGGATTACAACAGCCTTAACATAATCAGTGCATTAATCCCCTGATAGGGATTAACTGGGTGGTAACTATAGGCAGTTAGGGTCTGAGTGGAGGAGGTGAGTTAATGGAGGTTTGCCCTTGGGGTTTATATTTTGTCCATGATGAGGGGTGCACACATCTCTCTCTCTCTCTCTCTCTCTCTCTCTCTCTCTCTCTCTCTCTCTCTCCTGCCTGGTGGCCATGTCCAGAACTGCTTTCCTCTACCACTGTCTTCCACTATGATGTCCTGTCTCCTCTCAGGTCCAGAGGAATGGAGTTAGTTGTCTATGGACTGAGAACTCTGAAACCATGAGCCCCAAAATAAATTTTTCCTCTTGTAAAATTATTCTTGTCATGTCTTTTGGTCACAGCAGGAAAAAAAAACTTACTAAAACAAAGACTATAAAGAAATTCAGAATTTATCACAATTGCTTGCTTCCTCCCTCTTGCCATAGGAGTCAATGATGCTTCAGATGGTGACTGCTCCTGCAGTCCAGGTCCCCAGCCAGCCTGTGGTGGACAAAAACATGATCGTGAAATAAACCAGCTTTGGCCTCAGTCACCAAGACTTGGGATTATTACCACAGCATATCCTAGACCATCCTGTCTGAGGCAGCGGCTAAGCCAGGATGAAAACTCAAATGTACTGGCTCAAGCTCTTATTCTAGAAGGAATGGGTGAATAAAATTGATGATTTCTCTACAAAGAAAAGACCAACAGAACTAACTGAAATCAAAAAGAGATAGGAAAATAAAAAGATTATAACAAATTGATGTAAATGAGACAGCAGAGGTCAGAGGAATAGCATTTTTGCATCCAGAGTTCAAAGCATCTAGAAAGATATGGAGAAGTGAGGCTCCTCCTGCCCCCAGGCCTCCAGAGCTAATCTCTGGGGGTCAGGAGACACCTGACTTCCACCTCCCATCCCAAAGTATCTGAAAGAATTGACTCAAAGTAGCCATATCAGGGTTGGCTGTGGGGACAGGTGTGGCACCACCAGTGCTTCTCTGTGATTTAAAGTCTCAGCAGTTGCAGGGAAGAGAAGCAGCCCTAGACCTGACCATCCAGAGTTCCTCCCGTGGCAGGAATGTCTCCTGCTCCGGGCTCTGCCATACTGACTACTGCTCAATATTGAATATACTTCCCCTAAATGAAGATGGAACAAGATGGCTTCTCTGCACTTCGAAGCAACCAACACAGAAGCAATCAAGATCAACTAATTAACCAACCCAGATTCTTAATTTGACATGCCCACCAGCAATTGTGGATTCCAATTCAATTCATCTGCCTCTACTTTGAGTTCTCCAATTTAAGTGACTTTTCCAGATATCAAACTTTAATTCTATGCAAATCAACAAATGCTTATCTAGAGCCTATTATGTGCACAGAGCCATGGCCAGGAAATAAATAAAACATCCTCTTTGCCTCCGGGGACTCACAATCTAGTGAAGGAGGAAGATACAAGTAAAAAAGGCCATAATTTCAGGCAAAGTTTGATAAGAGCTGTAATATAGAGAGAGAAGCTATGAGAAAACAGGGAGGGGCAAGATTTAGACTCCCTAATTTCCTCTAAGTGTCAAGACTTGGCTCGTCAGTGTTTGTTTCTAGTCTGCTTTTCCACAGCACAGTTCTTGTTTGTGCATCGGCCATGAGTAGTCTTGGGAGCCTAATTAAACTTTTATAGTGACTCTGACAATCACTTTAGCAATAATTATAGCACAAGGCTCTGATACAACACCAATGGGGAACCCACTGCAAGAAGGGTAGTGTCCTATCGACATTAAGGTCCCAGGTCACCACATTGTCTCAGAGGACTTGTGTCCCCTTCTCTGCAGGTGAGGACCCCCTGTGTTATTGCCAGCTTTTGTCCTGTTAACTTGAGTCCTACACAGTTGTCTGGGTACCCAGGGATGCTCTGCCTTCCCACTAAGTAAAATACAGCTGCAGCATGGCCATGATTTTACCCTCCAGGGGATTTTTTCTTTTAAATTTTCTCCACGTACTTCAAAGCTTTTGACTATCTTTTTCATGGTAGGGGCCACTGTAATTCTGACCTTTAGAAATATGGGGATTATAGTATTATTATTCCTCATTTTCTGGTAAACATGAAGATGTACACACTAAGTAACCAGAAAAGGGTCTTTGAATACTATAATAACAAGAAAAGTAAACTATATGAATTCTGATCTCACTAAAACAGGGACCTGGGCAAATCACATAGAAAATGAAGCAGGCACACTAAGGAGCTTGCTGTGTGTGTGTGTGTGTGTGTGTGTATACACTAGAAAAACCATGTAGCTGAAAAAGAGAACTTTCTTGTTCTGCTGCCTGGAAATCACAGAGAGTATATGTCAGAATGCTATGACTGGCACACAGTGGTGCTCAATAAATACAAACTGAATACTAGTAGAGTAGCCACATGAGTTGTGTGGGTAAAGAAAGGGGAACCTGCCCATAGGTGTTAAGGTAGAAAATTGAATATTCTTGACATAAGCTGGCAGATTTCTCATTAGAATCGCATGTTCATTAATTTAGCCCAGAAATCTCTTCAATACACATTTACTGAGTCCATACTGTTTCCGGCTGTATTTTAGGTATCAGGCTTATTGTAGTGAACAAGCCCTGTGGAGGCTGTATCCTATGGTAACACAGATAATGAAGAAGCAAACAAATTCTCTTCAAATCAGGTTATGATGTATTCTATAAAATAAATAAAATAGTGATAGGATAGTGCCAGGCAGAGGTAAGTTAGGCAGAAGGGACTGGGCAGGTCTCTCTGAATAAATGACGTGTAAGTGAATACCTGAATGATAAGTAGGTTCTTTCCATTCATCCTAAAGGTAAAGCACTAGGGCCGAAGGAAAAGCTAGCACAAAGGATCCGAGGTGAAAAGGGCCAGGAGAGGAAATGGGAACACAATGTGACTTAGAAGGTGGGAAGTATGTTTGTAAACTGACATTCAAAAGAGAAAGGGAGGAAGAAAAAGGAAGTGAGAGAGGACAGATGGACAGACAGAGGGAAAGATTTGTTGCCAATATCTCCCAAATCTCAATTAGAAGAAGTGTGCACAAGTCAAAAATTCTAAGAACCACTCCTTCATTGCACCCCGGTGGTAGTGGCCGGGCAGGGAGGTGGAAGACAAATGTGGATCAGGTGCTAATGGTCCTCAGGAAGCCCTTCACCTCCCTTCCCTAACACCACTGCCCACAGGAGTGCTTATGAAGGGCCAATGGGATGACATGTTAGAGCTGGCAGTTGCCTGGTATAGGACCTGCGGCAAGGACAGGGCCACAGGCCCTGCTGGGCTCAGCCACCAAGGTCTGGCCCCAGGTCCTGAGATTTAAACCTTTGAGGCTGGCTTGCAAAATGAGCCCACAAGGACCACCCTAAATTGACTGGGATTTGGAATACATGAAGAGCACACAGAAATTGAGGGAGTCGGTAAGACAAAGCTCGGTCTCACTCTGGTGGATCCTGCTGAACATCTCAAGGGGCTGCAGAGAGACAGGAAGGAGCCTCTCCTCTCTCCGGACAGCCTAGGCAGGGAAAGTCCTGGTTTCTGGGCTTGTGGCCTGGCAGGAATGCAGTGGTGAGTGGGCGTGGGGGGACGGGGGGGGGGGGGGACGGGGGGGGGGGGGAGGCTGATAGCCTTGGGACTAGCTGGGATGCTCCACAGCTCACACACAGTGACTGTCAATCAGACACAGCTGGACTCCATGGCCAGTCCTGGGGTCGTAGGGGAGAGCATCCATACATGTATAAATGGATTAAACAGAATATTTACTTTCTACTAGACTAAGGGATGTAAGCGCCATTAGAGAGAACAGAATAAAATATAATAATGGATGAAAGGGATTAATTCTGTTCCTTTTATTTGTTTTCCAAGAAAAAAAAGGTTCGTAAGAACTTTTTCTTTTTTTAAGAGGATTCCAACATTGAAATTAGTATGGACAAATGAGGCTTATATTTCTTTTCTGCCTTATAACCCCATGGACTACACTACCTCTGGGGTTTTTTGGCCTTTTCAGATAGAGGGAAAAATCCTCCAACAATACCTTTTGTTAAGAACACTTTAAATTCCATGTATTCTTAGCTCTCTGAAAGTAATGCTGCTTTTAACAAGACTTTTTATTAATTAGTTTCTTCTTTCAAGATTGCAGTTCTCCAAAAAATGCTTTGAAATTTAACTTCTCCTTGTGTTATTCTTTTTCTTAGAATAGCCTTCTTTCTTAGCTTAGAAATAATTTGATAATAACCAATTTGGAGGCTAGATAGTGTGTTGCACACCTGTAATCCAGACTCGGGGGGCTGAGGCAGGAGGATGGCAAGTTCAAGGCCAACCTGGACAACTTAGCCAGACCCTGTCAGAAAATTAAATAAAAAGGGCTATTGATGGAACTCAGTGGTAGAGTACCTGAGTTCAATTCCCAGACTACGAAAATAAACAAACAAAACAGCCATCAAAACTAATTGGTAATATTGCCAATTTTCTATTTGCATGAAGATGTAAGAACACCATAAGGTTTTGATTTTTACTTCATCCACAGGCCCATATGCTTGAAAGATGGGTTGCTCTTTGGGACTTCTCTGGCTAAAACTGAGTCAATTTTGTATCAGCCTGAAAATTAAATTGAGAATATTGTCATCATGGAAATTTCTTGTATTTGTAAGTCAGTCACTTGTTAGGAACTGGAAAAGGGGGGGAAAGTGTGTAGCCCTTTACTTCTCTTGCCTAATTCTGTATTCTGTTTAGTCTTTTGATGTTAATAGTTTAAATTACCCTGAGTACTCTTCCACCATGAGGGTTTTAATCCTTCTTTCAAGCATCTATAGATATAATGACGTGCTTCCCCAGATGCCCTGAGAAGTTTTATGAACTCTTTCAGAGCCCTTCCCCAGAGAAGGTGCATTTAATAGACGAAAATGTCATGTTTCATTAGTACATTCGCGCTCACACAAATTTAGTCTTCGGAAAAGATAGTGCTTGTAAAACTGAAACCAAAATTGACAAATTGTGCTTCTGTTTAAAAGCTGAAATCCTCAAATAGAGAATCATTCTCACACACGTCAGCCTGAATCCATAAAACATTTACTTTCCCCTGGAATAAAAATTCTCCTGCTACAATTTTTTTTTTCCCAGAGAGACAAATGAAGAGCACCATGTCCTGAGCCCTGCAAGTCATCTAGCTGGGTTCCATGGGAACAAGGCAGTTTTACCCACAATTTGGCCCCTGGATGGATGTGGCTGTAGTACTGGGGATAGCTTTTACCTTCATGGTTCATGGGATCGCACATTAATGACATCTGAGTTCTCTGCTGCACTTTACCTTCAGAACAAGAGGCCTGTATGTCTCCAAAAGAGCCATAGGCAGAAGACCATTAAGTTAAGGACCCAAGTTGATTCCATCCCCTGGAAACTGACCTAAGGGTTGTAAAATAATCTGCAAGTGAATAGAGTTTCATAAATGGGGATTTACATTCTTAATTATTGATCCTAAGAAACTACTGTCTCTAGGCTTTGAGCAACCTTGCAAGTAGATCTGGAAGTAGGGAGTCTAGTGAAGCCTCAGGATCTACAACTCTGGACTCAATAGAGAATTCAAATCCTAAATTTGCCACTTACTGGCTCAGTGACTTTGATCAAGTGACTTAATCTGAATTTTATGTCTCCAAAGGATTGTTGTGAGGATTAAATATGTTTGTGCTCATTTATTGGACAAATACCTACTAACAACTACAGCATAGCCAGGCGTGGTGGTGCACACCTGTAATCCCAGCTACTCCGGAGGCTGAGGTGGGAGGATATAAATTTCGAGGCCAGCCCCACAACGTAGCAATAATCTGTCTCAAAATAAAAAATAAAAAGAGATATTGCTCAGTGATAGAGCACCCCTAGGTTCAATCCCTACTACCCTCCCCCTAAAAAAAAAAAATCCTATGGTATGCCTGAGGCTATTCTAGAAGTAGAGAAGACAACAGTGAACAAACCAATGAAGTCCCCACTATCATAAGATTCACATTTTTTAATGTTTTATTTTTTAAGTGAAATAAAATTGTATGTATTTATCATGTACAACATGATCTTTTCAAATATATATATATATACACATTGTGGACTGGTTAAGTTGAGCTAATTGACATATGCGTCACCCGCATAGTGATCAGTTTGGGAGTAAGAATACTTAAAATCTGCTCTCTTAGCATTTTTAAGAATAAAACACACTGTCGTTAACTCTAGTCACCATGCTGTACATGAAGTTCACATTTTAATGCAAGGAGACAGGTAGCAAACAAGCAAATAAATGTAGATTATGTTGGGTGGTGTTCAGTACTAAGAAGAAGTATTTTAAGAGCGCCACCAGGCTATGGGGTTGAGAAAAACTCTCGGGAGGCAGAAGGAGGAAGACAAGGGCAGTCATAATAATTCAAGCCAAAAATAATGGCAGCCTTAGGCTTCAGGAGAGCAAGAACTAATAAGATTCCAGAACTATTTTTAAAGCAAAGATGACAGAATATGCTGAGTCCTTGAAGGTAGGGTATAAGGAAAAGCAAGAAAACAAGGAAATTCCCACCATTTTAGATCCAAGCAGAAATATTAACTGAAATGGGAAACTTAGGAGAGGAACAGGTGCATGTATGGGGATGTGGGTGTGTCCAGAAGAGGACATCAAGAGTCCCCAGTTGGAGATATGCCTATTTTGTGATGTGTATTAGATACACAAGTAGAACCAATGAATAGGCAGTTCTAAATATGAGCAATTTGGACTTCAGTGAGAGAAGTCAGGGATGGAGATACGGATATGAGATTTGTCACCATCTAGATGGTGTCAAAAGTCCTGAGACTAGATGAGATCTAGAAGAAAACTGAACCAAGGGTGAAGACCTGGATAGAGTAGTATTTAGAGACTGATGGGAAGTAAAGAAACCAGCAAGGGAGAGAAGTAGCAGGGTGCAAGTGTGTGGGGGGGGTCAGGACAGAGAGGGAAAACCAAGAGAATTCCTTATGCATCTGATGAGGGATCCTATTTCATAGCAAAAAAAAAAAAGTGTAGAAATGGGCTCAGATACAAGCAATACATTGGTCTTAACATACATCCCACAGAAAGAAGTAGCTGGCCTGAGAGAAGGGTGGAATAGCAACCCAAGTCTCAGCTCTGGCACCAGTTAGGAGACAACACCTAGTAAGGTTGGAAATCTGACTTACAGGATACAATATATGCTCAGAATCAGGAACTAATACATGGTTCCATTTTCCCCATGTCCAGAACACATGGGTCTGGGAATCAGAGAAGGGAATGACTCCTCTCAGTATTACACTTAATAGATCATCCACAGAATGTTTCATTCCATCCTTGCTACTATGTTCTTTGCTGGTTTAGAGGTCTTGATATTCAAGGGAAGATATCTTCCAGGGGTATAGTTTAGAGGTCTTTTTTTGTAGGGGGTACAAAAATAATGCCCTTAGAAGTAGAGACTGTTCCCTGGCCAAGGAAGTTTAGTTCCTTTGCTTCTTATGCAACTAAACTGATAAATATGCAAGCAAACTAAGCTTTACTGGGAATATCAATCCTGCTCACCATGGAGAAATTCGACTGTGGCTGTTCAGCATGGCTGGAAAGACGATGTCTGAAACCCAGTGGATTCTCTGTACGGACTTCCATGTCTATCCCAAGTTAATGGAAAACCTGCCTTAACCACAAAAGGCAGGGCCATTGTAGAAGGACGTTTTGGGGATACCCTATCAATAAAGAACACCAACCAGATGAAAGTGTAATATGTAAAGGACAGCAAGAGAGTGTCAACTATGGCCTTGTGACCAGAAACAATGCCTGTAGTAGCTCGGTTGGTTTTCTCTTCTGCTCGTGCAGTTGTTAACCAATTTATCTTTCCTGTTCCTCTTTGCCATTACTTTACATGAGGGATTAGTGAAGGTTTAGTCTTTACATTACACATATTTCTGTGGAACCGTAACTGAATTAGAAAAATAATTAGCTGCACCAGAGATGGATCCGGTGACGGCTGGAATTTTGTGTCTTCCCTTTGGGGGAGAGAACATGTTTGTTTGTGTGAAGGATAATTGCATCTGGTGAACTGAACACACAAGTTGATGTTTGAAAGCTCAAAGATGCAGGTGGATGCTGAATTACCAAAGGGGAGGACGGTGTTGGTGAATCAGCTGTTGACGCTCAGCCCTAGATTCTGTTCCAGGAGGCTTGTGCTAGGCCTTGGATGAGAATTCTCCTTTGCCACCTGTATTCTTGCTAGGTACTTCCTATAGGGGAAGGTAGATGGCAACATCCTTGCTCCCATTATCCTAGTCCCAGCAAGGGCCTTTACCTTGACAGTGGTAGTTGAGTCTAATTTCCAGCTTATCCTACTAGTTGAGCAGTATCTCGTCAGACATCTGAGTCCCAGTTCCATAGGAACTGCCCCCCCAACCCAAGTTTCTAACTTCTGGCAACTTCCATATCTTCCCTGTGTTCCCCAATGTTGGGCTACTATTGCTTTTTGCAGTTAATGTTGGTTACAACAAAATACCCTGTTATGTTCCCCATTTTCCTGACTGAATCCTGACTGAGCTCTGGCAATACTGACTCAGCCTCTTTGTGAAGAAAGTCCCGCAGGAAGCAAGCTGTGATGGATTTTTATCCAATGCTGCTCAGAGATTACATAAGCTGAGCGCTGAGAACTGACTCTTGGTTTCGAAAGTTTGAAGGCAAAGACCTTAGCACAGTGCTCTCCATAGAGGAAGTGTTCAACAAATGGTCCCTGCTATTTTTATTACTGTCGCTTTCTTCTGTGAGACCAAGTCTGCCTGGCCTCACCTCATGGCATCATCAAAGTGACCTTCAGCAATCAGACTCACTCGAGTGTCTTGCACAGTGATTTTTGTATTCATGGTCCAGCTACAAGGGGGTACAGATATGAGGGTGGGTGAATTCCTGTCCTCATGAACTTGCGGTCTGGATAAAGGTCGAGAAGGTGGTGATCTATCAGAGGTCCCCAAGACCACTCCCATGTCCAGAGATTCACTAGGACACTCAGCAGATGATTATACTCAGCTAAGATTTGTTACAACAACATAGTAAGGATAGGATATACTGCTGGATCATGAAGAAAAGACACAGGGAGAGTCTGTGAGTATAACCATGTGTTCGTTCCCATATGCTCTCTCTCTCCTATGAAGGGCCCCATGGAGCTTACTCGTTCCCGAGGAACATGCCTGCCATGTTTCTTTCCAAGGAAGCACGTCAGAACTAAAGCTTTTATTGGGGGCTGGTCATCAAGATAACCTCTTCCTGGAAAGTTCCAAAATTCTAGGGCTGGGGGTGTATCTCAGTGGTAGAACACTTGCCTAGCACATTAAGGCCCTGGGTTCAATCCCCAGCACCTCAAAAAAAAAAAAAAGATGAAGAAAATCCAGACTCCCAGGAGGAGAACAGGAGTTCCACATAAACCACATCATTTTTACACTCTAGGCACAGTGAGCCACCCTTTTCATTCGGGAACCATCTAAGTACCTAGACACCAGCTGTGTGCAGCCTTGCAAGTAGCCTGGGGTAGCACTCTCCAGCCTGCCAGGCTCACTCTTTCCTGCACAGTGAGAGCTGAACTCCCTCAAGCATCCAAAGACTCCATGCTGATCTCAGTTTCCTAGCAACCTGGGTACCCAAAACTTTTGAAAAGCCTTGTAAGATGGGCCCAACACTTTGGGGCAGCTGAGAAGTGACCTTCTTGGCAAGGACTCAGATAGTTGGATTAATTTCAGGCCTCACATGGGAATTCCTGAAAGTATTTTTATCTGAGAAAACCCACAAAAGAGTCACAGACCACCACCTGTTTGCAAAGCAGGCTACCTGCTCAGGTCCTGAGCAGGTGGGAGATGTCCTTCTCTGCAAGCCTCCACACATAGCCCCCTCCTTCTTCTTAGCCCCACTTTCCCCTCTTACAGAAGGCACACCCAGATCCCCAACCCTGCTTCCCTGGATATGGTAACAGTCCCTCATCTCTACCCCTGGGCACCCAGTCTTCCTCTCCTTCCCACCAAGGGCTGTCTTGTCACTAAAATGCCAAGCAGTTGGCTTCCTGGTGACCACACTAGGTAGGATGCATGTGTGTCTATGAATGAAACTGTTCTAGAACTCAAAAAATTCAATTCAGTGAGATGAGACAGGATGTTGGAGTGGCAGGTCGGTGTCTTCTTTTGATCCCACTAGTCATAAATTCTGGTCATTTCAAAAGTCCTTCAGTGGCTCCCCAAAGTCTGCATCCTAAAGCCCAGATTGCAGTTCACAATATGACATAACCTTTTATGCATTCTCACCCATGCACTCATTCATTCACATTTCCCACTCATTTGTTCATGTGTTCATTCATTTATTTAGTACTACTAGAGCTTCCTTGAGGCACTGTGCTGGATTTTGGAGGTATACAAACAGCACCCCATCCTCCGTGCTCCAGAATATGCAGTTAAGGAGGAGGAACACCTCTGAGCCAGGAGTTTCCACCAGGTGTGTAACACCTGAGCTAGAGTGGGGAGGTGTGCAACTCCAAGCAAAGGTGGGCCTCACCCTTCCACCTCTCCCTTACACCACCTCCTTCTCCCGTGGGAATCTTGTAACCTATCCAGGGTTCCCATGACACCTGGCCCACCTTCCTCGGAGGATTACTTCGTCTCACCCTCTGATCTCCTGTGGAGCAAGGAGGAGCCCATGTTCTTTATCACACAAGAGCTTTACTTTTCCTGGGTCCTCAATACCCTTCTGCTAAGTGGAAACCTTCCTCAGTCCCACAGGAGAAGGGCCCTTCTCACAAGCACTGTGTCTTCACGTTTTGGCAGAAGATGGGGTAGACACAAAGTCCATGCAGTTATCTGGTTACAGCAGAATAAATACCAACATCACATCAGCCACCATCTTCTAGGACTTATGGCACTTCTAGTCTTGTGCTGACATCTTTACAGGGGTTTCTCCTGGTACGGGGGGGGGGGGGGACACTGAAGCTTAGAAAGGCCAATGATCTGCTCAGGGAGAGGCAGTCAGTCATGGACAGAGTCACAACTGAGCCCAGGGCCTCCCCCATTGTGTGTTGTGGCCTCCTACTGGGGAATGGGCATCTGACAGCCAGATGAAGCAGAAAGAGCCAGGGCAGGCAGAGGTGAGCATGGCACAGGCCCACCTGGGCAGGCATGGCTTCTCCCTATAGAAATTCCCACACTCTAGTGGTCTGGTTAATGGTGAAGCCCCAGCTTCCTGGAAGGGATGTAAAACTAGGAAGGAGAGACAGACAGCAGGTGGGCTGGCAAAACTCCATCTCAGCCTCCTTCTGGCTGTGTTTCTGATGCCTAACCGTCTAGAGAGGGAGGACCATGGGCAGGCCTTGGCACATGGTTGTCCCACCACCTGCTTCCCCTGGGCTGACCCTAGATGATGTGAGCTGAGGCCAGGAGCAGGAAGAGAAGCAGGGCAAACCTCCACCCATGGGCATGTGTTCTCCAACTGGTATAGCCCTTCCTTACTCCAACAAACCTGAGTCAGATGTTCCCATCTGGAGCCACTGGAAGAACCTGGTTGTGCCCCTCATTGAGCCTATAATTCATTTCTGAATATGTTAACATACTCTAAATCCAAAAGGTAAATGTGATTTACTCACCTAAAACCAAAGGGGAGAGTGTCTGATCATCCTGTAACTGAAGGAAAAAAAAAAAAAACTTGACATGGCAATTGTCATTGATAATGGGATATACTTGACTTGCATGTTCCTGCAGAAGATTATTGCAAAATGTGATTTTAGAAATGCTGCTAATTGGGAGGAATTGGGGGACTCCCTAGGGGAGGAGTAAGGCCAGGGGAAATTCCAGCTTTCTGGAAGCTCCTTGCCATGGGAAACCAGTTATGACCCCTCACCCCCAGCAGAGAAGGCCTGGTCTCTGAAGGACCCAACATCTCAGACTCAGCTTGGGGTTCCCTTGGATAGAAGTGATTGCTGGAAGCCACCCTTTGCCCCTAACCAAGGCCAAAGCCAGGTCTGAATCAGACCCAGAAGATAAGACCACCAAGCTTTGGCCAAAGAATTAGCTCCTAGCATGGAGAAAGTGGTCTCTTGCTGTTGGGTCCCAATGCTTTTGGGCCGTGGAAGAGAGACCCCTGTCCTGCTTGCAGAAGGGACACTGGGCAAGTGAGGCTCTCAGCACTTTGTGATAGGATGAAAAGACTTCCAATGCGGCCTAGCTTCTCCTGATTTACCCATCATCCTCTGCACAATGGTAGTCCCATCTGCAATTCTCTGTATCTAGAAGTCAGAGGATGCATTGCTTCAGCCGCTATTCAGACACGACATCCATCAGGGTGCAACACTGGTGCCAGGAAAACACTTCAGGGACAGCCTCCCAGGTGGGAGCAGAATCTCTCCCCATTCTTGCCTCCAAACCCCTGGCCTGGCTCAGACATGGCACCTACCACTGTGCATTGTCACTGCTTGCTTTGCTCCTCCAGGGCAGAAACTGGCTTGAATAATGACTAAGAAAAGCATAATTCACCATATACATATAAACAAACAAGTGTGTTGGAGGACATGCCCTTGGGGACAATATCTTTTCATCATTATAACATAATAACTGAGATAATCAACTTATGGAGGAAATGGTTTAGTTTAGTTTTAGGGGTTCCATTGCATGATCAGGAATTTATTGCTTTAGCCTCTCATAGGGGAGCTGGTGACAAAGGCAGGAAGTGAGTAGTGGGGCATCTGCTCACCTCTCAACCAGGAAGCAAAACAGAAAGAGGAAGGGGCCAGGGTCCCATAATCCTCTTCAAGGTCATGCCTCCAGTGACCTAAGGACTTCCCACTAGGTCCCTCTTTCTAAAGGCCCACAGAACCTCCCCAAAGTGCAACCTGGTGTGTTAGTCAGCTTTTTGTTGCTGTGACCAAATTACTCCTCTCAGCAAAGGAGGAAAGATTTCTTTGGGCCTCATGGTTTCAGTCCATGGTCGACTGGCTCCAAGGCAGAATCATCATAGTAGAAGGGTGTGGAAGAAAACTGCTCAGCTCATGGCTGCTTGGAGAGAGAGAGAGAGAGAGAGAGAGAGAGAGAGAGAGAGAGAGAGAGAGAGAGACCAGTGATAAGATATTGTTCCCACGGGCATGACCTCTAAGGACCTAGTCCCTTTAACCAGGTCCCACTTCCACAACCTCCACCACTTCCCAATAGTCCATTCAACCATCAGTAGATTAATCATCCATGAGGTCACAGCCTTCATGATCCAGTCACTTCCCAAAGCCCTGCCTCTGAACACTACTGCTCTGGAGACACAGGAGCGTTTGGAGGGTAATTAGATCCAAAACGTAGTGCCTGGGACTAAGCCTTGAACACACACAGTCCTCCGGGGGACATTCAGTATCCAAAGCAGTGTGGGAAGGACTCATTGCTGGTAGCACATACAATTGTCCACCAAAAGGACTTTAAGGAAAAGTTGCTCTCTAGGCATCTGGGGACACATCTTCTGAGAACAACCCAATCAGACTGTCACCTGTCATTGTAGGCTTATGACTGGAGCCCTAACCTGCTATGACTACACTGTACCCTACCACACTCCATACATTCAGCCCAGCCAGGGAAGGCAGGCAGGAGGGGTGGGGCAGTCTCCCAGAGAAAGAGAATGGAGGATACAAAATCTAATGTTTAACCAGTAATCCTGATGCTCAGATGGCGAGGCTGAGTCGCAACTTTCCTTCTGTAGGATTCACATGTTGATACTGAGGCCTGCGTGGGAGCAGTGGCCCTAGAGAAAAACTGCCAGGTCCTCCTCAGCAGAGTAAAGCCTGGGTATAGTTACCCCCAAGATTTGCTTTGGGCACTACTGAGCCATATTGATGGGAAGGAAACCCAAGTGGCTAATGTCATGATATCTTGGAAAGAAATATTTGTTTAGCCTTTGGGATATGGTGGGAGCTTTTGCACATCACAGAGAAGCAGAAAAAGAGATTTGACACGGTCCATATTTTTCCCAAGTATTTTTCTGGGCATGTCAGCCAAGGAGAGTTAGAAGCACAAGGTATAGAAAGACAGCCAAGGTTTGCATAGCTTGAGACCAGCTACAAGGCACAGGAAAACCCTAATGAGAAAAGATGAATGTTATGTTTGTTATGCAGGGAGGGCACCAGCGGACAGTTACATCTGCCATCCCCTAAATTAGAGCTATTTGTTCTCATAGAATTAATTGCAGAAATAAATAAAATTTATCTTTGATATTTGGCATGTGATCTCAAAAATTAGAATTCATGAGCTCACATTTTCAATAACTCACATATAAATATAGACAAACGGATGTTTTAATGCAAATTTAATATACAGTAGTTAAATTAATGATTTTTCTGGGTTCGTTTTTAATTGGGAAAAAAACCTCACAGCCACACCATATAAATCAAACTTGCCGAGCATGTTTGTATGATAGAGAAGTCGGCACGTTCACGGGCCATGCATCAAGATCCGATTTGCTTAAAATAAATGGCTCCTGTTTCCAGCTCCCAACACAACATCATGTTAATGCATATTCATAACTGGGCATTTCTTTCCCTTTTTTCCCCCCTCATTTCTCTCTCTCTTTTGGGTTTTATGTTTTCTGGATAGAAAACATAACTAAGGACATTTGTTCCCAGGGGCCACATGGGGTCAGGAATGCTGTGTTCAATATGATTAAAGAACGTGTTGAGGTTCTTCTGCTTCCCTAAATGCAGAAAAGAAGGGTGCCTGCTCCAGGGCTGGACTTGGGCTCCCAGGGTTGTGAGTGGACTCCTCCCTGCTGGGGCAAAGGCGGGTGGTGTGGGCACAAGGAGATGGTGAAGGACGGGACCCAGGACGTGCAGCCCTGCTAATTGCTCCTGTGCGCAGCTCAGCTCGCCTCATCTGAAGTGATTGCCTCTTGATTTCATGCTGGATGGCTATACTGCTACCGGGAGCCTCTTGGTGAGTTTGTGGACCATACCAAAAAGGGATTTTTATCACCAGTTTAATGCCCCATGGCTGACAGGGAACAGGCGAGAGAGAAAAGTGATGCTACTGCTCGGGCATTAAAGGGATCATTAAACTCTGCGTTAGGGAAAGGTCTTGTTTTCAGTTACATGCTCCGCGCAGGACTGGAAGTGATGGGTAAGCAAAAGGCAATCAGGGGACACTCACCTTGCCTGGCCAGCTGCTGCCCTGCACCCTCCTTTCCCTGTCCTCCTTGCCTACCCTTCCAGGTCAACATGGGGTGGATGCAGAGGGGAGATCACTTGGCTGTGAGGAGCCCAGGCTGGCACCTATCTCCACCTACTGGCCATATGTCTCTGGGCAAGTGATTCAACCAGTCTCCAAAGCAAGCAGAGGCAGGCAGCTGCTAGTACTGACCTCTATCTTACCCCACACCACTTCTGCAATTGAGACTTCAAAAATCTCCCCTCCTGGTACCCACTGAGGCCTTTCTTTGATGCATGGCATGGAGAAGTATGCACGGGTTCTGCATCAAGCCTAATCCCTGGTCTTTCTGTTTTCAAGTGCCCAGGGACTCATTGCTGACATATAGAGTTTGTGGAACATAAGCATTCAACCACAGGGCTCGAAGCATTTCAAGAAATGGGAAATTGTCCTCATGGTACAATTAACTGGTGCATGGATATCACCCACGGTGACGGCAGTCTGGAGAGATGGTACCGTGTAAGGAAGAAATCAAGCGTAATTGAGGGCTGCATAATTCATAGATGACCTGGGGCAACTGTAAATAATGAACATCCCCAAATTATTATTCATTGTTTTATTAGGCATCCTGCTTCTTCCCAAAGAGAAGCTCCAGGGATTGAGATATACTTGTGACAAGATTTAAATGGCAGACACGTCGCCATATCTATACCCAGAGGACCTACTCCAAAGAGCCTATAAATTCTTTTCTAACAAATAGTAGGTAGCACTCAGCTCCAGACCACGTCAATAGGGCCTGTCCAGCCGTGGCAAGGGCAGCAGTAAGTGCAACAGAAACACCCAGTCCTCATTTTCAAAGCACAAGGGTAGCTCCTCCTCTTGTGCTAGGGATTGTCAGGAGCCTGCCTGCAGGGGTCCAGCATCTCCCCTGGGATGAGTCCATCCACTTTTCTGAATGGTGGGTCATTGTGTTTCTTTTGCTAGAAATGTAGCTTTGAAGTGACAAACACTAGCCCTTCCCCACCGGGTTCAAAATGAGTGCGCTTTAATATGGTACCCTCAGAAGGGACACGGTAGTGAACCCTGAGGCTCAGTTGTGTTGGGAAGGAGACGCTGAAATGATGGTCCAGAGACAATCTCTGTGTATACAGCAGCGGCCACCAAGGGCCTAGCACAAGCTGAGCTGTGTCTACAAGAGAAAAAACAAATACAAGTACAGATAAGCGGTGTGCAAGCACCTGGAAACTGAGCTCCTGCGCTGGTGCAAGGAAGGCTCCTCCCTGTTGCTGTGCAAACACTCATGCTGCTTCCCGGTGCTGTCGTAAGCCCTACCCAGGATGGAACTGACTCACCTCTCCTCTTCTTCCACCACAGATCACTCAGTGGAATCATCCAAGCCCCATTCGGTACCCATGTTGTGCAGGTCAGGACAATAATGGAAGTCTGGGACCACTAGCCAGGTTGAGCCAGAGGATGTGGGTTCCTGGACAGCACAGGCAGGATGCAGGCTCCAATTCCCCAGTGATGGATGTCCATGGAACCTATCCCAGTTGCTCTACCGGTGACTGCTTAAACCCCCCTGTCCTCACTGTGTTCTAGCAGTGTATCTGAGGCTTATCAGCTCTGACATACTCCTGACTCATTTATTTTTCTTATTCTCCCCACAATCACTTCTAGAGGGGCATAATTTCCCTGGCAAATGGCACAGTTGTCAGATTCCCTGATTAAGAGGTCTGCATTCATTACTGTGGAATCACCCGCACTGCATCTGTGAGGAGCCCACTGGACAGCACGTAGGACTATGTTTGGAAATTCTCCTTTGATTCCAAAAGAAAATCACAATTGTGAGTATCTTATACACTTTCCATGACAAAACTACTATCCCTCTAACCCTCACTAGCTTGAGAAGAAATCATCAGCTCAATGATCAGACTCCATCAGGCTGCCTGTGTCCAGACCTTGTATCCTCACTCACTAGCTCTGCACCTTAAGCAGTGTTTTGATCTCTCCTCAGTTCTCCACCTATAAAGTGTGTATAAGGGAAGTACCCACCTCAGCGTGTCTGATAAAATTAAATGAGGTAATTTTATAAAAATGCTTAAATAGCAGGTGTGGTGGTCCATGCCCCTAATTCCAGCAGCTCAGGAGGCTGAGGCAGAAGGATTGCAAGTTCAAGGCCAGCCTCAGCAACTCAGTGAGGTCTTAACAATTTAGTGAAAGCTTGTCTCAAAATAAAACATTTTTTAAAAGGGCTGGGTATAAGCACCTAGGTAAAATTCCTGGTATTCCGCCCCCCCCCAAAAAAAAAGCTTAAACAGTACCTGGCATACAGTAGGTATTTCATAAGTGTATGAATAAATGAGGCTCATCCCTTGGGCAATTCATTTGTTTCTGTGTCAGAAATGATCGTTATCTGTTGGATGTGGCTCTGAAGCCATCCCATTTACACAGCTTACCTAATGATATGTGTGTCCATATTCCTGCAGAAGGCGGCACTTACCTGTGCACGTTCCCTTAGAGAGGCCACATGAGATGAGCAGGAGTCCCACTGTCCCCATTTCACACATAAAGGGGCTCAGGCCAGAGGGATAAGGGAAATGACTTATTCAGAGTTATCAGAATAGTCACCAGGATCAGCTGATTCATTTGTTACTCTGCTCATAATGAAGGAAGAGGTAGGCAAGCCAGTCCCTGCCCTCAGGCAGCCCTGGAGAGAGTGGGCAATTGACTGCTCTAGAAGCAAAGGATGCAATGGAAGGAAGATTGCACTGAGGGAGCGGGAAGGCAGGCTCAGCCAAGACAGCAGTGGGTGGGAAGAAGCAAGAATTCACCAGGGGAAGGACTGGGGTGTGCACAAAACAAAACGTGCACAGGCACAAAAGTGGGGACTGGCCCATGGCCTGAGAGAGCTGCAGGTAGAGCAGCAGATGGAGCCCATACCCATACACATACACAAGGGGACCAGGACTCAAGTAGAGGCTATAGCCACATCATGAGGGACCCTACATCACATGTTTAGCTACAGGGATGTGGATTATACGGTAGGAGCTATGTAATAGAAAGATGAAGAAAAATGATTGTATGGACTGGATTGGGGGAAAGGGTGGTGAGCTCAGAGGCTGGGAGATGAGGTCTGAGCTCTTAAGCTGGAGTTCTGTGTATAGTAATTTGATGAGCATTTAATGATCTGTTATCTGCCAGGTTCTCCTTGTGGTGTGAGGATAAGCAGTGAAAGATGGAACATCCTCTTGGAGTTTATGTTTCAATCCAACTAGAAGTGATGAGCTCCTTAACCAGGGTGGTGATAATCAGACAGAGGGTGAAGAAATCTGATGCATATTCAAAGGGGGCTTCACAGGATAGAGACTTTTCAAACTCGCTGCAGACTGGCAGGTCTTTGGAAAGACTCTCTTCCTTCCCACTCACAAAGGAATGCCCAGAGAAACAAATTCAAACATTTTTGAGTTGCCAAAATCTTCAGGTGGTTTGTTTATACACTCTCCTTCTTCTCCAACTGTACACATTCAACTCTCCAGTTAGAAAAAAAAATTATAAACAAGGATCTAGATGCAGTTATGTGAGAAGAGATTCAGTTTTTAAAAACAAATGTAGCCTGAAGAAGAGAGACATCTACTTCTCTCCGCACAGCGATTTGGCCACCATCTGTCCAGGTGGGTGTGGTGGCTGTGTGGTGTCAGGAGCCCAGATTCCTTCTCTCTGACCACTCCACCCTCCCAAGGATTCCAGATGGCTTCCTTTCTTCCTTCCCTGCATTCCAGACAAAATTGGAAAAGAGGGAAATAAAGGCACACACATTAAGCACACATCCTGAAATGGCTCACCTCACCATACTCAGCTCTCATTGGCCAGAACTCCCTAAATGGCCCAGTCCAGCTGTCAGGAAGGCTGGTGAATGGGACTCATATGTCCAGCTAAAAACTGATGGTTAGGGCTCGGGCTGTGGCTCAGCGGCAGAGCACTCGCCTATCACGTGCAAAGCCCTGGTTTCAATCCTCAGCATCACATAAAAATAAGTAAATCAAATAAAGGCATTGTGTCCCACTGCAACTAAAAAAATAAATACTTAAAAACTGATAGTTACAGAGACATGAGGTGGGAGGGAAAGGGAGAGAAAAGGGAAATTGCATGGAAATGGAAGGAGACCCTCATTGTTACACAAAATTACATATAAGAGGTTGTGAGGGGAATGGGAAAAAAACAAGGAGAGAAATGAATTACAACAGATGGGGTAGGGAGAGAAGATGGGAGGGGAGGGGAGGGGGATAGTAGAGGATAGGAAAGGTAGCAGAATACAACAGTCACTAATATGGCATTATGTAAAAATGTGGATGTGTAACCGATGTGATTCTGCAATCTGTATTTGGGGTAAAAATGGGAGTTCATAACCCACTTGAATCTAATGTATGAAATATGATATGTCAAGGGCTTTGTAATGTTGTGAACAACCAATAAAAAAAAACTGAGGTTGTCAAGAAGAGGATTGATCTTGGGGAACAATCAATTCTCTCTGGCCAAAAAAAAAAAAGCTTTTGTGCTTTGTAATTGACTTGAAAATGCCTTATGATGACGTAGCATCAAAACAACCATTGTTCTCCACTTTCCTCATCCCAAGCATTCTGAGAACAGAACAGAGATTCTGTACATAGAGCTCCCACAAAAGCCAGACGACTGGTCTTAACCTTCCATGGGGATAAACAGGTCTGACTTGGGACTTGTTTTTCTCTAAGTCAATTACTCTGACTTCCTTGGTAATCATATGCCTTGGATAGAAACTGTCAGAGGGCCCATGGTCCTCACAATCTGCAGGCTAGAAACTTGGGCTTCGTTGTCCTCCTGTAGGGTCTATGGTGCCATCAGCTGTGGCCTCAAGCTGGGGGCAGAGAGAGAGGTATCAAATGTCACAGCCTGGGAAAACAGAACCATGTAAGCCCCTGATGCATCCGGGTTCTTTAGCTCCCAGGTGTGAGGGTCTGGCCTGAATTGGAGCATCACTAAAAGTACTGACCTCCTGCCTTGGCTCCCCAGCAGGGCACTGAAGCCACCCCCTTGTTGCCTGTCCTCTCTGTGGTTTTCCTTGCTTTCCCCCACTTTCTAGCTCCTCACCCCGTTCTTCCCATAGTGGCCTTTCTGGATAGCCACACTCTTCTCTCTCACCTCCCATCTGCCCTTCACTCTGCTAAAGAGCCATCTTGGGCCATCTCCCCTGACTTGTCCAAACACCTCCTGTGCCAACTCTACCTGGGTAGGTGGTGGCCTACCTGTAGGCCAGAAGTTCCTCATCTTACAGTGATGAACGAATTCCTCAACTCCAGAGTCATTGAGTAAATTCATAAAACATCACTTGAGACAAACCACAGTGCTAAGCAGCTACTTCCAATTCAGTAAATCTTTAAAATAAACCTGCATATTTTTCCACAAAAACCTCAAATGTATTCAAGTACTGCTGTGGGTGCACGTGTGAGAATTGTCATTTACTCCCTCTTTAGACAACAGCATATGCTGTGTGGGGCATACAGGTGACAGCATTCTCTGTGCTAACTCTGAGCTGCTTGCTGGAGAACTACGGTTCCCTAAATAAAGGGAAAGCTTTATTTTGAGGGTGAAGGTCCCTTTCCATCTGGCTGTTCTCTAGGTATTCAAGATTACTGTTTCTTGTTCCCCAAATTTAACCCATAGTCACAATCAGATAAGTGGTCTCAGTATTCCCTCCTGTTCAAACTCCCCTTCCCCTCATCCTCACCTCCATACCTCTGCCCTGCTGGGGACATGCCCATCTCCTCTCTCCCATCAAAGGACCACTCTTCCCATTCATTATCTTAAATTTATTCATAAGATTCAATATGGTTCTCCTCCTCCTCCTCCTCCTCCTCCTCCTCCTCCTCCTCCTCCTCCAAGAAGACTTCTTGGCCTTCCCTGTATCTCCACATATGCCCAGGAAGTACTTCATAGGTAGGGAAAGAACCAAGCTTGAATTATGCCACACTTGCTGATTTTGTGTCTCAAGCAAGATGCCACTTTCCTTAAGTGAAGGATCATGACATATGTCTCTTATACCCTGCATCTGCCTAGCATGAGAGATCAATAAATACCTGATGGTTGATTATAGTTATTGAAAACCTGGCAGTTGATTACAGTTATTAGAGAAAGAATAAATCATTTTCAATTTCTGTCTGTGTGCTAGCCCCATGTAGGGAATATCAAGCATCTGGGTGGATGATAAATTCCAACAATGCTCCAGCTGTTTCCAAATATAAAGACACAGAGCAAACAACAGGATGGATGAATTGAATTTTTGACTTTTCACAAGAATATTTGGGGGCTAGGCATGCACCACTTAAAATCCTTTCTGTAAACCTTTGGCCATAGAGATGGTGATTTGCAAATCCTCTTCTCTTGCAGTTTGCAAACTCAAAACCTTGTATCTGCTTCTTCTGATAATTTTCCTCTGCACACCTGCCTGCTGCTCCATTAATAAGGGATGACTCAGAAAGAAAAAGCCATTTCTTGCTGTCACATTTCCTCCACCCCGATAGGGGCATCTCAGGATTTATACCATCTCCCATCAAGCTCTGTGAATGATGAGCTAACTAGCTAAGAAGACGTCAGGGATCAGGGAAACTCTGAGCCCAAGGTACCCTGAGCTCGCCAATCATACCTGTGCCATGCTTCAATCCAAGAGCCAGCAAATTAGACCTTTCTTCTCTTTAACCACATTGGTTTTTTACAATTTCTCTGAAAAATCAATTTAGAAAGGCATTTTTTTGGGTAAAGCAAATAAAATTTTGTTACTGAATTTTATTTAGAGGAAAATGTAGTACTTTCCATAAAAATGCAATTTGATTATATTGCAATTTCATTTCTAATCTCTATTTCCTATGCCAAAGCATTCTTTAATGGATCCGCAATACATAATTGCCAGCCATATACTCTGTTACAGCCTCCAGAAACAATAGGTCTCTAATGTCTTCTCCTGGGGATCCACACTGCCGGCAAAACCCAAGCTAGGATCTCTAACAGATTGTCCTCCTGGAGGGTTAGCTCTGGCTGTAGAGGTAGGTCTGACCCACATCTAAGTCCTGAACTGGCCAGAACTGAAAACCCAGAGTCATGGACCCTTCACATCATTTCCTGGTTTTCTTCTGAATCGTTCACCCTGTTCCAGGAAGGAATGAAGGCTGAGCCACCGTTGAAGTCCTCCTCGGTCCAGGCCCCCTGCTGGAATCTGTGCCAACTGAAGTCACACCCACCCATGGAGGGCTGGACTCTCAAAGATGGGGTAAACAGAGGAAAGGCTCTCTGTCCCCCAAAACCAACTTACTCAACAAGAGAAATATCACACATGAGCTGCTCTGTAAGTAATATCAACAGTCGCCCACATCCTGGGCAGGGATAGGGTCTGTGGGAACTGTCCCCGAAGAAACCATTCCCAAGTGGTGAGTGGGAGGGGCGGGACAAGACACTCAAGCCTGGACTTCATTCACTCATTTACTGAACACCTGCCATGGGCCAGGCAGAGTGTATAGACCCTCATGTGGGGGTGTAGACATACATGGTATGCTATAACATGAATAAGGTGGATGTGTGCTTGGTCCTATGGAACCTACAGTCCAGAAGAAGAAAACAGATGCTAAACAAGCAACTCTAACAAAATGTGATGAAGACAGAGAGCAAGGAGCTGGGAAGAGGGGTACATTAGGAGCTGTGGGAAGCCTCCCCGAAGAGGTAACTTTTAGGACCAGAACTAAAGGATGGGTAGGCATTTGCAGATAGATAGGGAAGCAGGATCCTATTGGGGTAGGAAGAACCTTCCAAGGGGAATAAACAGCCTATGCACAGGCCCAGAGGAGAGTGCATTGAGGGCATGCCCACAACCCCAAGCATAGATGGTGTCTGGAATGTGTGAAGCAGAGACCCTGGGACACAGGGGTATTGAAGCTAGTGGAGCATGAGCAGAAATGCATCTTTGGTGGTGGGAAATCAACACTTTGATGCATGGTGGGTTTTGAGCAGTGATGTGTTATGCTCAGATTTGTCCTCTGTGATGATCTCTCTGGCTAGGAAGGATGATTGAGGGTTGTTGTTAAATCTGGGTGAGACACAAAAAGAGGTAATGGGGCCTGGGCTTGTGCAACAGGAGCTGGGCTCAGTCCCCAAAACCATCACTTGCAAAGCAGAGAGCTGGACCAAAAGAACCCCTTTTGGAAGGTGTTGATAGAAGAAGTTGGGCTGTGGTGGGTTGCTGGGGGACAAGATATCTCCATTGGAGTTCCACGTGTCTGAGATGAGGTCCTCCCCTCTCTAACCGCAAGGAGGAACAAAGAGAAACACTGGTGTCTTCTGAGAAGAGCAGAGAGCTGGGCAGAGACTCCTCCCACTGTGTGTTGCTCCCTTAGTTTAGGGTCTGTTTTAGCCAGCTTTTTCATTGTGGTGACTGAAAGATCCAACAAGAACAATCATAGGAGGACAAGTTTATTTGGGGAGTCATGGTTTCAGAGGTCCGGCTCTATTCCTCGGGGCCTGAGGTGAGGCAGAACGTCATGGCCAAGGAGTTGGTGGAGGAAAGCAGGTCAGGTACATGGCTCCAAGAAGCAGAGCAAAAGAGCTGTCCTCACCGTGACAAAATATAACCCCAGAGGTATGCCCCCAGGGACCTGCCTCCTCTAGCCACACGCTACCTGCCAACAGTGACCACAAAGTTAATCCCAATCGGGGGATTAATACACTGATTTAGTTGAGTCTCTCATAATCCAGTCATCCCACCTCTAAACCTTCTTGCATTGTCTCACCCGTGAGCTTTTGGGGGATACCTCATATCCAAACCACAAGAGGACCCCACCCTGATTTTCATCCTACTCATCTTTTACCCAGTCCCACTCAAATGTCACTTTCTCAGGAATGTCTCCCCGACCTCCAGGATCAGCTCAGTCCGACTGCCACCTATTCTCACTGCCCTGTCACCTCACATCCACAACTAACCTCATGGCTAAAACGACATGTCTTTTAGTGGGATTGCTTCCCGTATATCTCCCCTACCCTTTCGCAGGGAGCTCCACGGGATGGCAGACCTATAACGGGGTTGGACACTTCGTGAATGTGTGTCGCCTAAATGGGCAGATACTTTGTTTGGGTGACAATATTTCTGTCAGTTATGGAGGGACCTCCATTTGCAAGACAGTTCTCTCACTTGTGGTCCACTCCTCTGGGTGGTAGGCAAATCCTGGATGGCCCACTGCATCTGATTTTCTAAGAAAAGCCTTTCTACTGAAAAGCCTACAGCTAGAAGAATCCCGACTCTACACTGACTCTCATTAAAAAATTCAAAAATCGAAGAACTTTCCAGGATGGACCATTGTGGAGCTCAGAAAACATGTTCTCATAATTAGAAGATTAGGGGGACTTTTATGAGAACAGACTATGATCATCACATCTTATTACAAGGAACTCTATACAGATTATACAATTATTAAAAAAAATTGTTGCATCCTCCCAGATTACAATACCCTAAACCTCTCCTGAGGAAAATTGCATCTGTTTCTAGCCAAAGGGAAGAGGGGATTTTCATTTGCCATTTTGAGGGAAATCAGCATGGGTTAGTGTTATAGTTCGGATCTTAAAGTCGCCCAAAGGCCACATGCTGAAGGTCTGGCCAGCAGCCTGTGGCACTATTAGGAAGTGGTGGAACCTCTAAGAGGTAGGACCTAGTGGAAGAAAATGAGGTTACTGGGGATGAGTCCCTGAAGGTGATATTAGGACCTTAGTCCCTTTCTCTTCCTCTCCTCTCCTCTCCTCTCCTCTCCTCTCCTCTCCTCTCCTCTCCTCTCCTCTCCTCTCCTCTCCTCTCCTCTCCTCTCCTCTCCTCTCTCTCTCTCTCTCTCTCTCTCTCTCTCTCTCTCTCTCTCTCTCTCTCTCGCCCTCATTGCTTCATTAAATGAGCCACTTCCCCGCTCTTGCCCACGTGCTCCCACCATGATATTCTGCCTCACTACAGGCCCAAAAGCAATGGGGCCAAGAAATCATGGACTGAACCCTCTGAAACTATGAGCCAACATAAATGTCTTCCCTTTAAGTTGATTTTCTCAGGTATTTCATCACAGTGATGGAAAGCTGACTATCAAAGTTAATGTCAGCAATTATAGTTCACTGATACATTGATGGACTTGGTTATCCTAGTTCTGTACTCACAAGGGCTCTGATTGCCAGCCTGGTATGTTTAAATGCTTCCTGTGCCAGGTATTATGAGTGCTACCAGAATTCTTTCTGGAGATCCAATGATTCCAAAGCCATAAAAAGCATGAATTGATGAAACTTATGCCTAGAATGAGGGTACCACCTGGGAGAGGAGACCAAGGAACATCCTTCCAAAGAGTTTTACATCTATATCCCAGTTTTCTCCAGAGCCCACAGTGGGGCCCAACTGTGAGTGCAACAAGTCCCAGATACACCTGGAAACCTAAGGCCAACATTACATGAATGATCCCAGCTCTCTGTGTACCCCTGACCCACAGAAATCTTCTCATCTCCTCTCAGTCAACAATGATTCCCACAAAATATTAGTTGAGCATTCACTTCCAATCAAGTACTTTGTTTGGTCCTGGGGACACCATGAAAAGGAAAAAGAAACATGATTTTCTATTTGGCTTTCATTGCTGTAACAAAACACCTGAGATAATTAACATAAAAGGAGGTAAGATTTATTTTGACTCTCAGTTTCAGAGGTTTTAGTCCATGGTCACTTGGCCCTATGGCAAGGGCCTGTGGTGAAGCAGTGCATCATGGATGGCATCACAGGCAGAGGAGGCTGCTCACTGCAAGACAGACAGGAAGCAAAGAGACAGACAAGAAGGGCTGGAGTCCTAAGATCTCCTTCAAGGGCGTGTCCTTGAGACTTCACTTTCTCCCACAAAGCCTTACCTCCTGAAGGTTCCATCACCTCCCAAGAGTACCACAGACTGGTGACCAAGGCTTTAACACATGGGTGTTTGGGGGACATTCCACATTCAAAGTTTAACACATGGTTCCTGCCCTCTTGAGGCTTACAGTCCAGCAGGAAAGAGCGACACTGCTCGGCATCCTCCTCAAAAATGCATAGACCCAGGAAAGGCTCCCAGTGCCCTCCCAGTGCTCCCTGTCTCCCCTTCTCTTCAGGTGTTATCCTTGGTCTCGGGTCTAAGTCCATTTGTGTTGCTGTAACAAAAAGGACAGGGACTGGGTGCTTACACTAGGCAAACTCATTTCTCATGGCTCTGAAGCCTGAAAGTGCAAGATCAGGCGCTAGCCAGCGTAGCATCTGCTGAGGGCCTGCTTCCTGGGTTGTAGGGGGCCATTTTCTTGCTATGTCCTCGCATCATGAAGAGAAGGAACAGGCTTCTGCCTGTCTATCTGATGAGGGCACCAATCCCACCAGCAGCTCCACCCTCAGGACCTAATCACCCACTACCTAATCCCAACTGCTTGGCTGGGGTTTCAACCTATGAATTTGGGGAAGACACAAATGTTCAGTCCATGCATCTGGTTTAAAGTCACCATGCTGTAGCATCAGATGAGAGCGTGGAACCCCAGACCCTCCCATCCCAGAGACCTGGGCTTTCCATAGAAGTGAACACCACAGACCACCAGGCCGGCAGGTCAGGGCAGCCCTCTTCACTCGGCACTTCTCCCTCATAATCACCACCACAGCTACCAGCTCTGGGCACCATCAGCAATGAGCTTCGTTAGCACATTTTCTTCTTCCCCTCTGGCTTCCAAACTGTTACCATCACCCCCACACGTCAGGTCCTGGCTCACATTCACGGTCTGCAGTCCTTACGCCCAGCATGACAGCCAGCACCCTCATCCCACGCGACAAGCTCCAAGGACGGGGAGGCGCAGCTCCATGCTGTCAGATGTCAGAAGGGAAGGCAGGCTTCTCAAATGACAAAGCACACAGAACTTTTGTTTCCCTTAACTCATCATCTTTTAAAGATTGAACAGGTTCCACTCCATCAGTTCTCTCCCATAAGACTGAAGCGTCCAGAGTCTGGAGTCTCCACACGACTTGCCCAGGGCTTATGGTGGAAGAGTCTCTGGGATGTCACTGATCACAACACTCAAGTCTGGCTCCTGCCTTAGCCAAACCCTATACTATGGTTTGAATGTGTCCCCTAAATTTCACGTGTTAGAAACTTAATCCCCAAATTCATATGTTAATGGAATTTGAAGGTGGCATCTTCTGTAGGTAATTAGGATTCGATGAGGTCACGAGGATAGGGCCCCCTCAGTGGGTTTAGTGTCTTTATAAGGAGAGGAAGATAGACTTGAGCTAGCATACTGGCTCTGTACCTCCATATGATGTCCTCCCCTATGCTATGATGCAGCAAGAAGGCTCTCATGCGAGATGCTGAGCAGATTCCTGAACCATGATCTTGACTCCCTCAGTCTCCAGAACCATGATCCAACTATATCTCTATCTATAAAAATTACCCAGTCTCGGGTGTTTTGTTACAGTAACTGAAAATAAATTAAGACACACTTTAAATCATCAGCAGGATTCTAAAACAAAGCTCAGACTTGGACACCATCTCTGTTCCTAAAGGCTAGAGACAAAGGAGAGAGAGCAAAAGACCAAAGATTATCCCTTCCCTGTAAATCAGGAATGAGTGAAGACTGTGGGAAGAGGAGATGGAATTATATGGAAGTCTAGACATGAATAGACTCCATGGAGCTCAGCCTTGGGGAGGTCTATCCTTTCCGCAAAAACAGCCCCAATTCAATGCTTGTTCCTGCTGGCTGAATAGTCATGATCCATCCCAGCCCACCTCTCCCTTCTTTTCTCTGAGATCAAGCCACACTTCTCCCATTACTCTATCTATCTCCAGTGAAGCATAGGACAGAGTCTGTGTTTAGTGCTTCATAGCTATTATCTAATTTAATCTTCACACACATACACAAGCCCTATGAGGTGGCTCTCATCCTCTTCACTGCAAGGATACTGACCTTCAGAGAAGTTGTGGGTTAGCCCAAGATCACACAGCTGGTACATGGGAGTCTATTGCAGAACTCAAGTCTATCTGGCTCTGGACGTCCATATTGTCCCTCTCACCCACATGATCTTTACTTACTCCTTGTTTGGAGGGCATGGGGAATGGT
Source organism: Urocitellus parryii (assembly GCF_045843805.1). Classification (NCBI taxonomy): domain Eukaryota; kingdom Metazoa; phylum Chordata; class Mammalia; order Rodentia; family Sciuridae; genus Urocitellus; species Urocitellus parryii. Next base: position 135,882,631 of record NC_135531.1, on the reverse strand, counting down.
CATAGCTATGGCTCTGACTCTCCTGGCTTTATCTGAAGGCTTTGAGGACAGGCTTGGTACAGGGCTCTGAATCCTACCTTTGGATGCTTCTGAGGTCCTGTGACTATCCTCTGGGAGTCTGTTCCACTTAATGGCCTCTTTGATGACCCTTAGGGCTATCGTGGAGTCTGTTCCTGGTTCCTCTGGTCATGTTGAACCTGTCCTTAGAGTCCCCTTGCCCTATCTTGGTTCATCTAGAGCTTTTTGGAAGCCCAGTTCAAGCTGATCTCTGTCCATTCTAAGCCCCCAAGTCCTTTATCTTGGACCCCTCTGAGCATGTTGCAGTCCCTGTTTTAATGCTCATATCTTTCTCCCCTGCTGAAAGCTCCATTCTGATTGTTTGCTCCTGTCTAGGTATGTGGCTGGACCTCAAAAAAGTACCTGATAAGGAATAACCACAAATGCATGGGTGAAAAGATGAACAGACAGATCCCTCATGTTTATCTGGGTTAGGCCAGAAAGGCCAAGGGGAGGGGGAGGACAAAGCTCCACCTGGGCAGACACCCCCAGAAAGTCTCTGCATTAGGTATGTGAGTGTACGTGTGCACGTGCGCGCACACACACATAAGTACACACAGAAAAGGGGTCTGAAGATTCAGGTGTGAAGTTATCAGAGTGTAAGTTTAAGAGGTGGCCCTTTCTGAGCATCAGCTTCTGTCTCTGAAGCCTAAATTGACCCCCAGATTGCCCTGAAGGGACCTCTGTAGAAGAGGAGTTCCAACACCCTGGCACAAGCTCCTGGGACCAGATGACACAGGCACCTCAGCTGCAGAGCCTGAAACACAGGATGATTAGGAGGAATTAATTGAGGGCAAGAGGGGGGCTTGGAAACCGCCATGGCAACTGTGGGCACATCTTTTGTGAAGCTCTCCTCTTTGTCCCTGCCAACAAATAGCAGAGGCATTACATAAGCAGGAAATGTGCTCTGTTCTGGTGATGAGTGCCCTGCTAGTGGACCAAGGATTGGGAGGCACCACGTGAGAATCCCACTCTTCCCAGCCACTACCACATGGAAAGATGCAGGGAGCCTGAGGCCAAGGTCAACTTAGCATCACCCCCCCCCAGAGGAAACCCCTGGGCATATGACACTGGGCAGTCATAACATGGTACCAGCTGGATCCTCCCCATCCCAGATCATAAGGACATCCCTCCTTCGGATGAAAGCACACATTGGCCTTCTTAGAAGCAATGGAAAGATGGTCTCCATACCCTCCCCCATTTGCATGAATTTCCCAAGAAAACTCAAGGCACATCAGCAGCTAATGAGGAGTGAAAATGGAAACCCCACTTGTCAGAAGCTCTTTCTTTTTAAGAGGCTGAATTTATAAACTCAATCTGAAATGGGCCCCTTCTGGCATTGACAGAATGTCGTACACACACGACCTTCAAGATCCCCTCTGTAGGCTCTGGCCCACAGAAACAGGGGAAAGTGAGAACCAGCTGCCTGCCTGTAGCCCAAGGAAGGGTCTCCGTCCTCCACCTGATGCTGTGAGACTATCCCCCAGCATGGGTTTGCGGAGTCACCAAGGCGCTGGGACAAGCTGTGATTCTCCACAGCTCCTTCCCTTCTGGAGAACACTTATCGTGCATTCTCCCAGCATCTGTTCCTGTCATCAGGAAAGAAAAGTTTTCAAAAAGGGACCACTCCAGTGGGCAAGGGCTCCTCTCTAAGCCTTTACTCTCAGCATAACAGCTTTATTTCCAATTGAGTTCTAGCATTTTCTTGATGACAGGCTCTTTTCTTTCCTTTCAGTTTAACTCAATGGGGATTTATCAAGCACCCCTGTGTGCATGGCTGCCTGGCAGAAACCAAATGGGGGAACAGTCTGACCCTTGACTGCCAAAGCCAAAGACACAGAGAAGATGACTCCCTTATACCCTAACTTGTATACAGGAAGCATCAAGAAGCACCCCCAAGGGCAACAGGAAGAGCCCTGTTCCAGAAGTCAAGAAACTTCTAGAGACGGCACAAGAACATCTGTACTGAAGGGTGGAGACTCATTGTCGGTATTGTCCCCAGCATTGTTACCCAAGTCATCACATGCAATGGTCACTGTGGTGAGGAAGAACCCAACATGCAGTCATAGACCTTGGGCCAGATCCTAACTCTGCTCTGCTCAATGACTGAAGGCCAGGCACTCAGCCTCTCTTGGCCTCCGTGTGCTCTTCTGTCACACTGTGATGGAGTTGCATGACTGCTACATGTAGTGACATGGATAACACACCTGACACTGCACCTGGAAATATATGGGAGATGACCCCACAGTTAGGAGGAGGCCCCAGGGTCATCCAAAAAGCTCCTTGAGAGTCTGGAGCTCTCAAGCTACTTCCAACAAAGATGGTCAAGTGACTCCTGGGCTGGAGGGACTAATGGCTACCAAGTAGAATGAGACCCCAGAGCAGTAGTTCTATAAGACCTGGGGGCTCTCCTCAAAAGAGACACACCCGACACTCATTGCCTTTGTTTCTCTTTTGCCTTTGTTTTCTCTTCAGAGACACCCGTTTATTCTAAAGCTAAGGTCTTAACCTCTGACCCCTCACAGCATAATGGAGATTAGTGCCTCTAGGGACAGCATCTCAATGCAGTCAGGGGTAAAGATAATCAGCGGTATTCCAGAGGTCTAGAACCCCAACTCAGCCTTCTGCCCAGCCCTCTACTTCTCAAGGGTAAGGCTGCAACATTTAAGATAGTTAAAAGGAACAAAGATGCATTCAATACCACACCTGCCAATAATGTCACTCAGGCTAACCAGTGTCCTGGGAAGGATCTGAGAATCCAGGCCAGACCCTGTGTGTTCCAGCAAGAGAGCCAGGTTCATTGGGGCTGGGAAGCCAGGATGGGCAAAAACAGCCAGAATCAGTTTCTGCCCCAAAGTAAGGGCTTCCCCATCTGCCATCAACACCATCAGCACCAGAGACCACCCCGAGGAAGCTGCCTATTCAAGATGCAAGTACTTACTACACCCCAGCACTGTGTTTATCTCACTGAACCCTTGCAACTACTCTGCAAGGTTGGAGTTAGTGTTTTTGTTTTACCCATAAAGAAGTGGAGGTACAGAAGAGTCAGTCACGTGCCTGAGTGCTAGTGTATTTTCATGGTGTAAGAAACAACTTCAAAAATCCCAATGCCTCCTACAACATTTACTTTGCGAGTCTGCATGTTGGCTAAACTAGCCTGGGCTGGACGGCACCAAACTAGACTCCACATTTCAGGAGTCATACCTGCCCTCAGGTTTCATTCTGTGCCCCCCCCCCAGGCATGATCAGAAGCTGCCTGGTGTGAGCTTCCAAACAACGGATCAAGTGGCACAAGAGAATAAGCCATGCCAAATAGCTCCCAAGTTGGCAGAACCAAGAGGTGAGACCAGGCAGCCCATTCTCATTCTGCTCTCCCAGCTACTGGGTGACCTCTCAGGGGTTTTCTCCTGTTGAGCCTTAACATGACCCACTTTCCTAGGCTTTCCAAGGGTTAAGTGGGAAAACGACCCTTTAGGGATCCAGTCCTACATTTTGGAAGAAGTTAGAATAACTTCCCCATTTGGAAAGTCCACAGACTCTGACTCTCTTTTAGACACTGACAGTGTTGAGAGATGAAAAGGTGGAGCCATCCTGCAGCTTTGAGAAGGACGGGCCTTTCTCTGCCAGTTCAGACACAGACTGATCCTGAGGCACATTTCGCGTGAATGAGAAATGTCAATGCCTCTATCATAATTATGACAACTGTCAAGACTTGGCCTTCAGGAAGACATTTTATATTGAATGCAAAAACCAGGTGAGAACCTGGTCAAAAATGCCACACACACACACACACACACACACACACACACAGCAGCAGCAACAGCAGCAGCAGTAGCAGATTTCTGTTTCCCTGAATGTTTGAGTACACACAGCCTTTTGAGGGGGAACACAGTTGACCTCAGAGGACACTGCATGATGATCTGTCACTGCTCATCACTGATTATTAGTTGCCCTGCACACATCCTCTGATTAGTACATTTTGACATTTAGTCTCAGATCAAAGTAGCAGCAGGGACCAAATTTATGAACAGAAATGGAAACACATACATAGGAAAAAAAAAAAAGAAAAAAGAAAACCCAGGGTTGCTCACAAAGTGCACAGAGTAGAACTTGCTTGCATGGGGTTTTGCCAGTAAAAGGCATGGGTACATGCCCTGTGCAAATGCCTGAGCTCACCCCGATCAGCTCCACAGAGAACATGTTCTATGTGCCCTTGTTGGGTTGAAGAGTTGTAAGGATTCACTAAGGAAATCCATGTAAATCACATAGGCCCAGGTCCTGGATGTGCTCAGTAAACTCTGCCACTGTCATTAGCAACCCTCTGGCCCCTGAATGGGCATCTCCAGAAACCATACCCCATCCTCTGGCTTCTCTCTCCAGCTCTTGGGCAGATTCTGGGAACCAGATATCCACGTGTCCCAAAGGAACCCATTTTAGTACTAAGCACACATCACTGCAATCTGATTTTAGGCTTCGCTGTGTAAACATACGACCCTTTAATTCTATTTCAATTCAATTATGCAAATCTAATCACACATTCAGCTTCAAACCATTTTTCTTTCCTCTCAAAAATCTGTCCACCAATGGCCAACTAAACCTGCTACCAATCAGGGACTTGGAGTGAGTGGAGTCCTAGCCTCTTAATTAAGAACCAGAAAATACTCTCACTCCCAGCCTGAGCATGGGACCAGCAGTGGGTGCTAAGAGAATAAGCAGATAACCTGGAACCTCGGGAGGCCAGCAGGAGGTGGGGCCAGGAACAGTCTGCCAGGCCCTTCTGCTCCACAGGGGCAGGGGTATGGGGGCTGGGTGTGGGGGAATAGCTGGCCATGGAGCTGCCTCCGTAGCCGCTCTGTATGGGGGAGCAAGAAGTTCAATGGAAATAAGCAGGGATGCAGGCCCCCATCTGCTACTTCCCCAAGTCCATTACCTGTTCTACAGACTGGGTTTCCATGGGAATCTTAGTTTGGGAAGAAGGATACACACACACACACACACACACACACACACACACACACACATATATATATATACATATGTGTATGTAATATATGTGTGTATGTGTGTGAATTAAGTAGTTAACCCTGTTCTAGAATCCTTGCTGTAGAAGTGGAGACACAATTTCCAGTAAGAAAAAGGGAGTTAACAAAATCCTTGGAAGACTGGGAGCCGGGGCAGAGTGGAATCCAGGAAAGGTCCACTTCCATTTGCACATGGAGCCCCATTCTCACTTGAAAAGCCGAGGGACCGTAGCTTCCCTGGAAGGCGTCAGGGACAGGGCACCATGCATCCATGGCTGCTCTTTTCTCTTCGTGGGGACAGGAGTGGGAGGTGCTGTGGACAGATTCCCTGACATGACCATGCTGCTGCTCTGCCTGCTCCCACGACAGGGAGGCCCTGTGGGCAGGAGAACCAGGCTGATGCTGTGAACCCCGGGGGGCCTGCAAAGTCTTCATATGACCTGTCTTAGCTTATTAACAGGAGATGGATAATATCTGACAAATGACAAAAGATAAATTGTTAAGCAATATGCAAATATGCCTGCAGCAGAAATGGAAAATTACTATACAGTAAAAAGCTTTTACGGCTGCAAGAAAATTCAGAGGTAATTTGTCTCTGCGTCTTCTCAGATTCCAATCTCGCGGTTAGCTGTGGCAGAGTGCTACATCCGTTACCATTCCAATTAGATCATAATAAAGGGGCTCCCGCGTGGACATCAACTTGGAGGAGCCAGCAAGAAGAAGGCATTTACAAAGCCAGGGTCAGTCTTAACCGCAGACTCCCAGGCTCTATCTGTCTGTCCACAGACTGTCACTTAGATGAGAACCCAAACTCGACACCAGGAGTCTCTGCTAAATGCATGGGCATCTGGGCCATTTCTGGACACTGCAGTCAGCCCAACCAACCCTTCTTCACAGAAACTTCTGTAAGATATTGGGCAGAGTGTGCAAATGACCACAGTCTACCCTAGTCAGACAGACTGAGCAGCCAAGATGGAAAAGGACTTGTGCCTGGGGAAACTTCTAGAAAGGAGATGGTACCTCTGTGAAAGCAGATCTCCCAGTCCCTGAAAAAAAAAGGCTCATACTCAGAAAGATGCAGAAACAGAAAATGAGATAGAAGCAAGATTCCGAGAGGGAAGGGAAGGCCAGGAACTAGCAGAGGAAATGAATGCTGCCCCTTGAACTGCAAGGCCTGGCGGGTCTTCACAGAGGAAAGTCCTGCAGAGAGGGTAGTGATCCCAGGGCCAAGCAAAGCATGCCACTCTTACTACTCCAGAATAGGCAACCAGCAGAGGGGGCAAGACCTGATCCTCATTCATTGTAGACTCTGTTTTCCATTGAAGAACATTATAGGGAAAGAGTCTCTGAAGGAAACTGGCTGTGCTCCAAACACACTTGTGGACAGCTGCTACTTAGCACACCAAACTGTGCGAGAGTGGAGGACCCCACGGGGGTGGAGGGGCAGGAGATGGGGACAGGAGAGCCCTCCAATACCATCAGACACAAGCACTTGGCTTGCAGCAGGAGGGGCCTCTCTGTTCCTCTAGGGACAGGTGGGAGTTCATCGAGCTGAGGGGAGTCAGGTGATGGAGAGGAAAGCCCAGGTCAGTCCTTAACACCTGAGCCAGGAAAGTCAAAGAATATAGGTGAGGCTTGTGACTGAAAATCAGCAGAACTCAACTCTGCTTGCATGATGGAATAAACCAGGATATTCAGCCCCATAACTAACTTTTCAAAGCCTTGTTTCTGACTTTGCCCTTCCTACACTATGAATACACACACACACACACACACACACACATATACACATACACATACATATACATATATACATATATACATACACATACATATACAAACACACCCATACCATTATATATATATATATATATATGTATTATATATAATATATAATCATTTTATATATATATATATATATATATAATCATGCTTGGAAATTGGCTGAACAAAAAGCTTCAAGGAACTGACCAGCTGTTCTGTGATTCCAGTTTAAGGCCATACTGAAGGATCCAGAAAAATGAGTGGAGATCCTTGAGAAAGATCTCTTCATTCCTGTGTTTCCCTATAGGTCAAGGCTGTGGTCACAGTGACTAAGGGCTCATGTCCACATATGGAAGGCAGACCCACAAATATTTGGCACAAATTGAGCCAGGGCATAGGACACCATTCCCACCAAAGGATCCTGAAAGTATAAGGTTGCCTATGTTCATAGAATTTGAGAAGCATATTGGTGATACTCAAGTATGGCAAGGGAATCTCTGGATCCAAATTCACAGCAGCTCAAGGGTTCCCATCCTCTATGGAGTTTCCCAGTCTGGGATGGCCAGGCTACTGTCAACCAGTGGAGTCACCTCCAGGAGCATGCCACATGCCTGTCATCACAACTTCATGTGACTGAGGCAGGGGCAAGTGGCGGATGACTCTGTAACACATCAAGCAGTATGTTGGGAGGCCACATGCTGGATTGTAATGGTGCACCCCCTGCTGATCTGAAATGGGAGAACAACAGTCAAGGCTCATCTGTGATCTGGAAGCATGAAAAGGCTCTAGAATCCTGGGAGAGGAGGTGTTATGGCAATACAGTCTTCCTCTGGGGCTGAACTGCACAGGCATTTGGACACTGGCCGAAGCACCTGGTGCTTGTGGTGCAATTTGAAGGTTGGTGGATTATGTATTTTATGGGTGAATTCTAGCCATGCTTAGGGAAATGACAAAGAAGAGGCCTGCAGGATCCACAGACCTCCTTCTGTAAAATAGAGACCCCATCACTCCCTGACCTAGCTACCAGGTTCCTGCTGCCCCCTTCCTGATTCTGGGTTGGCTCAGTTGGGCCACAAATCGTATCACCAGATCCCTACACTTTGTGCTTTCCTCTAATCCTATATGGACCCTTCTAGGGGACTCATCAGGGGCAACACAACAAGATGGGGACGTGGGGGTTAGCAAAGATAGAAATCCAATGCCCGTCTGAGTCATATCTTCAATCGTCTTTCCCTCCCTGTGGTGGGTCCTCTGGGTCCCCAGCCAGAGCACTTGTCCTTCTTTCCACCATCTCCCTTGCATTCTTCAGGGTCCAAAGCAAGTTGCTTCTTTTCCAGAAAGCTTCTACACACACACACACACACACACACACACACACACCCCTTATCTATTTGAATCATTAAAATGACAAGGAATCTCAAACACCTCCTCTGCATTGGGTCATCTCCCCAGGTAGACTGGAAGGCAGGGGCTGAGCCCCCCTCCTCTACCAACTGCTCCCGTGAAGCCTGTCATCAGAGTAGGCAAAGCTGATTTTATGGAGGCAGAGCTGCATTCTGCCAATTTTCAGACACAAGCCTCACCTTCCTCCTTTGCCTGGCTCAGGAGCTGAGGTCTGACCTGGTCTTCCTACACTGCCTCTCCATCACCTGCTGCCCCTCAGCATGGTGAACTCCCACTAACACACCAAGAAGCAGGGTGGTTCACTCCAATCCCTCCCCTTTAGTACACCAGGGCCCTCAAATTTGGAAGCCAGCAGGTCAGCGGGTACTTCTCAGGGTAAAGATGACTACAGGAGAAATTTGAAAGCAGTGCCTAAAGGCCCCCACCCTACAGCAACTTCTGCTATTCTCTAGCAGCCTATCATGTCCCCACCAGGCCCTTGACAGGCCACAACCCCCCTATGCAGAAGGCCCAGGGAGGCCTGGGAGTAGCCAAGTAGGATAGCGGAAGGCTCTCTCACACTGCATGGCCATGAGATCATGAAGACAATGCTACTGTTTTAGCAGGAACTAAGCATCCATGATGATTGCTAGGCTTAAGTGAGCCTCCCTCTTCTATAAGGAGTGTGTCGGGAACTGAGCACCCAGCTCAGTAACAAATCTGACCTGCCTGTTCCCTGCTGCCGCTCTCCGGGGCCCTAACCCAATCCCGTGGAAGGGTTTGTCTAAATCATAGGGATGATTTTGTGCCCCAGTTCCTCCAGGATCCTGCCTGTGAGCTGTCGCCAAGCTCCACGGTCCACCGGAAGCTCCCCTCTCGGCTGTCTTGCCGATTATGGAAGAGGTTTGCTCATGTGGGCTGACAAGGCCCACAGAGTCCCCTGGAGCCAGGAGAGGCTGCTGACATTTCAAAAGGTCAATCAATCACTCCATTTCATGGAACGTAATCATCTCCCAGGACCTAAATGCAACAATAAAACCAAATAGTGCCAAACAATTGGGGAAAATGAATGATGTGCATACAGAAGAAAGGCTTAGAAAACATCCCCATGGCCTGCTCCTAGCAGAAGGGCTCTGGGGCCCAGAGCTCTGGGTTTGAATCCTATCTCTGTCAATAACCCTGAGAAAGCCTTTTCTTCTCTCTGAGCCTCAAAAGATGAAGTGAGCTGGCTTCAGGATCCTGTGCTCTGAGGACTGAACACAAGTGTCTCCGGAGGACAAGTACAGAGACAGCCAGAGGGAATTTTAGAAAGGACACTACTCTCAGGGGCTCCTGGTTCACAGTGGGAACTACCTCATACTTTCCCATGAGGCAAAGAGCCAGGGAGCTGTCTGCCGAGGACCAGAGGAGAAGAAAAGGCAGTAGCTACCTGGACAACTACAGACAAGCCACCATCTGAGAGGCTGGGGAATGGTCCCTGCCACATGAGACACAGTGGTCAATGCCGCAGTGTGGCTGGGCACAAATCACGAGCCACTCAAGCAGGAACAAACTTTATTTCCGAATTCCACCAGCACACTCCACACACGTTCCCCAGAGAACCTCTCCCGAACACCACCCAGGCGGCTCTTCCGGGAACACACCACACACCCACAGAACTTCACCAACCAACGCGAACTCCCCAGGAATCCCCGCGCGAGAGCTCAACCAGAACTCAACGGGAACTCAGCGAGAACTCAAAAGTACTGGCAAAATGCTAGGTGCCATCCCAACTCAGCTGTGGCTCTCAACAGGTCAAGACAAACTGGGAAGGTGCCCTGCTCTGTCCATGCTGAGAGAACTCCTCACCTCCCCCCACCTACTCACTCCAGGGAATTCTTGTCCTCCCTTCCTGGCTCTCCTGTGACAACCTGGGCCACACACTGGAACTGGCCATTGTCTGTGGGCTCACTGCTGTTCCTCCCACCTCCCCATTCTACGCAGCACCCCCAGTTGCTCTCCTCTCCACTGCAGGCATGTGCTGGATACTCTTGCCCCTCCCACCTTGCACAGGCCTAGTACACAGATGCCTGGTGACTTGGTATTTCTAGCCAATCACTTTCTTCCTGGAATCACAATCATTATGACACCCCAGGCTTAATCCCTTGTCCTCCAGTGTTTTCAGGAGAGAGAAGCCTCATCCTTGGGCGTGGGCCTACAGCAAGGGGCTGCCTCTCATGTGCCCCACACCCATCTCCACAGCCATCTCCAGGGGCTCTGGTCACAGAAGGCTGGAGGCCTCCCACTGACCTTACCTCCTTGGTTGGAGAGGAGGGGGTGGCTCTGGGACTTTTTTTATTGTAAAACCCCCTCCCCTGTCCATAGCCCTCTCACCTTCTGGATTGGAAGGAGTCCCCATCCTTCCTCCTCCCTGGGGCACTTGTCTGGCCTTCTCCCATGCCCAGCTCACTTTCTGCACAATCAGGGCCTCCTCCTCACCTCCTCACTCACTCACAGCAACCGCCTTGCCAGCGCAGCTAGAATCACCAGGGGGAGCTTTTCAAAAACCCCCAGGCACTCAAGCCACAACCCAAGCCAACCCCACCAGCATCTGCAAGTGGGGCCAGGCACAGGGTTTGTAAAGCTCCACCAGGAGCCTCTGGCTGGAGGCTGCAGCCATCCAGGTAGTTTGTACAATGGGCCCATCTGCTCCTGCCTGGGAGCCTTTGTGTGCACAGCCCCTCCCTCACCCCAGCCTTCAAGTCCTGCTTGAGGCTGGGCACACTGGGGAGGCTTCCCTGCTCAGAGCACTGTCTTTCTGTCTGTGTTCCTGGCAGGCATGTTTGTCAGGTTAAAAAGAAGTCTGACTCCCTTGAAAGCTGGGGATGTATCCCCAATGCCTGGAACAGAGGCCACTCCATGATATTGCCAATAAATAACTGTGAGGTAAAATGAAAAAAAATGGAAAGGAAATGGGGAAGGCAGGAAGGGAGAGGGAGTGGGAAAGGAGGAAACAGGGACAAGAAGAAGAGAGAGAAGGGAGGGAGAGTTGAACTCATTCCGTTAAAAGGGTAGGGGAGTCGTGCACTTGTGTCCTCCCCTCTAAAAGGAAGTAGCTTGCATTGATTGCATGAAGTAGCATGCATTGCATGGATGCCAGCAGACCTTCCAAGGGAGGTTTTCTGGCCCTGCCCTTTCCTTTCTCCACCAGTGGGTCAGTCTCTCTGTCCTTCTTTGGAGTGGCAAGATGCTCTACTGGGACCTCTTCCCAGTGGCCCTGGAGGGCTATTACCCTCCAGCCAGACCACTGCTGGGCCTGAGACATCAAACCAGACCCACTGGCCTGACCACTACTCCCCCTGGACCTGGCACATCCCTGCTTCATTGTAGCAGACATACCAGGATCCACAGGCTTCTCATGGCTTCCAGGCACGTGGGAGAGACCTAGAATCACAGAGGAGAGGCCACACAGGTCCATGACCATGTGCTCTCTCAGCCTCCAGCCCAAGCAGCTGCAGCTCTGTCTTCTGGTATTACCTTCATCTCTGGTTGCCCTCTCCTTTTCAGATGTGAGAACTGATCAGTTAGTCTGGCCCAGGTGTAGGCCAGGAAGGGTCACCTATGATGTGGAGATATCACCTTGGTAAGCATCTCCCAGATAGGGCTGGGAAGGAAGCGGAGCTGGCCTTAACTTGCAGGGGAAAGGAAAGCTGATGACATTTCCAGAAAACTGATTGCATGAGGACAAAAGCCTTGGTATTGTGCTCATCACTATATTCACCCCAGGTAGGCTCCGGCATATAGCAGTCACTCAATAAATATCACCCATCATTATTATTTTTCAGTTATTCCTATCATTATTGATTACAGTATCAATCTGTAACAATTTTCCCTGGAGAATGAAAAAGGATTCAATTTGCAAGTCATTCTATTCACAAAATTGTAGACAGACGGCCAACATGAAAGTGAAACACAGCTGTCACAAACAGGCAGGAAGGAAATCTTTCCAGCTGACCAGACCACCCGTATCAAACCCATTCTAACCACTTGAGGAGGAACTGAGAAGACAAGGGAGGAAATGGAGGGGCTTCATCGTGATTAGACCAATTGTGCCCCCACCCAAGGGTGCATCTATTCACTAGAATCTGCTCCAATCCTGAGATTGCAGCTGGCGGTTTTGTCCGATAAACCACATTTTCTCCCTTATGCACGAACTCTACATTTGACTTCTACTTGAGATATGGGCTCTGCAAAGGCTGGCTTCCATTATTCTAAAAACACTGGCTTCTTCAGTATATTTTTCCTGTCTTGGCAGCAGGAAGAGCACTCTCAGCAATGTTTATTTTGTGTAATGAAATACAGAGATGTAGCCGTCAGTGCTCTTGGCTTTGCACTTGAGCCCCACTCTGGAGCATCTCAGAGCAGGCTGAGGCTCCTGTGTCCACCTTGTTGGGAGAGCAACTTGCCCTGATCATGCTGTCTTTTCATTCTTCCCTTCCTTCACTGCCCAGATGCCCAGAGAAATGGCATCTCCATCTCAAGCCACCGGAAGAGCCAGAGACCCCAGAGTAAATAGATTCCAGACACAGCATAAGGCTCATCCATAATGCTCATGCCCCCAGCCAGCTCTAAAGGAGTTATCTGAGAGGAAAACCATCATTTTTATGGGGGCCATTAATTTTATTTTTATTGGCTTGGAGATGAAGGGTCTTTGACACCTCTCCGTAAATTTGTGAAAGCCCAAAGTGCTCTCCCTGGGGCATGCTTGGCAGGAGGGCCAGAAAGACAGTGGTTTTAGGAAACAACTCATGCAGAGCCCACGTGTCTCTTTCCCTGCTCTGCAATCCAGGAACAACTGCATGAGAAGCTCTCCGCCGGAAGTGGGACTGGTGTGGGTGGTAAGGGGCCAGGGCCAGCCCTCCAGCCCACCGCCTGGGGAGTCGGGGCTCCTCTCTGCTTCACAATCAGCCTTCAGCTTTCCAAGATGCCTACTCCTTGGGAAAAGAGAAAAGTGGACTCTCCAAAGTGCTCGCCAAGATAACGGTTGGTTGCATCTGACCCTACTCTCCCTTCCTGGGGATTTATCATCTGAATACCAAGTCCTGCTCTCCACTGGGCTCAGCCCAAGACTCCCCACTCCATGAAGGCTTCCCTGGTTCTCAGTCTAAAATGGCAAGAAAACTGTTATGGTTTGGATCATAAATGTGCCCCAAAGGCCCAAGGCAAAGACTAGGTTCTCAGCCAGAGGCGCTACTGGGAGGTGGTGGAACCCTTTGGAGGAGGAGCTTAGTGGGGGCATGCCTTGAAGCGGATATGAGCACTCTGGCCCCTTCCTCTCTCTGCTCCACCTGTGGTCCTTGCCATGATGTTTAGTGTCACCACAGGCCCAAATACAACAGAGCCAGCCAACCACAGACTGAAAACGCTAAAACAAAATAAAACCTCTGAACCAAAATACATTTTTCCTCTTTTCGGTTGATTTTTTTTCCCCCCTCAGGGAAAAAGTTACAGTAGTGGAAAACTAACACAGAAGCCAAATTTCTCATTTGGCCATGTCAGTCCTGGTTCATACCTACTGTCCATCATATTTATGAATCGTGTCTTCCCCTTGTCACTCAAGTGTCCCAGTTGGGATGATAACCAGGACAAATGCCCCCTCTCTCATTTTCTACCCCTGACCCTTACATGGCAGCCTCCATCATACTCACAGATGCATTCACTACCTCACGGGACTCAAATCCACCTTTCTGGGATTTGGCAGGTACCCAGGGAATGGAGGCCACAGCTTCTCCTTTCTCATCCACTGTTAACTCTGCAGCTCTTGGTCCCAGACTGGCCATGCAGAGGTACCCACAAAGCTGATTTAAAAGCCTGCCATGGGCCTAGGCACCTGGCCATGTAACCTGGTTATTGTACAAACATGCTAAAATAGGCAAATAGGTAAAGAACCAGCCTTTGAGGACCAGTTGTGGCATCTGTGGACTAGAAGGAAGCTGAGAGACTCAGGCCAATCTCATAACATGAGAGGAACCGTTTTTTTTTGTTGTTTTTTTTTGTTTGTTTGTTTGTTTTTTCACACAATGAGCATGTCATTGCTTCATGTTCATCCCCACATTTAAAACAAACACTGTTGGGGACTATAAAACCTTGCAGAATGAATGAGTAAATAAATGTACAAATAAGCAAGTGAACCCAGGAAACTTCTTCTCTAACTGCGCTCTGTGTTCCCAGAAGAGAGCCTACCTCTCTTCTGAGCTTCACAGCCTCAGCAGGTTTGAGTCAGCTTGTACACCTGGTGGTTTTCTTAGTCAGGAAATTTAGATACCAAAGAGCAGCACCACCTCTCTTGGGGCTCAGTGCTGGAAGAGTCCTGGAAGAGGGAAGATGGCGTTGGGGATGGGATTCACCTGGAACACTATCCAGTTTTCACAGTTGGACACCTACACATGGTCTTTGGACAGCCTGAGCAGTTCTTCATTTCCGGTTGGTGCAGAGACTGGATGGAAGTTCAGCCCAAGCTAAACAGACCGAGAACAGCCTTACTCCTCAGTCTGCAGATGCTGAAGGGACAGGAAGGAAAGCCAGAAGCATCTTCTTAGATGGTCTTTGAAAGGGTCCAGGGAAGGTGGGCATGGGTGGGTGGGGGTGACCCTGCCAGCCCAGTGGACTTAACAGCTAGCATAGGACCTCTTCCCTGGGGGAAGACAATCCGGATGGGCCCAAGGACAGCTCCCACAGAGAAAAGCCACGGCACATCCCACATCTGGAAGTACACAGTGCTCAGAATTCCAGAATAAGAGGAACTGTGCATTGGTTCCCTCTTCCAGCACCCACTGAGGGCAGGCCCAGGGTCCAGCACTGAAGCTTCAGAGAAGAAAAAGCCATCCCTGAGAAGTTCCTGGCCTGACCTAGTTTTGTAGGTCATGAACTCTTTGGGGAAAACTCAAAAACAAACAAACAAATAAACAAACAAAAAAACAGGGACCCTACTCCCAACCAAAATGCTTCTGTAGGGTGCATTTCAGGGACTTCCATTTCAGGGGCTTTAAACCCCCTCAGGCACCCATGGGTGCTGGATGAAGAGCCCCTGGAGAGATAGTGAGAGGAAAGGAGCACTGGTATTTCCTAGGCTCAGAGCTTTAACTTCCTGGCAACACAGTCCTGAGACACCACTTCATTTTACTGAGTGTATCTCAGAGAGACGACAGTATTTACCCAAGGACACATAGCTACAAAACATCTGGCCCAGGGCTTTGGACTTTTCTCCCACTCCAGATGTCCCCAGGAAAACTCACCAGGGGGATACATGATAACTAGAGAGGTGAGGATTTCAATTCAGAGCAGGAAGTTAAAGTACTCAGAGGGCAACTCAGAGCTCTCACTCCCCATTGCCACTCATGATTTATGCAGACGCTTCCCATTAGCTCTAATGGATGTGGGGAGCGTAAATCTCGGGGCGCAGCTCCAGACAGCCTCTGGTGATCTAAATGCCACTAAAATCAATGGCTTCATCCCCAGTATTGATATGGCAATTGTGATGCTTTGCTAGTCTGCCTGACGACGGCGTGGTGAAGACAAGTAGATGGGCCTGCCTGCTGAGCCTGTACCCGAGGTGCTCATGCTGGGGGGAAGAGCACCAAGACAGGGGATTCCAGAGCCAACCAGGCTGGAATTCAGCCACACCTCTCACCAGCCACATGGCCCTGCAAGTTACTGTAGCAAAAGAGAGATTAAATGAGTTAACACCTATGACCCCTGAGAACAGTACCTGGTTAAGAGGTAAAATTTTTGAAGACTATTTATAATCCCATTTGGTTACAAACACAGCTGAACCTAAAACACATTAGGTTGTCTTCAAATTTGTCCTGGAGACTTTCTGGGCAGATTTCAACACCAAAGTCCAGTTGGCATAAGGATCAGAATTGATAAGGGAGTTATTTTGAAGGCCATCACCCATGAGGATGGTGGGTCTCAAAAAAAATCAAGTGGGATATGACTACCATGACCGATGTGATTCTACAACATGTACAATTAGGAAAATGAGAAATTATACTCCTATTTAAGTATGATACATCAAAGTGCGCAAATTCTTCGTACTGTCACGTATAACTAATTAGAACAAATAAAAAAGTAAAAAATAATAAAAATCAAGTGGGAGGTTACCTGCCACCCAGCTCAGCCCTGGCAGGAAACCTGCGGGTTGCAGAAAAAAAATGCTAAGTTTAAGTGCTATATTAGTATCAGAGACTTTTTTTAGTAACCTTATATGAAAAAAGAAAGGTTTAGCCCAGTAAGCCCGGAAATTTGCGAAATTTTTAAGTTTTGTAAATTGCTTTAATTAGGAGTTAGGTTGAAACTTGCTTCTAGTTGAAGTTATAATTGAATGGGGGGGGAGTCAAATCTAGAGAAATTCCACTTGGAGGAAAAAATAGTTTTGAGATATATATATATATATATATATATATATATATATATATATATATATATAAAGCAATCCTTTTTATTCAAATAAAATCGATACCAGAAAAAGGTCTTTGTGAATTCACTTGAAATGGACAAAAACCATAAAGATTACATGCTTTCTTTTTCTTTCTTTCTTTCTTTTAGGTGCTGGGAATGGAACCCAGGGCCACATGCTAGGCAAGTGCTCTACCACTAGACTAGATCCCTAGCCTAAAGAAAAGCTTTTATTGAGATTTTATCACAAAACATAAAAATGTTCAAGTTATGCTCATTTTTAGCTTTTTTTAAAAAAAATTCATAACAATTGCAACTCTGTAATTTGTTAGAATTAACAAAGAATAAACTCTTGGTTTGCATGATCATTCCAACATTCACTTTGGATGAACCCATAAAAAAGCAAAGTACATGCTCTGCTGGGAAAGAAACAACTCAGATCTTCCCTCCCTGCCTGACTTCCCCTCACTAGAGTCTGGAACCAATTGATGCTACCTTTATGCCACAGAGAACAAACACAAAAATGGTGTTACAGATAGAAAGAGAAAAACCAAATTCCCACAAAGGCAGGATAGATGCTTGGAGTCAGGAACTGTGAACTCAAGTCAGCTTTGGGGAGTTCATTCCATTTTCCCAGGACCCCTGCCCCCCATTTGGCCCAATCCAACCTCCAGCAGGGGAGCTTTTGTGTTAGAATGGGAGAATCTTGATCTTTCTGCCTGAGCGAGATCTGAGGGCTTTAGAGAAATAACAAAACCAAGAGAGATGAGATAGATTGCAGGGAATAAACCAGGGTGAAGCCATTTCAGTCCTTCATACACTGTTGTGGTGGGCAGTGCACATCCACAAACATTAGATCTCAAACAGTCCAGCCCATCAAGCGTGTCTGGAGACTGTCCTCACTAGCCAGCTAGAACTTTGGAGATACAGAGAGAGTCACCGCCAGAATTGTCCACAGTGACAAAGCACTCACCGATGCAGCCTGCTTCTCCCAGGCCCTTTCTACTGACCCCCAGAAAAAATTAGAAGCCGGACACAGCACCAGGAGCCCAAATGTGCTCAAGGTTTGAGTCATACAGCAACATGGCACAGCATCTCCACAAAGACCTCCTTCCAACTTGGATGTGGTATGAACCTAGCCTCCGTCTAGACACGAAGTGGGATAAAAAAAATAAAAAAAAAAAAAACAGCCATGACTGTTGTCCAACACGGTTCCTCCTCTCTAGCAACATAAAATACTGACGGCTTATCAAGCCCTGTCCACAGGGCAGGCACTTTGCTTCACCAGATCATTTAGTCTTCAACAACTCTACAGCTCAGTCACTCATTTCACAAATGGAAGAGTCAAGGTGCAGGCCTGGTAAGAGGAGTAACTCATAGCTGCCTGACCCGGAAGCCCAGCCATCTCACCTGGAAGCACCTCTCATGGTTGACATGGTGTCTGTCACACAATAGATGCTCAAAAATATCTGATGCTTCTAGTCAGGCTGTGTCTACATATTATAACAACTTGAAGAATTAGGAAAACTTGGCAGGTAAATCTAAGCTTTGTAAAACATCTGCCAACCCATGATAGGTGAGTAAATCTTGGTTGTGAGCTCTCGAGGGTGGGAACTGAGTCAGATTCTTGCTTTACCATCCAGAGAACCATGTGTTGCTCTTGCTTCAGATTCAACTGTGGCTGTATGAGTCACTGAGTCACATCTGTCTCCCCATTGGGGTGTGTTGACCCAGCAACATCTCACAGACTGGCTCAGAGCAAGCACACAGTGACTAGTGATCAGCATGGAGGCTGATGTGTCTGGAGCATGGAAGGAGGCAGAGGGCAGGGCTCCAGAAATAAAACTTCTGCAATGACCAGAAGCCACAGGTACCCACTTGTGCCATTGAGATTCCCCGCGTCCTTCAGAATCTCTGCTGGTACAGCCCCCTGGTCTGGATAGACTTGACTCCATCAAATCTTGAAAATGTTTCTCAGTCATTTTAAATATGGAAATTTTGTCCTAAACAGAAGAAAATACTCTGAAAAATTATACTTTGCCTTTCAAATGAGCAAAGATTTCAGGAACGATGAAAGCAAACAAATTAGAGTAGAAGATCTCCAAATAATCACATAAACTCCAATTTCCTATGTTTTAACATAAACATCAAAATAATAAACTCAGGCATGTATGGGGAGGGAGGAAAAAAATCCAGCCTGATGTTGTTGCATTCTTTGGAAGCTGAAACCTAAATGACTAAATTGGCAGTTTATTAACAGGAAAATTATGCTAAGTAGCTTCTCGTTGATGTCAAGAATTTTATGCAGCGAGTTATGGCACGGTACCCTGAGTGCCTCATTTGCATTTTCTCATTTAGAAAGAACAATGGCTCCAAATGAGTGCAGCATGTTCACATTACACACCCAAGAACATTTGCACAGACAGAGAGGAATATCTTGATACCAGAGTGATTATGCCTCTTGTTCATTATGCTCCAGCATAGACTTTGGAGAAAGAAGGCACATTAACTTCACTTAGGCTGGTAATGAAGGGCCTGAGGCCAGAACTCTTAAACTTCTCAAAGGACCAGAAGCCATGGCCCACAGGTCTTTATTTTTCAGGATTTACCTGGTTTTTGATCAGTGTTAACTAAGATGTGTGTGACAGGTAAATTTATCTGCCCTCACTCACATGGTGAAAGACCTTGTGAAATCTTCCCAACCAGAAAACATCCAAGAGGCATGATAAGGAGACCCTTGTGCAGCCAACACCTGCTAAACCTGGGTTACTCTCTTCTCCCAGTTCAGCCCCACCAAATGGACATTTCTACACCCCCGGTTTATTGATGACTATTGAAAATACAAATTTATTGATCCACCTTGTGCTTAGTCCCCTGCTGGATGAAGGAGCAGAAGAAAGCATTGTGCCAACTCTTTAAGAGTTTGTGGACTAATTGAGGGAAGAATTCTATGACATGCAACGTTGTTGGAAACTGTGGGATTGTATATAAGCAGGTACTGGATAAAGTACAGTTAAACATCTGCTCCGGCTTGATTGTACCCTCCACAAGTTCATGTATTGGAAACTTAATCACCAGATCCATGTGTTAATTGTAATTAGAGGTGGGGTTTGGGGGTGGTAATTAGGTTAGAAGAAGTAATGAGGAAGGGACCTTTGTGATGGGATTAGTGGCAAGAGAGATCTAAGCTAGCACACTTGCTCTTTCTCACCACGTGATGCCCTCCATCTTGTTATGATGCAGTACAAAGCCCTCACCAGATGCCAGTACCATGCTCTTGGACTTCCAGCCTCCAGAACCGTAAGCCAAATAAACTTCTCTTCTTTATCAATTACCTGGCATTTTGTTATAATAACTGAACTAAGAATAATAATAAATGAACTAAGACAGTGTCCAAATGTGTGTACAGTTAACCAGGCTGCAGATTACAGATGGATCATTAGAAAAAGTAACTCTTAACTGAGTATCTAAGAATGGTTCAGAATTTTAGTTCATGCAACAAGAAAAATGGAAGGCATTCCAAAAGGAAGGTAGTGCACAAACAAAAGCACAAAAGCACAAGTTAGCAGGGGTATTTGATGTAGACTCTCAGGAAAAGCTGTGTTCATTTCGTGTAAGGCTCATATTTCCAAAAACCTCAGGCCATCCACAGAGATGGGTGTCAAGCTGTGAACATAACCTATTCTAGAATTAGTGTGGCAGAAATAATGCTAGGAGTTCACCAAATTTCATTTCATATCCCTCCTTTTCTGGGACCATGGAAAACTGTACTTGCAGCCCCCTGCAATCAGGCAAGGCCATGAAAGTAATTCATTGTGAAATATGAACTTTTGTCATCTAATCACACTGAATTCTGAAGGATGTTTGTCACTGTAGCAAAACCTGTTTTATCTTGACTAATACACTGGATAAAGCACATGAATCCTCACTACATTGGGTACTTGGAATGCAAGAGTGAGCAGGAGCACAAGAGTCTTCCCTCCTGAGGTTCATAGTCAAGTAGAAATCGATCCCAAATACTTAACTCCTGTGATCACAGAATCAAATTCCTTAAAAAAAAAAAAAACAGGGATATTTTAGAGCACTTTTAAAATTACTAAATTGGTTGACAATTCTCCAAACCAGTGTTTCCTTCAGACTCAATGTCTATCCCTCTGCCAATAGCCAATTAGACTTAGGAAAATCCCCTTCTTGGTCCCCAAAATTAGTCTGTCCTAAGCCATAGAGACTCTTAAGGTAGCAACTCTCTGGCCTATGAAAGGTTTCCTCTGGTTCCCATCCACAGAACAAGCTCTGGGGCTTCATTGACACCAACAACTATTTAAAATAGTTTAAATAATTAAAAGCAGTAAACAATCTAAATGTCATCAACAGGTAAATGGATAAGCTAATTGGGATCTGTCCATACAGAGGAATACTACTCAGCTATAAAAAGGGACCTTGTAACTTCTTATAGGGCCCTAACTTCGGAAGTTCAAAAGAGGCCAATGGGAGAAACACTGTTTTTCTTCAGAACAATTCTATTATTTCATTAGGATGACAGAAATATGAAGTCTTTGTTATTGTTATTAGTGTGCTTTGTTCTTTTTTATATTATTGTTATTATTGTTGTTGTTGTTGTTGTTGTTGTTGTTATTATTATTATTATTATTATTATTTGATACCAGGGATTGAACCCAGTGGTGCTTAACTACTGAGCCATATCCTCAACCTTTTTTATTTCTTTTTATTTTGAGACAGGGTTTCACTAAATTGTTTAGGGCCTTGCTAAGTTGCTGAGACTAGCTTTGAACTTGTGATCCTCCTGCCTCAGCCTCCTGAATTGCTGGGAATATAGGTGTCTGCAGTCATGCCTGACTTAATTAACTTTTTCGAGGTATAATTTACATGCACTAAAATGCACCCACTTTAAGCGTGTATTTTGATGAATTTTAACAAATGTGTACAAATCAAAATATGGAGTTTCCATCACAGCAAAAAGTCCCTTAGTGCCTCATCCTTGTCGGTTCCACGAATAATTGGGTTGACACTGATCTGCTTTTTTGTGACCACAGATTAGATTTGTCTTTTCTCAAATTTCAAATAAAATCCTACAGTATATATTATTTTATGTCTGGCTTCTTTGATTCAGGATAATGTTTTTGAATGTCATTATGTCATTACATGTATCAGTAATTCATTTCTTTTTATTGCTGAGTAGTATTCCATTGTGTGGACATACCAGGGTTTATCCATGTAGCTGTTGATAGACACTTGGATTGTTTCCACCTTTAACTTTTGTGAATAAATATATGATAAATTTTCATGTACAAGTTTTTAAGTGAACATGTTTTCATTTCACTTGGATAAATAACCAGAGTTGAAATTGTAATTAATGGATCTTAGTGTAAGTGTATTTTTTTGTAAGTGAATTTTTAACTTTATAAGAAACTGGCAAACTGTTTTGCAATGTGATTGAACTATTGTACTTTCTCAGCACCCAACAAGGTGTGAAAGTTTCATTTGCTCCACATCCTCAAGATACATAGTATTTTTTTAATTGCAGCCATTCTTTTGAATGTGTAGTAGTATCTCCTTGTCTTAATTTGCATTTTCCTAGTGACTAACCATGTTGGACATCTTTTTCTGTGCTCATTGTCCACTATATATTCTCTGTAGGTGAAGTATCTATACAAATATTTTGTTCATTTTTTAAGAATGGGATGTCCTATCTTTGTATTATTGAGTTGAGGCTATTCTTTTGATATTCTAAATATAATATCCTTGTCAAAAATATGTTCAAAATATTTTCTCTCAACCTGTGGCTTGTTCATTTTATTAACAGAACAGATGATTTTAATTTTGATGAAGTCAAATTTACCACTTCTATCTTTTTCTTGTTCATGATTTTTGTGTCCTAAGAATCTTTGCCTAACCAAAAGTCAGGATCATTTTTTTTTTCTTTTTCCTGGAGACTTTAGTAGTATTAGCCTTTACATTTGGGTTTGTGATCCAGCTTGAATTAATTTTTTGTATATGGCATGAGGTAGAGATCGAGTTTCTTTTTTTTTTCTATACGCATCCAGCTGTTCTGGCACCATTTAATGAAAAGTTTTTTCTTCATCAAATTATCTTGGCATCTTTGTTGAAAATCAGCTGACCACATATGCAAGAGTCTGTTTCCGGCCCTATTTTGCTTCCTTGGTCTATGTGTCCACCATCTTGATGACGTAGCTTTATAGTAAGTCTCACAACCAGGTGTATAAGGCCTCCAGTATGTCCTCTTTTTAAAATTGTTTTAGCTATTCTTGGTCCTGCCTTTTTTATATAAAACCTGGAATACATTTTTAGAGGGTATTTGGGAATGCAGTAGGTTTCGCTGTGCTGAATTTGCTGGGGTGGGGGTTGGGGGGACTCAAACCAGATCCAGAGAAGAAAACTCAGATGCAAGTTGGAGGTTGGTTAGTTGGTGCAGTGATGGGGAAAATGGCCTATTACTGAGACACAGCGCTATTGTGTCAGTAAATGACTACTCTACACAGAGATGCATTCTCCGTGAGCCTCCCACTCCTCAGATCTCTTGATTTGTTTTGTTTAGGATGGGAATATCTTTCAGGCACACATGTCATGATTCTAAATTGTTAATCATAGAGACAATCACTGTCAGAATCCTCCCTCTGCTTCTCTCCTGTCTTTTATGAAACCCTGGCTCCCAGCCTGGGCTACCAGCTGGAGTCTTCTTAACTTTGGGTGAGGTGGCCTGGACCACACACTGGCCCTAGCAGGAATGTGCAGAGCGATAATAAAACACCATGATGGATGTGGAGATTGGAAGGGGACGGAGCACCAGGCCGTGTTATTAATAGCACCCTTCATGATATTTGGGGGAAGGCGTGTGGAGGTCTGAGATCGAAGCTGTCTCCATGACTCCAAAACTTCAGTCAGTCATATGAAAAGGGTGCTCTGCCTCATGTTGGGCATCAGATGGACTTCCGTTCTTGACATCAGGGGACACAGTTTACGAAAAACATGAGGGCAGAGTCAGGATCAGGAATTCTGTCATCTTCCCCATCATCTTTCTTCCTTGGACTTTGTTCTGAAGCACAGAGTCGAGACCAAGTCACATAAGTATAATGTTATCACTAGACAATCCTTCTTACTTTTACCTATTCTAGGATGCTGAGTGATCCTGATCCCTGTTAGTGGAGAAAATATCAAGGGAAGGCTAATATTGCCTCCCCACACCCCATGGCATTGATACCCATATGAGCAAGTCAGTGTTCCTAGGTCTGATTGCGGGGCCCAAGCCCATCACACCCCCAAGTACAAGAGGGAAACCAGGCTCATCAGAGGAACCACATCAGCCATGGCACTCCTGGAGACCACACCCAGATCCCTAGTACACTCAGCTGTGCAGGATGCTGGGCATACCTGGTACCAGGGGTTGACATCCACCCCAGTGCACAGCACAGATGACAGTCTCTGCAAGACTTCTTTCACACAGGTGGCCCTGAATCTGGTGGGTCCCCTGTCCATATCCACATCCTTCCTTCATCTCCCTGTAGAACAACCCTTCTCACTGTCCTCCAGGAAATAATACTGCTTCCAAAATTCTCCCAACTTCCTGTGTCCCCAGGAATGAGCCAGAAGAAGATGCAAAGGGGTTTCTGTTTGGGGTTTTTGTGGCTCTGGGGGTATTTCTTTCCAAAAGCCCTTTCCGTCATGAGGTTTAATGCATTCTTGTATTGTGCGTGCTGCAAGAATGAAGAGATAGACCAAAGAGGAATGAGGCTGTCAGCTCCAAATACAACTCCTTGGGCAGGAAGAGGATCTCAGCCAGACAAATCAGCTTCAAAAAGGTTTGAAGGGATTCAATTTGTAAAACCAATCAAACTTCAAATAATGAAAATAAAACCAGTTTGAACAATTCTTTCTTTCTTTTACCCCCATCCTTTGCTGAATGAAATTAAGAAAGGTAGATTACCACTTCACATTCAAGATAAAGCACAGTTTCAAATGAAAGCAGTTTCGTTTTTTTTTTTTTTTTCTCAAAGTCTGGAGCCTCCTATGTTAATGTTTGAATTATTCCCAAGCTGCAAATTGAAGCCAGTGGCACGTCAGGGTGTTAACTCTGCATTCGAAAGCCAGGTGGCAGGTGGGGAACCGTGCCTTTATTCCCCATCATGTCTTCTCATTATACAAACCACATCCCACATCCAGAGCTAACTATGTCTCAGACAAAGAGAAGATGCAGGAACCCAAAGAGCCATCAACTCTCAGAAGTAGCAAGGCAGAAAGTGAAATAGAAAAGCTCCCACAGGCAGCAAACTTTGCACCAGCAAAAGGCATTTTAATGATGATAAGGAGATTGGGCTTGATCCTGGTAGAAGCTGAAATAGAGATGGAGACTTCCTGAGGGGTTCAGGAATTGTAGCAGACAGATCAGAACACTAGTATAACTTGAAAAAAGCAAGAGAGAGAGAGAGAGAGAGAGAGAGAGAGAGATCATGACTTCCTCTCCCATCATTGAAGTCATTTTGTTGGAGCTGTATTTATGCAGCGAATGCATCCTAAAGATCTTCACAAGAAATTCAGCAGCATGTCACTGGCTCCTTCCTGCGAAGACCTGGGGAAGTCATCAAGGGCTGTGGGGTGAGGCCAGTTGTGAAGGGACAATCCTATGGATGACTTCTTCCAGAATCCAGGGACTGGGTGAGTCTGTTCTGCAAAGTCAAGGTGGGACAAGAGGGAGAGGGAAAGACCCAGCTAGTAGTAACAGCAACTGTTAAGGCAAAGAAGAAGATTGCAAAGCAGGATACAGGCTTCTTTCCCAAATCTGGACCCTGGAACCATTCCACACTAAGTTTAAAAAGGGCAGCTCAGTGATGAGTTGGAAACATCCTGTTTCCGACAGTTGAAATAAACCCTTGGGACACAGCCCAAAGAGACAGTGAGAAATCTGGAGACAGGCAGAGGTCTCAGGACACAGCGTGAGGGAAACCAAGAGGACTGGGGCAGTTTCTGGCTGGGGAGCCACAGCCAGTCCTTGAAGTCCCATCAGGAACTAAAGGTCTGGCAAGAAAGGAGTGGGCAGAGGAGCATTGGGAACTTACAGCCAGGTTCTGCTGGTCCTTTTTGCATATAAGGAAAGAGTGGAAAAGGGTCAAGGTGAGGGTGGCAGCTGGTCCAGCTCTGGGACATTCTGTCACAGCCTGATCCAGAGCAAGAGAGGCCCTCTGAGGAGACAGGGTTCCAGCCTGTGGAGAAGGAGAAGACAGACCAGCATTGCTCCAAGCCTGCATGTAGCATTTGGAGTAGAAAAGTGACTAAGACTCATGGCTAGCACCTGGCAGGTTAGGAGTGGTCAGCAAACAACTTCTGTGTAGCCAAAGAGCCATCACTGCTCGATGATCAAGAAGAGAACCCAGCGGAGCAAAACTGTCCCAGACACAGGTTCTGAGTGAGCACTTCTGCAGCCAGAATGCTCAGGGATCTGTGCACCCTCCATCAGGACAACAACCCCAGAAAACCCTCTCAGGGGGACTCACTCTACCATATGATTTGGAAACTCAGCACTGAGAAAAATAAGGTCCCCTGACTCATCACTGGAAGCAGAATACCACACTCCTAAGAGAGATACCTCCAGAATGGAAGGATAGAATTGAAAAATATGGACCTGAGAAGAAGATTGGACTTGGAGGTTCTTGAACGCAATCTCCTGGAGACAATCTGCACGGCAGACAACCGTGTGGAATGGTTCCAGGGTCCAGATTTGAGAAAGCAGTCTGTATCCTGCTTAGCAGGAACCATTCCACACTAGCTTAACAATGGCAGATCAGAGGCCATCCTGTTTCCAGTGAAGTAAACCCTTGGGACACAGCACCATGAGAACAATGAGGAGGCTGGAGACAGGCAGAGGATTCCAGGACACATGCAAGTTTCCCCTTGGGGGTGGAAACATGGTAGAGAATGACTTCGAGACACAGAGGTCTATAACCAGACTGGGCTGCTGGGCGGGGGCATAAAAAGAGGTGAGAAGAAGAGCCTCAGTTACAAGCAATGAGTATCAGATGCAAAGAAGGAAGGGAGGGAGGAGAAAGCTCAGAGAAAGGGGTGGGGGAAAGAAAGAAGAGGGGAACAAAGAATGGGGGGAGGACAGAAAAAAAAGGAAAAAAATAGAGAAATTTGTCAGAAGGAAACAGCATAACTCAGAGAATCCAAGGCAGGGAAAGGCGAAGGGGATTCCTTGGAAGAGATTCCAGTTCAGCCCAGGAACTGCCCTCACGGGGCACGGCCAATTCCTTGGGGAACAGCCCTCAGCACACTTTCACTTCAGATTCTAAGTCCGGGGAACAGTGTCTGATAGGCCCCGTTCAGCCACCTGCTGAGGCACGAGCAAGTTACTGACACAAGAGAAAGGAAAAGAGACTCCAAGTAGCTGAAATAATGAACTTGTCACTTGCAAACCCCTGGCTGTTGGGCACACGCATGCCTGCATATGCAGATTAGTGAATGAGTTGACACGTAAGCGTGTCCCCCCCACACACACACACACACTTGTTGAGAGAGCCGTAAAACTTAAGGGCTTTAAAACCAAAATGTGGAGGCTGAAATGCATGGCTTGACTAATGCTTGACCTTGGGAGAGCTACTTATACTTCATGTGAAAGTTCCTTACTTGGGAAACGAGGATAATATTCTTATTCAGAGTCATGGAAGGATAGTGCATGAGAAGTTTCAGCACAGTACCTGGCACCCAGTAAGGGCCCAGTAAATAAGTGTTCATTGTGGAGGCTTCCCATGCACACTTTTAAAAAATCCCCCTGCTTGATATTACCATCTCAACCCCTCTTGAAAGGAAACAGCCCCAAGTCATTCCTAGTTGTTACTGCATCCAGCTTCAAGCCCAAAATCCCAGGGTAACATTCCCTCTTCCCACGTCAATATTCTACCACCTACAGACTAAATGGTAAATTTACCCACCACCAACACACCCTACTAAATGAGGGGAGAAGGGAAAAAGAAAAAGAAGGCAAATTTCAAGATGATATAAATTCAGAAAGCGAGGTAGATAGAATCCTGTCCTTTGTACCTCCCCATTCCCTGGTCCAGGGGGAAGATGTCAAGGCCTCAAAAATACCTGGCTTTGGGCTTTAGAAGACAGCTTCAGGAGCAGAGGGGTGAGCTCAGTGGGACATTTCTGAGCACATCCAACACTCCTGGCTCCCACTTGGGGCTCACCAGACAACCTTTTCATGCTTAGTGTAGTTCGGTGGCCTTGGTTACGCATGACATAGTTACCTGGTCACCCAACAGATCACTTGTCCATTCACAGACAGTCCATTGACCTTGGAATTGAGTGAAATACATGTGAGGTTAGGCTGGCTGGAGCAGTTCTTTTTTAGGATTGGATTCGTCTCCGACGAACAGGCTGAAGCTCTGAAGCAGGAGTCAAAAGAGCCAATAGCAAAGTGGAGTGAGCAGATACCACTTTGTCCTCTTCTTCCCTCTCGGGCAGGGGCCAGAGTTCCAAGATGGGGGTTACTGAGAGTTTTAGACTCTCATCTCCCTTCCCCTCACCAAGTTACTCTTTGCCCTCCAATCCTCAGCTCCCACTGCCACACAAGGGACGTGGGGGCAGGATGACCTGACATCCCTTCCCCAGGCGAATCACCCTGCTTCTACGTGAGTTGGGAAGACTCACTTTTCAGCCAACCATTTCTAGCCAACAGGGTCCTTCATTGAGTCCAGCAAAGCTGCTAGACGCCTCCTGGAGGGAAGTATGGCCAGGCCCAGATGGCGTATTAGAAACCGAAAGCCTTTGTGATGGCAAACCAGCCATCGAGGAGAGATGCCTGACACATCTGAGCCTCCCATGTACTTTGAGACAATTTTTAAATTTTCATCTTGGCTAAAGAAAACAGCCCATCTGTCCAGCTTCTGGAGCAATTAGAGAACACAGAACTTGAAAGGCAGAAAACAAAACAGAGAGAAAGAGAGAAATGAAACCAAGAAAGGGGTGTTTAATGCCTTGGATGTGTCTAAGGAAAGAAAACAGATGGGAGGTGGCCCTGGGGAAGGGGGCGCACAGACTAAGACACTCTACGGGCAGAGGGCTGCTCTACCCTGGGACACCAAGGCAGTCTGTACAAAGGAGCAAGCCGAGAGCAGGCCTATTGACCCTTTTTTATGAGCAGCAGAGAGGAAGAACAGTTTAGGGTGGGGAATGTCTTTCTTTCTATACTGGTTAACTCTCTGGGGGAGGTCGAGATCAGTCAACTGTGTTCTTGGAAACTCCAGGAATAGCCCATTCCCATTATGAACCAGATGCACCCTGACCTGAAGGCACAGATAGGCCCAAGCAAGTCATCCACACTCTGGAAAAAAAAAAAATACCAAACATTGCCTCAATCAGTCCCCATAGTATCCTACATAGAAGAGAGAGCTGGCTTAAGATGAGAACATTACAGAAAACCAGAGAGGTCAAGAGACACTCCCAGGTCGTATCTCAAGGTAAGAACACAAACACTGACATATGGTCCGGCTCTCTTTGCACACAGTATTCGGAAAGTGGAAAGGAGATTTCTGAGAGAGAGGATGGGCTGGAGGTTTACAAATGTACAGGGGGTGGGGGTGGGGGACAGACTGGGAATTTGGAGCTTGAAATTTGGCCAAGGGATTTGGGGGTTCACCTCTTGAGAGAAGCAATAAAGAAAACAGGAAAAGAGAACAAGCAGGCCAGAGGGCTTGCTGGCAGGGGGCAGGCTGCCACCACTCACTGCATTACCCTAGAGGTGCAAAGAGCGGAGGGGAAGGAGACAGGCTCTATCTGCAGAGGACGTGACAGCTTTCTGTTAAATCTGGGCATAGATTTGACTACAAGAGGAATAAGCATTTTCTGATTATCTCTAAAACTGGTGCTTCTTCTTCTCCCTCAGACTAAGAAGACAGCCACTCTAGAGCTTCTCCCAGCCCTTTCTGCAAAGAGCAGGAGAGAACCCAACCCAGGTGTCATTTGATAATCACCCCAACCTTCAGATGATGGTGCTACTGAGCCAACCTATGTCTTCCCCACCAGGTGCCTGAGGTGAGACCTCTGAGGTCCATCCAGAGCCAGGTTCTTCTACCATGTAGGCCCACACCAGCCCAGAGGGGCAGGAAACCTCAGTCAGACAGTGGGCAGCCTTCAAGAGCCTTCCTGGGCCTGATCGCTAGAGGGAGAGGGAGAGGAGGTGTCATAGTTGAGGGGACCAACCTGAACCTGCGTCCACTGCTGGACCTGTACTGGGCATTTCAGAAGATGGTCCTGGACAAGGGGAACTCCATAGTCGGTGGACCCCAGAGTTCTTGGCAGAAGAGGCACTGGGCAGAACCAGAGGGCTGTGGGTTGCCATCTCTCTGGCTTTCTGCGTATCTCTGGCATCCATCTCCACAGATCCTCCAATATCCCCCTTGGTATCCTTAGTCCAGCCCCAGGAGGAGGGTGAGAAATTTCTAGAAAGGCTACTCAATAAAAGAGCAGGCTTTTCCCCTGCCCATGCCCAGTGAAATCCACCCCCTCCCCATCACTGCTGGCCTCGCTTATACAGCCTGCTCCTGGGCTCCCTTGTTGCTGCTTGGCTCAGCCTCTCACTTCCCACCCCCTGCCCAGCTCCAGATCCTACACCGTGCCATGATGATGGCCTTTTCTTTTAATTTTTTAAGAATATTTATTTATTTTAGGTGTAGATGGACACAACACAATGCCTTTCTTTCTTTCTTTCTTTCTTTCTTTCTTTCTTTCTTTTACGTGGTGCTAAGGATGGTACCTGGGTCCCACCCGTGCTAGGCGAGCGCTCTACCGCTGAGCCACAATCCCAGCCCAATGATGGTCTTTTCTTTCTCACAGGTCCAGCCCAGGCCTACACTGCCCACTGCCTGGGATCCCTGAGGTCTCCATGCCCACTTCCAATCAAACAGCTGTGAAGGAGGGGCCATCCAGCTGGCTCTGAATAAGACCAGATCTGCCAGACAAGCAGATTGATGAAGGTGGCTTTGACTTCTCACTGTGTGTCACCGGCTCAGGTTCACCACCAGGTCCTTCATTCCATGCATGGCTTCTCTACCCTCAAGTTCATAATTTCATTCCTTCCTGAGCAGCTCAAGTTCTAGCCCTTCCCTGGCATTGTGCCTAAGTAGGAGATCTTCAAATATTTGTTGTATTAACAAGTGGATACATGAATAAATTATATATATCTTCAGGCATTTTTCCCCTAAGAAGCAAATGTGTTTGAGATATATATAAAAACAAAAAAAAATCTTTTATGTGTCAGAATCAGTCCAGTGAAGACAACAGTATCTTCACTCACTATATAAACCAGCTTTGCTTGTTGTAACATTCTTAGATTGTTAATGTGTCCCATGGGGGGTAAGTTTTTCTGACCACATGCTTGCATTTAGGACTTTCTCCCTCCAGTCATGAAATTGAACAACGTTGCTAGACCACTAGAACCCACTGGTTTATCTCTTTACTAAACATATGGTACCCAGACACAGTTATCTCCTGATGTCCATAATTGCATGCACCCAACTCTCCCCCCTCCATTGTAATAGTCTTGCCAAAAATATTGAACCCAAATCAAGGTTATGGAACCGACTTCCATTTGCAAGAAACACAGAGGACAGAAGAGTAACTTAAAATGACACTACAGAGAAGTTAACAGATAAATCCAGACGGTGTACATTCTGTAAAGTGACTGACTCGGTTTCTACAACATGACAAAAATTAATATGGTGGCATGGCCCAGAATAAAAGAGACTTTAAACCGGGTGCATTGGTGCACGCCTGTAATCCCAGCGGCTTGGGAGGCTGAGGCAGGAGGATCATGAGTTCAAAGCCAGCCTTAGCAACACTGAGGCACTAGACAACTCAGTGAGACTCTGTCTCTAAATAAAATACAAAATAGGGCTGGCTCAATGGTCATGCTACTGAGCCAATTGAGTGCCCATGAGTTCAATCCCCAGTACCAAAAAGAGAGAGAAAGAGAGAGAGACACTTTTAAAAAAAATAACAACTTAATCAGTTTTCTATCACTGCATGACTCCAAAAAGTAGTGGTTTAAATTAACGTGTATTATCTCATAACTTCTGTCTGAGAATTTAGAGGGGGATTAGCTGAGGGCTGTGACTCAGTGTCTTGTGGTTACAGTGAAGGTATAACCTGGGGCCTGGACTCACAGGAAGGCTGGGCCAGAACTTAGAACCATCCTTCAAGTGGGCTCAGTCACACGGCTGGCGAGTCAATACTGACTGTTGGCTGGGGGCCTCAATGTCTCCCCACGTGGACATTTCCACAAACTACTTGAATGTCCTTGTGATGTGGCAACTGTCTTCCCCCATGGAGAACTCTTCAATGGAGCCATAGGTGGAAGATCCAGTGTCTTCCACAGCCCAACCTTGGAAGTCATGTCCTGTTACTTCTGCCCTGTTCTTTGTTAAGAGCAAGTTCTAAATCCAGCTTATACCCTAGGAAAGGGGAATTAGTCTCCATCTTTTGAAGGGAGGGGTGTCAAAAAATTTGAAGACATATGAAAACCACTGAAGCAAACAAATATAACATATCTTTGCATCATGACTAAGACAAACCAATTGTGAAAGCATTTTATAAATATTCAGAGACATTATATTATGGTTAGGTGTTAGATAAAACACAAGACTATTTTGCTAATTGTATTAGGTATGATAATAGCCTTGTAACAATGTGAGAAAATGCCTGCATTTTAAGAGATGTATAATAAATAATGTAGAGGGGAAAATATAACATTTGAGATTTGCTTTAAAATACCTCATCAAAAATTCAAAGAGGAGAATCAACAGGAAAGAAGAAAAAGAACAAGAGGAAAAGAAGGGATGGATGAAGCAAATATAGTGAAAGTCTGTTGACTGATAAAACCAGAGTGACAAGTTCATGAGGGCCTCACGGTACTCTCTATTTTTTTGTATGTTTGAAATTCTGTATAATACAAACCTTTTTCCTATACAACCAGGCAGTAGCTAGATCCAGGTCTCATTTCAATTGCTGTGCCTGGAGCATGATGGGCCCTTTCAATTTGCACACACAGGTCTGCTCTCAGTGTTTTCCTCTAGAATATCTATTTCTTCTATCTCATCTGCTCTGCAGTCTGCTCCAAGGCCCTGATTATCCATGTGTCAGCTTTCCACCCTCAGCCTGCCTGCCTGTCATCTTTTTCCTTGCAGACACGTCGGCCTTCAGGAAAACATCCACATGTTTCCACATCACCTTCTCAGGTAAAGCAGCAAGAGTCAGGCCGCATGATGCAGAGACTCATGGAAGAGGGGTCCCTGGGGGACTGGCAGATGAGGCATCTATCAACAAATGCCCTTCATAATCTCCCTCTTCCCTTACAGGCCTGGGGCAGTGTGGGAAGAAAGTATCTCTTCATGAATAGCCATCAAAAGATGTCCCCTGGCAAGCCCCCCCCACCCCCAGAATCATTTCCTTCACCAAAATGCTTGCTGGTCCCTAAAGCAATTTTTACCTTTTTTTTTTTCTTTTTCTTCCCAGGTCAGGGAATTGAACCCAGGGTCTTACACACAGGAGGCAAGTTCTCTACCACTGAGCCACACCCCCAGCCCTAACCATTGCCTTTTACATCAAAGCTGCTCCCTTCCTGCCTACCAGTCAGAGTCTGAAGGTGGAGTAACCCTTATCCAAAATGTCTGGGATCAAAAATGTTTTAGATTTCAGATTGTTTTGGGATTTGGTGATATTTGCATATAAATAATGAGATACCTTAGGGATGCATTTCAAGTCTAAAGCCAAAATGCCTTTATGTTGAACGCACATACCCCTAATATACAAAGTCTAAAGATAATTTTATACAATATTTCTAAACAAAGTTTCATGGTATCGAATTTTCCACTTGGGGCATCATGCTGACTCTCAAAAAGTTTCAGGTTTTGAAGCATTTGGGATTTAAAGTTTTGCAGATTAGAGATCTCAATTGGTATTAACAAGCGTCTGAGGATTCCTTTGCAACTACAGCTGTAGAAGAACATATTTTCCAACTGCCAGTAGAAGTCTATTTTTCCCACAAGCAAGATGGGGCCTCGACAAACTAAAGAGGTAGCCTACCTCTCATCACAGTGTGGACTTTATTTTACAACCCCACAGTTTGTACGGCCCTAAACATCAAAGAAATACTTTCCTGAAGACCTTCCCTAGTGTTCGGCTCACTTGAAAGAGGGAGAGAGAAAACAAATCCCAACAATGGCAGAATCACCAAAGCAAACATTCACTTCTCCACCACTGATATTCCAACTCGGTCAGACAAGACTGCATGCAGCCTTTGGTGTTTCAAGTGCGAAGCAAGACGGCCAGTGGGTAGAACTGTTTGTTGCCTATGGTCCACCAGCCCTGGCCTTCACACTCTCAGGTGACAAGTTGTGGGACTGGACATGCCCACAGGCTGGAAAGGACCAGGAACCAGCCTTGTAGCCTTGCAGACCATGTCAAGGAGACCTGCAAAGAGAGTGAGTCTTTTTCTATAGGAAAGGGAAGCCACAGAGGATATGCTTAATTGTATTCTAGAAAAATATATCAAAGCCACAGCGTGAAGAGAGGGATTGGAAGAAAGAAGTCTGAAGGCAAGAAGGCCTCCCATGAGGACTTTTAAAGTCCAGGATGTGAGCCAGGCATGGTGACACATGACTGTAATCCAAGAGACTCAGGAGGTTGAGGTAGGAGGGTTGGAAGTTCAAGGCCAGACTCAGCAGTTTAGGAGTCCTAAGCAACTTACCAACACTCTATCTCAAAATAAAAGATTAAAAGCAAAAGGGCTGGGGATGTAGCTTGGTGGTTAAGCACCCCTGGGTTCAATCACTGGCATCAAAAAATAAAATAAAATAAAAATAAAGTCCAAGATGCCAGTTACCTCTTTGATTCTGTCAGTGTTCATATACACAAGTCACAGGGGATATTTCCAGAGCACAGACTGTAATGGAGGTAAGACAGGCCCCAGGACACAAGCAATTCCTCAAACCCTTCCTGTCCTGTCACCTCCCATCTTCCATCAAAACAACAGAAGAAGGAAAATGAGATTTAAACAACACTTGAATCTGTTATTCTGGAAAAACAAAAGGTAAAGTATTTTGAAACCCTGGTGCTTTGGTTGTGTTATACATTCTCTATAACACTTCTTGCTACCCATCTGGGTGCACAGTGAGAAGAACACAGCATCACAGTCCAGGCAAGAGACGCCAGAGTCTGAGAGCCTGGAGAGCCCGGGGAACACTGGAGAGGGCAGGGCAAAGCAGATTTGAGACGAGCTAAGGAAACGGAATCACAACCCTTGGTCCTCCTGGTTCTGCTGACCAGCCCCTCACCTGCAAATGTGACTTGATGGTGTCCAACCTGTGGCTTGGTTTCCAGGGAGTAAAGGAGACAAATTTGCAGATGGATTCTTATCATGTCAGTGTCCATATGGGTCCAAACAAAAGAAAGGCTGACCCCAGGGGAAGTCAGCAATGTATCACTGGGGATAGGTCTACAGGAGCGACCGGGTCTCACTACACATAAGAAGGAGGGGGTGGGGACTTCCTGGGGACTTTCTTGGCATGTCTACATTTCTCCAGGCTGGGAGCCTGCTCTTGGGAAAGTGTTCAAACTTGAGTAAGATCATTATCATCATTTGTTGAGTAGAAGCATCTTGTCAGCATCCCAGCCAGCTTCCCTCACCATGGCTCATGCCAAACTAGAAGTAAAAAGTCACCAGGGCCCACCTCTCAGCCTCACCCTGCCACCTCCACCACACACAGTCCCAGAACACAGAGACTCACTGGATAACAGCCTTCCTAATTTCCTTAGAGTTTTTCTTCTCTCTCTCCCTGAATGTTCAGTATTCTGAACTCTGAACTTACTGGAGTTTGCTTGTTTGTGCATATGTTTTATTAGAAAAGCATTTTGTATCCCAGACCTTGGTCCCCACCTGTGAACAGCATGGAGGAGAAGGTAAGCTGGGCCTCTCCTTTCTTCTCCAGTGACCTAGACATGTTTGTGTTCCCGTTGACAGAGGATGGGTCACACAAGTCTGCAGACCTGAACAGGGTCCTGATTCCACCCTCTGCTTCGCCCAACTCATTCCACTTGACTATGGTGGTAATGACAGTAGCTGTCCTTCTAACCCCAAAGAACTTATTTTGCTTCTCTCAGTGACAACTTGGACCCTCATGCTGTCTTATGGCTGCCCCTTACCTGCTACCTCCTTTCTCCTCGGTGAGATAATGCACTTGTCCAAGAAAGGATAAAGTTTACTGATGGAGCTGGAAGATGACATGAAGAAGTGTTTTTATGATAGGAACAAATGACCACAACATGGACAGCCAAAAGACCCCAGAGTTCAAGCTGAATGTCACCCCTGGCTCAAGGCTGTTGGTCAATGGAGCTTGTACTTTAGTGACACAATGGCACCTTGGCAGGGGCACCACCGCTCCTACCCACACTTCCTCCTCACTTTTTCGTGGTTCTTCCTTCCCAGGCTTTGTAGGGGCCTTTAGTTGGGGACTGTAACAGCCACAGTGCAGAGAGAAGTTGTGCCCTGGGCCTTGCTGAGTTGCTATCCACTGATTAACTCCCTTTAGCTAGCAGCTGTGCTCTCAGAGCCCACAGGCAATACCATGGCTTCCAAGAAGTACCTGCTTTTCTTTTTTTTTTTAACTGAAGACCAAATCCAAATTTCTGTTAAATTCAACTCTAGTTCAAAGAGGTCCCTAACCCAGAAGGAGAACCACAAATGATTATAAACTGTAGATCTTCCAAGAATCTGCCACCCAGAGACTAAGCAATCAATGAGGGCTTTGATTTTTTTTTAATGTTAAGTGTTTTTGTGATCCAGTGAGCCTTGCCTGTCCACTGAGTCCACTACTAACAAATGGTAAATGAGGAACTGCTATGAGAGCAAACCCACCACCAGCAGAGAATGAAGGTTCTCCACATGGAGGCCTTGGAGACAATCTCCATGTTTATCTTGCTCAGAGGAAAATCCAAATGTTACTCACCCTAACAAGAGAATTTCTTAGAGGAGGAGAAATGATGCATTTGGCTCTTTTTCCATCATGAAACCAGACATCCCACGACCTCACTTGTGAGCTGTTCTAAATTTCCAAGTGCACAAAAGAAAGGCAATGACACTCAGGAAGAAGAATTCGTGTTTTCTGAGCACATAGCGCGTGCCAGGCTGTGAACTGAACAATTTGCATACCTGACCACCCTCAATACCTTCTCCTCTCATCCTGACAATAACTTCCTGCTATGAGAAAGGGATTTTATTTGGCCCTATTTTCTAAATTAGGCAACTGAGGCTCACAGATGTTAAGTAGCCTGACAAAGAACATTCAAAGAGGTTTGGAACAGCACGTGAGCGCCTCAGGGCTAGGCAATACCACCTTAGAAATGTGGAAGAGAGTTGTTTCAGTTTGTTAGTACCTGAGATTGACATATCTCCAGACTCTAAGGGTCGGGAAGTAGTCTCTCTTCTAAGCACATGCCTGAAGGCTTCCCCCTGCCCTGCAGCTGATCCATAAAGCAATCCAGACTCATTCTGTTAATGCCTCAATCTTGATATCAAAATGCTTGTGATTCTTAAACCCCTATCTTCAGCCTGGACCATCACATGAACCTGCCCAATTCCCCCACCCCAACCCCACCACAGGCCACGCAATGTTCACCCGCTGATTGAAATAATGCAATTAGGGGACATAGAAAATCCATTCCGCGTGGCGCCATCTGCATTCTCTTCGAACAGCTAATTTGATTGGTGCTCTGTAATCAATAAAGCACTCTCGCAGCAGCCTGGTAATTCCCCTCGATTTTTCCTACACCGTTTGTAAGTGAAAAACACTCCCTGGCCTGCTCCTGACAGTGCCCAGGGCCAGGTGGTGAGCCTCGAGGAAAACAAGCTCATGAAACAGTGAAAAAAAAAAGGTGCATTAGTGCCAAGTCCACAAGGCCACTGCCCATTTTGGAAGGATAGGAATTCTTCTGGGCTGAAAGCAAGGGCACCCAGCCCAGCCTAGGAGAGTGTGATGGGCCCGAGCAGTGTCCATCTGGTAAGAATCTACATCCTAATCTTTCTATCTCATGGGGAGGGTAGAAGATCAGCTTCTAGCAGGGCAGGATGGCATTGCCTGTAATGTCAGCAGCTCAGGAGGCTGAGGCAGGAGGATCTCAGGTTTGAAGCCAGCCTCAGCCACTTAGTGAGACTATAAGCAACCTAGTGAGACTCTGTTCAAAATGAAAAATAAAAGGGCTGCGGATATGGCTCAATGGTTAAGCACCCTTGGGTTCAATCCCTAGTACCAAAAAAAAAAAAAAAAGAGAGAGAGAGATCAGTTTTCCAAGGGTGGATGGATGGGCAAATAGATGGGTAGTTGAGCATATTATGAGCATGTGAAATAGCAAAGGGAGAAAAAAGAAGGGCAAGCTGGAGAGGAAAAGGAGAATGGGTTGGCATGAATGGAGTGAAAGGAAGATAACTCTCTCACCCCACCCCCAGTTCATGGTTTCCCAGATAATTCTATGCTGATGACAGGATCTGGGTTAACAGTAACTATGTATCCTAGGTTGGACTCTCTAAAGAAGAGCTTAAAAGAAGGATTTGGGTTCAGGTGGTCTTGCTAAGCATATGCAGAGAAAGGGCGGGAGAGAGTGGGATGGCTACAACTAGGAGCGGAAACACTAATGCAGCTGCAGCCGGAGTCTGGCCCCAGCCTGATCCTGTGGTGTGCTCTGAAGCATGAACTGCCCCACAATGTTGCCCCCACTTGAGGCAAGTGGCCTGGCCTTTTGTATCCTCTTATCAACCACTTATTGGTTGTGGACCATCCCCTGACCCAAAGGTAGCTCCCACTTGGCAGAGGGATACAAAGTTGATGCATACATCTCAGCTACAGCAGCCAGGGAATGGGAGCACCAGCAAGAGCGCCTCAGGACAGTCACCAATAACATCCACCATGTCACATAATGGACAGCAGGAGCCAGAGAGCCCTGAGAGGTCACAGAGCCCTCCTCTCCCAGGTGGAAAAACTAAGGCTCAGACTGTCACAGTAAAACTCAGGTGCTCCCCCCCCACTCCACCTCCCCTCAGGCACATCCTTGTTCTCAGGTCATTCTTCACAGAGCCAGCTCAGAAGGGGACAGGGAGTCCGTGTGTCCTCTCTCTACCAGTCCTTGTGACCGAGGGTAGGTGGAAGATGTGGTTGGGGAAATGTTTGTATCTTTAAGGAAACATTCAGTGTCACACTTCATAACCTCAGAGTTGGGCTTCTGACATTCTTAGAAGGCTCCATTACCCTGCGTTCCCTAGATCCGCGACATCACTAGGATGAATGGTGCTGCATCATCATGGATGAACCTCTGCTTCCAGACCCTACAGAAAGGAAATGTGCACACAGCTTTCTGCCCACATGGCCTTCCTGCATGGGGGCCACTTCATCAGGGCTGTGGACACCTGGTACGCTCTTACCTCCAGCAAGTCCACACAGTGACAAAGCGCTTCATTCATTTGAACTCAAATACAGTCAATCATCCTGATGGTTGGCCCATCGGATGCCAAGAATAAGTAGGGCTACTCTGTGGAGTGGATGAGCAGACCAACATTGGGACTGGACATACTCAGCCACTGTCACCCCATGCCTCATCCTCCCACCCTAAGCCCCATCTTCCTGGTGGTATCATGGACACTAGCTGAGCCCAGTCATCCACCACCACCCCAAGGCAGACACATGCAGAGAGAGGAAAAAGAAAGGGTTTACACATAAAAAGGGAGATGATATATAAAGGAACAAAGGCTATTTTTAAGGTTGGTGATGGGGACACCCACACAAATAGCGAGAAAGTGAATTCTCAGAGGAACTGCCTCCGGACAGATATTCAGCGGTAAACAAATTTGACGCATACAGAGCAACGTAATGATAAATGTGACACCTATCTTGCTGGACCATCAGTCCCTTGGCCCTCAGTGGGGGTGCCCCTAAGGAGACAGAGAGGTGGGAGGGACATCATGAAGGCTGAACCAGACAAACAGCACCAGGAGCTACTGAAAATTAAACTGTTTCCTCCTCTGGGGATCAAGAAGAGAGTGCCTCTTCCATCTGGCTCTACAAATTGGAAGATGTGTAGGCTCTTCAGTGTTCCCAAAGAAACAGTGTGTGTGGCAGGGTGACTGCCTGTCGAAATGACAGGCTTGTATACCGCTAAGATGAAATTCCACAGGCTGAAAGGTGACACATCTCCAGCAGATTTACCATCATCCAGA
Source organism: Urocitellus parryii (assembly GCF_045843805.1). Lineage (NCBI taxonomy): Eukaryota > Metazoa > Chordata > Mammalia > Rodentia > Sciuridae > Urocitellus > Urocitellus parryii. The sequence goes on along the minus strand of NC_135531.1, from coordinate 135,842,680 downwards.
CAGATGACCAGAAAGCCATCCTCCAGCACAATTTGCTGCTTTTTAGATTCCCCAAGATGAGCAAGGACAATATTTGGATATTCCTTTATTTAGGGCCAAAACAAGAACCAATGAGGGCTGGGGGTGTAGCTCAGCGATAGAGCCCTCACCTAGCACATGAGAGGCCCTGGGTTCGATCCTCAGCACCACATAAACATAAATAAATAAAATAAAGGCATTGTGTCCAATTACAACTAATAAATAAATAAATAAGAACCTAATTAAAAGAATCGTTTCTCCCTGGATGGAGTATATTGAGGCGTGGCAGGTAATCCCTCTCCTGCTTCCCAAGAGCAAGAAAATCCAAGTATAGCTCAAAATTAGGAAGTCCCAGGCTATCCAAGGTGGAGAACACCCCAGAGACATGCAGGCAAAGACCAAGCTGTCCTTTGCCAAATGAGGGTGCTGAGGCTCTGGGGAAGGCAGGGACCCAAGGTCTCACAAGACCAGGCCTGGAATCCAGGAACTAAGAGGCCACTTCTCCCAAAAAGCCAGAGTGTCCATAGAAAGACTCACACCCTTGCTTGATAGAAAATCTTAATCCTGTTCTACGTATATCATAGGGGTTCTGGTATGGTCCCTTTAAATGCAAGGACTTTGGAATCACAGACACTGGCTCACATGCTGTTTGGCTGTACTAGTGACTGCTTTTGTGACTTTAGTCAAATCACTTTACTTCTCTGTTCTTTGGTTTCTCTGTCTCTTTGGTTTCTTTGATGTTGATAGGTCATAATGAATTCAGGGGGTTATATAAGAATTAAATAATGAAATTCATATGTAGTGTTTAACACATTGGTGTCTTTGAGATTTAATCGTAAATTCTCAACTAAAGGGTAGCTGGTGACATGTATGAATCTAAGTTGTTACTATAACTATCTGTAAACAGATACTAGGAAGCAAAAGTAAGAGTAAACTCAAGTCATGTCCTTTGTAAAACTGTAACAAACATTTGTTGTTTGCCTTGCTGAACTCATCCCCCAAAACAGCTCCTCATTGCCCCCAAAGCTAACTCTACCTCTAAGGAGAGAGTTTGTGAGCTCCTTCTGCCCACCAGAGGTTGATAGAGGTGTGATCACATGATTCAAGCCAGTTCTCAGACCACTGGGAAAGTTGAGACAAAGTCATTTCTATGTCTGCTTCCTGTTAGACATAGAAGGGGAAGTTGGAAATCCAAGGAGTGACTGGCAGCCAGCTGGGGCTCATCCCACTCTCCTTTCAAAGTAGAATGTGTCCTTGGTGATCTCATTCAGTTCCTGGGTAAACCTTCATCTGAACTTGCATCTGAACTTTCCTTTTAACTGAACTAGTAAATGCCTTTCATGGTTTAAGACCATTTTATTTTAGGGAAAAAAGGAGGGGGTCATTTGCAACCTAAAGATTTATAACCAATGCAATGATCTTCAATGCCAAAACCCTCATCTTGCACTTTTCTAAGTCAGAACTTTTCTAAGCACAGTTGGAACGACTGTTTTACTTAAGAACAGGCAACATGGGGTCCCGTGGTTCCTCAGAGACCTGGATCAAGTCCAGGATTCCGCAGTTTCCAGCCCTTGTCAGGGCCGAGCATGCCTCCCACTGTGATGAGTGCTTCACATAATGGAGGCTTTGATCTTCTGAAGTCCATAGCCCCTGCTGTGCTGCAAGGTACCTCAGACAAGGCTGTCACCAAGCACTGAGACATCCCTTTGTAGGTCCTGCCCTGCCACAGAGCGTGTGGGCGATGACACTCTCAATCAGAGGCAGCTGCAGATGAACTCAGCTCTTTGCTCCAATAAAAATCAAAGTCCTGGCTCCTCACCCTTCTCCCTGGGAGCACAACAGTACACCACCCAGGACAAAAGGCCATATTACCTGCTTTACAAATTCTCCTCCATCTCTTTCTCCCTTTCTGCGGTTTAAGGGAACACAAGCAGATGAGCAAGAATGGGTGGGACTGAGATGCACCCTTCCTGCTCCCTGAAGTGTTGATGGGATGTGGAAACTCTCAACCATTTCCACAAGCACATTTTAAAGATCCCACTTAGGTTTCCATGGTAATTTTACAGAGCTGGCACTCAATAGGTATTTGTTGGGTTGAATTTATGGAAGAGTAAAAGTGAATTGGATATTCCCATACCTGGACTATGTAGAAAATCCTTTGAATCATCAAAGGGACAGGCAGGGAGATGGAGGCAGAGCCATTTTCTCCCAGCAATGGGATCAAAGCTGTTTGCTTCCAGGAATGAGGACTTAACCCTGCTACCTTCCCTCATTTGAATCAGGAAGATGTCATTCTATGAGAAACCACAGAAACTTAGAATCAAAAACCCAGTTTTAAAAAAGAGATGCTCACTGCTGGACCATTCTGCCATAGAACTGCAGAAACATTTCCTTAGGGAGGAAACTCCTTCCTTAGAACAACAAAAGCCCTTTCACTGCAAATACCCACAGGGCTTTCTAAAGATGGAGCATCCCTTCCAGCTGGAAGAGATGTTTCGCCTTTATTGGAAAGTGTTTTAGACCCAGGTTAGAATTTAACAGGCAAAATAGCTGAATAAGAGCAAAAAAATGGAAAAGGCACCAGTCCCAACAGGGAATCAATAGCATATAAGTCAATAAGCACACAGGGTGATCAGCCGCAGGAGCACTTGGGAAGAGGTGGACGGGATATGTAAACATGTGAAACCCCATGTATACATTATATACATAGATTAACGTTTCTTTACCCAGAGAACCAAGCAAACCTTTCCCAAGCAGCCCAAGCTTATGGAAGGTGGGCTGAGATGTGGAATTAAACATGGATTCCAAGTTGCCCTGCCCTTTGACACCTCCATATCATCCAACTCATCCACAAAAGCTTTGCTCAGGACCAATGTTGTCTGGCAGACTCAGGAACCAACTCCTGCTCCATTTGCTAAAAACGCCACTCAGCTTGGTTAAAACTATGAATTGTCATTTCGTCAATAAGGAACAGCCCATTTCTGAGGTCGGATCGATTCCAGAACAAAGTTTTGAGTGACAGCATTACCCCTGGAGGGGTTCCAGGAGCTCTTGCTTTTGCATCCCCCTCACGTTAATGACAAACAAGTTCCCCATGATGGATATACCTGCAATTAATATTGAAAGGACAGTTAATGATTTCAAGGCACCACCATACAGACCTCATATTTCAAATTTAAAACTCTCCTTTCAAAGTAGGATTAGTTTTCAAAGCCTAGAAATGAATGCTAATATATTAGGCAAAACAAGTTTTCTAATGCCTTGAAAAATACAGCAAAGAAAATTAATATTAAGGACTCCACTGAGTTGAGACAACCCCATTATCCTTGAAACACTCACAATGAGGCTTTGTACTAGAGGCCCGTCTTGTCACTCCTTGTTTCAAAGGATTTGAGATCTACAAATCACAGATTCAAAAGCATGTGATACATATATCATTCTGAAGAGCGCATCAGTTATCAAGCCCGCTTGAGTATGTGCAAGTCTCTTTTTTAGTCCACTGGAGATCATAAATGAAATTTCATGAAACTACATGGCTCTGTCCTTCTCTCAGAGAGTCGTACACAGGCAGCTATTTGAATATTTCTCCTAAAGGAAAATTAAAAACTTACAAAGCACAAGAAAAATGCATTTAATATCTGACTCATAAAAGTCAGTTTGTTTTCCTGAATCTGAGGAAATTGCTTTCCACATACAGTGACATTTTCCCCCCCCAGGCAGGGAAAAAAAAAAAAAAGAAGTCATTTCTGTCCCTAAAAGCCACACAAACTGCTGGCAGTGACCAAATAAAACACCAATTCCCAGACTAAATGAACAAGAACCAGAGTAGACAGAAAACCAGTATTGGGAAGAGACATTTACTATGCATAAAGACCTGTGCTGTTTTGGAAAGAAATCAAAGAGAAATGGGATCAGCATTTAGGTAACAAAATGGTAAAATCCACTATTGAAGATAACAATTGCCAACCGCTGAACTGCCTAGTCCAGCTCTGAGAATACAGAGCAGGTGAGGTTTCTTTAGGGACTTGGAGGAAATACTCCCATAAGTCCTCCTGTCCACTAGGGGCACTGTGAAAATAGGTGAAAAACTTCTTGTTGACCATAGAACACCAGGTCCGAAGGCCATAGCTGCTCCCTGCCATGCCTCTAACTTGGACCTTCTTGTGCAGCCATTTTGGGGCCTTCTTCCTTCTGCTACAGAGGGACCAAAGAGGTCAGGCCTTCAAAAGTCTCTTCTCTGCTGGAGGAATCCCAACCCAGATCTGCACAAAAACAAACCAATGCATTAAACTTGCTGCCCACATTATTCTATACAAAGATAAAGTTTTCCCTTCCCAAGTTTCTCTAGCTAGCTTTGGCAGGCCTATAGACATTATAAACGACTACCCCCAGAGAACCCAAACCCCATGATTCTATCAGAGCTATGGTACCTGGTAATTTGCAGACCCTTTATTGAAAGGTTGGTCAATCCTGATTGCAAATCCTATAACACAAAGCAACAACCATAACAGCCTCTTGTTGTACAGAGAGCTCTGGTTCTCTAGGATTTATGTTTACAATACATTGCCTCAGCCCATCTACCCCACCGGGATGTATGAGTCCAATATGATGCTCTCAAGGCCTATTACCATCAATTTAAAAAGCAGGTTAAGAGAGTATGTAAACTGAGATAGATTATGTAATCAGGCTCTAATAAGGCCTAATGATTAGAGAATGAATCTGGGTTAATTTTCTTTTTGTTTCTATTAGCACCTACAGAGTGGCTGGAAAACATCTCCATCTCCTTGACTGTTTCCTCCTCCTTCCACCTGACCTTGGACCTCACCTAGATCTTAGCTGCTGTTGGACTGATGCTGGAACATGGTTATAGATTGGTGAGAAGTTTCAAGGCAGTGAAATGGTTGAGGTGCTCAATTTTGAACCCACAAACTCTGCCTTTAACTGGGTTCATATTCTAGCTCCCAGTCCCTGGGAAGTCTCTGGGAAGAATTTAGGCCTAGGAGGCAAAAAGAAGTTCCTAAATGGTTAACTGAATTTTTTTGAAGCCCTTCCTGGTGAACTGCTCAGGGATTTAGGTAGACTGGCTGGGTGAAGAGGAACCTTGCTCTGGGCAGGAGACAGTAGAGTCAGCCCCAAAGCATTTCTCCTGACATACAGGCAAACTCAACCTTATGATTTATCTAGTCAGGTCTCCTGATAGTGGGGCAGCCCCAGCTCTGCCTACTCAACCATTTTGGGAAAAGACAAAAGTGACAAAGAGAGTTGAGACTCTGACTGAGAGATCTCCCTAAACAGCTCTTGCGATTGCCAGGGCTGAAGGTACAAACGCAGGGGCCATAGAACGCATGGAGACTGGGGACGAGTCACCTCTCAAGGATGATGCATCTGAGGACTGGACCAGGTTGCAGAGCTGGAGGAAATGAAGGTCAGAGATGCAGGATGCTCTCCAGCAGGGGGTGGTGTGGGTAGATAATGGATCAGAAGGACTGATCTGGACCAGTCAGCACCCAGAAGCAGAAGTCATCCACTGGGCTCCAGGTCCACTAAGAATGCAATGATAAGTTAATAGCAGAGGAAGGACACTGGTAACCAGGGACAGGGAACCGTTTGGGGAAAGTGGCAGGGGAGAAGCCAAAGTATATAGATTTAAGGAATGAGGACTCTTTCCTGGAGAGATTCACAAAGTGAGGAATTTGGAGAGATCAGGTTCCACTCTGAGACCAGAAGTAGGTTCCCAGGCAGTGCCTCCAGCAGCCTATTCAGTGTATGAGTCGGAAAACGTGCCCTGTGAGCAGAGTCAGCCCTACCGGCACCCGGGATGGTTGACAGTGAGGACTGGATTGCAGCCCCCATATTGGCCCCCTCGGGTGATAAACCGTGTACAACCTGCTCAAGTGCCCAGATGCTAAGGGAAATAACAGCCACGGGAATAGGCAAAAGAAGGAGGCCCACCCACGTGGTACCAACTCCTAAAACATGTTCCCATTTGCCCTTTTCCAGCCTCCCACGCTCTGATATTCAGTGCAGGTGATAAAGTGGGGATTACTGGCCTGCTAAAATGACACGAAGGCTGCACACAGAACCAGTCTTGCAGAGAATATCTGACAGCCAGGCCCTGCCCTCCCACCATCCTGCCATCCTTCTCCATCCTGTCGCACAGTGGAGGTGTCAAAAATAAAAGCATCACATCATCACTAAATCATCCTGAGCCTCAGAGATGACTTAAGTAGGGTGTAGGGCAGGAATGCTTGAGCCTGGTATTATAACTGCTCAAGAGACATTGTGAAAATCTCCTAACAAAATGTGCTTAATCCACTTCCTTCTTAAGTTAAATGTGTTCTGCAAGAAGGGAACAGGCCTCAAAAAGCCTCTTTTCCCCAGGGGGTTTCCCAATCCTCATCTGTAGAAATCCACTCCTCCATGGTGTGAGCTGACTTCAGATGATTAGGAGGTGTTGGGTGGGGTGGGGAAGGCGAACCAAATATTTTGAGCCAAGAAGCCAGCGGAAGCTAGGTGACTTTCTTAAAGCAGCTCCAGGAGAGGACAATGCGGGGAAGATGCAGAATCCAGAGGGACCCCAAGAAATCATCTTTTTGGTAGGTGCCTGACCTACTAATTACCTACAAAATCCAGGGCAGGTGCTTCCTCCACCAATTAATTATTCAGAAAGCCCAAAGCAGCAGGGAATTGCAGCAAGGCACTGGTGGAAGAATGGTGGCACACTTTCTGTGCCCATTTCCTCTCTGTCCTGGTCTCCAAGGAGGTTTGCCATTTCACAAAGTGAAGAGATTTTTCCATCTCCCAGCTCACCCTCCCTCCATCCCAGCCCAGGTCTCTCTGGTGTGTAGAATTAAAAGGGACAAGTTGGAGTTGGCAGAAGCAGAGTCATGGGCGAGGCCAGCTGGCCTCTCTGGATCACAGACTCCAGTCACAGCTCCTGAGAAGGAAGAAGCAAGAGGAAAAACAAGTCCCTAAATCAGGAACATGAACCCCACCTGCAGAGGCCTCTAAGGAGCCTGGCCACCTCCCTTCACAGCTCCTATAAGGGCAATCAGCCTTCACAATTCTTCTGCTAACACATCCCCAAGGTTGGACCCAGGGCCCACCACAGGGTGAGCCTCAACATGGTCATCCTTGTTCTTAGTCCTTGCCTCTAGGACCCTTCCTCCACACCTGAGAAGCTTAGCCAAGGACAGGCTGCAACTCCCCTGTGCTTGCTACTCATGACCACTAGTCCATCTTAGCCACAGTCAGGAGATGACAGCCCGGAGAACTTGCCCCTCTCTCTGCCCGCAGAGCAGCCCTCTCCACCCAGCTCCTGCTTGGACATCTCTTCACTTTAACTGCAGAAAATACCTAGATATCGTTCTCCTCCAGGTCCTCCCACCTCCCCACCTGAGTTACCCCACCTCTGCATGAAGCTTCTTCTAACTCCACTGCCCCCAGCTCCAGCCCTCTGGGCCCTCCTCCCTGCCACCCATGCTGGTCCTGGAGGCCCTCAAGCCAAAGCTCTTGCTCCTCAGACTCTAAGAAGGGAAGCAGGACCTGGGGCCCTCATGTCTCTCTAGCACTTCTGCAGGCCCTTCAGGCTAAGAATAAGACACTCTGGAAGAATTTTATCTCCCAGAAGGCGGGGTGCATGTTTATCAAAGTCGTCACTCAGAGTATTTTAGAACTATTTGTCATTCTAGTGGCCTAGTTATCAACTCCCCATCTTGTAAGTATATTCCTCTGAGAGTAAGACCTATTTCTAGTACTTATCTAAAGAAATTGTGAAATAGTACTGTTCAATGGAACAGTTGTCAAATCTGGCTTTGGAGTGCCCCATAGAGTGGGAATTAAATGTTTTCTTCATCTAGCCATATTGAGCAGTGGAGATTGCCACGGCCGGTCATTAGAGAGACAGATGCTCCCACGTTCGGTGGGGCGGCTACAGGAAGAGGCGCAAACTCTGGTGGCAGATGGAGGGGGAGGGAGCAAGGATAATCATAAACAAACTGGAATTATTGACTGTCTGAGAGGTGTCGGGCAAAATAGACTGTACCTAGGATAAATAGTCCTTTTACAAAATGCTTTCAAGAGACACAACAGCCATTTCTCCTTTCTCCGCCCAAAGCCATCTTAAGAGGAACACAGACCACCTGTTTCCGCTGAAAGCTATTTGGAGTGGTGGGTGGTTTTTGGAATCTTCCTCTCACAAAGGTTGGTGGGTCAGTTGCTAATGGAGTTCAAACAAAGGAAGGCTCACGGGGTCAGGGTGTCATGTTTCTCCTCTCTCTCTGCTGCTGCTAATGGAGGCTGGAGTCTGGGGGGCGGGGGGAGTTGGCAAATGCTGCTAGTGCCCTGGCCATCTCTGTGTAAGTCGCATCCTCCCAGGCACACTCCTGAGGTGGCTGTCCACCCGAGAAACTTAACCAAGCAAGGGTCCAGAAATGGCCAAGAGAATGGGGTTTCCTTCGTGCTATCTGCAAAATCATTCTACCAGAACTGAATCCTTGGACTAGGGCTGCATTCTGGGTAGAAGAGTGAAAACCAAAGAAGTAGCTCTGTTTCCAAAGAATGAAATCACCAGCTTGGGATTAACCTAGCACCTCTGCAGGCCCCTGGCCCAGACCCCTGGAAGCCGGGAGGAGGGTAGCAAGGGCAATAGTAGTTTGCTGAGCTCATGGTTTTCCCAGTAAACAACAGACCCTAATCCCCCCTTTCAGAAAAGATTTTTCTTGTCCTAGTGGGAAAAAAACTAACAGGTTGAGTTAGTCTTAAACTAACAGGTTTAAGAGTCCTCTTCTATCCTATATACAGCAGGGATTGTTTTCCTCTGTGCAGGAGTCATGGGGTACAGTCAAGTTTGAGGGTCAATACTGCCTGCACAGATGCCCCAAATTGCATGTGGAGAAAAGTCACCGCAGCCTCTAACCAGTCTGCCAGCTTTCTTTCCTTCTAATTAGGTCAAGTGTTCAGTTATTTTCTCATTCTCTGAGCCCCACATTCCTTCCTTTGTGTGAATGTGGACTTACAAGAAAGAAAACACAAGAGCTCTTTTGGATTCTCATACTATTATGATTCTAACTAGGATGGTCATTATGGGCACCACAATGAGCCAGCTTCCTTTATTAAAAACAGAGAGAGTAAACATGCTATAACAGCACAAAGGAAAGGCCTTCTCTGTGGTCATTTCAGTATCAGAGGTTTACAATTCACAGTAGAAACTAAAAAGGCTATAAATGCATGCCCTCTGCTCCCTGCTCATCATCCTACCAACAGAGAAGAGCAATCCCCAGGACTCACTTGGCTCCTTCCAATGAAGAGATGATACTCTGCCCAAAGCTACACGAACCTAAGATGGGTAGACATGTGGCAACTAGCCTCATAGTCATTCCTCACCAGTGATGTTACAGTCCTCATCATGGGACATTCTCTTTCGTCTCCCCTGAGAAAAGGAGATTGGAATCCAAGATCCCTCAGTCTCAGGGACTCAGATGCCTGGTCCCCCATCAAATCATCCACCCAGTGAGATGGGGAAGACTCACAGCCACAGATAGGCAGCTGAGCTAACTAAGCCAGGAAGCAAGTACCACCAGGAGCTGGCATGGGGGACTAGACAACTAAGTCCGGCTGGCTGAGCCACTCCAAAGCTCTTTGATTCTGAGTTTATTCCTTCTCTTCCCTGGGCCTTTAGGTGTGTGTGTGTGTATGTGTGTGTGTGTGTGTGTGTGTGTGTGTGTGTGTGTGTGTGATGGTAGCGAGAGTCTGGACCAGACATTTTGGGACTATAACCAATCCTCTCCACCCACCCACCCCTACCGGCTGGATGCCAAATGTAGTGAATCATAGCATGACCCAGTGGCTTTAAGTGGACTTTGGATTCATACAAACCTGGATTCAAATCCCGGTTATACCCCTTAACTTCTCTAAGCTGTAGTTCTAACCTGTATAAAAAAGAGTAAGGAGAATGCAATAAAAAAGTGTCTGCAAGTATTAGCACAGTAATTAACAGCGCAGAGCCAGGCTGGAAGTTCCACAGCACCATGTTGGCCCTGAAGGTATCCTGACCCACAGTGCTCTGCCAACAGAGGAGGCAATTTATACAAAGAAATACGAAATAGAGGAATTAAACTCACAGTTCAATCGGCAACCCTGGACAAGAGCGCCAACTGGAACCATCTCAGGGAGACTACTCATAATTTTGTAATAAATTAGTGAAGAAATAAGTATAGGCTATCATCTTTTATCCTTGTCATAAGGAATTTTATTAAAAGAAATAATCTAAAAATGGAACTGATAATGGTTGAAACTTCACATTAAACAATTTGAGATATATATATATATATATATATATATATATATATATATATAAAGGAAGTGAGACAAAGAGAGATTAAATTGTCTTGATAAAATTTCAATCTGCAAATATTTGTCCAGGAAAATTGGATTTGCTAGAAACAATGGTCACAAAAGAACACTGACAATGGCAGAAGTTATAATGGATACAATTTGATTGATGTGTTAAATCCTTTCTGTACAATTTACAGAAAATAGGATTAAATTCTTTGAAATAATTTTAGTAAAATAAAAAGTATTAGAAATAAATTTGCTAGACGGGATGGGAAACTGATCAAGGAATCCCAAGAGTTTAATGAAATTCATTTCAGACAATTCACTACCTCTGCATTCATAAATACCAACTCCAAGATACCAGGGTCAAAGCATCCATGTGAATGGCCCAGTCCTGCACCCACTTGAGGGCAGTATCCTGGACCCAGTGATGCTGAGGCAAGTACATAAAGCTGACCTGGTAGATTCTGCTCTAACTCCAGAGCCTACCACTCAAGATATCCACATCTGGATCCATCCATGGTTCTAGCATCCCTATCCACCATCCATGAGCATCACCCACTTTTCCAGCCATCCCTCTCACTTGTTCCCCACCCTTGAGTCCAACTGATCCAACTGGATGACCTTCAGCTTTGACTTCTTCACTCATAGCATCCCCCTTACCTGGCAGGTCTTCCCATGCCCCACTTCCTTCCTCCCCTTGTCCAGATACTCCTCATTGCCTCCTGTGGCTTCCAGCCTTCTACAGTCCAGACCTTGTCCTTCTTTACAAGCTTCTCCTTTTAAGGTTACTAATGACCTCTATGCTGTCAAACTAAATGGAAACTCTGGCTGCCTTCTGTGCCTGTCACTCTCCTGGTAACCGGTGTCTTCCTAAATTTCTGAAGCCTTTGGGCAATGCAGCTCATTTAGGCCAAGAGTAAGTCCCAGAAAGGGATCCAGTTGTGAACCTTGATCAATGTACACCCAGGCCAGCTGGAGGAACAAGTCCTCTATCCTCAGGGAAGATTTCTAGGAAGTACTTACCACTTGTCCCAAACTGCAGATCTGAAACCAAACTCATTGGGACCTAACCATTCCACTCCAAAATTCTTCCTGCTTGTCACTACCCTAGTTAAGTTCTAATCACCTCCTGACCAGATGGATGTGCCAACTTCCCTGTTGGTTGACTTGACCTACCCTAGGTCATCCCTCACACAGTTCACAGCTACCTGGCTTTTGAAAAATGGGTCATATTATTGTCGCTCCATAGAAGGAGGGAAGGGGAGAGAGAAAGAAAAACAGAAGGGAGGGAGGAAATACAAAGAAACTCTAGTGTCTTGGATCAGATTCTAATGCCTTGGTTTGCGTGGTGTTGGTCAAGTGACAGCTCAAAGACAGCTCTTGAGTTATATCCCCTTATAGTTCTTGCTTTATCCAGACTCCCCCATAGATAAAATTCAACATAACCTCCAGCTGTGTATATAACCAGTTAGCCAATCCCAAAAGACCAAATGCCAAATGTTTTCTTTAATATAAGGAGGCTGATTCATAGTGGGATAGGGAGGGGGAACATGAGAGGAACAGATGAACTCTAGATAGGGCAGAGGGGTGGGAGGGGAAGGGAGGGGTCAAGGGGTAATTAATGACAGTGGAATGTGATGATCATTATTATCCAAAGTACAGGTATGAAGACATGAATTGGTGTGAATATACTATGTATACAACCAGAGATATGAAAAATTGTACTATATATGTAATAAGAATTGTAATGCAGGGCTGGGATTGTGGCTCAGTGACAGAGCACTCACCTAGCACAGGTGGGACCCAGGTTTGATCCCCAGCACCACATAAAAATAAAGGCATTGTATTGTGTCCATCTACACCTAAAATGTAAATATCTAAAAAAAAAAAAGAATTGTAATGCATTCCACTGTTATATATAAATTTAAAAATAGATAAACGAAAAAAAAGAAAGCAAGAAAATAATAAAGTAGAAACACTGCAGCATGTATAGGCTAATAAGATTTTAACCTCATGCCACCAAGAAAAAAACAAAAAATGTGGCCAGTTACCCACCATGAACAAAGGAAAGCTGAGCAGCCACCATTCCTGGAGAGACTCTATTAATCCACATTTGCAGCTGGAAGAACTGGGATGCAGATAAAGAGCATAGGAAAAACTGCCAAAATCCCTGCCCCATACATGTCCCAAAATAGGTTGTCAAATTTTCCCAGTACTTCAACCTTTAGGAAATATTTTGTATCTTCAGTGTTTGGAATCTGCTCAAACTTGCCAAAATAGATAGGTTTCTGTGTTAGTTTCCCGTTGATGCTATAACAAATTATTCCCAACTCAGTGGCTTAAACGCAAATGTATTCTCTCAACAGTCTTAAGTTGGGTTTCTGAAATGAGTCTTACTGAGCTGAAATCAAGGTGTTAGCAGGACTGGTTCCTGCTGAAGGCTCCAGAGAAGAGCCAGGTTCCTTGCCTCTTTCAACTTCTTCTTTTTTTAATTTATTATTATTTTTTAGTTGTAGGTGGACACAATATCTTTATTTATTTATATGTGGTGCTGAGGATCAAACCCAGGGCCTCACACATGCTAGGCCAGTGCTCTACCACTGAGCCACAACCCCAGCCCCTCTTTCGACTTCCTAAGTCTCCTTATATTCTTTGCTCAATGGCCCCTTCGTCCATCTTCAACACCAGCAGCGTAGCCACTTCTTTCCATTTCTTTCCATTTCTCCCCTCCATTCCATGATCACCTGGCCTTCTTCCCTCTCGCCCTTCCTGACCCTTTGTGATTACATCAGGCCTATCCAAGCAACATATGATTATCTCCCCATGTCAAAATCCCTAATCACATCTGCAAAGTCCCCTTTAGAATGTAAGGTGGCATGTTCACAGGTTCTGGAGATTAGAACAGGGACATCTTTGGAGGTCATTATTCATCCTTCCATGTTCTCTGAGAAAGATGTTTGCCGATGCCTGAGACTAAATCCCTGATCTCTAAACCTTGTAAGGCTTTTCTCTGAATGGTGGACTATGACCACTTGCTGTTCATTTCCTCCTTCTCCATGGTAGGTAGAGAATACTGCCCTGACCCCATGGTATTGGGCTAAGCATGTGACTCATTTTGCTCAATTGAAGGTTAGCAGAAGTGACATGAGCAGTGGTCTTACATATGTGTAAGTAGTTCAGCTTGGCTCCCACGCTCATAATCCACTAAGGGAAGAGCTCATGCTGGCTGGCTGAGTCCCTTGAGCCAGGACCCCATGAAGAAACACAAATGGAATAGACCTGAATCCAACTTATAGCTTGGGGTGCTCCCAAGTGCAACGTATATGAACTAAATCACATTCAACCTGAAGATTTATTTTGTTTAACTCCGTATATTTAAGATATTTTCATTTCAATGTAGGTGCAACATAAAAATGTAACATGAGATATTCATGAGATATTTTACGTTCATTTTTTTTCCACATTAAGTCTTCAAAATCTAGTGCATGCTTTATACACACAGTGCATCTCAGATTAAACTTGCCACATTTTGGTGCTCAACATCCTGGTGGATGGTGGCTGAAGTGTTAGTAGAGGTATCGACCCTTGCTTTAGAATGTGGGGTACTTTTTCAGCTAAGACTTTCCCATCCACTTTGCAGGTCTTAGCTAACATCTGAGAAATCATGAATAGTCTGACATTATGTTATAAACATTTGCTGAGCAAACTGAGCCCAGTGGTGCTACCCTTAGGGAACACACAGAACTGGGGGGGGGGGGATGGTTGGAGGTGCCCAGAGCTGTCTCTCAGAGGGATGCATTCAAGGAACTGGAAAACACAGATCTTGGAGTGAGGCAGAGACATCCATGGAGCTAGGTGATTCAGGGACATGTCATTTGCATGAGTTTCACATAAATTTGAATGCTGAAGTCAAGAGGTGGTTACTTCACATACTGTACAATGTAAAATAAGGCTAACTAATTTGTACAGCCTACAAGGATTTCAAATCCAAGGACTTGACACATCTGTAAGACAGTCAAATCTCACTGCTATGGAACAAGGGCAGCCTGGAGCCCTGACAGAGTTAGTGAAATGGCTCATTATGCATACTGTATGCACACATTATTAATGTACAGTTTGGTTATGCTGGGTCAAGGGAGGTAATATTTGGTTTTATTTCCTTTGATTATGAATAAAAATAATAGTAGCAAATATTACATGCTTCCCACGTACCAGGCCCTGCAATCAATCCTGTATATAGATTATTTGACTTCATCCTTACAATCTATCCATTGAGGAATATACAGATACAGCAACCAAGATTCAAAAATTTTAACCCAGGCAGGTTGAGAATCCATGCATCACCAAGTTCAATGATTTTTTTTTTGTTACACTTAATCTTATCATCAATAATCAAAAACTATTTTTTAAAAAATCTCACTTACCAAATCAAGGAAAATATATAAAATACCCCTAGAATAAACATAAGAAAAAAGTGTGGCAGGACTTAAACAAATAAAACAACCAAATTTACTACAGGATGTAAAAGAAGATTTAAATCCTTGTCCCTGAACAAAAAAAGAATCAATACTCTTTTCCCTTAGTAAAAGTAAAGATGTTATTTCTCCCCAAAATAATTATAAATTCAATGCATATTCAGTGAAAATCCCAAGAGATATTTGCAACATATGTCTATGAGTAATTGATATTCTTAGTAAATAAAAAGCCCTTACAAGTCAATAAGGAAAAGACAAATGCTCTGTATTAGTGATCTCTTACGGCATAACAATTCACCCCAAAATTTAGCAGCCTGAGATACAGTACACATGTATGATCTCACACAGTTTTAAGGCTCCAAATCTGGGGAGGAACTTAGCTGGGTGGCTCTGGCTTCGATCTCCCATGAGGCAGAAGCTAGGTGTCAGGCCGGGTATGCGTCACCTACAGGCAGGAGTGGCTGGTTGTCTGTTGATAGGAGTCCTCAGTCCTTCTCCACAAGCTCACGGTTCTACATAATGCTGCTCACAATATGGGAGTTGTCTTCCCCCAGAGTAAATGATTCCAAAGAGTAGAGACTGCAATGCTGCCTTTTATGGACAGGAGTCAGAAGTTCCACATCATTGTTTTCCGCCAGATTCTGTCCCTAAGAAGTGAAGATCTAAGTCCAAGCCATGTTCTCAGGGATGGGAATTCACCTCCACCTGTTGAAAGGAAGAATGTCAAAGAATGTATAGGCATGTTTTAAAGCCATATTCTAATAGAAAAATGAACAAACGCTGTAAATAGGAAATTCAGAAAAGACTAATAAAAAATCTGAAAAATTCTATGCTGGTTAAGCCCCAAAGAGATGTAAAGTAAGCAAGCATCTGCAACCAGAGTGGCAAAGACTGAAAAAAAAAATGACAATACTTAGTGTTGGTGATGGTGTGGAAAACAGGCCCTCCTAAACACACATGGTAGGAGCATGAACTAGCACACCCTTTCCAGAGAAATGTGACAGTTCATATCAACAGCCTCAACAGTGTTTCCACGCTGAGAACTTATCCTAACAAAAGAACCAGAAATGTGCTCAAAGACTTACCTATGCAACTATTTATTGTAGCGATGCTTATCATAGAGAAAATTCATTAATGACCTGAAAGCCCAACAGCAGGGTCTAGTAATATGTAACACACAAAAGCAGCACCTTTCAAGTATACAAAAAAAAATTTATAACATACAAAACAATCCTATTCCCATAATTCTCAAACTGTATGCCAAGGTGCCCCAAGATGCTAAGGAAATTCATTCCATGCCACAGGATATTTTAAATGTTGGAAGGAGACACAGTGCTAGCTACTTCACATGGTTGGATGCCACATGAACTGCCAGTTTGAGTTGATAGTATCAACACTAGATGAATCTATATTCTTTTGTAGATGAGATGAGTGATAATTTTTGTATTTCCCATTATGGTTCTCTATTTAAAAGGATGGCAGAAAAAATAACGTTAAGTGCCAAGATGCATTTTGTATTTGGCTGCTGTGGAAAAGCCAGACAGTCTAAGCATTTTTTCTCCAATTCCCAGCTTCATCCCCACCCTAGCTTCCCTGGACTTTGCAGAAAGTCTGTAGAGACAGTAAGAGAGAGGGGCCATTCCCAGTAACTGCATGGGGCTGGCAGGGGGCAGGCTGCCCTGAGAGTAGCAGCCCTATCATGGCTGCATCCCAAGGAGGCACCAGACCCTCAGGGAGATCAGACCAGGGACTCCAGAATGGCTGGCTTTCACTGTAAGTCCTTTGAGGGGTGAATGGAAGCCACAGACTCACTGGATGTCCAGGGGCCATGGAGGTTAACATCCTGGGATTCTGATCCTCCCAGACTCACCAGAATTGTGCAGTTCTTGGGAAGGGGCAGAGCCTTGCTTCCCAGGAATCGCTGACTAGCCAGTGACTTCCTCCTGGTCTCCACTGTCTGCTGTCTCTACACCATCATGCAGGAACACGAGACCCTAATGTTGCAGTCCCATCTCCATAGAGGTACCACATCTGGGACTTGTCACATGCCTCCAGGTTCCTAGACAGGGCAATTTCCATTTAGGAATGCTGGGGGAGCTGGGTGTGATGGCATGTACCTGTAATCCCAGCAATGTGGGGGAGGCTGAGGCAGGAGGATTGCAAGTTCAAGGCCAGTTTCTAAGACTTGGCAAGACCCTAAGCAACTTGGTGATACCCTGCCTCAAAAGAAAAACTTAAAAAAAAGGATGAGGATATGGCTCAGTGGTTAAGCATCCCTGGGCTCAATCCCTAGTACAAAAAAAAAAAAAAAAAGATTAAATTTAGGGAAAGCTCTCTGCCTCTGCTTACTCTAAAATCCCATTCTATATGATGGCTTGGGCTTTTTTAAAAAAAGCCAACAAGTCAAGCAGGGACTTCTGCTTACAGCCCAGCCAGGCAGTCCCACCGAGGCACCCAAGTCCCAAGCCTGCTGCCTGATAGGATGGGAAGAAGATAGAAAGAGAAAATCTGGGGGTGGGGGGAGACTATCAGAATATAATTCAACCCACAGGCAATATTTGCTCAGACATGATGGCTTGATATGTTAGCACACCAGAGAAACAGTGAGTGTATTTCATCCACTGACCTTCAGATTCAAGTCACTCCATAAAACAGAACAGCGTGGCCAACTCCAGGCAGAGGGATGTGGAGAAATGACCTTCAGGCCCAGCATGGCGGGAAGTCCTTGCACATGGGCTTCATGCCATTCGAGCTGAGCCATAATTGATCGCTGCAGCAAATCGATGTGAGTGAGGTCCTTTCCCAAGCTCTGTACAAACCGACTTCATAATGAAATATGAGCTTGTGAAGTTTCTCATTTTGTACTATTCTGACATTTCTTGCAATGTGATTAAAATATAATAAGATCAAATAGAAAATACTATTTGCTCAATCACCTCCAAACCTAACACAGTCAATAGTCCAATTCCATCCAGGAAGAAGTCATTTCCAAGACTCCATAAAGAAGCCCACATTTAAATTTCATGTTCTCTGCTGTTACTGTGAAAAATTACATGTTTTAAATATAGGACAAATACAGGGCAAGCCAATTCTTGTTATAATAAATTTTATTTCAACATTCTTGGTAAATAAAAAATCTTCAAGACCCAGCCAATGAATGTCTGCTTCAAGGTTCATTCAATAATACATAATTCCATTCCAAATAATGATTTGCTCAATTCCTTTGAAGTCTAATTCAAGCCCCATTTCCCCTGAGAAAGCCTGGACCCCAACAATTGTTTCCTTCTTCCATCTTCTGAAAACAAACACAGCCTGAAATTGTGTTCTGGCTGTTAGTTATGCGTCCCTTCTCTTCCCAGCTTGATGGGGCAGCTCCTCAAGGTCAAAGGACACTTACTTTTCTTTAACATCATCCGCCAAGCTGGATTCTTGGGTACCCGGCCAATGTTAGGCAGGCTGCTGGTGCTTGACAGCTATTTACTGATTGAAAGAGCCCATAACGATGGCATTTAACCCATGGCAGGCTCCCTGCCCATCCATCTCCTGTGCTACTCGTCCCCATCACACCAGTCATTTCTAGTGAAGACATTATGTTATCCTCTGAGACCTCGACACACACCATCATTTCACACATTGTCAGCTGCATCTATTAATTTTCTTACTGTCAGAGACAGTTAAGAGAGCCTTTATGGAGACGTCTGAGGATTTGTAAAAATGGAAGCCTGCTTGTTTAGCTCCCCAACCCCGCTACACATGGGCTTAGGAACTGTGCAATTTTTAAGTACCAGGGTGAGCTCTATGACTTACAGATAATTGAATCCAGGAGGCAAGAAGGCAACTTAGAAAGAGTGTTTTCTCAATGCACTAGTAGTTTCCAATCCACAGAGCATTTGAAGAACAAACCTAAATCTTCAGCTTCTTTCTAGATGTAGACTATACTTAACCCCTAGCAAGTCATAGGTTAGATCAGCCTCTAGACTCACATGCCCAGCAAAGCAAAAAGGGCTTCTCCATACCTTTAAAGGGTCCTGTCATGATGGGATCAAACAGGAGCCCAGCAGGTCACCTTGTAGCAGGCCAGCCTCTGGGTTTTCAAGATGAACTGTAGCCCTCAATTCATAGACCCAAACTTTCATCTTCACTTGCTTTTGGCTATGGTCTCAGGACAGAGACTATCAAGATGAGTCCATGACTTCCATGACTGAGAGGATCCTTAGAAACCAACATGTCCTGGCCCTCTGAATCAGCTAGAAAGAACTCAATGCAGGAATCAGAAAAGGCTGCTCAAATGGACTTGAACCATAAAGGTTCAAGTAAAGAGATAGGTTTTGACCTATCTCTTCAGAAACCCCAGCTTCATTTGCTTGTGATCCTTTGGGCTCAGCTGCCCTCTGTGTATTAATCATGTCTTCAGGTCAACTTCCCTCCTGGTCACAAAATGGTTGCCAACAGCAACCAAGACTCCACACTTCACTTTTTTACATCCAAAGTTGAAAGAGAGTGCCATTTCCCAGATCACTGAACTAAAGCCCTAAGCTTTGTTCTCACTGGACCATTTGTGTGGATTTCCCTGACTGAGTCGGACCAGTTGGGGCCATCTAACCATGAAGCCATCAGGCCTGGGAAAGTGTTGGGTGGAAGCTGGCCAATCACCATGTCCATTTCCTCCTGCTTCAGAGGAGGATGATGCTAAATACTCCTCCCCCCCCCAACCCTTGTCCCCTTCTCAACAGCTTTGCCCTCTCCCTTGGAAAGGGCTTCTGAAAGGAGCACTGTTTGCAATGTCATTCAATAGAAGCCAAACTTCAGGAGTCCCAGAAATGTCACAACCCATTCATTGCGCATCTGAAACTGTGAATCATGAAGTCATTAGCCACTTTGGACACGAGTTCCTCCATCAACTGGAACACAACCAAAAAGCCCTCACAGGTGTGTCTGTAACTTGAGGATAAATCCCTAGCCATGTGTGGCCTCCAGAAGACCCTGTTTTGCTCTGCCCTGGTGCATTGCTAAGCCAGCCTCGCTCAGCTCAGTCCTTCTGGCATGGAGGCATTCATTCATTGCCTCCAGGTATCCAATTCTTTCTCTCTAAAAGGGTCCAGATGGAGCCCCCGCTCCTGTGCCCTCTCCTCACACGTTCCTCTGAGTCACAGATGAGCTTCCCAGGACAGGCTCACAGTCCCTCAGCACCTCTTGCATGAATCCCCAGACTCCTGCTGGCTTCAACTGCCCACGGCCTTCCCAGGTAGATCTTGCTCACTGGCAGCATCTTCTGGACCAGCTGACCAGGACACAGCTACACAGACCCCATGGCCCAGACAGGAGGATCCCTTCCAGCACACTCAGCTGGCTCCCTATTTCCCCAAGTGCCTCTGCATCTTATAGTGTATAAAGCCCATTTTATACATATACCAACTTCTCCCTGCCTCTCCCAGCCAATCCTGGGAAGAGGGAAAGCAGATACCACTAGGCTTCTAGAGTAAGAGAGAAACTGAAGTCCAGAAAGCAGGACAGGCAATCCAACACAGGCCAAGAACCAGAGTCAGACCCCAACACCAGGTGGCTCCACAAGGGCCCAAGGCAGCCCCTAGCAGTATTTTTGGATACAAGAATGTAGCAGCCGCAGCCTGGCCCATGCTCTGTTAACCAGAGCTTGAGCCGGAGAATGAGCCAGCCTGAGGCAGCTGCTTCCTACCACATAAGTACAGTCATTTCAGAAGTGCTTTGTGCTACAGTCCCTGCCCGCCAGTAGCCAGGGCTGGCCAGAGCACAAACCCTCCCCAGGCTCAGAGGTAACTGCTTAGAGAGGCAGCCTCAGAAAATCCAATTTGTCTTTCGTCTTGCAGTCTTTGCTTTGGTTATTGCTTTGAGATTTCTTTTGCAGCGATTTGGGTCTTTGATTCTCAGTTTGGGTCTTTGGTGAATACAGACTTTTCCATCTGGCTCTCAGCTCTCAGCCAGGCGTCCTAAGAAACTAGAGTAGCCTCTTTCCTTTGGGAATGTGCCGGACAGAATGCACTAGGAGCAGAGCCGCCCAGGTTCACATCCTGGGGCAGCCACTTTATTCGCTCACATACTGAATCAATTCCACCCACAAATGCACATTGAGGACCTCCAGTGCACCAATACTGTTCCAGGAACTGGCCACCCAGCAGAGAACAAGTCAAAGGTCCATCCACCTTGACTCCTGAGACAATCCATCCCACAGGTGAGCCCAAGAATTGGTTCCCAAATCCTTTCCAACACAAGGAAGAGCACTGGGCTTTCTCCACCCAAGGAAGGAAGGAAGAAATAAATAAAAACACAGGAACAAAAAAACTGTGCACATTTGCAGAGGGTTGGTGTGTCCCTGAAGCCCACAGATGGAACACTTGGGCTTTGAAAACAACCAGTTAAATACCTCTGAGAAAAGAGAAAGCTGTACAGGGTCCTCTTCAGTGGGTGAAGCTCCCTGAGGGTTTTGTTCAAATGCCACCATGATCTGTCCAGTTCCTTCTATGGATCATAATCACATTCGACCCCAAACCTCAGATCTTGACTTTGCTGCAGTCCAAAGGCAGATTCTTACAGGTGAGTTTCTTAAGATAAAAGAGTAAGAGAAATCTGCATTCTGAAATCTGAACTAACTGCCCTGTGGGATTTGAGGGTAGAATATCCACATCAGACTTGCAAATTATCTTTTCCTCACATACATGGGGTAACAATTTTCTCCAGGTGAGCATGAATATGCCATGCTGAATGCAATCCTACACTGCTCAAAAGTTATACCTAAATCAAAACCTTGCAAATAAAACCACTTAACATGCACTAAGGGAACGCACTACTTTATAAAAAGCTGGCGATGAATTCTTCTGCAAAGCAAGGGAAACTTTGGAACCTGAAAATTACTTCTCTGCTTTGTTGGAATGGATTTCTGTAGAATGGGTAACTAAAAGTAAAGAATACCAGTGGGGCAGTGGGATTTAAATCATAAGGCTTCTATTTATCATATATCTATGCATCAAAGAAGAATTATTCATAGATATTATTTTCATTATCTATTGCAAAGATTAACAACTGGTACATAACTTAATCCTTTGATGTAAAGAGGACACAGATGATCAAATTCATGAAGGCATCCACCATGGTGGACAGAGGAAGACAGGGCTCTGATACTCCAAAGTCCCTTAGTCCAAAATAGCACTGGATTTCAACCAGCAAGCAGATGGCCCCTCAGTCATTCACTGGCTGTGACTTCCAGCGTATGATGTCAGGATCCAAGCCATGGCAGAGTCTCTCCAACCATAGGAGAGACTTGACTCTTGTGTCTAGGTAGAGAGGCTATCAATGATTCTTGGGAAGGTCCTTGGTCGGCAGAAAGGGAGGAGAAATGAATAAACCCAGAGGCAGAGCCCAATGGGGACATGAAGCCACAATAACAAGAGAAGGGCATTTGCAAATGTGGTGGGAAGAGGCAAGGATTGGAGCCCATTAGAAGCTGAAGGTGGAATCCATTTTCAACTAAAAAGCAAAGACGATGCTATTAAGAGAAAACTCAGTAAGGAGGAGCAGCCTTGTAGGAACAAAAAGACAGCTGAGCTCCAGCTAAAATCAAAATTGCAATCAAAAATTGAGAGAACCTTTTTGAGAGAGTGCAGCCACCCAGCGATGGAGAAAAGAGGTGCAGGAACGAGTCCCCTGCCCAGGACAACAGTGAGCACCGTGAGGGACATTTCCAACACCTGCGGGATATGAACCCAGCCTGAGGCAGGGGCCAGGGTCGGGGATCCCTAAAAGGAGTAACTGCCAAGCAGAAGCCAGGCACAGCGTAGGGTGGATGAATTGTTGAATTAGCACATGGGTCAGCAGACCGTGGACTACAGGCCAAGTTCAGCTCATAGTCTGTTTCTGTATTGCCTAAGGACTAAGAATGGTTTTTATAATTTTAAAGAGTTTTAAAGGGAAAAAGAAGAGTGTGAAGAAGGAGAAGGAGAGAAAAGGGGAAAGAAGAGACCATACATGTCCCACAAAGCCTCAAATATTTATTATCTGTCTCCTTATAGAACTAATGTGGAATGTGAGGCTCACCTTCAACTTTTCTGACTCAGACACTGTGCCTACCACATGCTTTGCTGTCTGAGTATATTGGTTGCCTGGTGGATTTTGAGAGCCCTTCTTGGCCTCTAGCTTGGAGAACCATTTGGAAGAGGACTCTTAACTTCCCTCCAAAGAAAGAATTCAGGGCACTGTGCACTGAGTCTTAGAATGGGTATCTTGGCAACGTGAGTGAAAGGAGAGGGTCACAGTGATTTTGAGGAGCTCGGGTGGGCTGTTCCTTCAGCAGCCATTTGTTGAAGTTCCAAGTGCTAAACTCTGGGTTAGGCTTTAACAGGGAATGTAAACACAGAGAGGCCTCATTCTCAAGGAAAACACAGACATCAAATGCAACAAATGACAATATAATGTGGAGCTGCAGCTGAAAGTTCAACGGGAGTGCTGACTGCAGGTCCCAGGTTGACCCTGGGAGAGGCCAGCCTCCAGGGGAGCCTAAAGATAAAAGAACTGCAGAAAGCAGAGATGGGGCCACACCTCAGGGCACACCTGGCTTGAACAAAGGTGCAAAGACAGGAGGACCCAGGAGATGGTCAGGTAAAGGCAGAGGCATTGGTGGGGTGAGCAGAGAAGGTGACTTATCATGGCTCTTCCAGAAGCTGACCTTGAAATGCAGACTTAAGTCCAAGTAGTATATTTAGAAGGTAGACCCCAGGAAGCACCAGTGCTGAGAGCTAATGGAGATTTCTCCCGCTAGGGAACTCTGGGAGCCAGTGCAGAATAGGCACATCAGTGTTATTCTACCCAAGGGACAAGGGAGTTGGGATACTTATGTATCAACTCCATCAGTTATTTCTGTATTGAGGGCTGCTTTCAGGGCTCAGGTCATCTGCCCTGGCAGATAATAAACTGGACTCTGCTGATCTAAGCCAGTGGGCCTTGACACACAGACATGCCCGTATTGGCAGGCAGAGGGAAGGCCAATGTGTGCTGATAAGGGAAGATCCAAGGGGTAGGAGCAGGGCCTCAGCAGCCTCTCATTCAGTCCTGGTTGTGAACAGCCCTGCATGTGTCTATGCTAGGGAGTCCATAGGTCTACAGGATGGGTGCCGACAGGTTTCTAAGTCTGGAGGTAGCATGGTCACAGCTTAGAAAGCTACTTGACCTTAGTACATATGACTCAAGGAACAAGTGAGCTGAGAGATACGTGGAAGGATTCTGTTACCTTGTAGAGGGGTGAGAATGGAGACAGAGCTTGGCTACTATATTGGAGATGGGAAAAAGGGAATACCAACACCATGATGCTCTGGAGGCCATCGGTGGGGACTGACACTGTTCTAGTAGGCAAAGGGGCACAGAGAGAGGAATAGAGAGGGCAGGTTGTGCCAGAAGGGAGTGGAAGCAAGAATGGTGATTTGAGCCACATCTCTCTCTGCAGCAAACTGGAAAGGAGTCTGGAGCCCAAGGGAGGACAGAGGGACTGAGTTCTCAGTGGGGAATCAATGATACAAAAGTTGATGGAAGGCCAGGGTTATTCAGGGAGAGGAATTAGACAAAAGAGACAAAAGCAAAAATCAAAACTGTGAAAACTACTTTGGCTGATGGAAGAGGAGGAGGAACATGAATCAGGAAAGCAGAAGAAGAAGGCTGAGAACCCAAAGAAGAAACACCCAGAATAGGACTTGAACGGCTAACTCTTGCCCACATGGAAGTATTCCTCCACACAGAATGCACACCCAGACCCTCCACCTGTCTCTCCACACGAGATGGAGCAGGGAGTCTGCCCAGGGTCATGATGTGTCCAACTCTCTGCCACCCAGGATCATGTATGTAGTCATACTGCAGCATCCCAGCAGATTTCTGGGAAGACTGTGAATAGACCACAATGAACTTCACCTCCATGTACCTCTATAAAGTATAATTTTAGAAACTTTAAATGGAAGGAAGATCAGTAGAGGAAGGAGAAGAGCGGGAGGGGGAAGAGGAGGGAAAGAGGAAGTTCTGGGGACTGAAGTGATGCAAATTATATTCCATGCTTATATGATTATGTCAAATGATCCCCAATATTATGTCTAACTATGGTGCACTGATAAAACATGTCTTTAAATGCCTATGAACTTCCTACCAAGAGTGTTCACAAAATTCCATGTACCTCTGCAGTAAGCATTTCATGGAGGCCATGATTCATCCTTTTCATAGATTCTCAAAGGGCTTTTAACTCACAAAAGACAAGAAACCATGGCACTAAAGAACAGGTAAAGCAGTCACCCTCACTCACCTGAAGTCCTAGCCTAAGGTAAGATCACAAGAGAGAGGCCAGAGACCTCCCTGAATGAACAGGAATGGAATTTTCCCTACGCTTTACAGAAAACTGTCAGAGCCAAACAACTTGACCTGCCGCTGCCACGGGCACATCTGCCTGGAAGAGCCTCATCTCTGAGTAAGTTTGCCCTTGTGCCTGACCCAAGACCACTGTTGACCTGGCTTATCTCCTATGCAGGGCTGCAGACAAAGCCACTGGGCAGCAAAAAGATTACCCTGAATCTTCCCTCAGAGAACTGAGAGCCTTTCTGTTATGGAAAAAGGGATGATAGACTAAAGCTCCAATTTAAAAAGGCTTTGAAAGTGTTGCCAGGCAAAGAAGTTAGTGTCACTGCTGGGGCACCTTGACGCTCAAGAAAGACAGCCATGATTTCCTGCATTTTACATCAGGTGTTCAAGGTTCTCTGGGTCTGTCCCATGGATCAGAAAGACTGCTGTGTGCAAATCCACACTGCTTCTCCAAATAGCACATAACGCCTATTGCAAAAGACATCAGGGCCTCTCCACATCCGCCTGTTGACCTTACCAGCAACTTCTGGCTTCAGTGAAGACTAAATCTGGAAGAAAACTTACAATGACTTGATTGGCCCAGGTACATATCTGAGGCCAAGATTTGAAACCATTTCTGGACTCCAGGCATAAATGCCCATCCCTCCCACTCACCTAGCCCCAGCTGGCCACGTGGTCCAATTGCCCTGGAAAGTTATCATGCCCAGGAAATGAGGACGGGTGATCCCAGGGCATGGGGAATGTGCTCAGTACCAAAGATTTTCTGAAGGCACAGTGCTTGTTCTCATCTTGACTCTGACTCTGATAAATCTCCAGGATTCTGTCTCCTTCTCAGTTCAAAATATTCAGAGATAGAGACCATGTGATCCAGTGTCTCTTTCAGCTTTGTCATGCTGGATGCTTGATCTCCTGGAAGCACCACTCTCTAGGGCCTGGTTATCCCTGCCCAGCCTCCTCTGAGCTACTGTGGCCCCAGGATCAGCAATGGCAAGACCAAAGCAAAAGAGCCCCTTGACTCTGCCCAACACAAATTGCCATTTCCACAACCTCTGCAGGGTTGTGGATGGTAGCTAGGGTTCATATCCATAAGCAAGAATTTCTTTAAAAAATTTATAATTACAGAAATAATTCTTAAAAGTTAAAGACCTCCTTAATATGCAACAAGACAGCAAGAATGGCAATTTGTGGAGATCAGATGGGAACCTGCTAACAAATCAGTTTTGAAATTGATTTGTAATTTAGCTGAACAAGTGCTAACTGCCATAGTGGATTTGATCATTATACTCCTTTTAAATGCCCTGATTCTTAGTCATACATTATTTAATTTACACTCACAATGGGCCATTGGTTAAAGTCAGGAAGCATAAGAAACACTGATGTTAAAATACAACAAATTAATGAAGACCGTAAAAAAAAACTAGTAGTTATGCAAAATCACCCCAGGATGATTTTTGCCAGACAAGTAAGTTGCATTCGTCTGATCAGAAATCACATACAGTACATCAGGACGTCTTTAGTACTTCAAAATTAGAATATTTAAAAAATAAAATATAGTGACAATTATACCCAGTTTGGCTTTTCATTTGTTGGTAATAAAGACAGCCCACACACGCAATATGTTATTTGTGGCAAAGTGCTTACAAATAACAGCATGAGGCCATTTCTCTTATCTTTTCATTTGAAACACAATGCAAACACTGTAAAATTAGACCCATTTATGTTTTTTAGTGCAACATGCAAGAACCCAACATACCAGGTCAGGAAAGCAGCTGTTGTCTATTTGACATTGAACCCCACAGTGAAATTTCAATCTGTATTTTAATATATATTTAGTTCCCAACAAACATGACATAATTTACTTGTTGACAAAGCCCATTTTTTCTTGCATAACTAATTAAAATGAAACTAAATTAACTAATGCCTGAAAAACATTTACTGTGGCACCTAATGCATAGGAAGAACAAAATAAATGCTAGCTATTTCTTTTATAATTCTAAAATTATTGTCAGTTGTTAAATGGGAAAGAGTTCACTCTGTTCTAATATATAATTAACATTATTAAATGCTATTTGTGGAAAACTTTATAATATAAACTTTAACAATGCAAATCTCACATTTCTAATTAAAATTTTGTCTTTATTGTATAGCACTCAAAAGTGACTAAGTGATTTTAGTTTGTTTGTTTGTTTGTGAGTCTTGGGATCTAACCCAAGGCCGTTAACATCCTAGAGAAGAACTCTATCCACCAAGCTGCATCCCAGCCAGTTGATGAAAGATTTTGCAAATTCATATAGGGGTTGGGAGGTTAGATTGCTGCAAAGGAAGTTCTATGATCCCCACCCCAAAAAGATTGAGAAAAAAAAAAAAGAACCAGTTGAATCCTGTCACTCCTCTCCATTCTCACTCTGTGACCTGGACAGCCGATTCATACAGGTGGCATGAGGGGTTTCCTTCCCTTCTGGCTTCCAGTTCAGCCAAGAGGAGGCACCAGGATGGACAGGGAGAGAAGTTAGAATATTTATTTCCTACCCCCTCTCCTTTCAAGCATCAATTTAACAGTAGCTACATTTCTCCACCTAAGGCTACAATAACTTCAGAGACTTCTTCCCCTGGTCTACAGCTTTCACTGGATCCCAGAAGAGCTCCTTCCAGTTCTTCTGCCAGTCTATCCTGAGTGCTTCGCTGCCCTCATACCATTATACATTATCCTTCCATTAACTTTTTTTTTCCAGTGCTGGTGATTGTTCCCAGAGCCTCAGGCATGTTAAGCATGCTACCACCGAACTCCAATCCCAGTCCTAATTTCTCTTTCATTACTCTTTTTTGAGTGTTCCATTTTTCTCCTAAATTTTATAATAATTAGTATTGGCAGGGGCCCCAGGAAACGGGTCCCAAAATGGACTTTGAGAATTGGGTTACTCACTCATTTAATAGGAGTATGGACCAGCTTCTTTCTAAGAGTAGATGGGGTAGTGATAATCTGCGGCATTATAGTTCAGATTACCTCTGGTGGTGGCATATGACATGCAGGTAGAAGACAAAGCATTGGCAGCCAGAGTGGCTCTGTCACTTGCCATCATAGTAGCAGTAGTGATTACAAAGACCCTGGGATGTGCTCACTGTTTCTGACAACTCTGGAGAGAGAATACTCACCCAAAAGAACAAAATTAAAACCCAGAGTTCCTAGCAAAAAAAAAAAAAAAACACACACACACACAGAGCAGAGCCGCCGCCTGCACCCGGAACAGGCCCAGAGGCCCGACGTCGTGGTAGTCACGTCACCCCAATTGGAGTAGGGGCAGAGCAGAGCCGAAGCCCGCGCCCGCAAGATAGGCAGACCTGCGACCGACCCAGCAGAACAGGCCCAGCGGCCCATCAGCGTGGTAGACAGATCACCCCAATTGGAGGAGGAGCACAGCCGAGGAGCACAGCCACTGCCCGCCCTGCAAGGGAGACTTTTCAACTATACAAGAGCAATATAAATATATAGGGGGAAAATTTCAAAAACACAACAGTTTCACCAAGCAGAAAGAAAAGCGAGCAGTATGAAAAGACAAGGAAAGAAAGGACCACAAGCAATGCAGGTCAACTCAACTTTAGAAGAGACTTTGAGTGAGTTGCTGTTTAAATATCCCATCTGCCTTTTCTATATAAAGATTCTAGCACTGTGGAAAGCAATGGATTCCTTCCCAGGACCTGTTCTTTTTGACTCAGTCATGAGAAGTACTAAGCCAATTGGGGTTAATGGCATATATGAAGATGGCATTGCAAGCTTTCTGGGAAGGAGCAGCTTTTCTCTGCTGCGGGACATTAACTGGGAAGCATATAGACTCAGTGGCCACTGGCGGACATCTTGAAACTATAAGGAGTGGACTTTACCCTCATATAAATTGACCCAGAGAATAACAGAATAGAGAAGATTAACCTGGATACTTGAAATAACAAATACAATTACCCCCTCACCTGGAACCTTCCCAACTTCTGGACTTCCAGTTAAATAAAAAGAAAAGTTCTTCTCTTTATGCCTTTAAAAAAAAAACAGGTGGAAAACCACAAAGAAAAACAGGTGGAAAACCACAAAAACTTCATGATAAGTCTTTTTGAAATGGTTCCTCATCATTTATAGTCGCAGGAAAGATATGGCTGAAGATCTAACAAAGCTTAAGTGTAAGCACACAGAACAGCAGGACCAATGAACATGGGTCTGCATCTGGTCACTTGTGCTAAAGCATCTGTAGGTATAATAATATTACTGATATCTAGTGGGCAGAAGCCAGAGATGTTGTAAACGTGCCACAATGCATAGAATAGCTCCCCCACAATTATTCAGCCCCACATATTAGTAGTGCCAAAGTTGAGAAACACTGGGCTAAGATAAGGGCACGTATGGAGAAGACAAAAGTCCCAGATACAGGGGATGGAGAAATTTAGGTAGACGAAAACTCTAATCCCTAAATCTTCTTGAAGCTTCTTTGCTGGTTGAAAGTATTGAAGCAGACCCTCGTCCTCATACAAGAAGGTCATGTTTCCCTTTACATAAAAACATGGTATTCAGTTGGTAAAACAAGACCAAGTCAGTAATCATAACCAGAAAGCATTTGCTTTCACTTGACAGGGATGGCAGTATACCTTCATTGTCTTTATCTGAAAGCTACTCAATTCTCCTCTTCTCTGTCACAATGTAGTCTGTTTTCTGCCACAGCATCCTCTTAGTTGTATGGCTAGCCTCTAGAAGACTATAATAGTCTGTCAGATTTATATCATAATGCTAATTGGACCTAGTGAGAAGGAATGAGTGAGTAGAACACATATTTTAGCTAGGTGTGTTTATGCTGGAAGATGGATGGAAAAAAAAAGTGCAAAAATTCAAGGATCTGACATATGAGTTTAGTTTCTCAGGGTGCAGTAATATAGAACATATAGGTAGAGTTTCTGTAAAGTGACCAAAAAAAGTTGCTTTTCCTTCCACCATTTAATGTAAAGAAAATCATAACCTTTAGTTGGGCCTCTTTGGACTGTGGAGGAAACAGGGCATTTGGGCATTTTGCTCTAACCTCTCTAGATAACTGGTAAATCTTCAGTTTTGAGAGGGGTCTTAATCAAGAAGTTTCTACAGAAGGTCCTGGATATAAACTACATTATTATATGGTGGCCCAGAATATCCAATTGTAGTAGAAATATCTGTGGCAGATACAGCATTCAGCAAACCCTACTAGAGAAATCAGAGCATGAATCCCAAAGGTTTTAGGGTAAGAATTCCTTTAATAGTAGTTCTCCATTTGTAAAGCAGCTCTGGCTTTTTTCTAAGCCCTGACCAAGATGAAACACAGAACATGGGACAGCAAGTGACAATGAACTGAGCATTCTGTGATCCACTAAATCATGGAATTACAGGTACATGGCAGAATTCCATTGTCAAATGCAAATGTCATTACATAGGATTAAGCCCAAACAATTCCAGAGGGTAAAAGTAGATGATACAGCAGGTGGCTTAGAATCCCATGGTCGTGATTCTTATTGTTTCAACAGGTCTATCTCAACCCACTCCTCATAGGAAGCTTCATATAACAGGACGGAAACCCTTTGCCTGGCTTACTGATGGTTTTTACAGTATGCTGAATGAGTCAGAATGGACAATTGTTTGCAATTTCATTCAAGAGTGACCCTAGCTGGGTGCGGTGGTGCACACCTGTAATCCCAGTGGCCCTGGAGGCTAAGGCAAGAGGTTCAAGAGTTCAAACCCAGCCTCAGCAAAAACAAGGCAGTAAGCAACTCAGTGAGACTCTGTCTCTAAATAAAGTAAAAAATAGGGCTGGGCATGTGGTTCAGTGGCTGAGTGCCCCTGAGTTCAATCCCCAGAACCAAAAAATTTTTTTAAAAAAAGTGACTGAAAGACAATGGTGAAAGGAAATCCTCCCAGCAGACAGAATCTCAGAAAGCAATATAGTTGTCCACATCACATGGAAGAAAAATAGCCTGTTAACACTACCCTGATTTATAGCAAATCCTAACAAATAAACTCAGGAACATAGAAAGAATAAGGTTGAAACGTTGGCAACAAAGACAGGCATGAGGAAGAACCACCCTCAGCGAGTGCCTAATGTGTGAGACATCACACATTCTTCACCAGAGGACGCCTCTGCATAGAAAGCTCCCAAGAATCAGATAAACGAAATGACCTGCCCATGGTTCCCTGCTCCCTCTGCCACCCTACTACTTGATCAAAGTAGCATGGTGACAGAAACAAAAACTATCCAAGTACTCAGCACTACCTTGATCCTATGTGAACAAAGGTGTGGGTCACACCACCAGGCTAAAAAATAATAACAAACCAACAGCCAAGGTGCTGGCAGAGGATCAATGGCATATTGAATGGTTGATGAAAAGCCAAAGCTCTGGTGATTGACTGAAGCCTCCTGACCAGCTACAGAGCAGACTGCAGCACCTGTGTTTTAAGTTAATTGTTTATTTTATTCTCTTTTTCTTCCCCAGCACCATATACAAAGGACACAAGCAAAGGTTAGCATTTTAATTCAATTCCCGGTGAGAGTACCACTGAGTTGACATATTACGGCGAGATGCAATAGCTCGTGGGCTTTGTGTTTCCATTATGTGGGGGCCATAGTTTTTCCCTCCAAAAGAGCAGTGCAAGGGCTGAGATTTTCCATCCAGAGCTACTCTCCACCTTTTTTACCCTGCTGTGAGTCCTGGCAGGGGGAAGGCGGGGACTAGTCTACACAGACTGTATCACCCAAGTTTCCTGCTCTCTGGGCTTTTGGTTTATCAATGGGCAGGACCAGCAGGAGACTGGATGATGGGAGGGAAGCCTAAGTGCAGGGTCCCTCAATCCTGCCACACCATTAAAAAGAGTCCCTTCTCTAACCTCCCTTAAGTTTCCCTTTTGGATTTTCTGATTCTTTCCTAATAAGACCCTAGCTGATACAAAAACCTCCATTTCTCAAAGCAGAAAACTAAGGCCCAGAGGACAGATGGGCCCAGCTCCTGCTTGACTGCCACAAAAGGCCCTCTTGGGGACCAGATCCCACGGAGGGCAGACCTCCAGAACTTCACCCATCTTTGTTCAGATCACAAAATGGTTTGCAGACTGGTGAGAAAGGTTTCCAGAGAGGAAAACAGAGGGAGCACCAAGGCTGGCCTCCAGGTCCCCAGTACAGACCACATCATGCTGTCCACTGTCAATGATTTCACAGAAGAGGCCTGTGTGACCAAAAGGTACCACTGACCTGGGTTTTCAGCCTCTGCTTCGATGCATGGCCTCCCCTTCTGCCTGACCGACCCCCAGGAGAGCCCTGACAGCTCACCCCTTAGATAGTGTCTCAGCTTCTCATCACACACACATGTCCACACATATACATACATGCGTGTGCGCACACACACACACACACACACACATGCACACTGACTTCCCCATGTACAAGGCAGTTATCTCACAAGACTGGTGGAAGATTTCCTAGGTGCTACATTTTGGATAAGTATCCCCCAGTGGCCCATGTGCTATTTTGGTCATCAGCCAGTGGCACTATTAGGAGGTGGTGGAACCTTTAAGAGGTGGGGCCTAGTGAAAGGAAGTTACATCATTGGGGGTGTGCCCTTGAAGGAGATATTGGGTCCCTGGCCCCTCCTCTTCTTCTCTCTTCATTTTCTGGCTGCCATGAGGTGAGCAGCTCTGCTCCACCACACACTCCCACCATGATGTGCTCCCTCACAACAGACCCAAGAGCAATGCCATCAATTGATCGTGGAGGGAAACCACTGGGAGCCAAAATAAACCTTTCCTTCTTATAAATTGTTTATCTCGGGTATTTTGTCACACACACACATGGCAAATAGAGATCCCTTTTAAGAGGGAATAGAAAATAGTTAAATACAATAAAAAAGTATATAGTCATTAAATGTATTTATAAAGAGTTTGAAACAGTCCAGAAAATGTTTATGACAAAGTGTTAAGAGGAAAAAGGATACAAAGTTGCACATACACTATGCTTCACATGATGTAAAATGCATGAGGTAAAAATGGACTGGAAGGAAATGTACCAAAATGTTAATAATGGTAAGCAGGGTAACATTTCTCTGTATCTAACAACTTCCTTATAATCAACAAAAATTATATTCTATCTAGTTAGAACTTCTTAATTAAACAAGTGTTTTTGAAAAATATATTTCAAATATTCAAACTGTAGGTATGAATCAACAGGCACCCTTGAGCAATACCACACCCAATCCCAGTTCTCTCCAAGATAGTTTTCAGTTTGCTTTGTTTGGTTTCTTAGGTACATGGCAACTCCCATGTATGGGAGGTGTTTCACATAAATGGTTTGTTATGCAAATTATTTTACAACTTCACTTTTTCCACTTAATAATAAAGCTTGGGAACTTTCCACAACACTAGATGCATATCCAGCTTAAGGATTTTTAAGGTCCTAATATGGCTCTTCCTCCATTTATTTAATATTCAAGACACTTAAGGCTGCTTCCATTTTATCACTATTATAAACAAATTACAATAAATAGTTGCATGCATATCTCTTTGCATACATGGAGGACTATTTTCTAGAAGAGACACTATAAAGTGGAATTTCTAGTTGAGTTTTGCATAGTTTAAAAGTCCCCATAGACAAATCAGTTCCCCCCTCCCCTTCAAGACACCAGAAGCTACTGGAGGAGAAGCTGAAGTAGTTGGGTCCACGCAGGTCAGTGGGAGCTAGGGCTATTAAGGTGGGGCTGCCAAGCTTCCTTGGGGTCCTTGGGGCAACTGAGGGATGGCCCAGCACCCAGAAACCTAGATGTGCCACATGTGCCGACCACATGTGTCCTCTGGATCAAGGCCCAGACCCTGTTTGGTGTCAGCCTCTGCAGCATTCTGTTTAGTATTCAGATCATAAAAAGATGCACAGCCCAGCAGGGAAGAGGGAGGAAGTCCACCCCCCAATAAAGCTCACCAAAGACCCTTGTGTCTCATGCAGGAAGGAGGTAGTCTCTCTAAAGTACTGACCCTTTGAAACCTGAAAGCCAGAGCCAAGCATCTTCATAATCCAGATACTTTATTTATGGAGGAAACATAACTTAGAACAACTTGCCTTCTGAGGAAATCTTGTCTTGTCTTGCAGAAGCAAATGGATCCCAGCTCAGTCCAATCACAGCTAACATAGGCTCTGTCTGGTCCTTGTGCTCCAAGAAGGGTCCCCAGAAAGGCCTGCTGGAATTCCCAGCCTGTGGGAAGCTGTAGCACTGGTCCCCTGAGTTTGTCTTACAGAAGCTGTGTCTGAGCTGGTGCCCTTGAGAGAGAAAGAGAGAGAGCCTTTGGCCTTTCATATCCCAGGTGAAGCACCCTCCAAACTCTCCCTTTGAAAGTCCCCAGAGTAGGCCGCGGAAGGGCACTGGCACTCCCAGCACTGACTCCCAGCAAAGACTCAGGCCCAGAGATGAGCAGAGACGCCCAAGACCTCACCGTCCTGCCCAGGTTCTTCCACACGACTCCTCTAACAAGGCCCAGTCCAGAAACAGCGTGTTTCAGTCTGTTTTGTTTTGTTTTTTGCTGTGGTGACAAAATACCTGGCAAGAACAATTTTAGAATGGAAAAAGTTCATTTGGTGCTCACAGTTTCAGAGGTCTCAGGCCATAGACAGCCGATTCCATTTGCTCTGGGCCCAAGGTGAGGCAGAACATCACGGCGGAAGGGCCTAGAGGAGGAAAGCAGCTCAGGACACAGCAATCACAAAGCAGAGAGAGCGTTCCACTCATTGGGGACAAAATATAAACCCCAAAGGCACACCCAGTCACACCCATCTGCCTACAGTTACCACCTGGTAAATCCATATTAGTGGATTAATCTACTGATTAGGTTAATTCTCTCAATCTAATCATTTCACCTCTGAAAATTCTTGCATTATCTCACAGATGAGCTTTTGGAGGACCATATATAGTTATAGTGTGTGTGTGTGTGTGTGTGTGTGTGTGTGTGTGTGTGTATACACCATACATAGCCCAACAGCAGAAATGAAGGCAGGCATGAGTATCTGGGACAAGGTACAGAGCAACATGGTAAAAAGTCACTGATAAGAGTCTCCTAGGTTCAGGAGGAAAGGCCACTGCTTATATCTACAGGAGAGCAGGGGAGGACCCATGGAGTAGGACCAGTGTGGATCAATACAAGCTCATTAGTCCCCATTTTGAATCTTAGACTTTCTGTGAGTTGGGGCTGTTGGGGACCGCAAATCAAGTCAAGATGGCACCTGGCAGTTTGCCAGGAGGAGTGGTTTGTGAGGCAACACCACTGAGCCATTAAGATGGTAGGGATTCCTTATTGGCTGATTGCCGTAACTGGATGATGCTAATTGAGTCAAGCTGTGTGTAATCAGTTAGGTATATATACCTCTGCTGTTTTGCAATAAAGTGGCTCCCGTTACCTTGGGTGCCCACTACCTCGAGTTCCTGCTCAGTTCCAGCTGAGTTTCCCCGCAATAAAGCAGTTCCCGCTTCAACCTTCAAGTTGCTTGTCACCTCCCAGTTATTTGGCCCAGCCGAACCACTGCATGGGGCAAACAGTACAGCTGTGTCCATCTGTCAATCATCCAGGACAAACCCCAAGTCCATCTCCTGTGCTTCCCTCCTGGTTCAAGCCCACTCATCTAGGTCAGTGACAACCGCAGCCTCTGAACTCGTCTCCCAGCTTCTCCTCTTGCCCCCTAGTAGTCCACACTCTACAAAGTGACCACAGAGATCTTTCCTTACAAAATAAATCATGTATGAACACTCCCCTGCCTGAAAACTTCCAATAACTTCCCATTGCTCTTGAAAAAAAAATTGAATTTGGCCTAGACTCCGAGGCCCCCGATGATAGCACCATTGCCTGACCCTCTCTGCCCTCCGTCCCGCCTCCCTGGCTCTCTGCCGGTCTTCTCACTGTCCCTTCAACAGACCAGGCTTATCCCTGACTCAGAGACTGTTGTAGGTTCCCCAGAAGCAGAACCCAAGAGGTGGTCCATGTAAAAGTGATTTTTTTTTTTAAATAAATCTTTCCTTGAAAAACCAGCAGGGAAGCGAGCAAGAATCAGAGGGGAAGAAAAGAAGCCATGGGAATAAGAACTGTCCAGCCAAGTCACAGTCACAAAGTGACTTGAGGGATCCCTGGAAACCATATAGGTCACTTCTGGGGGATGTTTCCATCAAGGGTTCAAAGGCTGGCAGATGTTCACCCTGCACACATCAGTCATTGGCTCAGGCTCTCCCCAAGGGGGATGAAAATTCCCAGTACCTCCTCTCGAGGTCAGTCCAACAAAGAGCCACAGGCCAGGACAGGATGGTTGGGGGGTGGGGGGATATGAGCAGGGGAATGGGACATGGGGACATGTGTCTGCTTGGTCCTCTGCCTCCTCCAATGGCTCACTCTCTCCTTCCAGGCAGATGGCCACACCAATGCCACTGGCTCCGTCTGCCTGAAGTTACCTTACCTCCCACTCGAAGTCTCCGTCACCTTGCCCTGTGTCAGGGATCTTCAGAGCCCAAACCACCACTGGAAATGATCCTGCCACTTTGCTCACCTCCTGTGCATTGTCAGTGTCTCCCACTGGATTGGCAGGGTGGGGACCTGGCCTGACTTGTTCTGCTCTTTTATCCCCAGTATTTAGCACAGGGGACATTTTGAGCATTTTCTTTCTGTTGGTGCCACCTGGCCCATAACAGGGAAAATGACATACGTTTTCCATTGACTTACATTTCACAACACCTGTGTAACACTGACTACTGTATGTCCCTTACAACTCATTTAATCCCCAGAATGACCCAGTGGGGCCATACTATTATTATCCACACTTTGTCCTCAGGACACTGAGACTCGGAGGTTCAGTCACTTGTTCAAGGACATGAGGTTAGGAAGGGGCATGGAGCAGGACGCCCCACCCAGCACCGAGGGCTCCAGGCTGTGCTTCTCACAGGGCGGTGCTTCTCTAAAATGACCTGCACACAGTAGGAGTCAGCATCCTCTACTGGGGAGAGGGGGTGCTGGGCGGGTCCAGCAGCTCAGAGAGGTGCCAAGGTGTGAAACCTCATTAACCCAGACAGCACATAATCAGGCATCAGAGGGTGCAGTACAGTTCACCATGTTGCCCACTAGGCAAGTCAGCCAACTTGGGGAACATTCTGAATCAGCAAAGTGAGTCCTGCCACACTTCATTTACCCTGCCCATCAACTCTGTATAGCCAAGGACACGCACAGCCGCCCACCCTGCATGCTCACCTCCCGGCTCAGCTTGCCAACAATTATAGCAGTTTCTAAACTGCTGTAGACAATTCATTGGGGGTTACTAGGTACCTCCTAATTAGTGTTACATACTGATTATCTGAGGCTATTGATATTGGCTTTAATCAGTAATTATAATTCTCACATAAAATATTTAATAACCATTCATAACACACAAAATTTGATTAACCACAGAGCATTTTTCTTGGGTTTGCACACTGATCTCCCAACCCAGGAGCGAATACAGTTGACAAAATTCCCCACCAAAGGCAGTGGAAGGTGTTGAACTCCGAGTCACCCATCCCCACGGCCCTGAAATGTTCCATGACAGCCATGAGGGGTGGGCTAAGGCCACAGATAAGGTGATTCACACAGAAGGAAATACCTGTGGGAACAAATCTGGGAGAATATTTAGGCTCACTAGTAACCAAGAGACATCCAGACAGTGTTCCTACCATCTAATCAGCAAAGATTTATTTTGTAACTATAAGTCTGCTATTGTTGGTAAAAAAAAAAAAAAAAATGTGTCCCTGGCTACTAGAATCTCATCTTCCTCATTCTTCCCCTTTCTAGAGAATGGGTTCCTGGCACAAGTAACTGTTTCCTTCTACAATCTCATGGTAGGAAGTGCAGCTAACATTTTTGTTCTTTCTGGCATCTGCAGCTACAGCAAATGGCCAGAAGTAGACCTCTGACCAAAGATGGCGAGTCAGGTGTGGTGGCGCATGCCTCTAATCCCAGCAGCTTGCGGGGCTGAAGCAGGAGGATCCTGAGTTCAAAGCCAGCCTCTGCAAAATCGAGATGCCAAGCAATTCAGTGAGACCCTGTCTCTAAATACAAAACAAGATAGGGCTGGGGATGAGGCTCAGTGATCGAGTGCGTCTAAGTTCAACCCCAGTACCCCTCCCTGCCCCTGAAATAAAGAAATGACATTGATTTGCCTGATGTCTCACCCATGCCAATCATGAGGACAAGCCAGGAAGCACACCATGAGCTGAGTTTGACCTCACGTTCCTCTGTGGGAGGGAAGAAGAGCCCTGCCTGCTACCTCCCTCCGTCAGGTTGGTGGGGAAGGTCTGCCGGGGAACTCACTTCCATCAACATCCCAGTTACTGGTTAGCAACATCATTCTCTATTTGAGAAGTGATTCCCAACTTCTGAAAACCCCACTTAGCATGCTGTAATTTGGATCTTGTTATGCTTTGGACACGAGGTGACTCTCAAAAGCTCCCGTGTTAATGCAGGGACATTCAGAGGGGAAAGGACTAGACTATGACAGCTGTAATCTAATCAGTCCATCCTGGTTTGCATAGACTGAGTGGTAACTGCAAGCAGGTGGGTGTGACTGGAGGGGGTGGGTCACTGGAGGTGAGCCTGGAAGAGTTCATCTTCCCTGCAGCCTGCCCCCCCCTCTCTTCCTACATCGTGGCCATGAGATGAATATATTTGCTACCCAATATGGTGCTGCCATATTGTGATGCCCTTCTCTTCCTCTCAGAGGCCTAAAAGCAATGAGCCCATCCAATTACAGACTAAAACTTCCAAAACTGAGCCAAAATAAACCTTTTGTCTTTGTAAGTTTATTTATCTTGGGCATTTGTTACAATAATGGGAAGTTGACAATTACAAAGGAGTAGAATCCAAGTATAGAAATTCTCAAGTGCTCACAGCCTTCCAAAGAGCTCTGTGGCTTTGCTCTTTCGAGATACCTTCTCTACTTTTTAATAGTTGACCTCAATGAGAAATCTCTTATGTGACTTCTAAATGTGGTCATAACTCAAAGTAGATAAACAGGATCCTGCTCATCAGAGGCCAGAAATGTTGCTTTAATAAATGATAGGAATAATTGCAAGTGTATCCAAGGACAGATCCAATTTAATGCCTATTATCCTAACGTAATTATTAATAACACCTTCTTTCGTTCTCAAAGGCATCCTGGTTTGGGTGAAGAATTCGTCTTAGATATATAAACCTGTAAACAACCCAGCTGCAGCCCAGCAGACGTACACCCTCACCCGACCATAGCTTCCTCCATCATGTGGAATCTCTTGCCCAGCCTGAGCCCCAGGCAATATCTTCCAAACTTTCCTTCCATTGTGTGCAAAATGCCCAAGAAGCAAAATCCAAGTTCATTTTAGTCATCAGCTCACAAGATGAGCAAGCTAGCCTTGGGTGGGCTCACGGGTGGAGAAATTCCTACTGTGCAGTTCTTCCTGTTATCTCTTTGCTCTGTGGTTAGACCACCTGGGTTCAAACCCTGCTTCTTCCACCTCCTAGTCCTGGGACCTTGGACACATTGCTTCACCTGTCTAGGCTCAGCTGCATCATTTTAGTTATGAGGTTAAAAGTCAGGGAGGATGTATCCAGGACATTTGGCACAGAGCTTTGCACCATGAGAAGCTTCAGATAAATGTCAACTATTGTCATTAATAATAGTAATGATATAACAATGCAAGTATAAAGGAGATGGATAGGGAATACCCTGGTGAAAAAGAGCTTCAGCATTTGAAAAAGTAACCTGCTTTTATGAATAACCTGACTACATACTAAGGCCATTTCACAGACACATAGACTGAGGCCAGGAACACCAAGTTTGCCCCCAAACTCCAACCTCTAAAAGTCTAAGCAGGACTAAAGGTCCCACATGGCTCTGTCCATCCTGGGGAAAGCACCGCTCTCTGAAGAGTACTGGTCAGAGAATTCACCTTATAAGCATGATGTGAGATATACACTACTGACATTCCCACTTGGCAGCTAAGAAAACTGAGACCTACAGAGGATAAGTAACTATTTCAAGGTCACACAACAGAGTAGGGTTATTATCTGCCCAATTCCCAGTCCTGTGGTGTTTCATGTCCCTGCTTCCTCTGCTCCCCAAGAATAAGCTTTTGTTCTTGCCTGGCATCAAGGCAGGACTAAACAGGACTCGGTGAAATGGAAACCTGGAGCCGCAGGGCAAGGACAGGGGCCCAGATGACTAGGACAGGGGCCCAGATGACTTGTGATGAGCAAGCTAGCCTTGGGTGGGCTCACAGGTAGGGCTTAGAGAAATCCCTAGGAGGGTCATATTTAGGCTTATCCCCACCACCTGCTGGGCCTCGCTTTGCAAAGCTCTCAGCTCCCAAAGCACAGTCTCCCACACGGTGCTCGGCTCTCCCTTTGAGGTCACACCACTGAGGACATCATGGACGAAGGTCACTGCTGTTTTGCCCTATTCTTTCTGATGGCTCCTTAGAGCTGTACCCTATAGGACAGATAGGCCAAAGTCGTACCAATCAAAAGACCAACCCCAGGTAGAAGTGTATCCTCATTTAAAAAGACACCAGGCAGGCCAACAGTGACCCGCCCCAGGGAAGGACAGCCTAGGAATGCTTGGCAAGATGTCTTTAGCAGGTAACTCACCCCCACCCACTCCCACAAGGTTAGGATGGAGCACCCACACGCCCAGCTCAATGCCCACAGAGACAAGAGGAGGAGGAAGAAGGGGCCCACCTTCCATAAGCACAGCACATGGTCCTGGTGGGGGTGAGACAGATTCATGGGACCCTGAGCGCAGAGCAGAATCAACGGTCAAGGGGTGCAGCTCAGAGGAAGGCCTGGTTTCTTTCAGAAACAGAAATCACGGCCATGTCTGGGACCAGCCACAGCTGGTCAGAGCCTGGTGAGACGACAACATGGACAGTTTGCAGGGTCGTGATCACGGGTTCCTTCTCCCGGAGGTCCATGGTCACCAGCAGCATCAAGGCCAGGTGGGTTCAACAGAGGCCGGCACACCTGGGGCCAGGTTTGTGCTGCAGTTGGGGAGGGGGTAGGACAAGCCTGACAGCTTTGGAGGATTGTCGAGGGCCCTCGAGTGGCGATGTCGCTAACCACTCACCTGTGATGTTCTGTGCACACCTTTCTTCCCTGGGTCAGAGTGGCCAGAAAAGTTACCCCAAACGGGGCAGGCCCCCTGCGCTCCCAGAGCCTCTGGAATCATCTCACCTAAATAAGCCCCACTCCAGCTTTCTACACCACCCAGGTGGCCTTTTAATCCCTCAAGTGCCACAAGCAAAGCAGGCCGACCTGTACTTTATGTGTCCCTGGGACAAAGCCTCCCTCTGGGACTAGCCACTCTTCTGAAGTAGGGAGCCAGGATGTTTTCTCTTTTAACGGCCACAGTTAAATGTTTCATGGGCAAAAACTGAGGCCAGACCACTTGATAATCATTCTTCTGGCTGCTGCATAATTGATGTCCCTTATGCACTTTTCATGATCTAATTTATCTCCCTCCTAAAATGTTTTGTAAAACCTGAATCCCATCTGTAATGATCTATGTCCCATTGCAGAGTCTACCAAAGGATTTGCGCCCCAAGCTCTATCTGTGGGCGTGAATGAAGCGGCATTAGGGTGGCTGGAGGCAGGACTCTTTCCAGACTGGTGGATCCAAGCAATTGCAGCCTGGGCTTAGAAAACACACCCAGCGGGGAAGGCAGGGGAAAGGGGAGCCCCCCAAAGAGGCTTACCTGGAGGAAGAAAAACTGACTGAAGGAGCAGGGAGGACTTCCAGGGGCAGCTGCAGAGCACCTGTGTGGCCCCATCAGGTGGCCATGATGACAACAAATGTAATAATTATGGCAGCTACCGCTCCGTTGGAACTGAGTTGCCAGGACTGCACTCGGCACTTTTCAGGCATTATCTCTCTGAATCACCACTCTTGAGGGATGTCAGAGGAGGCAGAGTGAAAGCCCGAGAGAGACAGGTGCATGCTGATGTGTCTCCACATCCCCAGCACCAAGACCAGGGCCTGGCGTGGAGCAGATCCAATCACTATTTGATATGGAAGTGGATACAGATGGGGAAAGGGTGGGGGAGACCAGGCGTCTCCTCCAGCTTCTGAGATTGGCTTGTTCTGGGGCTTGAACAAGTCACAAGCCTCTCTTTCCTTTGGTTTCTTTAGCTGGAGAACGGGACACGAACACATTGCTCTGAGTGTATTGTATGATCACTATAATATTTTACATCCCCAAAAGGCAAGGCCAATGGAAGGCTTGGAAGTGTGGTCAACTTGAAGTGCTGGTCCTTGCATGGTCCACTTCCTCTGGCAGCTCCCCATCCCCCCACCCCTGCAAAGCCATGACTGACTGGCCAAAGCCCTGACAGTGATAAACCCCTGCTGCAGGAGCCCAGCCACGGAGCAGGGCTCACATCTCTGTGGCTTCTCCAGGTCCAGCTGCCCTGCGCCAGAGCCACAGAAAGATGGATATTCTCTCTCACAGCGAACACGACACCTCAGTCAATCTCTTGGCACCCAAACCGGGCTCATTGTTCTTGTGCGGAATTCCACAGATGCTTATAAACACTTCCATTACTCCCGGAGTTTTATTTATGGTTTTTGTTAAACCTTTACTCTGAAGTTTGCCATTTTAAACACTCCCTGACTGAGTGAGATTTATACCGGTTCCTCTCACAGAAGCTACCTATAATGGACAGAGTCAAAATCAATTTATAGGGCCCTAAGAGCCACTGACAACTCATTTTTATTGGGGGAGAGTTTCCTCAGGGAAGGGAGAGAAAACATGATGATCCCAGAAACATCCATTACCCTGAGAGGCTGGCCTTAATGGGCACGCTCTCTGTCCCTCTTTCAAGACCAGCTCTATCAGATGGCACCAGGACCTGCTTCTCTTCAGACCAGAGATGGAAATCAGGACACCAGCTGCCCTCAGGAAGTCCCTGCCCCTCAGCAGGCTCATGATGCTCAAGGAGGTGTATGCTCCAGGTGAAGCCAGTGATGCCAACGGAACCAAGGGAGGAGGTGGCCGCGGGGGTAGTGGGGAGTGGGCCATGTCACAAACTCATTCAGTGTTCTCAAATCCCCATCTCAAGGAAGCCTCACCCCTATCTTTTCAGGCCTTGTCAGATAAATTAGGAATCCTCTTCCTTTGAAGATCAATGGTAGAGAGATGACTTTGAACTCTTAATATCAGGCATTAGCAAGATAATGTTAGGTTTTATTAAGAATGAAAAGGATTTACCAATTTTCTTCCAGCAGTTCTCTCTGGAGATCCACAAAGAAACTAATCACTAGATAATTACTCAATGACTCTTCTGGTCCATTCAAATCTACTGAATTGTTTAGAGAGAGAAAAGCTCCCTTAAGGGACCAATTACTAAAGCGCTGGGACCTAAACAGTGGCAAAAGACACAGTTCTAGGAAATGCCAGCACCCACCAAAGAAACTGGCACCTTGGTGAGGTAGGGCTGTTACTAGAAGATATCACAGACCAGGTGGCTTCCGTATCCGACATGGGTTTTCTCACAGTTCTGGAGGTTAGAAGTCCACCATCAAGGTTCTGACTGACTCTGTTTCAGTCAAAGGCTCTCTTCCTAGCTTGCCAAAGGCCACCTTCTTGCCGCGTCCTCAAAGGGCAGGGGGAGCTCTGGTGTCTCTTCTCATAAAGTTACTAATCCTACCAGGTCAGGGCCCCACCATTTTTATATGGTTTAACGGTAATTTCTTCCTGAGAGGTTCTGTCTCTAAGTACAGCCATATCGGGGCTGGGGTTTCCACATATGAATTTGGGGGAGACGCGAACATTCAGCCCATAACACTGGATCTGTCACAACTTGGTCCTCGACTTTCAGAGAAATCCATTCACAGGACTCTACCTGCTTCACAAAAACAGGTGTCCATGTGGTCCCAGCTGCCACAGACCCACCCTCATGCCATGCCCATACACACTGCTGCCAGGGCCAGGAACAAGCACCAGAGGAGGATACTGTAATTCCCTCCACCACCTCTCCCCACACAGGGTCTGGGCTCATACCAGACCT
Organism: Urocitellus parryii; assembly: GCF_045843805.1. NCBI lineage: Eukaryota > Metazoa > Chordata > Mammalia > Rodentia > Sciuridae > Urocitellus > Urocitellus parryii. The sequence continues at coordinate 135,798,412 of NC_135531.1, read as the reverse complement.
GGTCTGAGGGCCAGTGCTTCAAGTCCCCCACTACTGCTGGGACTGCCAGTGCCAACGCCCTTGACAGCAGAAAAGCTCACCTCTGCAGTGCTGAGGGAACACCCAGCCCCTGACCGGTACCACCACTCCCATTGTCAGAGTGGACGCACAGTGGGCACCCCACACCCACTGCTGTGCTCACCACACCTGCATGAGCTGCTGGTGTGTCCCAGCCTTGCCTGGCCCCCAGAGACAGTGGGTCTCTTCAGCCCTGATGTGGCACGCACTGTACCCAAAGTCATCAAAACCACAGAAGCTACAAGGAGACTACACTATGGTGCCTAGCTGAAACCAAAACCAACATTGCGTATAAAACCAACACCCACCTCTTCAGAAGAAAGCTGTTTACTATGAAGGCTGCCTCATAAAAAATAGTAGCAATAACAGACCTGCCAAATATGCAAATCTCAATGTAAGAGTACAGGAGAGATTTTTAAAACAATGTATGGCAACACATCCAAAAAAAAAAAAAAGATTCCATATTATCAAAACAAATGAAATGCCTGATAAAGGATAAAAGAATTTTCATAAAGCAGCTCAGTGACCAGGCATGGTGGCACCCGCCTGTACTCCCAGCGGCTCTGGAGGCTGAGGTAGGAGGATCACGAGTTCAAAGGCAGCCTCAGCAAAAGCAAGATGCTAAACAACTCAGTGAGACCCTGTCTCTAAATAAAATACAAAATAGGGCTGGGGATGTGGCTCAGTGGTCAAGCGTCCCTGAGTTCAATCTCCAGTACCCACCCACCCCCCAAGAAAGAAGCTTATGGAAGTGTACTGTATGACCACTGTAATATTTTACATTCCCAAAATGCAAGGCTGAAGAGAATATGAACACACAGTTTAACACAATTAGGAAAGCAATGCATATTATGAATGAAAAAATTCACCAGAGAGAGAGAGAGACCTTAAAAAAGAACTAAACAGAAATCTTAGAAATAAAGAGCTCAGTAAGTCAAATAAGAAATACAGTTGATTCCTCAATGACAGACTAGATCAAGGGGAAGAAAGAATATCTGAACTTGAAGACAGGTCTTTTGAAATAGCGTAGTCAAATAAAATAAAAAGGGAAACAATAAGAAAGAAGGAAGACAGCCTCGGGAGCCTTTAGAACACCATTAAATGGTAAATATTTACATTTTAGGAGTCCTTGAGAGAGAAGAAAAGGGGAAATGGCATAGAAAAACTGTTCAATGAAATAATAGCTGGAAACTTCTCTCATCCTGGGAGAGATGTGGACTTACAGGTAGAGGAGGTCAATAAGACACCGAATAGACATGAATAGGAAAGATCCTGACACTCACATATTACAGTCAAACCACGGAAAGTAAAAGACAAAGAAAGAAGCTGGGTGCATGGGTGCAAAACTGTAATCCCAGTTACTTGGGAGGCTGAGGCAGGAGGATGACAAATTCAAGGCCAACCTGGGCAACTTAGTAAGACCCTGTCTTAAAATAAAAAATAATAAGGGCTGGGGTTGTAGATCAGTGATAGAGCACCACCAGGTTTAATCCTCAGTACTATAGAAGAAAAAGGAAAAAGAGGGAATTCTAAAAAGTGCAAGAGAAAAATGCCAAGTCACACTTAAGGAAAACTTCATGAGAATTACAGCATATTTCTCAGCAGAAATCTTACAGGCCAAGATGGAATGGAATAACATATTCCTACCAACCAAGAATACTACATCCAGGAGATGAAGGGAAAATAAAGGCTTTTAGAACAAGAAAAAAATAAAATAAAATTCATCACCATCAGAATGGTTTTGCAAAATACGTTTGATATATTCCAAAGATAACTATCATAATGAAAACATATGAAAGTATGAAACACACTGGCAAAGTAGATGCACAAAGGAGAAATAGAAAAAAATCAAAACTTATCAATATAATAAAACCGCAAACCACACAGATGAACAAGAAATAAAACATGATACTTCAAACAGAAGAAATTTAACAAAATGACAAAAGTAAGTCCTTACATATGTATAATTACCATGAATGTAAATGGACTAAATTCCCAAATAAAAGACATTGACTGACAGGATAGATTAAAAGCAAAACCACACTCAAAATTAGTTTCAGGAAAGAAATAACTAAGGTCAGATCATAAATAAACAAAACAGACTAAAAAGAATACAAAAGATCAGTGAAAGAGTTGTTTTTGAAAAGAAATTTGACAAATCTTTACCTAAGAAAAATAGGAAAGAAGGTACAAATAAATAAAATTAGAGATGAAAAAAGAGACCTAACAACGGATAGCACAGAAATGCAAAGGATCATCAGAAACAACTATATGCCAGCAAATTGGAAAACCTAGAGGAAATGGAGAAATTTCCAGACACACGTAATTTAATATAATTGAACTACAAAGACACAGAAAGCTTAAGCAGACCTATTACTGAGAATTGATAGTAATAAAAGATGGCTTCACTGCTAAACTCTATCAAACTTTTAAAGAAGAATTAATGTCAATTCTTCCCAATTTCAAAGAACTGAAAGGTAAGGTACAAGACCAGCATTGCCTTCATACCAAAAGCAGACAAGAACATAACAAAATGAAAACTATAGAACAATATCCCTGATGAACATAGATGCAAAAATTCTCTATTGCAAAATACTAGCAATTCAAATTCAACAGCACATCAAAAAGATCATTTACCATGACCAAGTTAGATTTATCCCAGAGATGCAAGGATGGTTTGATATACACAAGTGAGGGAACATAATACATTATAACAACAGAAAGAAGGATTCAAATTATATGATAATCTCAACAGATGGAAAAGAACATTTGATAAAATTCAATAGCTATTCACAATGAAAAAAAAAACTTGAACAAATTAGATATAGAAGGATCATACCTCAGCATAATTAAGACTGTATATGACAGGGCTGGGATTGTGGCTCAGTGGCAGAGCCCTTGCCTTGCAGGTATGAGGCACTGGGTTGGATCCTCAGCACCACAACAAAATAATTAATTAAATAAAGGTATTGTGTCCATCCACAACTTAAAAAAAAACTGTATATGACAAACCCACAACCAACATTATACTGAATGAGGGAAAGCTGAAAACTTTTCCTGAGATCTGGAACAAGACAAGGGTGTCCACTCTCACCTCTCTTTTTCAGTATAGCACTGGAAGTTTTATCCAGAACAATTAGGCAAGAGAAAAAAAATATATAAGGCATAGAAATAGGAAGAGAAAAAATCAAATTATCCCTGTTTGCCAATTCTATATAGAGAAAAAACTTTCCTTCAAAACACCTTAAGAACTGATAGGAATTCAGTTAGGATGAATAAAAAAATAAGTAGACTCTTATATACCAATAACAAGACTGATGAGAAAGAAATCATGAAATCAGTCCTATTCATGGTAATCGAAAAGATAAAATAAAATTAAAATACTTGAAAAAAATTTAACCAAGGAAGTAAAAGAGCTCTACATTGAAAATTGTAAAACCCTCATAAGAGTAATGAAAGACACACACACACACACACACACACACACACACACACACACACACACGGAAAGACTTCCCATGTTCATGGATTGGAAAAAATAACATTGCTAAAATGTACATAGTACTCCAAATAATTTACAGGTTTAATGCAATCCCCATCAAAATACCAATGAAGTTCTTCACAGAATTAGAAAAACAATCCTAAAATTCATAGAGAAAGATCCTAAATAGTCAAAGCAAATGAGCAAAAAGAACAAAGCTGGAGTCATCACGATGCTGATTTCAGGACATACTATGGAATCCCAGTAACCAAAGCAGCGTGATACCAGCACAGAAACAGACACACAGACCAAAGAAACAGAAGAGAGCCCAGAAGTAGACCCATGCATCTACAACCAACTGTTCTTAACACATTGGAGAAAGGACCTCCTCTTCAATAAGCCATAGAGGGAGAACTAGATACCCACATGTGCAAGATTGAAACTTGACCCCTGTCTCTCACCCCACGGAAGACCTCAATGGAAGACCTGAAACTATGGAAACTACTAGAAGAAAGTATGGAGTAAACACTTCAAGACATTCATATGGGCAATGATTTTGGATATGACCCCCAAAACAAAAAGTGAAAGTGAAAATAGACAAATGGATTCCATCAAACTGGAATGCTGCATGACAAAGGAAATAATCAACAGAGTGAAGACAGAACTTACAAATGGGAGAAAACATTTTCCAACTATCCATTTGACAAATGGTCAATACCGTGAGCACGTAGTAAAGAGTTCAATAAATTGAACAACAAAAAAACCACAAGTAGTCCAATTAAAATGGGCAGATGACCTGAATAGAAACTTCTCAATGTAAAAAATACAAATGGCCAACAAATATATGGAAAAAAAAAAGCTCCATATCATTAGCCATCCAGGAAATGCACATCAAAACTACAATGAGATGTCATCCCAGCCCAATTAGAATGACTATTATCAAAAAACAAAAATGAAAAATAGCAAATGCCAGCAGGTCATGGAGGAAAAAAAGAACTTCACATGCTAATTTCAATTAGTACACCCACTATGGAGAACAGTATCGAGAAACTACAAATAAATCTATCATATGAACTAGCTATCTCATTTCCAAGTAAACATCCAAAGGAAGTAAAATCAACAAATAAAAGAGATACTTGCATTCTCATGTTTATTTCGACACTATTCACAATAGGTAAGATATGAAATTGATATAGGAACCCATTGATGGATAAAGAAAATACAATGCACATGGAATATTATTCAGCCATAAAGAAGAATTAAATCCTGTCATTATCCCCAAATGGATGGAACTGGAGGACATTATGTTAAGTGAGATAAGTGAGACACAGAAAGACAAGTACCACACGTCCTCTTTCATCTGTGGAACTTTAAAAAAAAAAAGAGTTGAATTGAATGTTCAATAGCAAGGGGATGGATAGAAGGAGGTTGGATTTAGTCACTGTATGTCATATGCATTTGTTGAAACATTACAATGCACCCATTAATGTGTGCAGCTGATGCATGTTAATCAAAAATAAAATATTTAGAACATGTATAGAACAAAGTCACTTCTCACCAGCTGTCCTCCAGCCCGGGCCAGTGTCACTACCTTCTGGAGGCCAAAGCAGCCTCCTAACTGTTCTCCCTGACTCCACCCTTGCCTCCCAAAGGTCATCTTTTCACAAAACATGCAGGATAATAATTCTAAAAACAAATAGACCGTCACGCTTCTGTTCAAATCTCTGCAGAGCCCCCATTTTGCTCAGGATGAAGTCCAAAGCCTAAGTCTGCCCATGAGGCTCCACCGCATCTCTGGTCTTCTACCATCACTCCATGGCAGCCCCCCCCCCCCACTCACAGCCTCCTCACTGCCTCTCAGCTTACCAGGCAAACTCCTGCGTTAGGCTCTTTGCAATTGCTCTTCCTTCTGCTGGAGTGCTCCTCGCCCAGATCTACCTGATTAATTCCTTACATCCCTCTCAAAGTACTCAGAAGTCAATGTTCCCAAGAGGTCTCTTCTGTTACCCTGGTCAAAATTGCAACCATGGGCACACATACATGTGCACTGTCTGAGTGCACCCGCGCATGTGCAAGAGAGATTTCTGGGGTTTTTTTTTACAGCTCTACATGGTGAAGCTGTATACATTTTTTACAGCCCCCAACATGGTGTCTAGCACATGAGTCGCTCCTTAAATGTTTGTTGAATGAATGAAGGCCCATCCATTCATTCACAGAATTATTTACCAAGTACCCCTGAGCATCTTCAAAGCCCTTTCCAACTGCTTTCCCACAACGGAGGTTCAACTCTGCTGAACTTCCCATCCACTTACCTAAGTTTCAGATCCCTATTCCTGAAATTTTGTCCACCCCAGTCCCACCTGTGCAAATCCTATGCACCATCCAAGACCAGCTCTCCTCCTTCTCCTTGGTGACATCTTTTCATCTGACATGGGGGACTGGCCCTCAAGTTTCTCCAAGCCTTTCCTCCCAACATTTTCCCATCCTGCTGATCACCATCTAGTATATGGTCTGTACCTATATTCCTGCTCATCCGTGAGAGCCTCAATATCAGAACCGCATTTTGCTCCTCTCACCCTCACCTGCTGTGCCAGGCACACCTCGGCTGCTCTAGGAAGGTTTCAGAGCAGACTAGCAAGCATGTGCATCAGCCTGTAAATTAAAAAGTCAAAAGTAGACCCTAGTTTTGGAGAGTCAGCTAATTTGGCCCCTTGAGACACAAGTGGCATGTAATGATATAATTGCTTTCCTTCTGCCAGGCTCACAGCCCTGTCAACAGCCCCAGAAGGAATATGCTTCCCCTCCCCCGAGATACAGCCCCATGATGCAGCCCAGCTACAGCCTCCCAGCAAACGCAGCTGCTGTGCCACGTCCCACCAACCTCTGGTCCCCACCCCAGGTAACACCAAGACTTTCCCTCCTGACCCATGAGAAAGAATCCCATCTAGGACTATGTACATTTAGGATTAGAAAAGAAATACATTTGCTAAAAACATGGGGTTCTACATGGCACCACACACCAGTTGGACAGGTTTTTATCTTGGAAGTGATGTGGGTCAATTCCTTGCTCCAAAAAAGAAATGAGGCATCCTCATGCATATCTGCCAACCTCCCTGTGGAAAACCGGTAACACACCACCTGGGACATCCCAGAATTTGTGTGTCCCCAGAGGCTCTTTGAACCATGCATGCCCGATGTAGGAATTAACATTTTAGCCTCCGTGTTTCCAACACTTGGAACTCTTGATGGCTCTAGTTCCGACCTGGAACAAAGAACTGACAGTCCAGAAGTTAGGTGGAGAAGGCGAAGTTTCTGTTGTAATCGCATTTTCTCTCCATTCGCTCATCTTCCTGGAGAGCGCAGTGGAAGTCAGGGAAAGTCAAAGGAGAGGGAAGAGGTTGAATTGGACGTCCCTCCCCAGGTCGGCAGTGGTCCCACGGCCCAAAGCAGCAATCCCAGTTTTATTTGCTCATAAACATTAATGGGACCAAACCTCAGGGAAAGGAACAAGAAAAGCCAAATGCCAGAAAGTGCAGGCGACATTATAAAACATGGATGCGGAGCAGGAGGCGAAAGGTCAGAGCTGTGGAGAGAGGGGGCTCTCAGAATCTGCCCTCACAGATGGGCTGTCCTTGCCGGCTTCAGGGCATAGGCCTGGGTAGGTTTTTTTTTTAATTCTTTGGGATTCTGTAAGGGCTCTTCTTGGTGGGGAAGAAAAACTTAAGAAAACAAGAGGCATGCTTCTAATGGTGGACCTCTGTCAAAGAACAGTGGGGATGGAGGCCAACCAGCAGGCTCTCTTCACCCCAAGTCAGTCCTAGACCTGCTGAGGGACCATCCTCATGGTGCAGGGACAGGACACCCTCATGGAGAACTGAGAGAGCCCCACCCCAGTCTTTCCCACATCAGTGACAATCCAAGTGATTTTAGGAAAACTCACACCACCACTCCTACTCTCTGCTTGGTCATCCTGAAAGCAGGACACATGTCCACTCTCTTACTATGGGGGTTTAGGACTGGCCCAAAGCACCAAGTGCTCAATGCAAGTCATTGGTGCATTGCTGATGGGACTGCAGACTAGTACAACCACTCTGGGAAGCAGTATGGAGATTCCTCAAAACACTAGGGATGGAACCACCGTAGGACCCAGCTATCCCACTCCTCAGCATTCATCCAAAAGATCTAAAATCAGCATACAATGACACAGCCACATCAACGTTTATAGTGGCCCAACTCACAATAGCTAAATTATGGAATCAACCCGAATGCCTGTCAATAGATGAATGGATTAAGAAATCGTATATTGGGCTGGGATTCTGGCTCAGGGGTAGAGCACTAGCCTAGCACATGCGGGGCACTGAGTTCTATCCTCAGCACCACATAAAAATAAAAAAATAAATAAAAGTATTGTGTCCATCTACAACTAAAATATAATATTAAAAAAAGAAAAAAGAAATTGTATATATATGTATATATATATGTATATTTATATACATATTATACTAAGTGAAATTAGCCAAACTCAGAGGTTAACAGTCTTCTGTCATATGCAGAAGCTAGAATCAAATAAAGGAAAGACGGTGGGAAGGATAAGATAACATAATATAAAGAAGCAATCAAATACAAATTAATAGACAAACAAAAGGGAGTCTAATGGAGTAGAGGGAGGAGAGTGGGAAAGGGGAGGAAGGCCGGGAGGGAAAAGGGGGACTGTGAACTGAAATCAATTTCCATGCATGTATGAGTTTGTGGGGCTGAACCCAACTGCTAGGTATAGGTATAAAGTTCTAAAGGGAACCTTTTAAAAAAGAAAAGAAAGTGTGCTATGTGCTAAGTTCTGTGAGCTCTGACTCATTTGATCCTTTGAACAAGTATGGGCTCCATGATGCCCATTCTACAGATGAGGGTAGGCGAGGCTCAGAGAGCCTAAGGTTCTGATTCAATATCTCACATCTGGGACATGTCAGAGCCAGGGAGAGAAGCCCAGGTCTATGCCAGGAGTTCATGCTTTTTAGGCTGTGCACTATCTGATCTGATCCCACAGCATCTGGGCCAGAACTGGCACAAACCAGCTGCTTAGGCAAAGCCCCCCAAATTGAATTGAAGCCCACTATCTCAGCCTCACATCTCAGCACAGCCCCTCAGGGTCAGCATGACCTTATTGCCTGGTCCTGCTAGAAGGAGGCCCAGGTTTGTTCTTCTCCCTCAGACTGGCAGGGAACCCTAGGAATGTGGAGGTCATTTGTGACCCCTCTAGCTCTATATCCAGGTTTTAACTTAGGACAAGGAAAAAGAGAGCATATTTTCTTTCCCATTTTCCTCTCTCATTTGAATATTGGATTTCCGCGTGGTGCTAGATTCGTAGAAGCCTGGTTCCCCAGAGGAATTCCCGAGAAGCCATCTGCTCCTGTGCTTCTGAGACACCTTGGCAAACAGAAATGTAAGATGCTAATCAATCATCCAAAGGGGAGCTACTCATTCTTTCCCTGGAAGACTGGTATGCACATGCCCTTGAGCTTTGGGGCTTCATTGCCAGAGAGAGAAATCCAGGCCCTTCTGATGCTTTGACTATTCATTTACTTGGGTCAGGTCAGTGCTTAGTCAAGACAGAGGACTGGACACTGCCAAACCAGGACAGGCCTCAGAAGGGCTGCTGGTGTATCTGTACCCAGGGCAGATTCCACCCCAGAAATAGACAGAGACTCAGAAATAACACTACATGAAATCAAATCACACAGTTGTCCTCAGGAGGTCAGCTAGGAAATATGGGTGGCAAGTGCCACACTGACCCTTAGATGTGGCTGCCCAGATCAAACAAGATCTCTGTAGGTAGGAAAGCCTGGGTTTTGCCCAAGTCACAGCAGGCCACACCCAGGTAATACCCAGTAAATGTAGGAATTTTTTTTTTCTAGGATGGCCACTGACTTCAATTTATCTCAATAGGAATTAAGATAGCACTGGTAACAAATGTGTGCAAAGACAAATCAACTTCAAGTAGAATCCCCAGAAAACACTGATTATGTAATATGTAAAGACCATGACAAGTCCCAGAGAACATCTGGTCACCCACCTAGTTCTATCAGTGGAGAGGGGTGAGAACAGGCCCGAAGACACAAGGATCCCAATCCAGTGCTCTATGGAGCCACAGCCCTGTCTTCCAAGTCACCAAGCCAGCAGGGCCCACCTTTCACAGACAGCAAGAGGAAGATGACTGCCTCTGAAGTGATTCCTCCTCGTCCTTCTGCTCCTCTCTCCAAAGCTCCATGGGTTTCTGTCACATGTTCAGGCTGCCCCTGGAACCTGAGGGGAAAAAGAAGAAAAAAAGTTTGCAAAACTGGAAGAATTTACTTTAATATTTCATTACCATATGCACAAGAAGAGAGTCAAAACCACCCAGGGGCCAGAGCTGCTGCAGGGAAGAAGGGATTCAACAGATGGAGTATTTCTGCTCACATCCTATCCTCCATGCGACGTCCTGGCCCAGGTGAGCGTCATTTGGCCATAAAGGTGAGTATACAGACTGGCCATCCAGCCAAACGCTCTAAAAGAACCAGGAAGCAATTGGCCTGCCAATGCAGGCCCACAAAGCTGGTCCACAAAGGGGCCTCCAAGCCCAGCTGGGTGGACAGATGTGTCTGCACTCTAGCAGGCTTGCTCAAAGCTCAGAGGAGGTCACACCAGGCCAGATGGTGCACACCCTGCCTAGATTTCACTGTGGGAGGAAATTTAGAACTGGTGAGTCTACAAGGCAGTTAGCATGAGGATATAAAGTAACCAGAGTACCCCATGGTGTACAAGCACCTGGTACAGACTCCACAGACTTTCTTTGGCTTTCTGTAATAGAAAGGATCTGTGGTCAAGTAAGTTTAGAAACACAGGACTCAAGTTGATCAGTTTCTTCTGGAACCTTGGAAATGCTGATGTTCTTTGGGAATCTCCAGGAAGGAAGCACAGGTAAGGAATTGCCTAGTATTATCCACTTGGCATAAGCAGCTTTAACAGAGCATCTTATAGGACCTCGAAAGGAGTGAAATAATGTATAAGGAGGTTCACAGGCACCAAATCTCTATGAGGTCTTGGGAAATTTGGCCTTCTCTTCCGTGAAGCCTAAATTCTATTCCTAGGAAAGGCCCAAAGTCTGGTGCTCCAGCACACCTGTGGCCTATGAGGCAGGTGTGCAAGGGGCGTGAGGGGGGCAACCAGCTGAGATCCTTTCTGTGGACTCAGTGTCTCTCACTGTTATTGTTTAGACTTATTTTTTTCTTTGCAATATGGGGACTGAACTCAGGGCCTCCAGCCCTCTGCCACTGAGCTACATCCCCAGCTGAGGGTTTTTATGTGTTTTTTGGTTGGTTTCTTGTTTTGTTTTGTTGTTAGGAGGTTTTGGGTTTTTTGTTTGTTTGTTTTGTTTTGTTTATTTGTTTTTGTTTTTGAGACAGGATCTTGCAATCCTGCCTCAGCTTCCCAGGAGCTGAGATTCGCTCAAGTCTGCTCTCATCGCCCCTCTGCTCATGCGCGGTCACGGCCCACACCAACCCTGTGGCTCCTCGTGTTCTTCCTCCAGTGATTTGCTCCTGTAGAGGCTTCTCCTCAGGCTGAAAAGAGCCAAAAATCATATTTTAATTCACACCCTTTGGGATTCCAAAAGATGGGCTCAGAGGTTCAAAATGTTCTAATCTTTGAAATCCAGTTCATCCACCGGCCTAGTTTGTCAAAGGAATGAAATTGGAAAAGGGTCCGTGCAGGGAAGTTCTCTTAAAAATACCAGCTTTTATTATTGTGAACAAATGAACCTTTCTCAAATACATGGCTCCTGGACATGCTTTTAACTTAGCTCAGCAAAAAAAAAAAAAAACTCTCTCTCTCTCACACACACACACACACACACACACACACACCACTGTCTAGGCTCCCTGCCTGTGCCTGCTAGGGTAGTGCTATGTGGGGCTTAGTGAAGACCAGGATAGGGTGATGCCAAGGACCAGCTCCCCCACAACAGCTTGGCCACTAGACAAGGAGCCATGTGGTATTTGAGGCTTCCTCCCATCCCCAGCATCCTGAGCACACTTCCCTCTGAACGTATATCCCAGCTTGTGTGACCAGAGACCTGCATGAGACAGCAGCATGAGGGTCCCTGGTCACAACCAAGCCCAGGAGGTTGCCATGGGCTGCAGGAATTCAGGGGATGTTCAGAAGTTCAGACATTGTGAGCTGCAGGAATCAGAGGGGACTACTGGAGGCCGAGAAGATGCAGAGAAAGGAGACCACAGAACAGGTTAACTTTGGGAAGGCTGCAGTGCTCCTTCCAAATGAGGGAGAAGTGAAGCAAGGACAAAGTCGGAGGCATGGGAGGGACCCGCACCAGCCAGGGAAGGAGCAGCCTTTCTGGCTGAGGTGGGAGTGGGGACAGCCCTGCGCCACGGTGCAGGTGGGTGGAGGCCACCCGCTTCCTGCTCCCGGGCTCCTACCAGCCCCCAGCTGGCATTTACTCCTCCCCCCAAAGTCTTTCCTTTTCTCTAAACAACTACTTTGCAGGCCTTTCTGGAGGGGCTGTAATGGCTTTTGAAACGAACGCCTGGAACTGAAAATGCCGCCCCGCCAATCTACTGGAACGCTTCGCCTCCCCAGAAATTTCTTCTCAAATGGCTTTCCTGCTTCCACCACAAACAGGGCCTTTGGAGCAATGGGCCTTTTAATCAACAATTATAAGAAGTTTTAAAAGTCACTTTTAAAAGGCTGTCACGGAGCGCCTGCTCAGCTCTTTGCTCCTTTCCTGAGGGACTGCGTGGAGGTGGCAGGCGCCAGCGGGAGCTGGGTAGGTGGGGAGCGTCATCCATCACCAGGCGACAGGCCCGGAGTGCCCAGGGGTCCTTAGAGCACACATCTGCAGCCCAGGCGGCGCCGGCATGATTTATCACAGGCAGGTTTGTGCCTTCACCTGGTCGGGTTTATCAGCTCGCCGGCCGCCTCTCCTCTCACCCACCTCCAACGGTTTCTGTGGCTGGGGAGCCAGGCCTGGCCTCTCCTGACCCCAGAGGATTTCCATCCTGTGTTTACAGCCCAGCCTCCTGCATCCAATTACCTCCTGGCATCTCCTTGAACTTAAAGCGTTCAAGAGCACAGGTGTGTGTGCCTATTTCCTCCAATCAGCTTCTTCCCAGCCTCTGCACCTCAGTGAATGGCACGCCCATCCCCCCAGGCCACTGCCAGCCCCCCACGCCTGATGTCTCTTTCTCTGCATTATCATGCCACCCCGCCTTCCACCTCAGCCAGGTCAGTTGGCTTTACCTCTCAGCCACTTTGGGTTACCTCCGAGAGAACTGCCCTCTCTCACCTACACAACAGCCCAGCCGCCTCTCTCTCCCTGCCTGCAGGATCACACACCAACAGGATCGCAGCCCCATCTCCATCCCACCGCCAGGCTGAGCCTGACAGGAGAGGTTCGTGCCCAAGTGCAGCTAGGGAAATGCACTCCTCTCCAGGGGGTGGTCTGGCAGCTAGGGGTGCTGGGGCAGTGGGACAGGGACCATTTCTTTTGTGTTCACTGCAGAGAGCTCTAGTGGAATAAAACCAGGTTCCTACTCCCAGGCAAGCTGGGAGTAGCAAGAGGAGATCCTCAGACATTGCCCCTTCCCACTTACATGCCTGGTCCCTGCCACGCAGAGCACTAGCATCTGAACACCTCTCTTCTCACCCCTTTCCCAGCATCTCTGCCTCAAAATTCAGCCTTTCAGCCTTTACCTTTCAGCCCAATATCACCTTCTCCAGGAACCACCCCCCCACACACACACACACACCAAGGGCCAGGTCAAGCCTGAGCTTGTGAGCACCCCAGCGCTTCACCTCAGGAGTGTTACCACCAAGTACCATGGTAACCCGCTGGGTGATGTCTTTGTTTTAGTGGCATATCTGACTTCCCTGCTGGTCCTGAAGCTCTGGGAGGGCCAGGACTGGATTTGTTTTGTTTGAGGCCAATCTCTAGGGCACACAGTTAGATTTTCAGTAAATGTTGACCAGATAAATGCAGATTCCACAATTCCTAAGTAGAAAGTGTGCCAGGAGCTGAAGCATCTAGAAGGAAAGAGAAGGAGAATGTCAGAACACTCCTGGATGAGGTATATTTTAACATAAAACCCATGCAGCTGAAAAGTCTAGTTATCCTCAGCCACAGTATCCAGGGGGAAAGCAAATAGGACATTTAAAACGAAGTTCATGGCAAATGCAACATAATGGAGGGAAGCAAGAGTCTTCGTAATGCTCCGGGGAGAGGTCTAGCTGCTGCATCCCCGGTTACCCTGCTGGAGGCTGGTCAGCCCTCCCAGAGCTGGGGCAGGCTTGGCCGGATGCCCAGGTCCGTGCGTGTGGATGATGGTGCTGACCTAGCAGAGGTCCCTCATAGGGCATTTCTTCTCTGCCTAGAGGCACTATCATCCTAGCCTAAGCCTCTTCCTGTTCTCTTTGCTTCTAGAAATAGGTTGCTTTATCTGCAACTTGTATTCCTTTGGGGAGCCAGGCCCTCCCCTGCTCTCCTTGTGGTCTTGCAGGGCAATCAATCATAGTTTACTTCCCCTAGCCCGAGCCTCTGGCCACAGAGGTGAGCAGGAGTGCCAAGCTGAAACAATTAGAATATCTCATCTCCCAACAGTAATTGGCCTAGATGGACACAAGGGAGTAAGGCCAATCATTTTCTGGTTCCTCTACTCCATATAGAAAGGAGGTTTTCTTTCCAGCTGGGTACAGCTGAAAATATGTCACCATCTTCCCTGACTATCTAAAGGAAGCCCCCATACCTCGGGGGAGAAGTTGACAATCAGAAGGAACAAAGCCAAGGAAAAGAGGAAATGAAAGAAACAGTATCACTTGTGTTGCTGGATCCAACCTTGCCTGAAGGCAGACATCTGAATTTTCCTGTTGCTTACAAGCAACAGTCAAATGAATATAGCTTTCATCCTCAGTAGTTCCCCAGAGTGACCCATGTGTCCTTGAACAAATTGTCTCTTAGAACTATACACCAAATGTCTAAGCTTAGAGTCCACCCATAAGATCTGGTCATGGCACAGTTAGGCAAAAGAAGAGCAATCCTAGTTGTATACAGCCCCTCTATCTCAACCCAATCCCCTGCCCTATGTTTACTACTCTGGCACCAGGAAGCTATCCACACAACAGCCACAATTTCCATTTCTTTAGACCCACCCCCTCACTCCTTCTAAATGGGAGTAGACTCTATGTGAATCCACCCACTCACCCCAGCCTGCAGGGCAGAAACATGGTCTTTCTGGGCAGGATAGGGATGCCCCACTCAGTGCTACTTCTACCCAGTCTTCATTCTCTCAGTAAACCTGTCTAGTCCCTTTGCTGTGCCAAGAGTTCTACTAGGCTATGAAGGTCCTGTGCCACACTCGCTATTTCTACCTGGCATTGCTGTGCCCCCTTCTAAACTCTCTCCCCCATCCTAGGAGAGCTCCACACTCCATTGTCAGCAGGGTTGCAGTTAAATTCTGCCAATGCAAGGTGCTCCCATGAGATCTGGAGGAGGAGGAGCCCTGGTTTTCAGGCAGACGTTATGAGCAGGTGATTTGAGAATTTGCTGGTAGCTTCCCGGTTTTAGTTGAGAATCTCCCATTTCCATGCTCCAGGCAGTTGAAAGCATCAGCTGCAGCTTCACATAAAATTCCTCCACTTCCAAATTTCCTGAATGTGACCTTTCTGACCTTTACTTCCCCCATCCCGTCTCCAGCCATTGGGTAAGCTTATAAATCCTTATATTCCATCACTTTCTGCCTGAGATACCTAGAGTGGTTCCCATTATCCCTTTCCCTGAACAAAATTTCCTGTACCGTTGGTGAAGACAGCAAGACCTAGACCTTCCCACAGCTACCCAAATGAAAAGTTGTATCCATCCTGGCACGTTTGAGAAAAGCCTTGCCTGGCCACATTGTCCTCAGAGTCTGCCAGGACACTCTATCACCAGTAAGGTGCAGGGCACACCACACCAAACCAAAAGAGCTAACCACAGATTGCATGGGCGTTGAAAACGTGGTGCACCCTCATAGGACCACACTGGACAAGAAAAATGAACCCAGACTAATGGGTTTACTATGCCTGGAAAGAGAGAGAGAGAGAGAGAGAGAGAGAGAGAGAGAGAGAAGTGCAAAACTGTATCCCTGGCCCCTAAATATTGAAAGAGTAAGCATGTCATAAAACAGTCCAATGGCTAATTAGGTCATCATTTCCATTATATGTGGAAAGAAGCACAGTGGAGTCATCTCCATCAGCACCAGTCACCCACTGTTTGCTGTAAGAAGCCTTCCTTGGCTGGACTTCTGGACCCTCTGACTCTCAGAACTGCATATCTTGAGACTGTCTTCAGAGCCCCTCAGAGCCTTCCTCCTAGTACTGCCTTCCTCTTAGACCCAACCCCATTTCCTCTGTTTCTTAAGTGCCTCAGCTTAAGAGCCCCACTTCTGGCCTCATACGTCTTCAGACTCAGTATTCCTTCAGCCATTTCACCCTCCCAGACACACCCCATTTCCCAACCCATTTCTCATCAAACTTGAGAGCCGGGCCCCTGGGAGAGAATGGAAGAGAGTGTGGTCTCACCATCATCCACCAGGCAACCAAGCTCCTGCTCTGCCCTATAATCCACCCCCGGCATAACTCCACACACCATTAGGCAGAAAGCCTCTGTCTCCAGTCTCCCCTTGAGCTTTCCCAGTTCAGCATATGCCCCAAAAGGGAGGTATGGGCCATGCTCCCACCAGAGGGTGGAGAAGAGGGAATGAAAACCCCAACCTACCACATGCGTGTGGAAAGGGGCGTGCAGAATGTGCATGGCTGGATCAGATTGGTGAGACTGTGGAGTTATTTTTTCAGATTCTGTAATTAAAATTACAGAATTAATTATTTTTTATTATGATTATTTTTTCAATAAAAAAGAAAGTGAGCAAATACAAAGCGATCACCACTCTTATGTCTTCCTGAAGTGCCGTGTGAGTGCTCAAGTCACCAGAGCCACATGGCATGGTCTCCTCTCCCAGAGAGCTGCCTACCTCCAGGAAGTCCTGGCCCTACCCTCTGCTCAGTTCTCCCTACGCTCGCTTCCGTGGTGCTGGCATTTGAGCACTCTTGCGGGTGTGGGTCACGTGGAGATGGTGGGTGTGTCCCCTCCCTAGTCTTTCATTTTCTACCAGACTTCTTAGCTTCAGTCGCTGCTCTGGATCTCAGTGCCACCATCTCTGTGGCTGAATGTGCAAACTGAGCCAAAACCATGGTCATGACAGGGGTCCCAGACCCCTCCACCCCAATTGTAAGGTCCTCTCCAAGTCACCAAGTTGCCTGCCTCCCCATGGGTGGTATTCAGCTTAATGGAATTTGCTGGAATCAAACCCCCAAGTCAATACTGTTAACTTTTCTTTTATCTTCTGTTCTGAAAACCTGTCAAACTCATCATCTCTGGCCCCACAAAACAAATTTATTTTTTGAGTCATGTAGAAAAAAATTGAAGTTGAAAAGCTGTGAGGGTAGAGCTTTTGTAATGGTGTCAGGCATCTTGTGAAATCTAATGGAGCCGTCCTTTGACAACATTATCTGTGTTTGGCTAATTTGGTGGAGTAGACAATGTCCTCTATTGAACAGGAAGAATAGAATGCACAGTCCTAGTAAAGCAAAGAGTTGGCCCATTTGTGGATAATTTGCTTCCACTATTCATCCTGCAGATAGGCACTCAATTATAGAGACGCTCATAGGTAAATTTCCATTCATTCTTTTATCACCTTGCAAATGAAATCGTCATTTTTAAAATAGCTTGAAGCAGAGATGCGTGTCAGTAAACAAAAGGGCAGGCTTCCTTATCACAGTATATTTTGTCCTGATTATTTGTTCTTCCACCCAATGGGAAGCTCTACAATTCTCACGGGTTGGGCCCCCTCTTGACAACATTTTTCTTATTAGTACAGCCCAGGCAGAGTCACTAATGAGCAGCAGCAGGAGAAAGCCTTTCCTGAGCTCCATGTGTAGGGAGGTTGGCCCGGGGCTGAGGCCAGATGGAGGACTGGAAGCATGACTGCCCCAAGGCATCCTTGGATGCTGCTGGGTAGAAGCACTGGGAGTACCACCTTCCCGTGCCAGTGATCCTGCCCCATGAACAGGAAGGCAGGGAAATGTTTGTTTTCCCAACAAGGTTTTGAAGCACCCTGGATGGGGCCACCCACTGTGCATAAGGGATGACAAGTACTGTAAGTGAACTTGTAGGTAGATGTCACCCTAGGAAGCCCAGTCCTTGCAGAAACCACCCAGGTTGGAGTGGACATCCAGGCTCCTGGCTCCGGGGAAACATTTCAGGTGAGGGAGGCCCATCATGCCTGTGCTCAGGAATTTGCATAATAGTTATGAGCATCCCAAGTCCCTCTTCACAATGATGGCAGGATTTCTTTTGTTGTCAAACGACCTCTTCATATCAAGTAGTCCACTGGGTCCGGAAAGGAGACGGGAAAGGAAGTGCACGTCCCCCGGCCTC
Source organism: Urocitellus parryii (assembly GCF_045843805.1). Classification (NCBI taxonomy): domain Eukaryota; kingdom Metazoa; phylum Chordata; class Mammalia; order Rodentia; family Sciuridae; genus Urocitellus; species Urocitellus parryii. Next base: position 135,780,359 of record NC_135531.1, on the reverse strand, counting down.
TCTGTTCTTCAGTATCCGCACAGCAAGGCAGGGCTAATATTTACTTCTTGTAGCTAAAATGCTCGGGGCCTTGCGGGGGGGGGGGGGGGGGGGGGAGCAGCTGCTTTTGAAATGTAAGCCTGACCCCCTGAGCACCGCTTGCCTCACCCAGCAGGATGGAGACTGAGTTCAAATTGCATTTCTGTAAATAGCATTCTTCTTCAGAGAGTTTTTTTTTTTCCTTAAAACATTCTTTTATGACTGGGGTCAAGGGGGCTCCTAACAATTTCAATGGAGGACAAATGAAACGATCAAAGAGGATGTTCTGCAAACAGATTCTTAAGCATGCAGGAGGGAGGCTCACAATTTAAGGAGTCCGGTCATGATGCTGCGCCCCCTTAGAACTCTGTTCTCTCCCTCTCTACCAGCTGGATGTTGTCTCTGAAATTCAGCAGGGATGGTCTGTAACCAGCCAAGAGCTGTAGATAATGTGGGCTGTCGAGGCAAAACATGGAAACCAGAGGCCTCCGGAAAGAGGCCAGGGTAGGAAGACACGGGGCCGCCTCTTGAAGTTTCATCAGACAGAAGGGCACATCTTCTCACTGCAGATGGAACCAAGGGAGACCCAAATCACAGGTTTAGATGACAGTTGCTGACAGCTCCTGAGTTCACCTTGGCCCTTGATGGTAGAGATGGTTCCTCTCATGTGCTCCGGATGGCAGCTTCCGAGAGAAACGTCTGCATCTCCACCCTGAAGCCTCCCTGACCCCAGACTTCCTGTGACACTTGGGTCACGGGGTCACCCATCACAGAGTTTCTGTCTGTCTCTCTACCGCCCCCCTCCCCAGACACTACCGACTCCTTGAAAGAAAAGCTTCCCTTATGGAACAGCTTCAAATGATCCCTTGCTGGGTTTCACCCTGAACTTCCAGTTTTTTAAGGCATAAAATATGAAACCCTCAACTGAATTTCTTTTCCTTAATGCAGTCAAATAGTTCATTTTCCTCCCAGGATTCCAACTTCTATAAATGTGCTCACGGCAAACCAGAATGCAAGTTTCTCCCACTTTAAGATTAGCACATCTCTATAGAACAGAACCCAAGACTTTTCTAAAGAGCCAGGGTGATGAGTGCTCTTAGACCCCACAGGGCTAGATGCAAGGAGATGGGACAGAAGAAGGGTACAGCCCTGGGGCGGGGCAGGCTCGAACGGAACGCAGCCCTGTCACTCAATCCCGGGCACATCTGGCCAAGCTCTCGCTCCAGTCCTGATGGTCCAAGCCAATTAACTGCTTTCAGACATGACTCTGGTCATCTTGTCCTCAAACCCATCCAGGCTTGAGGGCCAGCGTGAGCCTGGGAACCAACGAGAACACCTGCAGCTGGAAGTCCAGATGTTAAGGGACTTCTGTGTGAACTTTGCAGTATTAAAAATAAAATCCAAAAATTAAAAAGAAAAGTTAAGTATGCTATCTTGGCTCGTATCCTTCAGGATGACTTTGAAAGCCTGATGGTGAAATCAAACCTTCAGGAATTCTTTTGACCTCACACCTCCCCTCCCTCCTCCCAAGGTCATCGAGAGAGGGTGTCCAGGAACAAGCCAGCTGGGATCTCACTCAGCTGTCCCCTCTGTGCTTTGGCACAGGAAGAAAAGATGGAGAGACCCTGGGGCCTATGTGACAACCAAACACCACAAGGGACAAACATACCCTTCTTTCACTCCTCCGCCCTCTCGTGCACACAAACGAAACCTGATTAAACCTGGAAAATAGAACAGAAAATTGATGAATCCAGTAAAGCCCCCAGGATCACTTGGTCTATAGGATGCACAGTAGCTTCGTCCGCTCATTCAAGGGCAGGTGCATGAACTTAAGCCAAGCGCCGGAGCAAGAAGAGCCGTTTCTTAGTAGTAGATAAGATGGCCTCAGAGGGTAACAGAGGTGCTGGTGCTGGTGTGGGGGCAGGGGAAGGCGGGAGTAATCTGACCACCACCAAGTGCTCAGTCTAGTATGTTCCAGCAGCCCCTCCCGGGCCTGCACACCACTTTCAGTAGAAATGGCCCCAGCCAACAAGATGTAAAGTTTCAAGAGTTCAAAGAAAGAGTGTCCCCTCCCAAGTCAGGATTGCTCCAATTTTTAGACACTGAGCTCCTGATGCTTGCCAGCTCCGGTACTAGAATCTGGAAGAATCGCAAAGCACAAAGGCAGACCAGGGCTGCCCCATGCAGTCTGGCTGAGTTAAGGATGTAGACATTTGATAAATAAGGACACAAATAGAAGCAATGCATATACGATGGGGGGGGGTGGAGAGATAGGTACTTCAAGAGGATAAGGAATGCCACATGCTTGGTGGCTCTTTCCTTCCACAGATGTGATCCATTCTCAAGAGCAAGAAGAGCTTGGAAATCAAAGCTCAGGACTCCTCCAGCTTGCACCTGCCTGTGCAGGGCTTTGGCTACTAAGGATCTGGGTCCTTGGACTGCTGCAAGTGGGACTGCCCCTCTGCACAGATGACACCTCTGTCCAGATCCAGCAGGCTGTCCTAATTCTCTGGCTCATATGGCACAGCCTTCCCAGGGCTCCGTCTCCAGTCCTACTGACTTCTGCTAGATGTGATGGCTACCACTATTTGTAATTCAAAAAACTCTCTTGCCTTTTCCATGGTCCCGTGAGAGATGTACCAGCCCCAAATGCCATCTTAATCTCATCATTCCACTCCCCAAAAAGTCGGCACTATTTCCAAGTGGGCACCTGTGGGTCTGTCCAGCTGTATTTCACTCACACACCCACACAAAACATCTACTTTGAAAAAGAAATGTCACTGAGTTCTGACAAGCTACCTCACTTGTCTAATGGAGGCCTCTTCATAATCCCCTTCCTGGTCACCCGGGGGCCTCCCATATTCACTCCTGTCTCAAGTGTTGGGTTTCACTCTAGGGGGCCCTCTCCCATCTTAATTCTCCCTGCCCTTCGAGGATTGCTCAGGGTTTACCTCTTCCACAAACCTGATCTGGATTGCTCTCATAAGTGAGGACCTGCGTAAAATTTCATCCTAAACAATCCTGGGTGTCCCCTGGGGTCAGAAACAACAAGATTGCTTCCGGGGGTACTCCCCAAAAGCATGCCTCCCTCCTCCATCCAACTCTACCTCTGCTCAGTCTTTGAAAGCTGGAAGGTCCTAAGGCCCAAGGCTCTCAGGACTCTTGCATTTCCCATCTACCTTGCACCCCTGGGGATCCCATCCAGAGCTGTGGCTTTAAATACCACATAAATACCACATGGCTTCTATAATATCTTGGGTCATGGACCCAAGATCTTCCTCAATGTAGCCACTTGGAATATCTAAATGAATGACTGAAATTGCACTTTGGATAACTCTCTCAATTCCCTCCTATCACAAAATTCATTCAGCTCAGGAAAGGACTCCATCATCCAAATATACAGTTGCTAGATAAAGATCCAGGTGTCAATCAAATGCCTCTCTTTTCCTCACACCTCATAGGCAAACAATCAACCACCCCAGACAGCTCTGCAACCAATTTCCTCCTCCATCCCATCCCTTTCCTGGAAATACCACCTCCAGGTGGTATTTCCTGCACCACGCTTGTCTTCCTGCACCACGCTCATCTCTCTGAGGTCCGTCTTCCACAGAGGAGCCACAGTGATCATGTCACTCCCTGCAGGTAACCTTGCAGAGTTCCCAGAAGCTCTTAGATTAGAATCAGAACTTCTCAGCATGGCTACCAGGCCCCTGGTGTTCTGTTCTCTGATGCTTCTCTGGCCTCTGCTCCTATCATTCCCCTTCCTATGGGTTTGGCTTCTGGTTCTAACACACCAAGTTGAGCTAGCAACCTTAGGGCCTCTGCACAAGCTGGTGCTTCTGCCTAGAACATTCAACCTGCACATCTTCCTGTTGGGATCCTTACTGTCATTCAACTCTCAACTCAAATGTTGCCTCCACAGAGAGGCCTTCCCAGACCATCTATTTTAAGGTAGCTCTTCAAAACCACCATTTTTTTTACTCAATATTCCTGCTATATTTTATATCCATGCAATCATCACTGCCCATAATAAATAAATAAATCTTGTTTATTTATTTATTTATTTATTTATTTTATTTGTTTTAATTAGTTATACATGACAGTAGAATGCATTTATGCACTTTGATATATCATACACAAATGGGATATAATTTCAAGTATATGTTGCAGAATCATATTGGTCATTAGTCACACATATACATACAGTAATAATGTCTGTTTCATTCTACTATCTTTCCTATCTCCACATCCCCTCCTCTCCCCTCCCAACACTTCCCTCTATCTAATCTAAGGTAATGCTATTCTTCCCTAGTGCCCCCTGCCTTATTGTGAATTAGCATCTGCATATTAGAGAAAACATTAGGCCTTTGGTTTTGTGGGCTTATTTCACGTAGCATGATATTCTCTAACTCCAACCAGTTACTGGCAAATGCCATAAGTTTACTCTTCTTTAAAACTGAGTAATATTCCATTGAGTATATATACCACATTTTCTTTAGATACTTTCATCTATTGAGGAACATCATCAAAAGCCTACCAACCAAGAAAAGCCCAGGACCAGATGAATTCTCAGCCGAGTTCTACAAGACTTTCAAAGAAGAATTAACACCAACACTCCTCAAAGTATTCCATGAAATAGAAAAAGAGGGAACCCTTCCAAACTCATTCTATGAGGCGAATATCACCCTGATATCAAAACCAGACAAAGACATATCAAGGAAAGAAAACTTCAGACCAATATCCCCGAAGAACATAGATGATAAAATTCTTGCAAATTGCATACAGAAACATATTTAAAAAATAGTGCACCATGATCAAGTGGGATTTATCCCAGGGATGCAGGGTTGGTTCAACATACAGAAATCAATAAACGTAATTCATCATATTAATAGACTTAAAAACAAGAATCATATGATCATCTCCATAGATGCAGAAAAAGCATTTGACGAAATACAGCACGCCCTCTTGTTCATTTATTTATATACTTGCTTATATACTCTGTATCCATCACTGGAATGCAAGCTCCACAAATGTAGGAACCTGACTGCCACGTCCACTTCCACATCTCAGTGCCCAGGACAGCGCCTGACACTTGGTAGATGCTTGACAAATGTTTGTTGGCTGTTTCCTGTACTCTAAACATGGTGGGTAGGTCAGGTCATGTATGGTAACACTTCTGGTCTGAACAAGAAATAAAAATCCTGGAAAGGTCACTGGAAGATAGCTCCCCTGGAGCTAGCTTGTTAACTTTCTATTGACTTTCTGAGCAAAGGAGAAGCCAAGATAGTCCATAAGTCTCTTGACCTCAGTCTTATACTCACTTCTAAGCAAAATCATCTGCCCCCTGACCAGTCAGGAGGTAAATCTGCCCTATACACTGCCCTACAGAAGTAGAACATAGGTCACTGATATAAGCCACAATTGTAACTTCAAATTATCTCATGGCCACTTTTTTTTAAAAAAAGCAAAAAAAAAATGAAATGTAAAATTAATTGGGGGGGATACTGAAGATTGAACTCAGGGTCACTCAACCACAGAGCCTCATCCCCAGCCCTATTTTGTATTTTATTTAGAGACAGGGTCTCACTGAGTTGCTTGGCGCCTTGCCATTGCTGGGGCTGGTTTTGAACTCTTGATCCTCCTGCCTCAGCCTTCAGAGCCTCTGGGATTACAGGTGTTCGCCACGGCATCTGGCTAATTTTTAATAATATATTTTATTTAACTCAATATATCTGAAACATTATCATTTCAATCAATGTGAAAACTAATTAAATACCTTACATATTTTTTTGTGTCAAGTCTTTAAACTTGCTGGTGTACTTTATACGTATAGAACATCTCAATGTGGACTAGCCACGTTTCCAGTGCTTGATGGCTACATGAAACTGGTGGCTACAATACTGGACTGTGGGGGCCTTGAACAAGCAAGCTTCCTGCATGGTAGATTTGAGAAATGCATAATGTCAAATCTAGGGTGCATTTTGTTCTCCTATGTTTAGTACACAATGCGGGTTTTCCTGCCTTGCGATTAAAAACACAGAGGTTGCATTGATTTTTCTTCCTTTTCTTTCCATTTCTGCAACAGATTCCTTCACGGTGCCTTGAATTCATTGCATATGTGATTGGAGCCAGCTGCCCCCTGCCAAGGAGCAGAAGCAGAGTTGTCCCCCCACCACCAAGGCATTGCTGTTTTCAGGCTCCAGTATTTCCTGGCTCTAGGTCCACCCAGAGACTATCACAGTTTATTAACTGACTTTAATAGGGATCTGGTTCTAATAGTAGAATTAATTGAATACTATAAGCCAGTTGCACAGGATGAAAGCAATTCCATTCCAAAGAGACAATATGCTTATTTGGAAGACTGTGCGTGTGCCAGTATCATACACCTTCATATTAACAAATTCCATCTCCGGGTCCTTCCACAAGTTTATTGTCCTGGGGCAAACACCCTACAACAGGAGCTGTAAAATGAGAGAGTATCATCAACAAGGAGAGCGACACCCTGCTCAAGTGAGAACATACAACCTGACACTAATATTCATGTGCCTGCCTCCTAGGGTGGACCCAGTGCAAGAAGAGTGAGATATTCAACAGAATTTAATACAGGAGTGTTTCCTGAGGGCCAGCCGGGTCTTAGCACGAGGTTCAGGGCAGGAGGAGAAGAAAAAGACAGGCAAGATGTGCCCCCTCTATTTGAAGGTGGTAAGAAAGCCACACTTGTTGTAAAACAGCAAAAATCTTCCAGCGTTCAGCAAAAAGAACATGTTTCTCTTCTGGAAGCCAGTTTGGGCAGGCATACCTGAGTGGGAGTGTGGTGTGTTGATGGATAACCTGTGTTCCAGGCTGGGCCACTCACACAGCTTGGAGAAAGCTGTATCACCCAGCCCAGGAGATGGGTCAGCTGGAAGAGATCAATGAAGACAAATGTAGATGGCTACGGAGTTCCTCTCTCGTCTCTGACATGTTCTGGAAAGAAAATGGTCAGATAACTTGGAGGAGCAGAAAGTTAAGCTTCCTTTTTTGGAAATAATTAAATAAATAAAGTAAAATAAAATAAGGGATAGAGAAGCACCACACCAGGCAAAGTGAAAAATCAGTAAACAGATCAACTATGTCAACCTCAGAGGTTCACCACAGGGAGCAAGCAGGGATCCAAGGGCACCAAGGTGTCAAACTGATACAATTAGAAAGAGTTTAAAATTATCTGGAAAAAAAATAAGAAATCTGGATGACGACTAATAACTAGAGTTTAGTAATAAAGTTTCTAAACTGTGCCTAAGGGTTTACATTTTCTTCGATTTTGCTGTAATTTATCTCCCCTAGTACCTCACACATGTAAGTGAAAATCTGACTTGTGGCTTCACAGTGATTGTGCTTCACAATCCCAGTGGCCCATCAGAACCAACTCACTCAAGACCAACTGAGAGCTGGGGTGTAGCTCAGAGGTAGAGCATTCGTCCAGCAAGCCCAAGGCCCTGGGTTCAATCACAGCACTGAAAAGAAAGAAAGAAGGAAAAATTCAACTTTCCTTGGGTAACAAAGCCTAAGAGTTTATGGACTAGTGGCTTGTGAGAGCAGAGGACAGAATATGTGAAATAAGACTGTTCCAAGACAGCAGGATGTGGCAAGGTTTTGAGGGTAGTTGGCTAGCTGTGTGTTATTCCATACTGGGATGCCCACACTCTCCTGGATATCAGAATTATCTGGGGGACAGATAATTCTTTTTTTTATTTTATTTATTTATTTTTAATGTTTTAGTTGTAGATGGACAATATCTTTATTTTTTTATCTTTATGTGGTGCTGTGGGCTTGAACCCAGTGCCTCACACATGCTAGATGAGTGCTCTACCACTGAGCCACAACCCTAGCCCCAATATAATTCTTTATGTGTTTAAAAATGCACATTCGGGGCTGGGGATGTGGCTCAAGCGGTAGCATGCTCACCTGCCATGCGTGCGGCCCGGGTTCGATCCTCAGCACCACATACCAACAAAGATGTTGTGTTCGCCGAGAACTAAAAAATAAATATTAAAAAAAAATTTTAAAATGCACATTCCCAAGCCCTTCTTCCAGATCTTTACCAAAATAGCCTATTGGAGGGTGAAGTCTGGCAATTGCATTTTTAAATAAATACGCAGGTATTTCTGATATAAAGTCAAGTTTGGAAACCTCCCAAAATCAAGTTGACTGGCCCACTCAGCAACACCCTGAAAGCTCCGTCTTCCTGATATGAGTACCCAGAATTGTACCAAGGACACAAAACGGAAATCCACACCCACAGGGCTGGTCATGCCACCCCATGCATTACAGGGACCTACAAAAGGACTTCGGCCTGACATCTGCAAAGACTTGGAGGACCACTTTAAGCAAAACACAATGACATGTCTGTTACACAGCACAGAGGAGGACAGGGAGGAGGGAGGTGAGTGGGCTCTGACAGCCCCTAGAGTAAAAGAATAAATTGGACCTGCATTCACAGAGAGAGACCATCCCCAGAAGGTGAGAAAAGTGGACAATGGCCAGGGGCAGAATTGTGTATCCTGGAAGCCTGCTGAAAAAGAGGATGCCTGTGAGTCAGGTGGGCTCTCAATGGTGGGGGCAGATGCAGAGGCACTTGCATTAGGAGCCACTGCAACTCCTCTGAATATGAGGTCCCCAGCTGCAGTTCCCCAGGACCACTCTGGGGAAAGTCAGGGACAGAGAAAGCATAGCTGCGGGGGAGGGGAGGTGGGTCTCCACTATCCAGATTACCTGCTTAGGATGCAAGTTGTTTCTGCTGATTCAGATTCTTCCAAGGTTTGCCAAGTCTTAGTCTGATCAGCGTGACTCTCCCTTCTAGAGACAGAAAGCCCAGGGAAAGCCATTTACAGCAAGGATGCTGACCTGGCACTCCACAGGGACCTGAAGGCTGCTGCATCGATTGGCTCCCTGGCCCTGCAACTCTCAGATAACCCACGGGGCGGGGCCAGTGCCACCAATCCACACTGGTGGGTCTGAGCCAGCGAGTGCTGGAAGTTTGGCTATCAAGCAGCAGAGAAAATATGCTCGCTCCCTAAACCCCATGAGTGTCATTCTGAGTGGAAAATAACATTATAGGTTGGTGTTAGGTCATTGGCTAATTAGGTAAAATGAATGACTAAGTCGATTTTAAAAGCCCTGCTACCCATGGCTCCTCAGACTGAGGCACTGACCTGTCTTCACTTATCCCAAGTTCTGGAGACTTGGAGAAAAGGTCACACCACCTATGGTGTCTTTCTACCAGGTGACCCCTTCGCTGGGCCTTCTGAGCTAAACTGGGAGGAGATGGCAGGGAGTGGTGGAGGGGTGGAATATAAAGATCGCTTTAGGAAGTCCCTGTCCAGGGTCCCACCAGACCCCCTGCTGCTCACAGATACCCCAGCCCAGGCCCGACACTTCTCTTGCCCTGACCCCAGTTAACTCCTTGGGCCAACCTGAGAAGACAACAAACACTTCTAGAGCCAAATCCTCACACTGCCTTACTGCCCGTGAGTACGGTGTGTGAAGCTTTTTACTCCTCCCCCCCATTACACCCTGGAAATAACCCTTTGAAGCTTAATCAATCAGTAACCCCATTTACAGATGCAGACATGAGGGCTCAGGTCAAGTGGGAAGCAAGGACAGGAGTCAGGATGTGCAAACCTTGCCAGATCTGATTCCAAGGCCAGGCTCTCGTTATGATTGACAGCGTCCCACAGAATCCATCAGCGTCCACTCAGGGAGACAGAAACCATCCTCAGCCCTTGAACAGAGGAGGTTTAGCACTGTGAACTGCTTACACAGGTGCTGGGACAGGAAGAAGAAAATGAGGTAACCCTGAAATCAGAAATACAAGAAGCCAGTATGTCCCCCTGGACTGGGGAGTCACAGAGAAGAGCTGGTATTACCTAGACCTCGAGAGGAGGAAGGAAAAAGGGACCCACTTCCCTAGCAGCCCCTGCCCCAAAGGCACCACTAAAAGAGAAGGGAGAGAGCAAGACAATGAAGAAGAACCAAGGCCACTCTCTCGTGGATAGAAAGTGTGGGAAATGTCTTCTGGATACTTTCTGGCCCAGAAAAGTAGTAACAGAAGCAGAGACAGCAAGTGAAGGGCCACCATGCCCAGGCATGGCACTTACTGCTTCTCATACCATAAGTGACAGGGTCCTCCCAACTACTTACATCATTACTGTCACGATGATCATCCCAGTTTTAGAGATAGGGGGAAATGAAGCTCCAGAGGCTACGTAACAAGTTCAAGGTCATCCAGTAGAATCTGGATTCAAACCCATGTCTCCCTAGCTCCTAAGCTCAGGGAATTGTGGGCAGACATGGCAATCTCGCCAGGGAGAACTTCCATCCAAGACTCTCGTGGCACATGGCCCACCTAGGTAAGTCGCCTTCCATGTGGTGCAGCCTGGTTACCCCCTCAGCAGTGATTGGCATCTCCCCACCCATACGCTGCAGCTCCCAATCTTCCTCATGCACCAGCAAAAGCCAACGCTGGACAGTGGAATTCACAGCATCTTCTCTGCAGGGCCAGGAGCCCACAGCAAGGCCATGCAGGGCTGTTGACCAGAGAGGCAGCCTCATCATGGAGTCCAGCCATGGGCCAGCGACTGAAGGCCTGAGGCTCACCACTTGGGGTCCCTCTGGATTTCTACCACATTCCAACTGCGCTCTCTCTGGGCACGGCCTCCTCCCTGACTGCGGCTACTGCAGAGGGGAGCGGGCTGTGTCGCTAGGGAACTTAACAAGGCTAATTCCACTGAAACCTCCATTAACTTTACTACACCTCTGTAAGTGCTTCATTGTAAATAATGATTCCACACCACGGAAACACACTGCCTGAGTCTCCCGACAGACATCAAATTAAATCCAGCTCCCATGGCCTTCTCACAGAGCGCATTGTGTGAGCTGCATAATCTTCCAAACCACAGAGGGATGAGCACATTTCCCAGGGATTCTGGGGGAGGCTCCGGTTCAACCTGCCTTAAAGAGCAGATCTGGGCAGTGCTACGCATTCCATCACACACCAGATCCTCTCTCTTCCCAGACTCCTTGCTAGAAGGAGGAAATGTACCACCATTGTGAGCCCAAAGAGGACTCTGCTCATCTCAGGAAGGCACTAGCTTCAAGCTCCCACCCAGCTCTTCCCTCCAACAAATTGCAAGAAAAGATGGCTCTGAAGATGAAGGACATACACGTGATTTGGGGAAGATAACAGGATTTTAAGAACCAAAAGACCAGACCTGCCCTCCACCCACTCTCTCACCCCACATATAGAGCGTCCCCAATCTTCTCTTGTGCTATGTCCCTGTCTCACCTAGGCAGTGTGTGCCTTCCTCCCTCCTTGAGAAGAAACACCACAGAGTTTGACTAAAATAAGAACCACCTGGAACAGGAGCAACAAGCCAACCTCATTTTGCAAGTAAACAGATACTCTGTCTGTCCCCAGTTGGGCAGGAACAGGAACAGCATGAGGTGTAGGGCCCTTAAGAGGAAACCTTCCCTGGTGACAATTTTTAGATAACCAGTTCCAGTGACACCTGGAGTTCCAGGCCTCTGGGCTCTGTTCCGTAGCTGAGAAGAACAGAGGTGTCCTTACCATCCCAGAGCTGGTGAGGACCTCTGAGTTCACCTCCTGCAATCTACACAAGGCACCTTCCCCACTCCGCAGAATGACACAGCCTGAGGGCCTCCTCAAGCTGCAGGCTCTAATTTAAGTGTCTCTGTGCGCTCTTTACTTGCTAAACTGGGCAGCATTGGAGTCACAGGCAGGTTTAGGTGACCTAAGAAATTCACAATACATCCGCAGATGGAGAGGAAAGCAGACTGCCCACATGCATTGCTCTACATAAGCCCTGGAGTTGTTTCCAACTTCAGATTTCCAACTCTGGTTTTCAAAAAAAGAAAATTCTTTTTTTTTTTCCTCAGAAACTATAAAATAGATCTTTGCACATAAAGAATTTTCAGGCTGGATGACCCAATATAAATTGTCCCTGGCCAGTGCCTCCTTGTTGATCAAATGACAGTGTGACACCCCCCTCTCTGCCCTTGGAGATGTGATTGCCTTTAATCCCTGCAGCAGCCCAAGCGGGAATTAGCTTCAGCTCCATTTTTCACTTGGTGACTCACAGGCACAGGGACTGGCTCAAGGTCACTCAATTAGAGTAAGTGACTCAGATAAGACTCAAACTCAGGCCTTCTGGCTTTAAATCCTCCACCCAGCACAGCACAGCTGCGAGGTCCTGTAGTACCTGGTGTCAGCAGGCCTGACCCACATCTTCCAGGGTCGCGTCCCACCTAGCACCTCTTCCCCAGAAGGCCTTCCCACGGAAGGAGCAGCCCGCAGCTTGCTGTCACACCACATTTCTCTCCACTCATTTCTGCTTCCCTCGCGACCTCAGTTTCACCACGATGTGCCTTTAAATTAGATCCCAGAAGGAACTTCAAGGCAAATTCCCCCATTTGTGATGTTTATGGAACTTGTCATTGTTTATGCTATTACAGGGCCATCAGATGCAGGGCGCATTCTTCCTGGTTACAACATTGCTTTTCTTCCCCCTGCAGACAGGAAGTGCAGTCAAAACCAGAAGCTCATCTGGTACCAACATGACCAACTTGTCCCCAAACCCACTAGATGTACATGCACATTTTTTTCCTACGAATGTATAAATGATATTTTGTTTGAAGTCCATGATTTATGTTACACATCCTGTTAGCCTCTGCATGACAGGGAGAAAACCAAGTTATTTTGCAAGCAGGACGATAGGACAGAGGCCCCCCAGATCTATGACAACCCACCAAACCCAAAACCGAGTGCAGCTTGAGCTTTTGTAAATTCTAGTTATTATACTTCGGAATTCACTTCTTTTCAAGGCAACCGAAGAGCAGTCTACCCATCTACCGAGCAAGATTTGTTGCCAGCCCTGAGCCAGAGAAGATCCTTGGAGAAACATAATCTCTCCTGTCCCCAGAGACTTCTAAACTTGCTGGAGGGAAAAAAAAAAAAAGATATATTAAACTATTAGAGAGTAAAGCAATATACCACATTAGTAAATAGTGTGTTCTAATAAATAGACTGCTACTTTCATAAAAGGGCAATAATTGTAACATTTAAATTTTTCAGGGAAGTTACAAGAGAAACCATTGATTCTGTTTGAAAGCTATAGATTTTCTAAAAACTTGTTTTAACACATCCTTTTAAAAGTTTAGTGCAAATTACATTACAGACTACTATCAAATTTTGGAAAATTCATAAGAAAGAGAGAAATTACTAAATTGCAAAAATATGGATTAAAGGAAGAAGGCCCTCTCTTTAGAGAAAAGAACTTTTTGCTGATTAATAACAGAATTTCTTGAGTGATCCATGATGACATCATGCCTTCAACAAAAGGTGATCACCTTTTCTTATCTGGTTCTCATCAAGCCTGAGCTTAAAGGCAGATGCTCTCTGGGACACTGGGACATCAAAGGAATACTCAGAGGGCAAGGAGAGTAACAACTAGCAAAGTGAAAAGTCCACACTCAAACCTCCAATAAAAGTAAAAATCTACAGGAATACTGCCCCTGAAGCTTCCATGTGTGGATTATATCCCTAAGACAGTCCCCAGACAAACCAAGGAAGAGTCACAGCAGAATCATCCATGCGGTGTTCCTTCCTCCAGCAGTTTCTCTGGAAGTAGCTACCCACCCAGGGACTCGATTATGTAACTAATCGCTATGTAACTAATCCTCAGAAAAGGAAGAAGAAAGGGAAGGAAGGATTGTGACCTCTAGACCCAGGCAGGTGTGCTTTCTCTAGCCTCCTGTTCTCCCTAACACCGTGTGTTAGGTTCTCCAGAGGAATAGCATCAATTGACTGTATCTATAATTATAAAAGAAGATTTGTTAGATTGGCTCACACAGTCAGAGGCTGGGTAGGCCCGCCTTGTTCATCTGCAGGCTGGAGGACCAGAGAAACCAGTAGCTACTCAGTCCAAGAAGCTGGAGCATCAGAGCAAGAGCAACCAATGATGCAGTCCCAGTCCCAGGCTGAAAGCCTGCAAGGTCTCTGGAGAGTCACTGGGAGGAGTCACTCACTCAAAGGCTGAGGAGGCTGGAGTCTGATGTCCATGGGTGATAACAGCAGCAGGGGAAAAAAAAAAAAAAAAGCATTCAGGTTTCCTCCTTCTACTTTTTGTTCCCCAGGGCCCTCAACCTACTGAATCGTGCCACACACATTCAGGGTGGGTGTCCCCCTCTCAGTCTGCTGACCCAAATGCCAATTGTCTCTGGAAACACCTTTATAGACACAGCTAGAATTGTACTTAACTGGGCTGGGGTTGTGGCTCAGTGGTAGAGCGCTTGCCTAGCATGTGTGAGGCACTGGGTTCGGTCCTCAGCACCACCTAAAAATAAATAGGTAAAAATAAAGGTATTGTATCCATCTACAACTTTAAAAATATTTAAGAAGAAAAGAAGTGTATTTAATTTTCCAGGTGTCTCTTAATCCACTCAAGTTAACCACCAACCTAATTTTTCAACAAGGGATTCAGATTGCCACCCACTGAACCAACTGATCAAACTTAGTAGCTATAAAAGCAGAGACCTAGGCATTATGAGCTCCTAGATATAACGCAGAGTGAAATTATCCAACATCCCTATGAAATAGTCTTGCCCAGTTAATCTAATCAAGGCTTCAGATCCATTTCCTATTTCTAAAATATGCTAGGGATAGAGGAACAAGTTGGAATGTCACCATGAGAAAGGACGTAAACAGATGAATCCAGAATGTGAAGCATCTCACAGGAAAACGAAGCTGGTTTCCTCTGCAAAGCAAGTCAAAACACATCAGAAAGTAAAAGACACCAGAGACAGAAAAACCAAACACTACGTGTAGATCTTGTGTGAATCTCAATTTTTATACAACTATTAAAAAGCATTATTGAATCCATCAGGGAGAAACAGACTGAATATGAGACAAAATTAAGGGATTGATGTCAATTTTAATAGGTAAGTTGAAAAATAATAAAGTCATGTAAAAATGTCTTTATTTTCAGAGATTCATACAGAAGTAGTTCTTAGGAATAAAATATTCTTAAATTCTTTAGATAGAAAAAGTGGCATGATGGGGAAGGGAAGAAGAATGTGGAACAAATGTTTTATAATTGTTGATTCTGCCTGGTGGTCATGCAAGGGTTAGGTTTCCTTAGGTGTTTTTTCTCTCTTTACTTTTACTTATGGTCAAAATTTTTTGTAACAAAGGATGCTAAACAATTCCTAGTGCCACCAGGAGACCCAGAGAAGAGGCCTAGAGACCTAACACCATGAATAGACCTTCAATCTGCTCTAGAACTGATCCCAAGGAGCCACCACAGAGGCCACAGAGCCAGGTGCAGACACTTCAGCTGGAGCTGCCACCAACACCTACTATAGGACACCACAATTAAGACCACTACCCACTGTCACAGCTGCCACCTTCACCAGACTTCGATGAAGGAAGATGTCCCTTCCTGCACCCAGGCTGCAAGGTAAGCTAAAAAATACATATCTGGTATTTTCAATTGCATACAGTAAGAAAAAAAATATCTGCTTCAAAAGGTGGAAATTCCCTAAGGAGGTCCAGAAAGCCAATAAGATGGCAAATAAAACATGTATATGAGCCAGGCACGGTGGCACATGTCTATAATCCCAGCAGCTCAGGAGGCTGAGGCAGGAGGATCATGAATTCAAAGCCAGCCTCAGCAAAAAAGTGAGGCACTTAGCAACTCTGTGAGACCCTGTCTCAATAAAATACAAAATAAGGCTGGGGATGTGGCTCAAGTGACCCTGAGTTCAATCCCTGGTACCCCAACCCCACTCCCCAAAAACCATGTCTGTGCAAAAATGTACATAACTGAGTAACAATGTGCCCTAACCTGTGGCCTATGGGCACTAATAATGAGGACATCCTACTGCAGAACCTGTGCTCTGCATCTGGACACCACCACCCGCCTCCAGGAAGTTACCAGACAATAAGCAAAGAGCTGGGGAAAACAAAGGGCCTCTGTCATGCAGCCTTATAACCTCAGCTTAGAAACTCAGACTTAACCCAGAGAAGCTTCCTGGAAACAAGCCATCAAGGACAGAGAGACTTGAGTTGAACTTAGTAGAAGAGAGAATGGAGATGGAAAGTGAACGAGAACAAGGGTAGGCTACCTTAGCTAATATAGCTAAGATGACCTCGAGATATAGTTTCCTGGGGCCATCCAAATTTTGCCCATAGCCCCAAAACAATTATTAATAGTATCCCCCTTAACATTATCAAAACAATTCTGCTTAGGACAATAAATAATATTGTCCCGATTATTGTTACTAGGGTGGCAGTAAGAATAACAATGGAAGTGAGAAATTAAGAGGTGGAGAGGGAGAATGGAGGGATAGGGGCTCTGTGTAGATCCCAGCCCAAGTAAACAGTTGAGCACATCTGGAGAGGAGAGAGGGTGCCACATAGAAGCACCAGACTGGATCAATCAGGACCCAGAAGTCAGAGTTGGGGAGCTCTTGCTTCATCCCTTGAACAGTGGGCAGTCAACCGAGGATTCTGGAGCAGGATGATCAGGCAGCACACTCAGAAAGGAGGATGAGGAGTGAGGTACTAAGAGTAAGAAGCCATTCTGAAATGTGGGTGAAAGGATTATGGTGACAGAGAAAGAAGGTCCATGAAAGGCAGGGGTCTCAGATGCCAGGTGTGTTACAGGAGCCGAGAGGGGGTACAGGGAGAAGGGGACAGTGACCGTGGGGGTCACACTCATGCACAGTTCTAAATCAAATCTGCTGCACTCTTTGAATGACAGAGAGGACTTTTCCTCCAAGACGTCTCACTGAAGAAGAAAGAGAAAAGCTGATATGACAAAATGCTAAGAATTAGGCCTTTGATGTCTGAACACGCTCACCCCCTGTGCACCCTTATAAACAGAGTTCACTCCAGATTCCCTGGATGTGTCCAAAGTGCACATCTTCAATAACAAGAGGTCTCTGAAGGTAGATTTCCTCTTACAATCTTGGGGCTATTTCCATTTTGAGGGGCTTAGAGATGCTTCTGATTAATTGTTAAGTTAGCCTTTCAAGACCTCAATTTATATACAGCATTGACCGGTGTCTGCAAATAATCTGAACAGAGGTCTTTAGGAAATTAATGTAATAGTTTCAGCTCATTATATAAGAACATGCTCTTAGAGCCAAAGAAACCCCATTCCCTCATTCGTTCATTCGTTTATTCAAACCAGCTCTAAAAACCAATTAAAATCAGGGGTCACACACTACAGAATTATTTATTTCTTCATTACTGAGAGGGGAGATAGTCTTTGAAACTGAATAAATCTAAGAAGGGTGAGGATGGAGCCACACAAGGTCCCAGAGGAGGCTGGGAAACTGAGGACCTTGACATTCTAGGGACTGTCACAGAAATGAACATAGACAGGCTATCTGGAGAAGGCGTTATTTCAAAAAGAATATGGATCCTGTCTTTAAGAAATAGCTTTTAGTTCTTCTTCAGACATTAAGTGCCCTTTCCTGGAACCCATGAACCTTAATTCCACCCAAAGAAAGGCTAAATTAAAAAAAAAAAAAAAAAAAAAACGCAGAGAAAGGCCAAAGGCTTGCAGGTATATGGAAAGGACATGTTATTCATCATTGATTCCCCCTTTTAACAAAAGCTATTGAGATCTTACCTGAACCTCAGCAGGGAACAAAAATGGACAATACCTATGCCCTGGATTAGCCTGCATTGGGGGGCGGGGGGTGAGGTGGGTTGGGCATGGGCACAGAAGCAATGGAAAACAAGTAACCTAATAAACACTCAAAGTATACGAACTATAAGAAGGTGATTAGGCACCATAGCATTCAGGAACCAAGTGAGCTCACACTATAAGTCAAGAAGCCAAGAGCTGCTGCAGGATGTAGAACATCAGAGAAGAAAGGCAGAAAGTAGGACCACAGGGAACTGGTCAACTCCAGGCACTCTGGGACACCCCTAAGTCCCAGTCAGCTCCTTCCAAAACCAGCTTCATCTTCTCAGGAAACAAGTTGAAAGTAAGACATCAGAAGAGCGCGTCCTGAGGCAGCCTGTTGGTCCCTGAGCTATAGTCACATTCCACAGGCTAGGATCCCAGACCTGCACCCAGAATCACCCTTCCACTCCCCTCTGGTCTCCTCTCCAGAGGCCGACTCAGGCTCCCTTAGAGGGAAGACATAGTGAGGCCTTGACCCAACACTAAGTGATACAATGGTGAGATCTCCCTGGAGGCCAGCTTCTCAGGAAATCAGAGACCCAAACGCCCCGCAGAGAACAGCTCTCAGGGAGGCAGTATAGTGTCCTGGACAAACCACCTCTCTCCCTCCCTCCTTCCCTACTCCTCCACCAGGCTAGAAACCAGGAGAGTCCTGCTTAGCCAGAAGCCCACTGAGGCATATGGACCGATTCACTCTTTCTCTCTCAGTCCCTCTATTATAAAGTGAGGGGTCAGCACATCCCAGAATTGGCAGCAAGGCAGAGGCCAGCCTCCCGCTGGGCAAGAAAGGGCCAGATGGATAGTGCCACACTCCCCCAGGGGAGAGCACCTGGCTTTTCATTTGTCTTACATATATATTGAATTTCCTCATGAAGTTTTTTTGGTTTTTTTTTTTTTTTTTTAGGTTTTATAGTTAGATCGATGTTATACCTCCAGAGAGACAGGAAAATAACCAAAGTGTTCTTTCCCTCTACTCCCACACCACTCAACACAATACTGTGACACCAGATGTCGGGGTCCCCCATACACACACACACACAAAACAAGCAATTCTCCAGGGGACACTAGCTGAGCGTCCTCCAATTCAGTGTGCTTATGACGCTGTTGCCTGGAGATAGGATTAGATCCCACAGGCTTAGGGCTCAGTCCCACAAGACTGCCACCAATGGCAAGCTAGTCATAGGGGGTCCACTATACGTCTGATCACCTACCTATACACTGGGCCTCCCAAAATCCCCACCTCAGGTTCAATTGATTTACTAAAATGGTTCACAGAGCTCAGGAAAACATTCACTTTACTAATTTAATCCAGGTAGAAAAGATGCAAGGGACAGGCATGAGAGAAGGAGCACAGAGCTTCCCTGCCCTCTCTAGGGGCTTCAACCTCCAGAGACCTCCCCGGGTTCAGCTACCCAGAAGCTCCCCAAACTCAGTTTGGTGTGTGTAGAAGCTTCATTATGTAGGAATGACCAAGCACCTCATTGTCCCTTGTGTTCAACCTTCGACCCACCTCCCTTTGCTAGAAGTAGGGCTCAAAGTCTCAAGCCTCTAATTATGCCTTGGTCTTTCTGGTTACCAGTCCCCATCCTGAGGCTAGCTAGGGGCCACCAGCTACCAGTCATCACATTAGCAGAGAGAACACATTCTCATCGCCTAGGAAATTCCAAGGGTTTTCGGAACTCTGTGCCAGAAAACTAGAATGAAAAGTGTGTTGTTCAGCTTTCTGTCACTGTGCAAAAGGACCTAAGATAATCAACTTGAAGAAAGGAAGGTTTAGGTGGGTTCACATTTTCAGAAATTTCAGTCCATGGCTACATGGCCCTATTGCCTTTCGGTCGGTGGGAATGCCGTGCATCATGGTGGGAGTGTGTAGCAGAGGAGGCCTGCTCACCTCGTGGTGGCCAGGAAGCAGAAAAGAAAGGAAAGGACCAAGGTCCCAGTATCCTCTTGAAGGTCATATCCCCAGTGACCTACCTTTCTTCCACTAGGTCCCACCTCCTTAAAGTTCTACCAGCTCCCAGTAGCCCCATAAGCAGGGTATCAAGAGTTTAACACAGGGACCTCTGGGGACATTTCAGATCCAAACTATAGCAAAGGGCAAATACATATTTCAAAATCTCACAATAACTGAATATGTTTCACCACCATTAAACAAGAGGTAATTCATCACTCAGCTCCATCAGAGAGGTTAAAAGACTCAGGGCAAAGAAGGTTTGCTCCTTTCTATATCACACTGGAAATATGTCAGCTCCTCAACAGGATAGACATTGCCAAAGTAACCAAGCCTGGCTTTTTCTGCCCAAAGCATGCAGGTAGACTTGGAGCCAGGGACAGGCAAAGGCAGGCATGTGCGGAGAAAATCATTCTTGCCTTGCCAGATTTCTGGGTCCTTTACCCTATCCCTAAATGGTACCTCTGTCCAGGACTCCCACCAGGACCTGACTCCATGAACAGGTAGGTCAAGCATCACACTCATCTCATGCTCAGGGGACGGCTGAGTATAAAAAGAGGGGGCAGTCCAGGTGCCAGCCAGCCCTTTCCTGCTGTGGCCTGGATTCACTCAAGACAACAAAGCAAGAGTCTGGGTGCAGAGATGGAGAGGGTTAGAGGTCGGTCCCACCTCCTCCTCCTCTCACAGAGACACTGAGCCACTCTGGAACTCGGTGCCTTGCCTGGCTCACACAGGGACTCAGGAGACAAAACCAGGTCTCAGGTCTCCCTGCCCCACTTCTCTGGTTCCACTTTGGAGTCCACATGTCCTAGAAGCCAGCAGCTCGATCCCTTTTCAGGAGCACACGTTCAAGAAACAAGCCCTCCTGATGCTTTCCTCAAAAAATTCCAAGGCTGAGATGAAGGTCTTTCCTGTGACACCCAACTTTGGCCTCCACTCACAAATTCATTTCCCAGTGCCTCTCAAGATGGTTCTTGGATAATTTCCACCGTTAACACAAACTAGCTCCTCATTGCAATTC
This sequence comes from Urocitellus parryii, assembly GCF_045843805.1. Lineage (NCBI taxonomy): Eukaryota > Metazoa > Chordata > Mammalia > Rodentia > Sciuridae > Urocitellus > Urocitellus parryii. Next base: position 135,759,616 of record NC_135531.1, on the reverse strand, counting down.
CCCTGCCCTCATAGCCATTTACCACTGTGTTGACCTTTGCTTCTAGGTTAATTATAAATAGTTTTATCTATTGGAGAAATTGAATTGAATTAGCTTAGTTTTAATCTCTCATCAATAATTCAAATGACCATTTCCCATAAATGAAAAAGTAAAGCTGTCCAGGACAAGTGTAACCCGACTCTCATTCTTGGTGAGTCTTTACCGGGCAGGGCAGGGCAAGTAGGTGCCAAGTCCATCCCTCCCATGGCTCCATGCTTGAGCACCCACAGTCTGGCCTGGACCCATGCCAGGGAGCACGGATGTCCCAGGCTGGCCAAACCCCATCTGACAGCCCATTAGCCCCAGCTGTTGGAGACATCTGCCTGTTCCGATTACCGTCAGAGTAGAGGAGAAGCGACGGCCCCGGCATTACGCAGTCTCCCCTGTGTTCACCTGTCATCCAGCGATTGTGCTTCCACTTGGAGGCACTCAGAACCCATCCCTGGCTGCTATTTATAACCTTCCTGTGAGGTCAGCGGTGGGTGAGACTGCCCCAAACAGCACCAGGCTCCTGCCACCGCCTCCAGGCCAAAGGCAGGCAACTTCCAAGCCGCACAAAATCCATTCATAAAAAATGCAGGCAACATCGGGTCAGCTTTCACTGGGCTCCATGGCTGGGGACCCTGGGGTACGCGAGAAGGACACTGAGACTGTGACAGCTTGCAATGTCATGAAAGAGCTAGAGAAAGGGAGTCGGAAGGCCTCCCCAAGACTCCACACCCAGGCCACAGGCAAGAGGACTGCCTCTGATATCCAACATGATGCTTTCAGGGTCTCAAAGGGGCTTTAAATCACAAGTCTCTGGCACGTACTGAGCCCCCCACATTCACTGCCTGTGACTGTGGTAGCAAACTGAGTATCTCATAAAACAAAAAAAATTAATCTCTCACAGTTCTAGAGCCCAGAAATCCAAAATCCTTCAGGGCCACAGAGAGAAGGTCAGGGACTCTATGAAGAATCCATTCTTGCCTCTTCCAGACTTTAGCTGCTGTCAGACCTCCTCGTCTTGTGGCCACCTCACTCCAGTCTCTGACTCTGTGGTGACATTGCCATCTCTCCTGATTCTTCTCTCTGTTTCAAATCCCCCTTGACCTTTCTCTTCTAATAAGGACCTTTGTCACTGGTGTTAGGGCGCACTTGGATAATCCAGGGTGATCATTCCATCTCAAGATCTTTAATTACATCTGCAAAGACCTTTTTTTTTTTCAAATAAGGGAACGTTCACAGGGTACAGGAATATAGGCATATCTTTGGGCAGGGGAGGCACTCATTCAATCTATCAAACCCCTCAGAGTATAAATAAAAGAGCAGGAGTCTAGCTCAGGGGTCAGGAAGCTCTGGGTTTGAATTCCAGCTCTGCCCCTTACCTGATAACTAAAACTCAGTCTGTTCTCAGGATGTCACCAACACCCACTTTGAATTCAATAAAGGGACCCAGTGGGGCAGAGGACAGGCCTTCCTCTCTCTCTCTCTCTCTCTCTCTCTCTCTCTCTCTCTCTCTCTCTCTCTCTCTCTCACCACAGAAGGCCCAACTGCATGCTCAGATGGGAGTAGGAATTCTGTGGGTCCAATGATTCAACCTGCAGTGGAGCCATTTGTCCCTGACTCCGGGGATTTGGGACACTCTCTGTCACCTCTCAGGACTGGAGCACCTGGCTGTTTTTTCAATTGTTTCTGCCTCAGTGCCCCCAGCAACACCAGGAGGGCTTCATCCAGGTTTGTTTGCTTTTAATTACTAAGCCAACTTAGGAGCCCCTAGCACGGCTATGTGCAGACACACCTGGCTGCCTCTGACAGGTAATGAATCGCTCAGCCACGTTCAAGGACAGGCTTTCCTGACAGCGGCAGGACCATCAACTGAACAAAGACAGGGCAAGCTCGGAGGTCAAAGAATATTGACTACAGAGTCACGCCCCACCCAAGAAACCCCTGCCCCCGACACACAGTGCCCCTGAGCTCAGCCAATTTCGATACAGATACAGTCTCAGGATGACTGTTTCTGACAAGGAGGATTGATCTTGCTGGGAAATTGGAAAGCAGACATTGAGCAAATATTCTTTTGTATCAACTCCAGGATGGAGATCCTTCGACATCACTTATGAATGATGAAAAGTAGAAATCTCGAGTCTCTTAAGGACAGGGAGACAACACCTAAGTTGGTATTATTTTCCTTCACCAAGAGAAAAGGCCTGAGAGCCACTAGTTTCCTCCCGACCATCTCACCCCTAATGCTGCATGTCACGTACAGCGCTGGTCACACACCTTCCGGGGGCCATTCTCAAGTAGGAAAAGGCCATCAAATAACATTCAGAGGGGACAGGAATATAGACATATCTTTGGGTGAGAAGACACCCACTCAACCTATCACACACCCCAAAGTTTGGGGGCAAAGGCCAGAACGGGAGGCCTGGGCACAATGGGGGTCCTGCGGGCCTCAAAGATCATGATTTGCCTAAAACCTTAGAGACCAGCCACACAGACACTTAGGCAGGGAAGAGACTCAGGACTCAGAACAGCCTGGTATTTCCTGAGTGCCAGAGCCATTGAGGAAAGCTAGAGCAGACCACCCTGATTCCTGAGAATTGGCTGCATGGAACTCCTCCCCGTGGAGGGACACCACGTGGTCAGTCTCTGCAAGCTGATGGATCAGTAAGCTTCCTGGGGAACAAGAGACACCATGGTGGTGAGGATAAGGAGCAAATATACTATTTTTTTGTTGTGTTTTGTTTTGTTTCAAATAGTTGTAGATAGACAGCATGCCTTTATTTGCTTAGTTTTTTATGTGGTGCTGAGGATCGAACCCAGTGCCTCACACATGCTAGGCAAGCGCTCTGCCACTGAGCTACAGCCCCAGTCCAAGCAAATATACTTTTGATCCCTTTCTTTGAAAATTATAAGTACTTGTGTGCAGGAATACACACACACGCACGTGCCTGGGGGAGTCAAAGGCAGCACAGTGAGGTTTGGAATTTGTTTTTTATCACACTTTGTCTCTATTTTACAAATTTCCCACAATATAAAATGTATTACTTTTATAATGGGGGAAAAGTGCTATTTTTTAAACTGTACAAAGAATTGGCCATCTTAATAATCCTTGCATCTAATCTGGGCCCTATTTGTTAACTGTTCACAGCAGTTTCTGGAATAGAGAAACCCCGGTGGCAACCTTGGCCAGTTGTGTACTGGGTACCATGGGCATCATGATCCTTCAGGACCAACAAGAACATTGGACCATCCATCCTCCTCCCCTGCAAATGCTGGAGCCCCAACACCACTGCTTATCCCATTTAAGCATAACCAAAAGAACAAAATAGATTTCATAAATCACTTAGTCTTTACAGCTTCCTCCTCGAGGACACGCATGCAGGCTCCCAGCAAAGATGATGCAAAATAACAAGACAGATGTAGTAACTAATACAAAGTGCTTGGTTCACTAAACAAAGAGCTTTCAATGCTGTAACTCAATTTATGCTGCTGTAATAGGATCTGAGTGGGGCTAAGAGGAGACATATAACAGCAAACAGGCAGAATTGACGTCAAAGGGGCAAGTGGACGAATGCACAGAAGGACTCACCCAAGCCATGTGCTTCTCCCACAGACCACTCCTCTGAGACCTCCAAAATGCACCATCTCATCCCAGGATATTCAGAGGGAGTCACACTTTCCACCAAGGAAACATTCAAATTTTTTTGGTTGTTTCTAATGACAAAATCCAAGCCAAGCAACCCCCTCTTCCACGTGTCCTCGTCTCACATTGGTTTATTCAGCACCTACTATGCCCACCATGGTGAGTACAGAGAAGAATCGAACAGTCTTCAGGGGTTCACAAGTTGGCAGATACTTTCCTGGTGTTGTCAATGGGAAAGGAAAAAGGGCAGTGGGTCTGCCATCCCTGCTGCCCCCAGAGTGTTAGGAAAGAGCCCAAACTGTGGGTTCCTAAAGGTCTGCAAAGAAGCACCTGACTGCCAGGCCTGAGGATGAGGGCCTTCCCAGAGGCCCAGAACTTGCTCCAGGGAGCCAGTCATCCTTCCCGCAATGATCAGGCTTCTCAGCCATTGATCAGGAGGACACATCAGGCAGATGAGCCAACCACTGGCACGGCAAGGCTAGAAGCAGCTCCCAGAGGCCCCTCCGGGAACCTGGGCCTCATGGAGGAAGTAGAGGCCACCATTGCCATCCAAAGGGACAGGCCTGGGGAGAGGGCCTGCTCACCATACTCACTTCCCCTCCATCCCAGCCTGCCCTGTCCAGGTGAGGGAGGGGAGCACAGATACACAAGCCCTTTCTCAGGAGACTTCCAAATGACTCACACAGCACACAGGGAGCCTGTCAAGACAGGAAGCATCCCAACTTTCCAAGGGAAGAAACTGAGGCTCTAGCATGGCCAAGCTAAAAAGAGAGAGAGAGAGATCTGGCACCTGACACTGGCCCTGCCTCCAATCCCACCGCTCTCCTCCCTGCATCCAACTATGGAACCCAGAGAACTCTTTCTCAGTTAGAAGGGACATCTGAGACTCGGGGGCATGGTTAGAGCCACTGTACCTGGCCTTGGCACCCCTCTTCTCCCATCCCATCTATCAATTCCAACACCAGGCCTAGCACCTGGGGGAGATGAGCCGCATCCGGCTCTGCCTCTCACCACATGGGACTCTGGCAGAACAGACCACCTGTCGGAGCCTCAGCTTCCCCATCCGTAAAGTGGGCAACCAGACTAGATGGTGTCTAAGCCTCCCCAGCTTTCCTCCCTATAATTCTCCAGGCTTCTAGAAGATGTTCAGGACCTGCCAGAGCGCTGGAAATCACAGGCTGGACCCCTCAGAAGGAAGGCACACAAGCCTATTCTGCCTCAGCACTATAAAGACACTGAAATCAGTGAGTGCTGAGTGCTTCTGGGAGGAAGCCGCTAGAAAGCTGGGGCCCTGCAAGGACCCTTGCAGGGACATCTCAAAGAGTACAGCATATCCTGGGCCTCTAGGACCGGTACATGGAGACCAACTCTCAGCCACTAACTCAAAGGACAAGGGCCCTACATTTCAAGATTACCGAATTCCTTTTAATGCTTCCTAAGTGCTTCCTTACAGCTTTCTATAAATCCACCAGCTCATCCCCACCCCAAAACTCCACTTGTGACCTCATTAGGAGGAGTAAGTGGTAGGAAATATTGATACTTCTTGCTAATCACGTTATTAATACCATAACCATTCATATCTCCTCATAAACAACCCTTATAGGACATTTAGCACGGCGAAGTCCAAATGAAGATAATACTCTTGCTAATTATATCTCTATAAACTTATTTTATGGCAGGGAACAAGGGCTCTTATATACTCTGATTACTCGGTTGCCAGAACCAGAAGGAAGTAGAAAAGACTTCATGAAGACATACCCTCTGGGGATGATTCATTACGAATAATTGTGGTGCACAATAGCACAAGAACTATCTGGAGATTTTTTAAATGAGAGGAATTGGAATTTGTAAGAGAGCGAGCTGAAAACAGCTTGAATGGCAAGGAGAGAGGCTGACCCGGTGGAACTGCTGGGCAGATTTCCCCATCACCGTCCAGGGTGTCCAAGGGGCAGAAAGTGGCTGGGGTAGGGCATGCCCCAGCTGCTCCTGTGCTGGTGAACACACAAGAATCACTGGCCAAACTCCAAGGAGGAAGACTGAGCCCACATGCACCTCCATCTCCAGGAGGTTGCGAGGGGGTGGGGGGAGGGTCCTGAACCCAACATCCCTGCCAGCACTATTTTAAATCGCCCACATTTCATATTGACCCCATGGTTTGCTTAGCACGTATGGGCTTGACTGTTCTTGTCTGGGGTTGCAGGGGAGTTTACCCTGTGTCAGGAAGCAGTAGCAACCTCGCTATCTCTCCTCCCACGTTGTTGGGGGAAACGCAGCTCACAAATAAGGGTCAAAAGGGCTTACTCCAAAGGAGGCTGTGAATAAGAAAATAAATGCTTTTCTTGTTTCTTTTTCTAGCTGATATCAGACAATTTACAGTATTAAATGTCCCCTTGCACTCTGGAGAACTAGAATTGATTTTTTTTTCCTTACAATTGCTCATTGGGTTGCTTATAAATTTCTCTGGCTGTTGTTATCAAGTTGTAAATTGCAGTTATGAGAATAATCACAGATCGATTGCAGTCATTCTGTGGGAGGGCCGGCCTGAATGAGCATAAGCAATTCAGGCTTTGGACAAACAGTTATGGTGAATTATCCTTAGTTCAGATTCAATTAATTGAGAATGGATGAGATCTCAGCCAGACCCTAGGTAGGAATTTACCTTTTCTCTGCCTATGGGGGTAATCATCACTGCTGTTCACAGAAAATTTCCCGTTCTCCTTCTAGGCATTTCTCCATCTCTTTTGAAGTTAAGCAAGGATAGGACTTGTTTTGGTCAATAAGACATGAGCATGAAAATCTTGTGTGTGGTTCCAGGTAACTGCTTTAAAACAAGAGCAGCAAGCATTTGCCATGAAAGAGCAGAGCTATATTTAGGCTTTAAAGACTGTACCCTCCAGGTCTCAACTATGCAACTCCACCTTTGTAGCCCCAATCCTGTCATAAATAACATGTAATAAAATGGGTGCATTGATGTTCCAATAAAGCTTTATTTATAGACACTGAAATTTTCATTTATTATCATTTTTATGGGTCATATTATTCTTGTCTTGATTATTTTTAACCATTTAAAAATGTTTAAAAAAAAAAGTTTTTACCTGCAGAGTGTACAAAAACAGGTGGTAGGTCAGACTTGGCCCAAAGGCCATAAATTGCCAACCTCTGCCTTAAAAGAAAAATAATAATCATCAGTGGGTAAATTTGTTATCGTGGCTTTCATCTCACAAGTGGAGGCAAATCTTCTAACAGCCCAGATCCATAGTGCCGGTGATGAGCAGAGGTCCTACTCAGTCCCCACTGGACTTGCAGAGTGAATGAGAAAAACATTTCCATTGTCTAAGTCACTGAGATTCAGGGAGTTGTAGCACCTAGCTTCTGAAACAGTACGAAAGAAAGACTTTTCTAAGGGAATCAATGGAATTGACAAAATGACAATATTAAAGATTTACTAAGAAATTATTTTCAAACACTTAAACATCTTTCGGAATACCATGTTCATTCAAATTATAAATTATACACAAAGGATTTTAATCTGTTACTAAAGCAAATCCTTAATATGCAAAAGCTTGACAACATCTCCGAAGTCTATTTAGAAGCACAGAGGACTTTTGGAGTCAGAATTCTTCATTTCTTCTTCAAGTATATTCACATTAAGATTGAGGTTTTATTTTAATCTGTCACATTCCTGAGATTGACAGTCTGGGAATCTCAGCCTTCTCTAGCCCAGAGATGACTGGAGAACAGAAGATGTTTCCAGAAGGAATGAAACATTCCAAACACCATAGTTTCATAATACACAAGGAAGAAAGGAAGAGGCAGATAGGAGCAGAAGGATATACTCTGTGACCTTGGACATGCCCCTTGACCTCTCGGGGTCTCTGTTTTTCCATCTGTAAAACTGGGAGATGGAATACGACCCTCTCTGAGCTCTTTCGTTCAGATATCCTAAACCTAGATATAACTTCAAGCAGACAATTTAAAACAAACACTTTTGGATCTGACTACAAAAAATAAAATTGAAAGGGCCTTTGGACACAGCTCGATCTTTTTCATTCAAGAACCTTCAGCCTTATTTTTAATCCCACAGAATTAACCAAAAGTGACCAGAAGGTTAACAAAAAAAGAAGCACACGTGAACACATGAGAGATGTTCGTCTCACTAGAGATGGAGTAAGGCAGATTTAGGGACTAAGATACCATCTACCAACCTTACAAAGATTCATAAGGAGGATCATGTCCGCTGTTGGTAAAGGTGGGAAGTTAAAGAGCCCTGTGCCGTTGGGAATGGACGTTGGCCAACTTCACAATGTGAATGGAAGCCGTACCTATGGGCATCCCCTCCACCAGGCAATTCTACTATATGTATCACTTTTTTTCTTTAAAAAATAAAATACTGGATACACACAAGATGTAGATAACACAATTGAGGGACACAACATCATTTCCAACAACCAAACAAATTAGAAACAGCACATGTGTAAATGATATGGAACTGTGTGAGGAACTGTGTAAACAAAAAGAGGGAAACTTGATGTACTAGAACACTATTTAGCCACCAAAAACACAAATGCTCCCATGAATAATATCAGCCTAATCTTGTTTTGAGGGTAAAAATTACATATATTGAAAAAGAACTGGAAAAGTTTCACCAAAAATGAAAGTAGTAGTTAATGCTCCAAATACTAATATTCTGAACTCTACCTTTTTGTTCTTTCCATATTGTTACAGAATCAAAAAAAAAAGTAAATTATACTAAAAATAAAATGGTATAAATCTACATATTTATTGAGTTTAAAATGTATCCTTTAAACAATTGAAGTTTTCTTTTTAAGTAAGACATAAAATATTTTCAATTGCATGTATTGGATACAGAAAACTTCAATTGTATAAAGGATACATTTTAGTCTTCTTTTCTAAAACAGAAAGAATAGTAGATTAGTCCATTTGTGTTGTCATAACAAAATACCTGTATACTTCATAAAGAAAAAGAGGTTTAGTTGGTTTATGATTCTGTGGCTTAAAAATCCATACAACAAGGCACACCTGGCCAGCCCTCTGGCTATGTCACAACATGGAAGATGACTTCATGGTGGAGGCTTGTGTGAGAGTGACAAGGAGCACATATGGAAAAGAGATGGGACAAAGATGACCCTGGGGACATACTGGACACAAAGAAACCTGGATGTTTATAACAACTCACTCTCCACAATAATAATCTAGTCTCAGAGAACACAAACTCCCACAAGACAATATTAAACTATTCACAACTGTGAATCCCAGTGACCTAATTATCTCTTAAAGGTCCCACCTCCCGATACTCCCTCATTGAGGATTTGAGCCTCAGCATGAGTTTTGATGGAGACGAACCATATTTAAACCATAGCAAAACAGGCCCCTTGGAAGAGGTGGGTAAGACATCAAGAGCTCAGGACACTCATGACACTGGGGATACACTGGACAATTGCTACTAGTTCACAAAGGTCCTGATTCTGATGCTCTGTCTCTTGGTTTTGGGGACATTTCACTGCCATTTGCTGCAGTCTGGATGGGCACAAATCACAAGCCACTCAAGAGGAACAAACTTTATTTCTGAACTCCACCAGCACACTCCACACACTCCCCAGGAACTCTCCCCCAACGCCACGTGACCCCTCCAGGAACCACCAACCGGAAACCCCTCCTCCGGCACTTCCCCAACCAATTCGAACTCTTCAGGAACTCACTGGGAACTCCGCGAGAACTTAAAAGTCATTATCTTAATGGCTCGCTGGCGTCACCTCTCAACCACTACTTCTGGCAAAAATGCCATGCGTCATCCCGACTCGGCTGTGGCCCTCAACAGCCATTATCTGTCAGCTAGCATCTGCTCCTTGCAGGAACTTCCGTTGTTCTGACTCTGCCATGAATTATTAGACAGTGGGAGAATAAGTCTCCGGAAGTGCACAGAGCTGGAGGGTTTGCCATTTTTATTGTTCTTAGCAGGTTCTGAACTTTGCCAGGTAGTTAGACATCAGGAAGCAGGTGCTAGTGTATGATACCTGCACACAGCAGTGCACTCACTACCACATGACTCAGAGGGTTCTCTCCCAGTGTACGGCCAGTCTATTTACACGTGATACAGAAATCCCTATGAATGCCACTGCCCCAAATAAAGCAAGCACTTAAAGAAAGCCCAGCCCACTGTGCTCATTTTCCATAAGTATTTGTTTTGATCCATTCATTTGGTGTTCTGCTAGAGCTTGCTAAGAGATAAAAGGTATCAGGCCCCAGAGGGAGGGAAAAAAAAGTTTTTGAATGGGAAAAAATTTAAAGTTAAGTAAATTCTCTCCATTAACTTGGGTAAAAATATCTCCCACGATGATTATAAATTTATCTAGTCTCCTTCTAAATCTCACAATTTTTACTTCACATATTGTGAATCTGCCTGAATGCCTATAAATTTGGAGCTGTTATAAATTCCTGAGACATTGACCGTTTTATCATCATGAAATGATTATCTTTATCTCTGATAATGAGTCTCTGTATTGCTAATATTAATATGGCTATGCTTTCTTTGATTAGTGTCGGCATAGTATATCATTTTCTTTTTGTTTTCAATCTCTCTAAAATGTGCCTTTAAGAAGTATTGTTTTGTTTTTATCTAATCTAATAATCTTTACCTTATAATAAGAATATTTGGTCTACTTAGATTTTATATAATTATGGGGTTTTTTTGTTTGGTTCATTTTGTTTGTTTTTTTCAGTGCTAGGCTCCAACCCGGGGCCTTGTGCATGCTCAGGAAATACTCTATGCGAGCCCTCCTTTTTTTCTTCTTTTTTATCTTCTTTAGGATTAATTTATTTTTCTTTTTTTGGTGCTGGGCATTGAGCCCAGGGCATCGTGCATCCTAAGCAAGCACTCTACCACTAAATTACATTGCCCATTCTTTTTTATTTTTAATTTTGAGATAGAATCTCCCCCACATGACCCAGGCTGGCCTCAAACTGACAATCCTCCGGCCTCAGCCTCCCAAGCAGCAGCTGACCTAAGTATTTTTATTATTTGCTTTTTCTCCACTGTTAGCTTGGTATATGCTCTTTTACAAACTCCGTTGTGCATACTCTGATTCAAACGCATTCTTAACTTGTGAAAGACTAAAATAAATTAGCATTTTGTATTATTTCCTGGACAGTGAAAGAAGTTTGCAACACTAATTTCATTTATATCCATCTTACTGCCTTTTGTGCTTTCCTTGTTGTATATTTTAATTCCTATTTTTTTTTTTACTCCAGAAGACACAACAGGTCAAATTTTCAAATATACACATGTAAGTTTTCATTGTTCTTCATTCATTTCCCAATTTTCATACCTCGACCTGAAATCAATATCCTTCTGTCTTAAGAAATGTTTTAATTATCTTCTTTAGGGTGAATATGATAATGATACTTTCTCACAATTTTTGTTCATCTGAAAACCTAAGGAAGTCCCTCACTGGATATAGACTTCTAGGTGGGAGTAACGTCACCCTATGGGCTTCAACCTTCACCGTTTCTTGGAAGTCAGTGTCTTGCTTACTGATGCTCTTAGAAGGAAATTGGTCCCTTTTTCTTTGGAATCTTTTAAGATTTCCTCTTTTTAGAAGGTCCACGGATGAAGTCCATCTGTGAAGGTCCAGATGAAGGGGCCAGATGGCACTATTCTGTGGACACTTACCCTCGGCTCCTCAGCAACGTGGATGTGTAAGCCACCTCTTCAAGAGGGCTACCTCTGCAGGCAGCTACCCAGACCTCAGCTCCAAACACTGAGAGGCTCCTTCGTACAGTGTCTGCAACACAGGAGGATTCCTCCACACCCAGGGTCTTCCCCGGAGCTCCAGGATCTGCCTCCACTTCTCCTTAGGGAGGACATGTCTTGTCCCCAAGCCTGAATCACACCCTCTCTGTCAGCCCTTCCTACACCAATGCTTTCCCACCTCCTACCTGTCCTCCATTTTCAACTTGTCTGACATCATCTGTCTCCGGCTCACTAAGCCAGGAGCACCTTGAAGGCAGGAGCTCAGGCCGTTTCCTTCTGTTGGTTCATCACCTTGGCCCTCGAAAGCTTCCTGAACTCCAAACCTGCTCCAAATAAAAGACCTCAAGGAAAAATATATATATATATATATATATTTCCTCTTTTTTCTATGGTGTGTCTAGTTGAGTTTCTTTTAATTTATTCTACTTGGGATTTATAGTGTTTCTTGAACCTGTGTCATGATGTTTTCATCAGTTTGGGGAAATTCTTAGCAGCTATCTTTTCAAATATGGTTTCTACCTGTCCTTCTCTTTCTGGACTCTTCGTTGGACTTTTTTACCATGCCCCATATCGCTTATGTTGTTTTCTGTATTTTCTATCATTTCTTTCCTCTGTCTTCACACTAAAAATTTTCTACTGATCTTTCTTCCAATTCACTAATCTGCTCTTTCACTGTGTCTCATTATGCTACTAATTCCCCCTATTAAATTCTCAGTTATTGATTTTTCATTTCCAGAATTTCCATTTGACTATATTATAGTTTCCTGTTCACCACAGAAATTTTCTATAGTATTGCTCAAATTTTTTGCACATATCAATCAGAGTTGTTTTAATGTCCATGTCTGATAACTCCAACTACCAGACTTCCCATAAGTCTATTCTACAATATGTATTCTTTTCTTGGTTTTCAGTCAATTCTTATCTTGGTGCACAACTATTTTTTTAATTGAGATCCAGATATGAGGCCTGTGTTCCCAGCAACTTGGGAGGCTGAGACAGGAGGATCACAAGTTTAAGGTCAACCTGGGCAACTTAATGAGACTGAGTCTCAAAATGAAAAACAAAAAGGTCTGGGAATATTGCTCCATGGTAGAGAATCCCTGTGTGTGATCCCCAGTTCAAAAAAAAAAAAAATCTAGATGTTGTAGAAATAATGTGAGTTTCTGAATGATGTTGTCCTGCTCAAGAGAGAATTAATTTTCATTTCTGGCAGTAGAGTAGGGAGGGACAGATGACCTTCATCTAGCAAACAACTGCATTGATTTAAAAGGTAACCTTCAGCTTTGGTGGGGCTGGTTTATTTCAAGTGTGACTTTACTCTTAGGAGTTACAAATGAAAGTCAAGGGATGCTTACCAGGGATCTTCCTACCTGACAGGGCTTGAACCCCAATTTTCCCCCAAAGTTCCATGTGATGCCAATTCTGTGCTCCACTTAGACATTTAGAGACACTTTCTGCTCAGCGTCTCAACAGCTGTATCCAAGACAGCAAATACCTTGGGAGTAAAAGTGGCACCACATGTCTGGATCTCCCCTTGGGGCCTTCCATCTTTCAAGAATCTTGGCCCCTTGAGCCAAGATTGTCATTTTGATAGCTTTTCAAAGACTTCAACATCAATTTTGTGGAGCTCTGTTCCAGTTATGATGGCTGTGGAACAACTTCCTCAAATATTTAGTGGTTAAGAACAATGTCAATCAAGTATTCTCTCTGACAGTTACGGTGATCAGGATTTCAAAAGCAGCTCGGCCCCGAGATTCTGGCTTGGGGCTTGGGGCCTCTCGTGAGGTTGCATTCACCTGATCGAGCTGGCTGGGTTTATCTCCAAGGCTACTTCTTACACAGTGCGTCCCTGTCTGGGAAGACTTGAAGAACTGGAAATCGGGCTCTTCCAGCCTCTCTTCCTATCTCTTGTCATTTCTCCATGTGGGTGCAACCCTAGAAGGGGTTGGACTTTTCCAAATTGGCTCTGGACTCCCAGGCTTGCATCCTGGGGGAGAGAAGGCAAACCATGTGGAAGTTTCTATGGCATCCACAGAAACCACGCAGCTTCACTCCCACAGTATTCTGCTGGTCAGATTGAAGGAAAAGAACATAAAGCTCACCCCTCGGTGCAAGAGTTTCCTTGTCATGCTGTAAGAACATGACAGCAGGGACATGGGGCATGGGAGAGCTAGTGATGCAGTCATTCAGAAAATACATCAGCCACAACTTTTCCAGCTCTTCTTGGGTCAGGGTGATCTCAAAGAAGCCAGGCTATAGAAAATCCCCTCATTGTTAACATGGAGTTTTCTCCAGTGGAGATAAGACAGGGAGGACTAAGTTTGGGTGAGAGACATCGCTGTTTTGAAGCACTTATTTCTGTTCAGCTGAACACACCCTCCAGGGAGACACTGCCCACCTCAGCTATGGTGGGCAACTCAGAGTCACTGTGAGGCCTCAGGCACCATTTTAGCAAGGCTTTGGCAACTGAATAGCCAGACTGTCCTGCTGCTTCACTCAGACTCAGAAAGCTGGTTCTCCAAATCCATCAAGGAAAGGAATATCCAGATTGTTTCTCACAGTCTATTCTACCTTTCTTTATCCCATGGGCCAATACTGCCAAGAAAATACTCTGAAGGGGGGAAAAAAATAACATGTAGTCGTACCAAATTTGATTTCTGCTTTTTTTAATATTTATTTTTTAGTTGTAGTTGGACACAATACCTTTATTTTTTTTTAACCTCCCATGTGCTAGGTGGGCACTCCATCATTGAGCCACAACCCCAACCCTGATTTCTGTTTTTTAAAACAATTACTTTCAGAGAATTTTACATATCATTTCCTTCTCTTCTAGACTCATACTGCATCTTAACATAAAGTCCCTGAAAGTCCTGCAGAATGAAATTTGTTTAATTTTGTCCCCATGTTTTCTAAAAGTATTTAATCATAGGAAGTGGGTGGAGGGAGTTATCTTTTTTATTATTTACCAATGCATATTAATTATGCAGAATGATAGATCTCATTGTGGCGTATCATACATGCATGTAACATACTTTGATTGTTTCCAGTCCCCATTATCCACTCCTACCCTCTCCTCCCCCTCCCCAGTCCCCTTCCTCTTCTCTAAGAGACAATTACCTGTTTCTTCACAGGATACTAGTTACCACCCCATGAACACTGTACTGTAGAGAACACACCAGCCTTGTACACAGCATCCCCAGACCTTCAATCCCACTGCTCCTCTTGCAGGACTGTAGACTAAGTTGTGCATAATAAAACATTCTGCCTCCGATTGCCATATGGGAGTGAGGTCATGGATGATCACCCTTTTGCTCAGTGGGATGCATCTCCGGGTGTCCCCAAGGCTGGGATGGGCCATGTACCATTTTCCAAATTAGGCTGATGAATGCATCAACCTTTTCTACCTGCCAGTAACACAACAAGAAGTTTTTAAAAGGCTTTTGTTTACTGTCTGCCAATACACATGGGGCCATTAGCCAGTTGGCAGGGCTTGTGCGGGCTTCATTTCTGCCAGCTTGCAGTGAGCTGCCCCCTCCCTCACTGAGCACCGCAATCAATGCCCTTGGATGCTAAGGACTGCAGGGGTGAGGGGTGGGGGAGCAGGGTGTTCTGATGAGGGAGTGAGAAACAAGGAGAAGGAGACAAAGCCTTCCATCTAACCTCTGAGAGCCTTCCCACTGGAAGCCTCATTCCAGGCACTGCTGCCTGTCTGTTCTACCCATCTCTTGATAATTTAGATGGGCTTCCAATTGAGCGCGGTGTTGTTTAATAAAGCAAAGACAATCGACTCTTCCTCAGTGTTATAATAGCCTCTCTGTGTGTTTACTTGAGAACAAATGCTGTTATAATTTCTTTGGGGAATCAATATCTTCTAGTGCATATGCACTGCCCTATTGGAGGTTCAGATTGTGTAAGGCGAGAAGAGGAAATTTATTGCCTTGTAAATGCTGGCAGAAGGTAGTAGGTTTAGTGAGAGCTGTAATTAAAGTTTTGCTAGTAATAAAAAATGGAGGCAATAAACAATGGCACACATTTTCCAGTCCTCAGTCCCGGAATGACTGAACCATCATAGGGTCCTAAGCTCTTGCTATTCTCTGCACAATTAAGTCTCTGAAGGTGAAGGTCTCATGGCCCCAAAAGGCTGCCAGCTCCTGGACCCTTGAGATGCCCTCCACGGGCTCACTTGCCCAGCCCAGCTGCATTTCTTCCCTCTTCCATCTGCTTTCTTCAACTTTACGTGCAGTGGGCAGCAGAATCAACCTTCATTACCCCAGGGACTTCTAAAGCTGGCTATTCAGGATAGAAAAGAGCAGGGCCAGAAACCTATGCGGGCTTTGAGAATGGGGATCACAATGTGGAGGTAAGAAACAAAAAAGATGGAAAAACTTATAAAATATACAGAGAAGCAAAGCAGTCCCAGGAGTTCATCAGCCTTCCTGCAGGGGATCCCCCTCCCAGGAGTTCACTCGAGCTCTCCAGAGTAGCACATGGAAAGTTTCCAAAAATGACTGCTCATCTCTCATCTGAGCACTTGCTGTGCACAGTTTTGTATCTGTTCCAGGCTTAATGGAGGCAGGAGAGTTGCCTGACTGGGAAGAGGGAGGAGGCCTCCCAGCGACCATAGGAGGCTGAAAAACTGGGTTGTGTCCACGGGTACTAAAAACTCCCTGCCAGAGCTAAGAAGAGTCAGCCTCTCCTCCTGTGATGCCTGGCTGCTGTCCCCCTTCAAGGCTTCCTTAAAACTGGGCATTAGAATAAGATCAATTGGCCTAAGGAAATCTAGGAAATATCTCCACTACCATCACCCCCAGGTTAAGGTCTCCAAAGGGGACTTTATGCACAGAGGTCTCAAATCTGCATACACACACACACACACATATATATATACAGAGGTCTATAATCTCTGGGTCCATCCAATCAATAAATATTGACTAGGCATCTATTGGCCACATACACCCAGTATCACCAACATACAGCACCAAGTGCTTCCAGAAAGAACAAATGAACAAACTGACTTCTATATATGCCAGAAAGTTCTTCCAAGAATAAAAAAGTATTCTTAATCCTTCTAGAAATAACAGTGTTCTCCACACTGAGCATCCTGGAGGTGCCAGACAATCTAGAAAGCTTCAACGGGCATTCATTCATTCATTCTCTGTTTTGGTCCTTACAAGCATTGCCCCTGTGAGGTCCAGATGGCGGTCATCATGGACAGCTGAGGGCAGTAAGGGTCAGGAAGGTCAGTGGCACACCCAGGGTAGACACCACATGACCAGAGCAGGACCAGAAGTAAGCCCAGGCCAGCGGCGTGTACTTTCTCCCATCCTCTGTGCCCCAGGGACCCCTCACCTGCCAGCTCATGTCTTCTCTTCCCTGGAGCTACTGAGAGGGAGATGGAAGGTACAATGAGAAGGTTGCTTTTGAGTCTTTGAGAAGATCCAGGGATAGGAGGGACTGAGTAGGATGCTAGGAAGACCCACGGAGAAACAGAGAAGGAATCTAAGCTAGTGCCAAAGAAACACCCACTCGAGGGGGCTTGCCTGTCCAGAAGCAAACAAACATTTCCAGATTCGGTGCTTGTCTCATATTCTTTTTTTTTTTTCCAATGCTGGGGATCAAACTCAGAGCCTTGCACATGCTAAGAAAGCACTCTACCCATGAACTACACCCCAGCCCTCCTGTCTCTTGTTCTATCTTCTGCATTGTTCAGAGGACTAAGAGTTTGCCATGGTCCTAAGTAGAGTCCCCTAGCCAGAATGCATACTCCACTGCAAAATATCAATGAGACAGACACCAGCCCAAACCCCTCCTGTCCAGTGGTCCTCAGCACCAGGGCTCCTCCAGCCAGTGCCAGATACTCCTATCCTCCTCCAGGGCTGGGCATCTGGAGCAGCAGGTAAGGGTAGGCACCAAGGTAGGCACTGGACCAAGGTAGGCACTGGACAGGTCAGAGCACAGATGAAGTGCAGAGGCTAGCTGTCCTGGATATAGGACCCTTCAGGTATGTGGCCCTCTGCTGAGCAGCTCCCCTCAGAAAAACAAAACTCCCAGCAATGAGTCCCAAGTCAGGAAGGCACCAGTTCTGACAATCACCTCAAATGCCTCCAAACTTAATACTGGCTTTCCCTTGCTCATCTCCAAATGGGTAAGGGACTTGCCCTGCCTCAAATCAGCCCCCTAAGATCCACCTACAGGGAACAACGGACCTAGGGGAAAGTCCCCAGCAAGGGGACCACATCTGCAACTTTCCAGCCTCACAGCTTTCCCAAGGTCCCCAATGGCCCCAGATGAGGGTTCCAGAGCTAAGACTGCAGTGAGGACCCTGGGCTGCTGATTATCCAATAAAATTACCAGCAGGCATTAAATCTATCCTCAGTTAACCCGGTGTCTTTAATAATAAAAAAGATTTTGCACTGGGGATAAATACAATGTCTCATTTTCTGACTCTCACTGGTCTCCTGTCACTGTGCACTTATTAACACGATCGCTAATATACAGCTCCCAATCAGCCACTAAAATGCTGCTGTTATTCCTGCTAATTCGACAATAAAATGTGGCTGTGCCAGCCATAAAAAGTGGGCTGTCATGTGATTGGGGGCTCTGTGGGAGGAGAGCCATGAGACCCAGGGTTCCAGTAGAGGCCACTAGGAACTGAATCACTGCGGCCACAGGGCAGGTCACACTCAGGATCATGGCTCCTGCCAGCCTTGACTGCCACAGGTCCAGATGCTGCCTGAACTGACAGAGGTGTCCCCTGTTGTCTTCCATTTCCATCACTGCCTAACAAATGACCAGAAACTTGGAAACCGTATCCATGAGTTAATCTCACAGCTGTTGAGGTCAGAAGCCCAGGCACAGCGGGACTGGAGTCTCTGCTCCAGGGCTCACAAGGCAGAGTCAAGGGTCAGCCTGGCTGTGTTCTCAGCTGGAGCTCGAGTGCAACACCCACCTCCAGACTCACTCAGGGTGTTGGCAGAATCCAGTGCTTGAGTTGAAGGACGGAGACCCCCACTTTCTTGCTGACAGTCAGCCAGGACTCGCTGTCAGTTCTGGAGCTATCACCAGGTCCCCAGGGGCTTCTTGTGCCCCTTCACAATATGGCAGCTCACTTCTCCAAAGCCACTGGGGGACTCTCACTCCAACCGCCCACGACACTTCTGAGGAGTGACATCTTTTCTCACCTTGGCTGGCCCTGGGTCCATCATCTGGGCCTTCGATTGAATTCCTTTTCCCACACACCAGAGAAGAACCTTGGAGCAAGCCTTCACTCCTGGCCAGGTGGAGAGGACGTCAGGGAGCAGCCAGCTCAGGCCCTACGTACCTGAGAGGAAGGCGTTAAATGCAGGAGCAGCCCCTCTCTGGCGTTCACAGCATGAAAGAGGCACAAGCAACCTCTTCACCAAGTGGCAATAATTCATATTTACCCAAAAGAGGCCCTTCCTCAGGACACCTTCTCCTCAAAAGACCTCAAAAGCTCCTCAAAACTTCCTTTCCCACCCTGTCCAATGACAGAGGTAGAGCAAATCCCATTACCACTGGGTTGTGTCCTTTCCCTGGTTCTGGACACCCAAGAAATGCTCTTCACCAGGATACCAGCAAGGGATGAAGACTATTCTGGAAGCACTGGAGAGCAGTGGTAACGTGCAGATTCCCAGGCCTTACCCACAGATCAAAGGATTCAGCAACGGTACCTGCTTTGTAAATTCCCAGCCAGAGAGACTCCCGGGGCTCTGAGGTCTTAGGAAGGCCTGGGCCCTGCCCTGCCTCCATCTGCTTTTCAAAGCCCCTGAAAGCCCAGTGAGTAACCAGAGGCAGACTGGCTTTTGGTTTTAAGGATCAGGTCTACATGAAAATATCCCTGTCAGAATTACACCATCACGGTCCCAGATGATCCTATGGCCTTCCAGATAAGTCTTTGCTCTCAAGTCCCCTCAGCTTGGAACACCCTTCCCACTTTCTCTCCTTTGGGAGTTATTTTCTTACTTCTTCTTCCACTTGTTTTCTGTTGTTGAGTTTGTGCCACCATGCCTACCTATCCCTCTGACACCCCTCCAAAAAAGAGGCAGAGTCTAATTTACCTCCCTGAAATGTGAGTTGGTCTTAGTGTGTCCCTTCATATGGATAGTGTACAGCAGAAGATACACAGAGCTAAGTCATAAAAGGTAAGACAGCTTCTGCCCAACTCTCTTAGGGCTGACTCTTCTTATAAGGCAGCCGCCATGCTGTGAGGAAGCCCCGGTTATATGAAGAGGTGATCATGGCCCAGCCGAGGACCTGGCCAATTGCCAGTCTCCACTCCTGACAGGAGAGGGAGGAAGCCTTCAAGGATGATTCCCCACCAGCCACCATCTGACTGCAACCACGTGAGAGACCATGGTCAAGAACCTTGCATGAGCCAGTCTGTCCCCAGTACCAAGAGGAATGATAGTAACAAATAACTATTGCGGTTTTAGACCCTTAAGTCTAGGTGTTTTGTAGTGGACAGGCAGATCAAAGCCCAGGTAGACTTCCAGCTTCACCTTTCTCTCCTCCACAGCCCCCTTAGGCTGAGTTCTGTGCCTCCCTCCTCCCTCCTGTTGCTAGAGTGTTCTGTACAGCCTTTCAGTGAAGAGTGTAGCCCCTGGGATCACACATCTAGCTTCTCCACCGACTGGCTGCGTGAACTTGGGCAAGTTTCTTATCTTTTCAGTTTCCATATGTATAAAGTGTAAGTGATAAAAAATAAAACCAATATCAAATGAAGAAACTCCACACCAAATTCCTGGAAAAGAGAAGGTGTCTGATGAATCATGGCTGTTGTTATCTTATCTCTACCATAGCACTCATCAGACATTGTATCACAGCCAGGTTTACTGTGGGCAAGGTCTTGTTTAGCTCTGCTTCCTCTACTGACCAGCTTGAAGCCAGGCCCCTTGGTGGTCACTCAACAGATATTTGTTGAATGAATAAATAAACTTATCATATATAACTAAACACCTTACCTACATGTCCACCAAGTAAGTGATTGCCAACTCCTATCCCAACAAAATAGTGGACAGGCCATGGAGGAAAGAATTGGGCGTGTCCCCCAAAATTTCCCTTTTGGGCTAGGTTGGGGAAGGCAGGAGGGTAGTCAATAGGAAGGACCCTTCCACCTTGAGAACTCCAGGTCACAGTGAGCAGGAAAGGACATGTCTCTTATGCCCACCTCACCTAAGGAACACCAAGTGGTGTCTTGAGTATCCACCAAGAACAGCTCAAGCCACCTTCCATAATGGTTAATTACTGCGTAGACGCAGAAGGAACCTGATATTTCTATATGTGGCCAACAGAACACAATGCAGTCCAAACCTTATCTTTCTTTCCATGATGTGCTCATCTTAGAGAAATTACTCATAAGAACTAGACCTGAAAATTGAGACGCAAAATGTACATTTACACAGGGACTTCTTCACCCACCAACTCCTGTCTACAGGTCATGGGGGCTGTCAGTAGCCAAGGCTACCAGATAGAGGGATGCCTGATTATGTGATGCCCCCTACCCCCTCAGTTATAGGAGGCACCAAATTCTGCCTGGGATGTTTGTACCATCCAGTACTACACCAAGAGCCGACCTTCCGATAACCCACCCAGACCTCCCATGCTCCTCATGACAGCGCTGTGGCCTTCTCTTAAGATCCCTCCACCCCCACCTCTAGTTCCCCAGGCCTAGAAAGTTCCCTTCAGTCTACCTGACACAGGAACTCAAAAATCAACATCCAATCTAGAGAGACACAAAACATTAAGCACTTGCTGTGTGCGGTGGAAGTCCTGACTTAGAATCTCAGCTCAACTACTTGGCAGCCAGCCACATAGTCTTAAATGGGCCATTTTACCCTCTTGAGCCTTAGTCTCCTCATCTAGAAAATGGGGATAATTATATCACACCTTATAGCATGTTGGGGGGATTAATGAGATAGTGCATGTAAATCGTTGAGGATAGGACTTAGCACTAAATTGGTGAAAGAGACTGTGGCTAGGAAGGCTTCCTGGAAGAAGGAGCTGGCCCAGAAGATCAAGCAGGATTTAAAGAGGGGAAAGACGATGTCGTGGAAAGTAAATGGCCTCCCCAGATGTCACAACCACTGTTCTCCCCAAGGTAGGGAACTCCACTTGACAGTGCCCTGTGCATTTGGGAAGGTCCCCATAGTGCACCCTGCCCCACTATCCCAGCCCAAGTAGAAGCAAATTCCTTTCCCCCACCTGAGCGCAGCTGGGGCAAGATTTTGAATTTTTCAAAAGGAGCCTCTCTAGAAAACTCAGGGGAAAATCAGAATCCATAAAAATAAATGCAAACACATAAGAACAAAAAAAATACAGATTTTTTTTTTCTACTCTTAGATTCATCAATGTCCTTGGGGTTGGACCCAACAATCATGGAAGCCAAGCCCCGCCCTGTCAGCTGGGATGCCAGCTCAGCTGCTCAGACTGTGGTGGGAGATGGGTCTGCACCTAGCCAGGCCCACACAGGGCCCAGACTTGGCAGTCACCTCTGGAGCTAGGGAAAGGGGTCTCCTGGGAAGTCCCTCTGGCCTGGCCCCACCTCACAGGCTGTTCCTGAGCTGCACCCCTGGCTCATCCCCTACACATTCTGATATGGCACCCTCCCCAGCAGCACATGTCAGGCCAGCCTTCCCTCTCCTGGGGTAGAGGTCACCTGCCTCAAAACCTCATCCCTACAACCAGAAGAACTGAGTACATCCTTCTCCCCACTCCTGGGAAGTAATCCTGGAAGCCTGAGTCACCATTAGACTTTGCAAAGTCTGACATCAGAGAGAGAGACACAGGTGAGCAGACTTCTCCTTCTGCCTCCGTCTTCAGAACGTATTGGTGACAGGTGGAGACCTCACCCTTACCCACCCCTAAACCCAAGGGAAACAGAAATGAATCACAGCCAGGAGTCCTGACTTTGAAAGAAAGTGGCCGTGACCACCAGGTTCTGTAAGCTGTTGGCGTCAGCACCTCTGTCCTGCAGCAAACCACCCCACCCCAAAAACTTTGGGGAAATCTCAGAGGGGCACTGCCAGGAAATCAGCTTAGGAGGAATCCTGGGGTTGGCAGCATGTGGCAACCCCACCACTCACTGTCTCACTGTGTAGCTATGCAGTCAACTTTCCCCAGCTTCCAGGGCCTGGGGATTCAGAGTCACATCTACATCTGTCAACCCAAGAAGTCATTCATTACACCTTGGGGAAACTCACAGGGGCAGGGTGGCGCAGGGGGTGGGGGTCAGGGGTCAGGCAAGCACTGTTCCTACTTGCTGCAACAAACCCTGAGGTCATGGTTGATACCGCTGGCTTAATTTGTTAAGACGCCATTGGAGATCAGTCATTCACAATCCTTTGGATATTTTGTTGGAATTGTCTTTGCTCTGAAATGATCCAGCCCTGTGATGTCCCTTCCTATCCTGAGGGAGGCACTGTTCCTCAGTTCTCTGTCACCTGACGCACCAGTCCTGAAGGTCTGAGGGATCTTCTCAAGATCCCACACCCAGCTCCCAAGCTCAGAGCAGAAGCCATAGCCCTCAGTCCACTGTGCTGACTCAGGTAGTCTAGAAGGGTCTGTGGGACAGAGTCTTTATCTTAGAGGTGAGCTCAGGCTCATAGCAAAAAGGTCTTATCAAGCTCAAGCTAAGCTCAGAGTTTCTCAAACTACAGTGACCCTGTCAATCACCTTGGCATGCCACCAAAATGCCAATTCTGACTTGGCAGGGCTGGACTGATGCCTGAATCCAGCATCTCCACCATGGTCCCAGGTGATTTCTATACTGCTGGGTCTATGGACCACACTTTAAGTAGCAAGGCTCAAGAACAGCAGTGTCAGAGAAAACAGGAAGGATAGACACCATGGATAATTTTAAATTTTCTTGTAACCACACCAAAAAGTAATTTTTAAATACATATTATGTAGCCCAATGTGTCCAAAATAGGATCACATCAACATATAATCAGCATTTTAAAAAAATCACTAATCTTTTCTTTTCTCTTTCTTTTTTTTTTTTCTAAGTCTCTAAATTCCAGGGTGCATTTGCCCTTACACCACAATCAATCTGCATAAGCCATGTTTCCAGTGCTCAGTAGCTATGTAGCTAGTGGCTACCATATTGGACAGCACAACTCCAGAGGATGACGGAGAAGGAAAAGAACATGAGGGAAGAGAAGAATTCATTACAATACAAGAAGAATCTAGGTTCTAGACTAAGCCCTACCTCTGACTCAGCATGTGGCCTAAAGAATCAAGTAAACTCTAGATCTTCCACTTTCCACCTATAAAATAGGGAAAGCAATGCCTGCCCATCATTGGGCTCAAAATCTAGGGAGGACTCTGGGTCTTACCAACATGGGCTTTGGTAGCACAGAAATCTAGAGTCTCCTGGTGATGATGGCTGCCCCCCAGAGGGCCTGTGCCTACCATGGGGCTCAAACTGGAGGGTCTCCATGTCCACACAGAGCCTGCTGGGAGCTAGGCAGGCCAGCAGGGGTTCTAATCCCACTCTAAAACCACCCTGAACCATCTGGCCCTATCTGGGAAGGGCACTTTGCTGTTACTGTGAATCGAGGAACTGCAGGCAGATAAAATTAGTGCTGCCCACCCATCCCAAGTTGTCAGAGGAGTTATTTTGAGACCTCATTATGGAGTTCATCTTTAACATTCTTTGCTCTGACTTTTTCCTGTGTTTTAAGAGCTGAGTCACCAGAGAGGCGGGTCTTGGTGGGTGTTCTCTTCTGGCCACTCCCTGGGTCTCCGAGGCCTAATAAGAACTGCGGGAAGGGACTTTGCAGAATATGGGAGCAAGTGGGGACATGAGATTTGCCACATATCATGTGAATGTCACATATAATCTTAGCTACCCACACTTTACAGATGTCAAAACTGAGGGGTAGGGGAGGTAGAATAAAGCCAGGATAAGTGACCTGACACTAGAACCTAGCAGGTCCTTGACCCAGGGCCTGAGTTTTCTGACACCTGGTCCTGTGATGCCGCCCTTCAAAAGATGCCAGGTGAGCCTCTGCCACCCCTGGCTCCCCCTAAGGGCACTAATGGGCTCAGGGATGGCCCATCCTCAAGGGAGCCACACATACAGCTCCAGGGTATAGCTCTCTGAGAGCCACAAGGCCCAGGGCTGTCAGTGGTAGCACAGAGCCCCAGCCAGGGGTCCTCAAACTTACTTGTCTCCTCATTCCTGAAGAAGACAACCTTAAGCCCTCCAAACCCCAGACAGGAACCATATACCCCAAGCACCAAGAAGGAGCCACTTCTAGGCTCAACAAAGGCAAGGAGAACACCTGGACTTCTTTAGCCCCAGCTGGAAAGGGAACATGAACCTACGTCCATGCCATCTTCCAGTGACCCCAGTAGAGGGTCCATCGGAAAGACCATGTGAGGTCCCTGGTCCCTACATCATCCTTAAGATAGGAACACTCATCCTGTCAGTTCTTCATAAAGTCAATGAAATAATTAATTAATTAATTAATTAATAATTAGTTCCCTTCCTCACCAGCAGGAGCCACTTTCTGGCCAAGTCCTCTTTGCTCGGAGATGTAACACTCACAGTTTTTTTCCCACATGATGTTGTCCCCCAGCTGATCCAAGGCTCTGAGGATAAGGAACAACCCCACCCTCCCTGCCCTGACCTGAACCGATCCCATCATTCCAAGTGGCCTCTGAGGCCAGTTGCCCCTAACTGCACAGTCCTTTGAGCTCCCTGTGTCTGGCCATGTCCCCATTTCACAGCATTCCTCTCAAGGTGCCAAGCCTGCAGATGGCAGACACAATGCTCCAGGTTCTTCTTTAGGAGGAGCAAAGTGCCAGAAGGGTGGCCGCTGCTTAATCCAGGAAGCTTCCCCAACTGAGTCAGGTGCCCCTCTTCTGAGCTCCCACAGCACCCCGCGTCTCCCCCTTTGCAGGATTTACTCCCACCCCACTACCAATCTGAGAAATGACTTGACATCTCTGTGTGACCAGTGACTAGTACCCAGTCGGTGCTCCATAAATCCCAGCTTATGAAATGAGCTTGCTTCTCAAATCCAGCCAGGCACCATGGCCCAGGGCACTCGGGCACACAAATACAAACACACACCCCTGAGTCCCGACAGCAAAGGTCCTGCTGAGAGAACCTTTGAAGTTCAGGGAAATGCTGGGGCCTGGTCCTTAGGCCTTGATGGGGGCCAGGAGGTGGAGACAGGCCCCTGCAGATGCCATCGACATGCCCCCCACTCCACTCTAAGAAACCTACAGAGCACTTCTAAGAGGAAAGAAGCCAACAAAGACAGCAGCTGCCTCCCTCCACAGCCAGACCCCCAGAGAGTTTAAATGGAATTAAAATAATCTCACTGTGCTGCCCAACCACAGATAGGCAGTCAGGGGAGCAGGGCCACTAACTGCTTCTTTGAAGAGGCAAAGACTTTTCTACCCAAAAGCTATTTGTCCTCCGTAAATGGGATTTTAGAAACAGAGCTGAAAGGAGAGGCGATGGCCTCAAGAGCCTAAGCTTGTATTATACATTAGACAGATATTTAAAAATAAATAGCGATTAAAAGGAAAGCTATAAATGACAGAAGAGAGCTCCAGACCCTCCAAGGCCTTCATGCAAATGTCTCGCCGCTCTCTCAGCTCCAGAAATCTGGGCCAAACTCTAATTATTTCTCTGATTTTTAAAAAATGTTGTCGTCTGGCTTCTCTGTTCAGAGCTCTGTGTGGCCAGGGTCTCAGGAAGGGAAACTGAGCACTGACACAAGGGGGCGCCCTGGAGCTGCCCTCATTGCAGACCTGTGGCCATGCTCACCAGCACTCCCTCTCAGGAGTCCCCAGTGTCCACTGGTTCATGTCCCCCAGCTAGGCTGTGGCTTTTACATGACACTCATCACAACCTGAGCCAATAATTGTTGTTATTATCATTATTATCACTAACATCAATAATGGTTGGTGTTCTGGCCTTTAATCTCGGTTAATAACTTCCCGGAACTATTCTGTGCTAAGTTTTTCTACCTCTCCCCTTTCAGAGAAAATGAGTTGACAACCTTTTTAAAAAAGAAAAGAAGGAGGAAAAAGAAAAAGAAAATCCATACTTTATTCAGATTTTATTAGTTGTTGCCTGATGTCCTCTTCCTGTTCCAAGATCCCATCCAGGACACCACTTATAGTTAGCTCTCCTGCCTACTAAGGCTCCTCTGGGCTGTGAGAGCTTCTCATACTTTCTTGGTTGCTAATGACCTTGACAGCATTGAGGGGGACTGCCTGGGGAATTTTGTAGAATGCCTCTCTAGTGGGATTAGTCTACTCTTTTTCTCATGATTAGACTTTTGTCACTGTGACCAAAATACCTGACAAGAACAACTTAGAGAGGGAACCATTAATTTTAGCTCATAATTTCAGAGATTTGGTCCATGATCAGCCAACTCCATTTCTCTCGGCCTGTGGTAAGGCAGAACATCATGCCGGAAGGGCATAGAGGAGGAAAACTGCTCCACTTGTGGCAACTAGGAAGCAGAGTGAGAGAGAAAGTTACCAGGGACACATTATAGTCCCCCGTGGTATGCCCCTAGTGATCTGCTTCCTCCAGCAGCCACACCCACCTGCCTACAATTACCACCCACTAGTCCGTTCAAATTATTAATCCATTAAATGAATTAACCCACTGATAAAGTTGGAGTCCTCATGATCCAACCATTTCTTAAAAACCCCATCTCCAGACATTGCTGCACTGTCTACCACACGAGCTTCTTCAGGGACATAGAGTTAATATGTCATTTTCATCATATCACATCCACAGTACCTACCCATTATTGACATGATTTATCAGTGTTGACCTTGACATGGATCACCTGGCTGAGCTAAAGTTTCTCAGGTCTTTTTATTGAAATCCTCCCCACCTCCCTAAAGCCCAGGCCAAAAATCAGCCCTTCCTAAAAGCCTCCCCAGATTGTAAACATGTACACATTTGTGTTAGACTGTGTGTGTGCATGCACACATGCCCACACATTCTATCAAGTCTTCTCGGCACTTAGCTTGCCTCCAAGTATTTCAGCTGTCTATGAACTTGTACTTGCCCATCTGCTCATGCTGACTGCAGGCTCTGTGAGGGCAGTGACCTAATTCACAGCAGCATATGGCCAATAATAAAAAGCAAAAAAAAAAAAAAAGTGACCACTTATTTAGTGCTCAGAGTGCTGGCTGTATGTTAAGAGCCTCACAGCACGGCCTGGGTGTCACCGAATGAGGGAGGATCTATCAGTATCGCCATCCTACAGATGCAGAAAGGAAGGAAGGGCCCAGGAACTTGTATATCAAGTAAGTGGCAGAGCCCGGTTCCTGGCTGTTTGCCTCTGCAGTCTGTTTATCACTTTGAGCACTTGCAGTATAACCTCAATGTCTGTCTCAAGGACATGCTGGTGCAACAAAGGTTAGTAATGTCAGGTGAGCAGAGAGGCCTGAGGTCTTCAACAGTAGCACCAAGGACATGACCTTGGCCAAGGCTCTGTGCCACCCCAGCTCTGATGAGTTTTGACCAGCCACCAGCCCACCCCCACCCCCCAGCCTCATGAGTCCACCAAGTCCTTCCATTTGCCACATTCAGACGCAGGGAGGCACCAATGTGCCCCCAACTTGCTGCATCAGCAAGAGGCCGAAGGATATGTGGTGCTGGAACATCTCCCATAAATTTCATTTCATTAAATTTTAAACTTTAATAAAACAATGACACATTTCAAGTGCCAGTTCTGGGCTTTCCCATCCCCACCATCATGGGCTCCCCAAGAACCTTCTGTCTTGCAGGGTCTTCAGTGTGTTCAAGACACTGAGGGCCCTGGCAGCCTAGGCATGACCCAGATAACCAATATAAGAGAAGATTTCTGGTCCTCCAAGATAGGAGAGAGAGAACCACTATTGTCAGCTCTGGCTGGGGATGAGGCTCTAGACCCTCAAGGGTCCAGATCTAATAGTAGGATTAAGAGCTGAGACCCTCAGTTTCCTAGCCGAGGCCCCAGACAACAGGGCACCAGGGACATTTCTGGATGAGGCATCACTTAGCTGCCCCTTTCATGATGATGCCTGGGGTACTGGGGAGAATAAACCCATTGTCCCTTTCTCAGGAAGCTTCCAAAGCACCCTACCCAGCTCCTCTTCTCTCCATCCCTCTGCCAGCCCCAACCTGTCAGTCAGCTATCAAACTAACTTTTCTCAAAGCAAGCCCTAATCTAGTCACTCCCAAATTGGCAGACACCCAAGGGTCCCCTCTTACTAGTGGCCCTTAAAGCTCCCCATAGATGCCTCCCTCCACTCACCCTTGATCCACCACAGAGCAGACACCTTCTCTCCCATCCGCTTCACACACCTCCCTCACAAGCCCCAGTCTGGAACTCCCTCCTCTCAAGATCCCCCTGTCAAGTCCTGCAGACCCCAGAGAAGGGCTTCTTCACCCACAAAGCCTTTCCTGACTCCAGGTTCTCACTGCCACCTGAATGTCACAGGAAGTCCCTCTTCTGGGACCCTTTCAATCTCTGCTAGGAGCATCATCAGTTATGAACATGTGGCATCTTCTTGGCTAACCAGCGAGCTCCTGGCCAGGAACAGTGCCTTCATCACTTTGGAACCCATCCCTGCACATCCCACAGGGCCCAGGAAGTAAAGGTCAGCGGTGTCAACTGACGAGGAGGGCAGAAGAGACCGCTCATGGACAGCCAAGGTAGACTTCAGGAGAAAAGCCAATGAGCCACCTGCTGGGGTCAGCAAGATGAGGGATCAGGCTCTAGAGCCATCACGGCTGCTCACCAACAGCTGCACCAGAACAGTAGACCCTCCCCCTAAGCCTCTTCACCCCCGCCCCCTCCCCCCCCCACTTCCTTCAGATCCCAATAAAAGGCAGAGAACAAAGAGATCAGAAGCCTAGAACTTCTGCCCACAGCTTCGCTGTTCCTCCAATTTGGCTTTGCCCTGGGAGAGGAGGGCACTGTCACACTTGTTACCATAAGGAGCTCTTTTCAGTGGGAGCAAGCAAGGGCAGTAGCCCCACACAGGGAGAGCGCAGGGGAAATGCTCCCATCACACAGCGACAACCCCAAGGACCCTTCATTCTAACCCCCAGGCTCACTTCTCACCACTCCCTGGATCATGTGCCTCCCGAGTTCGGACTTGTGCAGAATCACTTTAGGAAAAACATTACAGCACAAATCAGAGACTGCGGGTGCAGTGGTACTAAGCCTAGCAGCTTTGCTAAGTCACACCGTGCCCTCGCAGCTTCAGCCAGACACTTACAATGAAGCCCCTGTGAGGCCCAGCCCCGTGGAAGCTCAGCCTCCATTAGCTCATTCCTTTCAAGCATCTCTGGTCAGAAAAAAATTATTTTCCAGGTCAGAGATCTTGTTTTGAGAACGGAAGAGAGAAAAGCAGAGAGCAGCTAGTCTTAGAGCTCGTGCATTGCCGCTCCCCCCATCGACCCTACAGACCGCTCAGCTGAGGCCCGTAGCAAACCAAACAGTGGAGTTCATAGCAGAACCCAGAATCCTTGGAGCTAGGCCCTCCCCCCTGGGATCTGATTTCCGGGGAGCCCAGGGTCACAGGCTCACTAAAATGCAGCTGCTTGTCCCTTATTTCCAAACTCAGTCCATTATGTTTTCTTCAATTCTCCATGTCTCTCAAAGATATAGTTTCTTAAAATTAAGAAATTTTTTTTTCTCCGCTTTTTCCTGCATCAAAAGGTGAGAATGTTTCCCACTGGGGAAAAGAGTGGGAGAAATGGTTCAATTAGGTTTAAGACATAAATCCACCAAACCCCCTCGTTTGTAATTGAAAGTAATGAACTTTAATAAAAAACCAGTGCAACCCCTTCAGCATCAGATCAGATGTCACTGAAACTCATTTGAGCGCTGTCTTTCAAGGTTCCTTCCGCAGGGCATCCTGGTGAGTGAAAGCCCAGGAGATGGGGGAGGGGTTAATAGCCCTGATTCTCTCCTAATCAACCTCTTCTGGAGGGGGAGGCTGGGGCACAATGCCTTTCTGCCTGCCACCCCTTACCCAGGGTTGGTGCACCCCAAAGCAGGGCTCACCTCGTGGTCGCTTGTTGACCAGGCTGGGAATATGCCTATGCGAACATATACCCTGCAGGGCTGGGGAGGCCAGGCCACAGTGCCCCTCCCTGCCAGCACCCTCTCTGAGCCAGAAAGCCCCTTTCCATCAACTTCCAGGAAGTCCAAGGTCATCTCCCCAGACTCAGGATGCTCAGTCTGTCCTATGAACCCAAAGCTTCTTTCTCTGACACCCATCACTTCAGCGTGACTCAACAGACCCTTCTAGCATCTTCCCCCAAACAGAAAATTCCTTCTGACTACCCTAGTCTTCTTTTCAGTGTTTTTATTACAAAAGTAATGGATGTTCATTATAGAAAATTCAAGAAATATAGATAAGCAATAAGAAGAAAATGAAAATATCTCATAACATCACCACTCAGAAATCACATTAACATTTTGGTTTATAGCCCACCACGCATTTTTCTATGCATATAAACACAGGATTTTGTTTTCATGGGTCTCTCTCTCTCTCTCTCTCTCTCTCTCTCTCTCTCTCTTTCTCTCTCTCATTGTTGTTGTTGTTGTTTCTGAAGCAAAACTGGAATTAGCGTGTTGACTTCCTTATCTCTGTTCCTATCAAAGTATAGTGTCAGGGATTCAGATTTTTTGACTCCCCTCTCCCCCAAAACCCCACTCACTGGACATAGGGTGTGCCTCCTTCATTTGTCCCTTTATGGACATTCTCCTGTCCTGTGGCCGGGTCTAGGACCCCACCCCTGGACTTTCAGGAGCTCCTGGTTTGTATGCCCTCGAAGCCCAGAGACAGGAGGGAGAGGTTAATTGGCTTTGCTCACCATCTGTTTGCACTGTGAACACATCTGAGCACAGTTCACAATCGATGCCCTCTACCAACACTGGATCCATCAACCCCAGGGATTGGTTAGAAGCCAATATATTCCAACAACTGAATACTACACAGCCTGAGTAAATGGCATGCAGGGAGCAACATTAGAGACATGGACAAATGTATAAAATCCAGTAAACAAAATAACATTTACAGTAAACTTTCAATTTTGTTAAACATTATGCATATTCATAAGCATACACAGACACCTTAACAGTGAAGCAAGATACACTGAGTTAATACTGATCTGTAGATAATTTAAATGTCCTCCTATGTGTCTCCCTGGATTTTCCAACATTTATATGTTGAATATTTTTACTTTTGGAATTTTTTTATTTTAAAAAATACACAAGCTTTGTTGGGATCGAAAGGGAAATGAAGACCTGAAGCAATGGTTCTCAAATGTGATCTGCAGCAGAGTCACCCCGAAGATTTGTTAAAACTGGAGATTGCTGAGCCCCACCCCCAGAGTTTCTAACTCAGTAGTTCTGGGGTGAAAGGACTGGGAACTTGCATGTCTAAATCTTAAAAAGTTTCATATAGGGCCCATGTGGCTGGTCCTGGTCCTTTGTAAACCACTGTGTAGAGATTCTTAGCTGATGGTGTTTGGAAAAAGAGTAACACCTGGGAGGGAAACCAGCACTACTGCAAGAAGACATTGACCTTCTAGGGGTCCCTGAGCATGGTCTTGCTTCCTTCTACCTCCCAAAATGAAGAGGAAGGAGGTATCTGGACAATAGACACCACCCCCTACTCATGTCCAGGAGACCCTATCTCCTTTTCTCACAGAGGGCCCTCCAAGGCCCATTAACCTTGGGTTTTGGGGATCCGGCCTCTTCCTCTCACAGTGCTAAGTGTTCAAGGAGATCATGTCAAAGAGATAAGGGGTGATCCAGGAAGTGGCCTACCGTAGTCTGGCTGGCACAAATCACCAGCCACTTGAAGATTCAAGCAGGAATGAACTTTATTTTTAGAACCCACAATGCAAGCCGCCCACGTGAACTCTCTAGGAACTCCCTGAGAGCTCCATCGGAACTTCGGGAACTTTCCAGCACTCAACCAGAACTCAACCCTTGAACTCCACCCACGCAAACTCTCTAGGAACTCCTTGAGAGCTCAAAAATAGCGGGAACCTGAGGCAGCAGAAACCGCTCCTTCTGGCAAAATGCCAGGCACCATCTTGACCTGGCAGTGGCTCTCAACAGTGGCCAAGCTGGGGAGCTTCTGAGACCCTTGGAAAGTCACCTAGAGATAACCAAAAAACAGGAAACACATCCAGGCATAGTCCTGAACGGGTCCCAGAAGAACTCTTCATCCTGTGGCTCCATGTTGCTTTCTTAAGTAGCAAACTCCCCTTGAGCCTGTTCCTTCACTCCTTCCTCCTTCCTTGGGTCTGTCTTGTGTCTGGCTCACCATCCTTCCTGCAGGACAAACCAACCAGAAACCAAACAGTAGTGCTAGCACAGAGGTGCCCAGGAGGGCCATGGGCCCACCAAGGATCCATCAAAATAAGGTCTGAGGGTAGCAAGAGTGTGCAAATTTCATGATCTTCATCAAGCAAGACACAAACATGTTGAGGAAAATGGGCTCTGAGCTCAACCCAGAATTGGATGCCAATTCTAGCTCTTTTACTAGTTGAACCTCTCTGGACTTCAGTTATCCAAAAGGTGTGGTGCACACGTTTTAAGACTGTCCCCAGTGCCCCCAGCCTTCAGTAATCACACTCCTGTGTAAGCTCCTCACTTGAGTGTGGCTAGATCTGGTCAATGCCTTCCAATGAAGAGAATGTGGTCAAAATGATAGACGTCTCTTCCGAGTTTTAGTTATAAATGGATTCTTGTTTTCTTTGTTCCTCCCTCTCTCTCTCTCTCTCTCTCTCATATCTTTTTTCTGGGGGAAGCAAGCTACCATATTGTGAGTAGCCCTATGAAGAAGACCCCATCTCAAGGGGCTTCCGGCTGGAGAGCCATCCAGCCTAGAGATGACCGTGGCCCCCGGTGGAGACCTTGATGGCAGTCCCCTGAGATCTTGAGCCAGAACCACTCTGCTAAGGTTCTTCTGGATTCCTGACCCATAGAAAGTATATAAGATAATAAATGTTTGGTGCTTTAAGCTATTTGTTAAAGAGCAATAGACAACTAATACCATTAATCATCCACTAAGCACTGATATTAATGGCACCTATCTATAGGGTTATTAGGAGGACTAAGTAGGATCATGCAGATAGAGCTCTTACACAGAGCATAACACATATTATAAATGTTACTAATTATAAATATAATAAAGAATGTCTGTTTTCCAGACGTGCCCCAAAGGAGTGGGCCCAACGGTGTTATTTGGGGAACATAGCAAGCTACAAACAGAAAGCTGAGGATTACTGCACTCGTTTCCTACTGCTACCCTGACGAATGTAGTTGCTTAAAATAATATAAATGTATTACCTGAAGATTCAGGATGTCAGACATCCACCATGGCTCGCACAGGGCAAAAAGTCAAAGTGTTGACCGAGCAGCATTCTGGAGGCTCTGGGGGAGACCCCCTTCCTCCCCTAGAGGCTGCCTGCATTCCATGGCTCATGGTAGCATCACACTGAACTCTGCTTGTGTCGTCACATCTCCCCTGGCTCTGACATTCCTGCCTCTCTTAAAAGGACCTTCTGGTCTCATTAGGCCACTTGATAATCCAGCATCCCCTCCCTGTCTCAGGATTCTTAACATATTCACATCCACGAAGTCCCATTGAGCATGTAAGAGGACATATGCACAGTTCCTGGGATTAGGGCAGGAACACCTTGAGGGTCCACGCCTGGGCCTACCACACTGAGCACCCCCCTCCCGCCCGCCCCTGCCATGTTCTTGAGTCTTCTCCGGGCAAAGCGTCCCCGGTCCCATCAGCTGTTCCTCTCACCAAGGAACCCTCCTGCTCTCACCCTCGGGCCCCTCAGTGTTCTCCAGGCCCCTGCCACCTGCTTCTTTAAAAATCAGGCTGAGGGAGAAAATCTTGACACTGGATTCCCACAGGGCTGGATTTAATAAGTGAAGACTTTGGTTCTCACACATTTCGCAACACTTCAGGAAAACAAACAACATCTCCTCCCTCTCCTGCTAACACCGTTATCAGCATGAAAATTCCCGCTTCCTATTTCAGTCACTGCAGAGTTGCTCGCACGAAAAAAAGGTGAATTATTCAGTGCTGCATTTAGCTGGCATTTAATATTTGATCAATTAGCATGCTTTGATCCATCTCCTAACAGTAGGCTGTCCCTGGCTGCTACAGCGGGATGAACTGCTTGCTCTTGGGGGTGGTGGGGGATGCATGCATGTGTGTGTGAACATGTATGCATAAAGCGGGCGGAGGCTCACCCGGGGCCTGTATCTGAGACACATCGGAAGTGCAAATAGCCCGTGGTGCAGAGAAAGGGCACATGTGAGTATGGCTGAGCAAGAGAACAGGAGCTCACAGGTAGCAAGTGGATGTCTCCCTGGGAACCCCACCCCTGCCTAACTGAGCAAGTGCCTGTGGGGTACCCCTCTCCCCTGTCCCCTGGTCACTGCTACTTCCTCCATAGGTTTTGACAGCACCGTGCCTGCCACTCATCACATAGCCAGCCTGTGGTCAAAGAAACGGATGATCCAAATTTGGGGGTTCAGTGGAACCTCCACTTCCAGATCCCCCAGAGGTTTAGACTCCATACTTCCCACCTTCAACTACATTGGGACTGTGGGGGAGTTTAAGATCTTACATAAAACGTTCTTTGTCCTAAAAATGGAGTTAATTAATCACCCTTGGGTGGATTGTGTTTTACTCTACCCGTTTGTCACTTGCTGGGACTGGATGCTTGGATCTTAGGTTTCTGAAATGGGAATATACTGCAAAAAGAGGAATGCTCTCTCTGACTTGGTCAGGAAGAAGCCTGGGAGTCATACACACACACACACACACACACACACACACACAACCACACAACCACACACACATATATATAAATGCAGAAAGACACATACATATACACAGGTGCACACAAATACAGACACATTCAGACACATACATGCAGAGACACATGTACACATACAGAGACACACACATACATAGAGATGGATAGAGAGAGAGACACACACACAAGATAAGAGTCCATCCAGCAAGCACAGCTGTCTCAGGAGCTAAGAGCAGGTATACAGCCACCCTCCCAAGGCCTAAGGCCATCTCCCAGGCACCCAGCTTAAGCCCAAGGCTCCTCTGTGGGAGTAGATGGGGCTGCAGACAGGGACCTTCCAGCCAGACATGGCAGGGACCTGGCCACATGGTCAGGCCCCACCTCCTCCTTCCAAGCAGTACCACAAGCCAGATGTTCTGTTTAACAAACCCAAAGTGACATTTCCATACAGAACCAGACTTTAAGTTTCTGCACCTCTCCCACTGTGAAGTGATTTTTGTGTGTCCGTTTACTTGTTCTAAATGTGAAGAGAACCGAGGCTCTTGTAGGTTGGGTGTTATTAAATCCAATCATCGGCCACCTCCCACATCTGTCATTGATTGAGATAAATGACACTATTTTTTGTTGTTGTTAAAAAAAAATTCTACACCTAATGAAGTCTCTCTGGTGCCACATTCTCAGCAGTAGAGATAAATGAGAAACAATTTCTTGGTATCCATTATTTTAAATTACAGATATCAACCCTGATGCTGTTTTCAAGGTTTATTGAATTTTCATAGACTATCATCAGCTTCCACATGCTAGCTGTGTAATAGAAACCTGAACTCAGAGAGGTTTTATGGCCTCCTTTAAAAGCATCAGTGAGAATGAGCCTCATTCCCCAGCCTCCCCCCCAAAAAAATCTTCCAGAAATTTCCAAGCTCTCTAGGCCTGCACAGGAGAGGAAGGGAGGGAGCAGAGGAGTCAGCAGAAGGAGAAGAAGGAAGGAAAGAGAAGACAGCAAGAGGGCCTCTCTGTTCTCGGGCTGAACTGGGAGCCAGTTTCCTGCACAGACGCCCATCTATCCTTCTTTGGCCTTCTGCACGGAAGTAGGGCCAGAGTGGGGCCTGTATCATTTGGAGCCTGGCTACCCAGCTGCCTTCCCCTGGGGCCTCTCCTCCTCTTTGGAACAATAAATTCCAGGGACAACCAGACAGGCCAGATACTATAGCCCTGAGAACACCCTTAAGGAGAGGGCAGTTTGATACAATAACCTCTTCATGGAATTCCCTCCCCATCGCTCATCCCAGGCCAGTCTCTCCAGACTCCTGTGACTGTCCTGCTGCTGCTACAGCTGAGCAGGCACATCCCACATCCCACAGTGGTGGAATGAGACCTGGTCACTGAGAAGTTATCACTATTCCCATGGAGGGAAGCAAGAGCTCAGAGAAGTTAAGTTGACCCGGGGGGTAGGCCACACAGCAGGAGCACTGGTGGCTTCCACAAACTGAATGAATAATAAATAAATGGAAAGAGGTCAAGAAGGTCTCAGCCCCCTTGCCTGGGATCCCCCTTTGTTCTATACCATATGACGGCCCCAAGTTGTTGAAAAGCTATAGAGGTCTTTGCTGGGTGAATATGTCTATGTGTAGATATGGGTGCCTCTGTGCACGTGTATGGGCATGTATGGGTGGACTGTTTCACTTAACAGACATTTATTGAGGACCCTGCATGTACTAGGCATGTGTTAAACCCAGAGGTAGACCCTGGGGATCCAGCAGTAAACTAGACAGTGTTGGTCCCCATAAATGGATAGTCCAGTAAGACAGATGAGTAGTAAATCAGTAAATTAAAAAGAAGAGCACACGGGAGACCTAGCAGGAAACTGACCGCAACATCAAACTTGATGCTTTGAGAGGGAATGTCGATAGAGATGTGGGAAGTGTCTACAAGGTAACCTCTTGGGGCCTCAGGGTCCAGTTCCTAGAATACTGAGCAGGTAGTTCAATGGAGAGGCCCCTTCACCAGAGCAGAAGACTTCACCCATAGAGACCCATCGGGGGAAATGGGTTCTCCCTTTCCTCCCACCCCCCCAGTTCAGTGCCCCCATTGAATGAACTCAACTGGCAACCAGGGGTGAGGGAGTCACCAAGGCACTCACGCAGGTGAGCTTCCCGCACAAAGCAGGTCGCAAGGGATGCAGGGCGCATATGCAGGACAGTGGACAGCACCCTGTGCATGGATAGACGAGGACAAATTGTTACTCCAGGAAGGCAGCATGGGGTACAGTAGGGAAAAAAAGAGGACAGGTGGGAGGGCTGTGGAGGTCTTTCTGAAGAGTGACATTCTTAAGGAGAAAGGAAGAGAGGGAGCAGGGTCAGGAGTCCAGGGTTGGTGCATTGGGTTTGATGAAGAGCAGGGTGGGTGAGGCTGGGAAGTTGGCCACAGCCAGCTCCTTACAAGCCCAGGGAAAGTTTGGGCCTCGTTCTAAATGTGATCAAGTCCACTAGCGGAACTAGGAGGAGGTTGACAGCAGAGAAAACACCCACCAAGATGTGAATGGAACGGGAGACAAAGGGCATCAAAATGTGGGGAACTGGGAGGCAGACGCTTGAACAGTGACTGACGTAGTAGAATCGAGAAAGCCACATCTAAGCTGAAAACAGCTGATCTGCATTTCCTCAACCCCACATGGACTCTGGAATCAGAGGCCTAGCACTGTTGAGAGTGGGAGCAAGCATGGTCTCGATACCAAAGCACTGCCTGGAAATCTACAGAAGGTGCTGATTCCCCGTGCCCTCCCTGTGCAGCTGAGAGTATGTCCTACTTGCCCCCCAGCAGAAGGCTGGAGGATTGTCATCAGAAGAGGCTGGTCCAAGGGATGCTGCGCCCTAAGACCCAGGGCCTATCTGAGCATTGAACCCACACTGAAGACAAAGGAAATGCAAGTGCACTTCTCAAATGGCAAGAATCCCAGCCCTTCCCCTGCCTATTTCTCAACACAGCCATTACCTGTATGTATTAGTCTGTTTTTTACTGCTATAATGAAATGCCCAAGGCAGTCTAATTTTATAAAAAAAATAGGTTTATTTTGGTGCACAGTCCTGGATATGCAAAGTCTAGGGACCTCATCCGGTGATGGCCTTCTTGCTGACAGAGTCCCAAAGTGGTACAAAAAGCATCACATGGCTCAGACACAGAGAGCAGCATCTATATGTACATGTCTGGTTTCTGTCCCTCTTCTTATAAAGCCACCAATATTCAACCAATGGAGCTCCACCCCCAATGACCTTATCTAATCCTAGTCATTTTCCATATAATCTATGCACATCCTTCACCCTAGTAGGATTAAATTTCCACCATCTTCATACCATTAACATGACATGAGGAATGAAACCCTTCCGTGAGTTTGGGGGGACAGACCATGTTCAAACCATAGTACTGTCTCAAAGGAAAATTACCAACTCAAGAAAAGAGACTTACAGATATAGACAAGCCTCCCCTTACACAGTGATGAGTTGAATGGTGCCCTTCCCCACCCCAAAATTCATGTCCACCCCAAATCTCACAATGCAACCTTCTGTGGAAATAGGGCCTTTGCAGACGTGGTTCAGGTAAAAATCAAGCTGAGATCATACTGTGTCAGAGTGGGCCCTAAGTCTAATCAGAGTCCTTATAGGAGATGGATAAGGACACGGAGAAACAGGGAAGCCATCCATGTGGAGGAGGAGTGTACTGCCACAAGACACAAACAGCCAGAAGCCATCAGGAACTGGAGGAGGCTTTGGAGGGTGGTGGACCTGCTGGTACCTTGCCTTCAGTCATCTGGTTGCAGCATCCTTGGGAAGCAAAATACACTCCTCAATGCAGTTTCTCTCCCTCCCTCCCCCGACCCCACCACACACACACATACACACACCTCCATTTCACTGTCTAGTACCTCACTCTTAAATATAGATAGCTGTCTCTCAGTATCTATGGTGGGGACTGCTTCCAGGACCCCCCACAGATACCAAGATGTGCAGATGCTCAAGCTCTTGTATAAATGGCATCAGTTTTGCATATAATCTATGCACGTCCTTCGAGATACTTTAAATCATTTCTAGATTACTTATAATGCCTAATGCAATGTAAACGCTTTGCCAATAGTTGTTATAGTGCACTGTTTAGGGAATAATGACAAGAAAACAGTCCGGACATGTTCAGTACAGATACAATATTTTTCTAGTACTTTCCACCCCCAGCTGGTCGAATCTGGAGGAAATGGAGGGCAGACTGCGTGTGTGCTGAGCCCTGTGGGTCTTCTGGGAATGGGGATTTAACTCTGTTTGCCTTCTCCTGGAACACTAGGACACCCGGCCTTTTCCCAGGGGAACAGGGTGTCCCAAACGCTCTGAGGTCTTTGTCCTCTTTGCTAAGCACTCCCCCAGGAGCTCACTGGCCCATGAGCTTATGGGGGAGTTGCCTCCCTGTTCAATGCAGCCACCCTCAGAGAAGTGCACGGCCACCTCACTGACATGCACCATTAAACACAGGTGGAAAGATGTCCATTGGTCATTCCACCCTTTGCAGATGGGAAATGTCCCTTTGAGAAAGGGGAAGAGGCTTCTGAGAGGAGAAAAACCCCAAGTGCCCCTCCAAAGACTAAAAGAACGGAAATCAGGGCCTTGGGTATAAGTACACATCAAGCCAGGTTCCTCCCAGCCCTGCCACAACCTCAGCTCCCTACATACACCCCAATCTCACTCTTGCTTCCTGCCCTTGCTTGTGTCCTTCCCTCTCTCCTCTTCCTGCCTTGCCCCGCCTCCTCCAGAGGCCCTCTCCAGCACCCTCCACTCAGACAGATCACCCACTCTTCGGTCCTCACGCTAAGCTCTCCAGAACACAGTCCCACCTTTGGGTACAGCCCAAGCCTAGGATCCTTCTCTCGAGCTCCAGAGGCAGCCCGAACTAGCACAGAAGTGCCGCTGGGACCCTGGGTGACAATTCATCTGGCCCCGCTTCTCTGGGCCTCTCATCTGTAAATTAAACTCTTCTGGGCATCCAGAATTGCCGAGGCCCTTGGGATTTCCAGGCTCTGTGCTCAGTGCTCAGGCAATGGTAGAAGCATCCTATACCTGTGGAGCCAACAATCCATTAGGAAAGGTGACTATTGGGCAAGAATGTGGGTCTCAGGGTGAGAGCTGGGGCAGGGTCCAGCTAGGGGACACTTCCCACTCTGCCTGCCCTGGGGAAGCGGCACCCTGCAGTCTCAGACAACCTAATCTGCAAGGGAAGCTCCTGGGACTTGGCAGGCTGCAACCTCTCCAGCACCCTGCTCCTCAGCCAACCTGGGCTCTGGCACTTGTGTATGTGTGTCTATGTGTGTGCAACCCTGTATTTTCAAAGAATTTCTTTCAACTTTGCAAAATAATGAAGTCTCTACCATAAAAATAGAGAGCCCATCGGCTACAATCTGCCATTATATTTTTACTGGGACCCTGAGTTGAGCGAGAGTGTAATCTGTAAGATAATATAAGCGCTAATAATATTTTCCAGGGAAGCATTTCTCACCGTTATAAACACAAACTGCTATTAGGGGGTACATTTGTTAGCATTGATGAGACATAGATTACCCAGCTTCTACAACAAAATGGGAACAGTCTGATTTTTTTCCTCCTCTAAGTTGTTCAGCTTCTGGAAAAAAAAAAAATTAGCATAATGTGCTGAATGTTCCATACAATTCTAAGTTAGTCTTAAAAACTCCTTTGTGATTCCTCTCCCATTAAAGACTTTAAATATCTTTATTCTCTCTTAATGGAACAATTCATCAACATATTTCTCCAAAAGGTAAGTAATATAGATAGATTAGACAGGAGGACATGTTACCTAAAGAGGAACATTCCATCAGAATTAATATGCTAATTCCCAGCACTTATTAGGTGCTTAATAAATGGATAGTCTATCCGTTGATTGCTTGAAATTCCCTAATATTTATAAGATACATCTTTGTGATATCATTTCAAGATAGAAAAAGTAAGAAATGCTTAATCATCGTTTTCGGTTTAATTTTAAAGTTGGGTGGATTCTGACAGGTTCTCCTCCTAGACTTGGGTCTGAGATTTTGACACAGCGCCACCTACTGTCCTAGCCTCACACCTTCGCTCAGACCACCTAGAAGTGCACAAAAAAGAGTGTGTTTCATTCTGCAGCATTCAGCCTGTCTTTCTCTGTGTGGGGCAGACCCTGGTGGTACAGATAGGAGAAAGCATCCCTGCTTGGAGGTATTCAGTGGCATAAGAAATGACCACAGATGCAGAGCTTGACAAGGTGACACCCACCACAGGTCACGAGGAAGAAACCCACCCTGGCTGCAGACACCCCTCAATCCACCACTCAAACACCTTCATACATGCCCAGCTCAGCTGTCAGGTCTCTTTTGGTCCTGACCTCTAGGTTAAAGTAACTGTATTCTGCCAGGGCGGTGACGATGGCCATTAATGCAGCTCTGAGTGCAGGAACAAAGGCTTTGGTGGGCTCTCAACTCAGGGCTGCTCTCTACGTGGCAAACAGGTTGTATCCCCATGTCAGCAGGAGATGCAATTAAGCTATTGATCCTTGTGCAAAATGGGCTTTGATAAATCAATACGAAGCTGATGCTGTAGATAAACAGTGCACGTCATCAGGATGCTCGGCATGTGTAAATGATTCCATACAGATTGGTATCAAGGGAAATTCTGCCTCAATATGGCCGAGAACGCCGAACACCGAACACCTTTAGGATGTGTAGCAGCTGGTTTGCCTTAATTTATGGCTGCTCTCTCATTCACTCGACAAGCATAGATCAAGCACCTTTCTTGAGCCTGGCTATGTGCTGGGCTTGGGAAAAACAAGAATGCTTGGCCTCCCAATTCCATCCCCAGGAGCTCGGACCTAGGGCAAAGCTAGTTGAATAGCCTCCGGCCCCTCTATCCCCCACCTTCTAGGGGGCAGGAGACCTGACAGACAAGTCTCTAGCTGAGACCTCCCGGTCTACCCAGGCCTGAGCAGCTTCCGTACCTCTCTGCTTTCCAATGAGCTAATAAGCCCCCGAGATAGGTGCCCATGGCCCAGTCTTATAGCTGAGAAAACTTAGAAAGGCTAAGTGGTCATGTAACTGGTAAGGGGCAGAGTGTAGATTTGAACTCAGGCTGCCCAGTTGTACAGCCTAGGCCCTTCCCTGACATGGTTTCTGCAACCAGAATCTTGATCTGGCCATAGAACAAGCTGTTCCCCCACAGACACCTAGGCAGCCATGTCAACACTGACCACATGAGAACAGGGACTCAAAGGAGCAGCCTTGCCTGACTTTGGAGGCCTTCATCTGAGGTCAGGTCTCTAGCAGCGAGATGGACTAAGAATACAATCACCGCATTGCTGAACCCCTACCTAGCAGCCACTAAGCCACCTCCCCTGCTAACAGAACCCCAGTGCTGTACAGGCATCCTGCAGGGGGGAGGCTGGCTGGCATCCCAGCCCCACCACAAGACGGAAAGCTGAATTAACCTTAAGCCAATTAGGGCCATTTCATTCCTTCTGCTCAAGACTGCTTTAGGAATAGGTATATCACAAAATCCTGGCCAAGGAGACATTGCACAGGAGAACCAGTCTGCCGGAGGAGTTCCTGGGAATGGTTTCTTAGCTGTTAACTAGAGATCCAAGGACTATTTTTCACCCATCAGATTGGCAGGAGTCCAAAAGGTTGGGAACACATTCTGTTGGTGTGGGGAAACAGGCCCCTTATACATTGCTAATGGGAGTTATAAACTGGTACAAATCCTGGGAAGGACAATTTGACAGTCTCTGTCAAGGTTACAAATACATATCCCTCTTGCCTGAGCAGGTCCACTTCTGGGAATTTATCCTACAAGAATACTAAAATATTTTCAGAGTTAGTTAGAATAGCAAAGATTGGAAACCACCTAAGATGAGTGGTTAAACAAATAAGGCCATATTCACAGAATGCAATATGGTACAGCTATAAAACAATATTGAGGGTACACTTTATATGTCAAAATATTTTGATAGGTGATTAAAAAGAGCAACATGTCAAAAATGCATAGAGTATGCTATTGTTTGAGGAAATAGGATAGATAAAACTATATATGCATATTTGCTTTTAATATGCCTTATTATATAAATAGATTCTGGAAGAATACACAAGGACGCCCTATTTGTGAGCAGATAAGGACAGAAATAATAGGCAAACATTTTATCATACACCATTTAAATATTTTAGATTTACAAACCTGTGGATGTAATACCTATGCAAACAAGAGAGTGAGACAAGGAAGGGTTGCTACATTTTCTGCAAGATACATTCATATGCGAAGACATTAGGGCTGGGTGGAACCACAGCAGTCATTTTGTGAGCAAGAAGGGCACTAGAGCGGAGCAGAAAAGTGGAAAGAACTGGCACCCTCAATGACATTGTTGGGAATCAGTCACA
Source organism: Urocitellus parryii (assembly GCF_045843805.1). Lineage (NCBI taxonomy): Eukaryota > Metazoa > Chordata > Mammalia > Rodentia > Sciuridae > Urocitellus > Urocitellus parryii. Next base: position 135,715,872 of record NC_135531.1, on the reverse strand, counting down.
CCAGGAGCTGACCTACCTCAGAGCTTCTAGTTAACCGAGACGAATCCCTTTCATTGTTTGAGCCATTTGAGTTGGATTTTTCCTTGCTTACATACAACAGCATATCAGCAACAAAACAGGGCCCTGGGACAGACTATCCTTATGGGGACATTTAAACAGATGGGCTGTGCCTCCGCTCATGCTTCTGATGTAAAGAAGAAATGCAGGAGTTCAGGGTAAGCACAGAGGACTAAACATACATATTTATCTCCGCAGCTCCTTCTCTCCCCAAAAAACTTCCCCAAAATAGCAGTGAGGATCTTAAAGTGACAGAAACCCACAAGAACGGAGAAGAGAGAACCTGACAGAATGTAAGAGTCTGGAAGCTGAGAAGCAGATGGGCCTGGGCTAAGTGACTCAGCAGATCAGAGGAGGCTGAGACCAAAGCCTGGGCTTGAGGAGCAGGTTCATCCAGAACCTGGGAGCTCCAGGAACCCAGGAAGCACCAAATTCCTCAGAAGGCAAACAACTCAATTTAAAAGTGAGCAAAAGCTTTGAAAAGGGTCTCATCAAAGAAGATATTCGTGTGGCAAGCAGGTGTAAGACAGGACGCTCCACAACACTGATCATTAGGGAACTTCAAATTAAAACAATGAGAGGGCTGAGGATGTGGCTCAAATGCTAGCGTGCTCGCCTGGCATGCGTGTGGCCCGGGTTCGATCCTCAGCACCACATACAAACAAAGATGTTGTGTCCGCCGAGAACTAAAAAATAAATATTGAAAATTTCTCTCTCTCTCTCTCTCTAACTCTCTCTTTTAAAAAAAATTAAAACAATGAGATCCTGCTACATACCTATTAGTGTGGCCAAAATCCAGATCACAGACAACATCAAATGCTGGCAAGGATATGGAGCAAGAGGAACTCCCACCCAAATGGGGATGCAAGATGGCACAGCCACTGTGGAAGAGAGTTCAGCGGTTTCTTATAAAACCAAATATACACTTACCATTCAACCTGGCAGTTGTGCTCCTTGGCATTTACCTAAATGAACTGAACACTTATGTTCACATAACAACCTGCACACAGATGTTTATAGCAGCATTATTCATAATTGCCGAAATGTGGAAGCAACTGAGATGTTCCTTGGGAGGAGAATGAATTTAAAAAAAAAAAACTGGGGTATATCCAGATAATGGAATATTATTCAGCACTAAAAAGAGTTATCAAGCCATGAAAAGACATGGAAGAAACATAGACGAATGTAACTAAGTGAAAGAAGCCAATCTGAAAGGCCATATACTATATGATTCCCACTATATGACATTCTAGAAAAGGCAAAAAACTATGGAGACCATCAAAGGATCAATGGTTGCCAGGAATTAGCATGATATTTTATTGTACTCCAACACAGTAATGGTAGACACATGCCATGTATTTATCTAAACATATGGAATACACAATACTAAGAATAAACTCTAGTATAAACTATGGACTTTAGGTGATAATGGTACGTCACTATGGGTTCCCTGATTGTAACAAATGTACCTGTCTGGTAGAGGACATCGACAAGGAGAAAAAGTAGAGGAACAGGTGTAAAGGTATATGGAAATCTCTGTACTTTCCTCACAATTTTGCTGTGAACTTAAAACTGTTTTAAAATATAAAGTCTATTTTTAAAAATCAAAACAGGAAGACTTGTAGAAAGTCTGCATGAAAACTAGGAATCTACTCCCACCTCCTAGCAAGAGGACTACCCTCCCCCCCACCATGAAAAAGATGAGAGATGGGCTCTCAAAAGAATTTGGACCAAAGAGATTCTGGACTCAGAGATGTCAGACACTGCATGGGGGTAAAGGGCCATATTAAAAACAGGGAGAATAAAGGTAACCTTCCAGAAGGTTCTCAGCCAAATCCAAATCCCACACAAATATTCAATAGAGGAAAAGATTTCTGTCTGGAGAAATTGATCTCCCAAAGAGAAAAGAACTAAAGTTACTGACACTAAGGAGTCCCAAACTGAAATGGCCAAGTCCCTCATTCCAATCATCCTGTACCTAAGCCTGTGCCGTCCACGAGCCTCACCAAGCACAGGGTATGCATGTTACCTGGTACCTCACTCTTAAATACCCGTGGACAGCCAAAGGTCACCCGACAATTCAGAAAAGTCTCTAACTGAAAGACCAAAGAAAACAGGTGAAAAATTGAATCCCAAAGAAAATAAAAAGATTGTAGGAAACAAAAGACATAGAGATCATGTATGTGTTTTAGTATCATCAAAAAAATTAGAAGAGCTGGGAATAGTGGCAATGCATGTAATCCCAGTGGCTCAGAAGGCTGAGGCAGAAGGATCGCAAGTTCAAACCCAGCCTCAGCAATTTAGCAAGGCCCTAAGCAACTTACCAAGACCCTGTCTCAAAATTTTTAAAAAATAAAATAATCTAGGGATGTGGCTCAGTGGTTAAGGGCCCGTGGATTCAATACACAATACCAAAAAAAAAAAAAAAAAGTAGAAGATATTGCATTCATGAAATAAGAACAAGGGGACAATAAAATAAAAATTCAGAAAAAATTTAAACTCTTAGAAAAATTAAAAATATGATAGCACAAATTATTAAAATTAACCAAAATGTTGGAAAATAAAGTAGAAAAAAATCTTCATAAAAAATAGAAAAATGGTGCACACCTATAATCCCAGTAGCTCAGGAGGCTGAGACAGGAGAATTCCAAGTTCAAAGCCAGCCTTAGCAACTTAGCAAAGCTCTAAGCAACTCAGTGAGACCCTGTCTCTAAATAGAATTCTTAAAAGGGGGGCTGAGGATGTGGCTCAGTAGTTAAGCACCCCTGGGTTCAATCCCCAGTACAAAAAAAAGAAGAAGAAGAAGAAGAAGAAGAAAGTAGAAAGATAAGAAGATTCAAGGATTAGTCCCAGAGGTCCTCCATTCAACTAACAGGAGTTACAGAAAAAAATAAAATATAGAGGATGCAATTATCAAAAAAAATAATAATTCAGTTCCACAATTTAACAGTCCTTCAAGTATATGGTACCCTGAATTAAACTTAAAAAAAAAAAAGTCCATCCCAAGCAATGTCATCATGGATGTAGAACAAAGACATGGAGAAAAAGACTAAAAACTTCCAGAGGAAATAAGCAGGTCACACAAACCTCAGGACTGAAAGGCATCTGATGTCCCCACAACAATGGAAGCTAAAAGACAATAGAACAATGGCTTCGAATTTCTGAGGGAAAGTGATTATCTAGAGTCAGCACACTATCAATCAAATGTGAGGCTAAAATAAAGACATTTTCAGATAAACAAGGTCTCGAAAACATTCTGCCTACTCACCCTTTCTTAGGAATTTACCAGAGGAAATGTTACCTGAATTTACCAGGGCAAAATTCAGGAAGTGTCCCCCAAAGGCCTCATTTGTAAAAGACTGTGGCACTATAGGGAGGTGGTGGAACCTTTAAGAGGTGAGGCCTACCGGGAGGAAGTTAGGTCATTGGGGGGTGTGACCTTGAAGGGAATATTAAGACCCCATCCCCTTCCTTTCTCTCTCTTTACTTCCTGACTGCCATGAATAGTCCTCCTCCATTAAATGCTCCCCACCATGATATACTGTGCTGCCATGCATTCAAAGTCATGGGGCCAAGGAACAATGGACTGCAACCTCTGAAACTGAACCACAATAAACCTTTCCTCCTTTCAAGTTGACTTTCTCAGATATTTTGTCACAGTAACAAACTAACTAACACAGTGCATAGTCAAAAAAGTGGAATCTAGGGTCTACTAGTTGTCCCAAAGATGGCACTGAACCTTCTAGAGTGAAATTTTGCTAGAAAACAACAGTCTGGGGAAGGGGGAACTGCAAAGCTTGCAAAGACCACCTTGCTCTGTTTCACCTAAATAAAACAAGTAGATTGCCTGATATGTTTGAAATATTCCTAGACTTCAGTTCTGTCATGGAGTTTGGGAAATAATTTGTAATTGGTACATATGAAACAAAACAAAGAAGAAGAAACAGGGCAATTATTAACTTCTGAGAAAATTAAAAGTTGTAAAAGAAAGAAAAATTTAATCATAGTACTATAGGTGGCTCACTGTGAATAATGGCTATATAGTCAACATAATGTAAACACTGAATATTGATTTAGCCCAAAATGAAGATTTAACATTCTCTGGAGACAGAGGAAAGAAGAGCTTGTGGAGAGGCAAGGAGGATGCCGTGAAAGTAATGAAAATTAAAACCCTCCCCTTCCACCAAAGGAAGTTCAACGGATCATATCTAAAATTTCAAAAAGTCAAGATAGAGCTGTTAAATCAAGTTGCACAGAAATATAGAGAAAAACCAAGAAAAAATTTGTTTAAATATTGAAAACAGGTGATCCTTAGAAACTGAGAACAGAGAGCCAGGTGACAGGGCACTGCCATCTTATTATAAGCCCTATAATTGTATTTTGGATGAAAAAATAAATAAAAAAACCAAACATGGGTTAGGAAGTTAAAGAAGAAAAAAAAATCCCCACTGAGAAATAAGATCCAGAGAGAAAATAGGGGGTCTTCCATGCTGTGCTGTTAATGGGCCTCCAGAAACATCACTAAACACACCTCTTGGCTGCCATGGATGTGCATGTTTCTCTAGGCTAGACGTCTAGAAGCTGGGTGGCTGGAACAGTGGTTTAAATTTTAATAGATATGCCCAATCGCCCTCCACGGAGACTGCGCGTACCCAAGTACATTCCCATCAGCGGTGAGGAAGAGTTCTCCCTTGACCTTGCTGACACTTGATAATAGCCATATTTTTAATGCTTGCCACACTGCCACATCTTTTTTTTTTTAAATCTTCATCTTCGTGATTACTTGTATATATTCTATAGGAAGTCAAGTAGGGAACACTGTAGTTCACAGCAGCCGTTGAAAGGGGTAACGAGCTCGCAGGAAGGTAGCTCCAAGGTACATTGTTGGGTGAAACTGGGGAAGGATAGATGGTAGAAGAAATAGGTTAGAAAGGAGACATTAAGGAAGGACAAGGAAGTAAAATTTCAGTTCAGAAGTTCTGCATATTTTTCCAGGTCTGTTGCTCCCAAATTCATGGGAAATCTCTAAATCTACCTGTGCGCTGTTAGTTGATTCCCCAATAAGTATATTAAGCAAAGAGATAATATGACGTTTTAAGAAACCTATATTGCAGAGGACTTTGCAGTGTTATCTGTGGATCAGATCATGAACACCACCTCAGCCTAGGGATCCTGAGGATTATCAGACCACCATAAACTGCCTTGAGATAACAAGACTAATGTCATCCCTGCGGGTCTTCCATATACCAAGTTTCCTGTAAAAGAAGATCCAGGAATCCCAAATTCGTCTCTCAATCTTAAGATGACCCACATTCTCCCTTGAAGGTATATTCCTTGCTTTTACCCCCAAAGGGTACTATCCCTTGAAATTGCCCACATTCTCCTTTAAATGTGGATCTATTTTTACAAATAAATCTGTCTCTTCCTCTGACTGATATGTGCTGAAATTCTTTTCTGTCATGCACACCAAGGATCCCGCTAGTCCTAAGTGGAGTTCCCTGTCTCTCCAGGAACTCCTCAAACCCTTCTTCAGAGACATCTCTTCCCTGGTGATAAAACAAGCAAGTTGAAAATAATTATGTACCAAAAGATACTATTTATGTTCAAAAACACAGGGAAAAAAAGATGTGTGTGTAAATTGTTAATAAAGAATATCAAGGACATCAAGTGAGAAAGAGCTTTATTTGGTCTTAGGAATTACAATTCTAAAGACGTGAATTTGGTAAAACAAAAAGGATGTTCCAAAGAGAGAACAAAGAGCTGGTGCTTAAGATGTCAAAAACCTGCCAGGTGCGGTGGCGCACACCTGTAATCCCAGCGGCTCAGGAAACTGAAGCAGGAGAATGGAGAGTTCAAAGCCAGCCTCAGCAAAAGCAAGGCACTAAGCAACTCAGTGAGACCCTGTCTCTAAATAAAATACAAAATAGGGCTGGGGACGTGACTCAGTGATCGAGTGCCCCTGAGTTCAATCCCCAGTACCCCCCAAAAAAGATGGCAAAAACCTACAATGATTGGTGCAGGCAGCCATTGAAGTCTGTGACTCCACAACTGATAGGTGAACTCATAGTTACAGCTACGGACAGATCTGGGTCAGGGTAAGTGTAGCCTGTCAGGTGATCTCTAGCTCCATTCTAAAACGCACCCACTCTCTATCTCTCTCTCCCCCTCCCTCTCACCAAAGTGATTCCATTTTAGTATAAGTTTCCAGAGCTTCACAAAATTCATGGGGAAAAGTCTAAAATAAGACCTGCGATGGTCGTCTCTGCAGGAGGAGGGAGTAGGATGGCTGGATGAGGGTTTTATTTCCAAGGAAGATGTTCACCTTCTCCTTAAAGATATATTGAAGCCATTAAAAAAGAAAAATATTTTTCCTTCTTCTCTTTTGAATTCTTAGCTGGGGCCCTGTAACAAAAGGCAGATTAACAAGAGAAAAAAAATAAAAAACCAGAAGATCACTAAGGTGCCTATGTCAGTGTCTATGTTATATACACGTGGGCCAAAGCTCAGGGAAAGAGTAACTCTCCAAGAAGCAGTCTAACATTTTTCCATAAATTTGTTGATCAATTGTATATCTTATTCTGTGAAGTATTTGCCCATTTCCTTAGCCCATTTATTGATTGGGTTATTTGTTTTTCCTGGTGTTGAAATTTTTGAGTTTTTTATGTGTCCTGGAGATTAGTGCTCTATCTGATGAGTGTGTGGTAAAAATTTTCTCCCGTTCTGTAGCCTCTATTCACCTCACTGATTGTTTCTTTTGCTAAGAAGAAGATTTTTATTTTGAATTCATCTCATTTATTGATTCTTGATTTTACTTCTTGTGCTTTATGAATCTTTTTGAGGTAGTCTGGTCCTAAACTGACATGATGCAGATTTGGGCCTGTTTTTTGTTTGTTTGTTTGGTTGGTTGGTTGGTTTGGTTTGGTTTTCTATTAGGTGCAGAGTCTCTGGCCTAATCCCTAGATCCTTGATCCACTTTGAGTTGAGTTTTGTGCAGGGTGAGAGTTAGGGGTTTAATTTCATTTTGCTGCATGTGGATTTCCAGTTTTCCCAGCGCCATTTGTTGAAGAAGCTATCTTTTCTCCAATGTATGTTTTTGGCACCTTTGTCTAGTATGAGATAACTGTATTTATTTGGGTTTATCTCTGTGTCCTCTATTCTGTACCATTGGTCTGCATGTCTGTTTTGGTGCGAATGCACAAATGGTGTAACTCTATATCATGTACAACCAGAGAAAAGAAAAGTTATGCTCTATTTGTGTAAAAAAAATTAAAATAATAAATAAATACATACATAAAACAAAACAAACAAACAAAAAGAAGCAGTTTATAACTCTGGTTTCTATGGCATCTCTCTAAGAACAAAGAAAGTTTTTAAAAAGTGGCAAGACAAAAGAAAAGGCCCCAGGGTCTCTAGGACCTGACAACTGTGGGAAGGCAAATAAATGGAAATCAAATGGTAGATAAAGACCAGCTGGTAAAGCTTGTCATGTATATTCCTCTGGTGCAGGCCACCAGGCTAAGAAAGATCTACATTGTCTTTAGTGATCAACCTTTGACCCTTCTGTAAATTTATGTTCTGCTTTTGGCCAAATAGAAGAAGGATAGAGAGCTGTACTGCGTTTGCTCCTTCACGATTACCTTTAGCTCAAAGTGATCCATATGCCAGAGTGGCGTATTTTACAGTAGCATATTCTGCTAACCTTCATCTGTAACACAGGAATTACGTTCATAGGCTCTTTCTGGGTTCTACATCTGCCTGTGTATTTTCTATACTATAAAAGAAATAATACTATCTGCCTCATGGGGTTGTTTGAGGATTAAATGTATTTAATCAATCAAAATAAATCTAAAATCTTAACAGGAATGGTTTCACATATTATGTGTTTTTTTTTTTTAAGAAGGAAAAGGAAAACTGGGGGAAAAAAGTTGGGCGGAGGGCAGGGGACAAAACATAACAAAGCGCTCCACTGAGTCACAAGTTCCCACTCAGGCTACCAATCCAACAAAGAGCTGGCAAGCCTGGCATCTGGGATAGGAAGGAGGTTTATGGAAACAGTAGATTGGCATCCCCCACATTTCAGAGGAACAGCCCTGCTCACAAGGGAGATTCCCAAGGTGAAGAGCACAGAACCCCAGAGCTGGGGTTCAGAGCCTAGCCCTACCATTCATCATTTAGGTGGCCCTGGTCCATTTCTTCCCTCTTGGAGCCTCAGTTTCCTCACCTGTACCAGGTGAGGGTGCCCAGGCAGAGAGAAGGGGATGCTCCATGATCTTGAAGAGTTGCTCCCTGCTGTGTGGCCCCTCTTCTTCTTGGGCTGCAATTCAACTCCATACCCACCCAGGTCCAGAGCCTGGAATCTGAGTCATGGAGGACCCAAGGGCCAAGGCCAGAGCCTGGTGCAAGCCCAGGTCCTACTGACCCAGGCCTGCCCTGAGCCCACCTTGCTAGAGCCTCTGCTGCTGCTGCTGTCTGGAATCCTGTGGACTTGACACTGCCGCCCTTCCTCCCTCAGAGCTGAGAGCCATGCTGTGCTTCCCAGACGTAGGGGATGCAAATGGACTATTTCGACAAACCTGCTTTCAGAACAGTGCTCCATCTGAGCCCAGCCTGGCTCCCACCCTCCAAACAACTCTCCTGCCTGCACTGCTCAAAGCCTGTATCTTGGGTCTGGGCCAACGGAGCAGCGGCCACCCTCTGCCAGCAGATCACAGAGGCTACCACCCACCTGGCTGAGAACCAGGTTCCCTGTCCTGCTGTAGCCGGACCTGCATTTCAGAGCCAGCCGGTGCCCTCTCCAATATAGTCTCCTCTCTTTAAAACACTCCACACAAAGCCACTTTTATCTGCTTCAAAAAACATGCTTTAAAAGCTTTAAAAGTCTTTGCAGTGGTATCCCGTGTTCTGGTCTCTTTCAAATGATAATAGTTTTAATTATAACAATCATTATAGCATAATACCTTCAATTTAGGCAATCAGCTCCATTCAGAATATTCAAATGGAGGAGGATGCCTAGGAGACGCTGGGGCTTTCTCTGCACTTGGTTTCAGGAAGAAGCTCCTGGGTTTGGCAGGTGCCAGCTGCCACCTGGGGGCAGACAGCCCTCTCTGAGCTGGAATGTCTGGGCCTCCCAGGAGCAGGGCAAGAGGGAACTCCCAGAAAAGGAATCCCCAGGCCTCCCCAGGAGTAGCCCTGAAGCCCTCAGACCTGTTGCAGTTCCCCAGTGCCCAGAGAAGGTTCTAATTCCTCAGCCCTCCCTGTCTAGCTCTTGGCTACTCTTGTACAAAATCCTTGCACATACCATGTGCAGCTGGCCCAGCCATGAACTCTGCCCACTTAAGAGACGCAATTGCCACCACCTATCAGACACCAGCCAGGCACCATGCTACTGGGTGACCACTTGTCCCAACTTTCCTAGGACTTTGGTTTCAGCATTCAAATTCCCACATCCCAGTAAAGCCTTCAATCCCCAGGCAAACCAGGATGGCTGGTCACTTGATATGCTGGGCATTGGACATAGAGCAGAGAGCCAGACTTGTCTGCTGATTTGACCAAGCCCTTGGACTAGAGCAGTGAGAGCTGGCCAAATATTGACAATAGGGCTTGTTTTAGTGTCCTAGGGCCACTGTGACAAGTTACCACAAATGGGTAACAGAAACTTACTCTCTCCCAGCTTAGGAGGCCGGACGACCAAAATCAAGGTGTCAGTGGTCTTGGTTCTCTGCCAAAGGTCTGAGGGAGAAATCCATTCCATGCCACTCTCCTAGCTTCACATGGTTACCAGCACCCCTAAGTGTTCCTTGGCTTTTGGACCCATATCTCCAAAGCCTGCCTCCAAAGCCTGTGTCTCCTGTGTCTTCTCCCCTTCATATAAGACCCTTTCAGACTCACCCGAAATCCAAGATGATTTATCTCAAGATCCTTAACCAAATACATCCACCATAGACCCTATTTTCAAATAAGTGACATTCTGAGGTTCTAAGTATTCATGAATTTGGGGGTGGGGGGACACTATTAAACCCATTATAGGAATGGATTCAATAAATGCCAACTAGAGTTCATAAAAATCCAGTGAGGTTTCAAAGGCTAGAGGGATAGAAAAGCCTGGATTCATCCATCCAGGTCACATATGTTCACTGAGCACCTGCTCTACCCCAGATCCTGTTCTATAGGAATCCTTACACTTTGGTCAGTGGGAGGATGTGCTGGAAAATGCCTTGAAGGGTAGCTGGGATTTGTGCAGACATAGACTAATGGGAGGTTCTACTAGGTCAAAAATAGCCCTTGAGGGGTGGATTGAAAACTGTGGGAGTCTGTCCTTGCACACAGGCACAGAAGAGAGGGCTGGAAGTGGGAAGCAAATGTTTCTGGCCAGACCCTGAAAGTAGTCGTAGAGGAAAGGAGTGGTTGTGGTGTCTCTGGGGTCACAACTCCATCAGTGCCCCCGCACTTTTTTTCTGACACCAGGGATTAAGCCCAGGGGAATTGAACCACCAAGCCACATCCCCTGTCCATTTTATTTTTAATTTTGAGACGGGGGTGATCTACTTTGAGTGTTTTGCAGGCACATAGCAAATAGTGTCTGCTCGATGATTACCGTCATTTTGTAATCTTCCATTACTCTCTCCACTTGGCCTTCATGGCCCTTCGCACAGGTGGTAATTGCACATCTACTTGATGGTTATTTGCTGACTGCTGAGACATCAGCTCCATGAGTGACCAGAACCGATGCCTGGCATAGAGCCTGGCATGCACAGGCACTCGGTAATTAACACTTGTTGATTAAAAAATAATAATTACTGCCTCTTTATGGCTTTAAGGGTCACTCTTCTGATGACAGAGGATGTGGATAAGGGAGGTGGTCAGGATAGATGCAGAGTCACCAGCTGAGGACCTGCCAGGAACACAAGTGGGAGGCCTCCTGTAGAGAAATGGTGACCAATCAGAGCTCAGAGCTAGCCTGCCCAGGCTCCAGAACCTGCCCAGCCTCTCGCCCCATGTGACCTTGGACAGGCTTCTTAAACTTGCTTAAACTTTCTGCACCTCTGCTCCTTCATCCCATAAACTCCAGTGAGAAGCCTTCAGTCACCAGTTAAGGCAACATCCCCAACAGGAAGAGCACAGAAAGGCCAGGCCTCTCTCCGGCCGCTCTCAGTGGCTCCCGACTATACCCGGCATCTGCATCGCCATCTGTAGAGTATGTAAATCCACACAATTAATATTCTCTATAAACTTACTGCAACCATTTTTCTTCACGAATGTGTTCTGTTGCAGGAATCGAGGCATGTTCTGGAGGCACATTTACATTTCATTATCTCTAAAAGCTTAACTACCGTAACTAATGCTAGATTAATAAGTTGCCCCATTGAACAACTACTTTAAGCAATACCACTTGCTCGGTCGTGCGGGGTGGTGGGGGGGTGCAGGGAGGATGCTTTTAAATGTCAGCCATAACTGAGAAGGGGTCAGTCAAGTCAAGGAGGTCTAATTTCTGTGTCTCCCTTAGGGGACTCTGTGTATTGTTCTCTCCAAGCAATTAAGTCTCAGACAAAGCTATCCATTTCCCTGATAACCTGAAAGTACAGGTCAAGTCCCTGTGGGCCACTTGGGGTACTCCCAATCCCCACCTGCAGCAGGGCCCTGACTGACCCAGTCACCAAGGACACCTAGCTACAAAGCTATGTGAGCAAAGTACCAGGACAGATGATGCTCATTTGCAACTGAAAGCCTGTGTACATTCTCACAGAAAAAGAAACAAGCCCCCAAGTTTAGAGACATCAAAGCCAGATGCTGGCTGGAGGCTCTGGGGCCACCACCCCCAAGGAACAGCACTTGAGGCACACCAAGGAGACAGCCATGAGCACCAGGCTCTCTCTAGCCTTCTGGAAATACATGCATGTAAATCCCAGGCATTGCTATTTTGAGAGTTGCTTATTATGATTGTCTTTGTATGACACAGGTGAGAATGTGACCTCACTGTCAACTAATGGGTTCAGGTAGCAGTTGGGAAATCTCTGCTGCTAACCTTTCTTCCCACATGACACCTTTCTGAGGCCCCTAATATTTTAGTTCATGTGATCCACTGGGGTTCGTCTACTACCATGTCTCCAGTTTGTGGAAGACCCTTCTCCCATAAGGATCTGTTCTGCTGGAGAACTTGGTCACAGACAATGGAGGGGCCTTCACCCAAGGGGTCAGGCTGCCCCCAGATCTGCCCTCTGACTGTTCCTCCCTCTCTATGCACCACCTGCTAAAGACTCCTTGCTCACCCTCCTCACCCTTCGGCAAGGCAGACCCAGGCCCAGCTTTTGAAAAGTGGGCCTCAGTCTCAGAACTGGCAGCCAGGGAGAAACCCCACACAAGGAAAGCCCATCCTGAGCTCCCAGAAAAGGGTCCAGGGCCATCAAAGTTCTGGCCTCTGGCTGTTTTCCACCTTTGGTCACACAGATGAGCAGAAGTTAAGCCACCCACCAGTCTACCAATTCTCTTCCCCATGATGGTCCAGGCTTTCCCTCTGCTCTGGAGAATAGTGGTAGCATCCACGATGGGCACAGGGTGCTGATTCCCTGCAGTCTGCATGTTCTGGACATTTTCCGTCTCCATGGAAAGGGGAAGGGAAGCAAAGCAGACCACAGCACCTGTGGGATCTCACACAAGCTCCAGGGGGTGGCAAGATCACCTCCACATATATGTCCCCTGCATATCGCTCAGAAACCCAGTCCTCTAGGTGCTTGACAAACCCAATCCCTCATACCGCATTTCTGTCTGTGCCACTGAGTGTGTCCTGGACACTTCACAGGATGTCAGAACCCAGTGTTGTGAAGGTGACTAACCAGCAGAGCCTGTGGCCGAAGGTCACATGGATAGGGACGGGTGCAGCCAGAAAACAAGGGAGGAGGTCCCATTCCCTCCACCCACTACATGATAACCCTAGAAAAGGGCAGAAGCCAATCTTGCTGGCAAGGTTCCCACCGCAGCTCATCATCAGGAACAGGGAGGTTAATAAAACGCAGGGCGGGAGGCTCCCAGGGGACAGTTCTTGGCCGCCTCTGAAGTTTACAAAAGCCGTGCTTCTGATGCCTCCAAGGCCTCCTGCCACGGCTCCCTGTGAGTTATTACACTGCAGGTTTTCAGGACATTCTGTCTGCAATGCCTTGGGAATTAGAGTAATTGTATTTTATCTGTTTGCCAAGAGTTTTCAGTAAACTCCTTTAATGTACTTTAAAACTCCCAGCCCCCAACAGCAACGTGTGCCTCCTGGCTTATGCACCAGGCGCTGAATAAACACAGGGTGATCTATGGGGCTGGAGAGGACACTGTTCATATATTTACTCCCTTTTCCAAAACACACATTCATCTTAATGACGTTACTTACCACATACCCAGCAAAGGAGCCCGGTGAAGGTCACAGTCACGGGCACTCCTCCAGGATGGCTCCTCAGCTTGTGAAAGGTCCCCCAAAGTAGCTCCTCTTCCAAGGATTCCCCAGAACAGGATGTCAGATGCCCCCACACCTTCTAAGTCACAACCTGGCAGGAAAACCATGTCACAGATCTCTGTCCCCAGCAGCAGAGTCCAGATAGCCGGTAAATAGCAAACACCCCACAAAGACATAAGCAACAGGCTAGCACAGGGGAATGAGGAGGAGGAGGAGGCAGAAGAGGCAGGTGAAGGAAGGAAGGAAAGGGGAGACGGAGTTGATGGAGAAAACAGGAAGAGCTGGCTCCCAGGCCAGGCACACTTCCAAGTTAGCCATGTCCACCTCTCCTACATGCATCCAGAGTGACATCACTTGGGACAAGCATCTTGAGACCGTCCACCTACCTCAGGAAAGAGTTACAGACATGAGAGAATGGGGACACAGAAGATTGTGGACACTCTACCCAGGGAATCTTAGACATTGATATCATGGGTGTCAGACAAGAAGGGTCATAGACACAGACACAGACACAGAAGACGAGGATCTTGAACACAGGGAATCGTGATCATTGGCCTGGGGAGACCACAGACGTCACATGTGGACCATGGCTAAAGGACCAGGCATGGACACTTCTCAGGGAGCCCACAGCTCTCCCTTCACGGGCCTGAATGAAGGGCCTTGGTGAGAGGCAAAGCCCCCCAGAGAGTGAGCCCTGAAGGCAATCCAGCTGGTGGCCAGCTTCCTGCCACCAAGAATGGAGCTGTCATGGTGCCTTCCACGTGGCTCCACACATAACTGGCTCTCATCAGAGGGGAAGTGCTGTGCTGGTGCGACGAACCCCTGGGTGGTGTCTCCCCCACTCGTCTGTTTCCCTAAATTGATGAGGATTCCACAGCAACTAGGAATTCTCAGAGCTCTTGATTCCCATCCTAACTCCCTGAATACTAAACCTGCTCCTCCTACAGTCTTCCCTGTTCCAGGAAGTGGCAACGCCATCCTTCCAGCTGCTCCGGCCTGGTTGTCACCCTTTTCTCTTCAATTCCTCCTCCCTCTTATGTACTACATCCACGTCCACATCCACTCTATTAGCAGTTCCACCTTCAAAACATGTACGGACGAGCTGGGGATAACAGAGCTTACCTGGGATGTATGAGGCCTGGACTGAATCCCCAGTACCACAAAAGTGTGTGTGTGTGTGTGTGTGTGTGTGTGTGTGTCTGATCACTTGACTCCACCTCCATCCTATAGCCCCTGTCCAAGCCGACATTCTCTCCTGTCATGTTACTGCATCAGGCCCTTCGGGGTCTCCTGACTCCCTCCACCACCACCATCCAGTCTAGGAACATGGTAGCCAGAAGGATGCCCCACCTCTAAGATGCCCAAGTGTATACTCCCTGTCACCTGGAATATGTCCCCTTATAATTCGAAAGGGACTATATGGGCACGATTAAATTTCAGGACCCTAAAGAGGGGAGATTATCCTAGATTACCTGGGTGGGCCCCATTTAATCACATGGGTCCTTAAATGAGAGAACCTTCCCCAGCGGCAGTCACAGACATGACAAATGGAGGGAGGTCAGGGGACAGGTAGCAGGGGGAGGATTCGACAGTGCTCCTGGCTCTGAGATGCCAGAGGTCATGCGAGGAGCGGCCTATGGAAGGGAAGGGCGGCCCCACCTGTTGGGACCTCAAGCCCGCCACTGTGTGGAATTAAATTCTTCCACCAGGTAAGCGATCAAGGGAACTGACCCTCCTCTGGACCCTCCAGAAAGGACTGAAGCTCTGCTGACACGTTGATTTCAGCTGAGGTCAAGGTCTGTGTCACACGTCTGACTTACAGAACTGGAAAAAATTGAATCTGTGGTTTTTAAAGCCACTAAGTTCGTGGTAATTTGTTACGGTGGCAACAAGAAACTAATCCAATTCCCTATCCAGTAGCCTGGCAAAATATAAGTCAGATCATGTCACTTCTTTGCTGAAACTCCTCCAGTGATTTTTTAATCTAACTCCAGGTAAAAACCAAAGTGCTTGCAAAAGCTTACAGGGACCCATGTGGTGTGGGCCCAGTTCCCTCTCTGACCTCCTCTGTCCCACTTTCCACTCTCCTGCCCACTCCCTCCTTCAAACACACCAGGCACATCCCTGCCCCAGGGCATTGGCATGGGTTGCTCCCTCTGCCTGGGATGCTCTTCCCCCACATGTCTGTGAGGTCCCCTTTCTCCCTCCTTTGGTCTCTGCTCAATGTCACCCATTCCAAAGTCCTTTTCTGACTCCTCCATATAAAAATTCAAAACCCTTCTCGGGACACCCCATCTCCTTTCTTGCTTTATTTCACCTCTTAATATTCATCGCCATCTAATTTATTTTATTTGCTTATTATGTATTTCAATGCCCCACCCCAAATGAAAGGTGAGTTCCATGAGAGCAGTGATTTAGGAGGAGGGGTGGGGGATATGGGGTTCCGTTTGTTTTTTGATGGTTTTTGTCTGTTTTATTTATTCCTAGCTCCCAGTGCTCTGGAACCTCCATTGACAGAAATTGGTGTTGTGGGGAATGGAAAGGAGCTGGAGGCTGGCTGTCCATGGCCCCAGCAAGTTTGCCTCTGAGCTCTTCCAGGCCTGATGCTCTGACCACACCTACCCAGAGCGGTGGACCTTCAGGAAGAGAACAGCACTTGCAAAGGACCAGCCCCTGGCTACCTGCTGCCCTGGGTCCCTGGAGACAGGTAGCCATGATTGAAACTGAATCTACACCCCAGGACCAGGGGTTGTTCTCCTTGCCCTCCTGCACCCTCCCACACACCCACCCAGAACAGTCCCTATGCCTGCCTGTGCTGTCCAATACTGCAGCCACCGGCCACAGGTGGCTATTCAGCCTTTAAGTGTCACTAGCATAAACTGAGAGATGTGAGTAGAAAATACACTCTGGATTTTAAAGACTTTGTATAGAACAAGAATGTGAGCTCTCTCTTTCATAGTTCTGTGTTTTGAAATGATAGCATTGTAGATAAGTTGGGTTAAATAAGAAGTATTATTTGAATGAATGTCATCTGTTCCTCTTTATTTGTTCTAAATGTGGCTACTAGGAAATTTTATATTACACATGTAGAGGACAGAGCTGATCTGGAGGGAAAGGTCACCTTGGAGGCAGTGTTGACCTAAATTGAGGGCAATCCCCAGGCTCCCTCCCTGAAGGTTTGTTTGTACCTGAGTGTCACAGCAAACAAAAGGGCTAATCTTCCTCTGAAGCCAGGAGACTTCAGTGGCTGTTGATGGAACTCAGGTCCCTGGCAGCTGAGCCCTTGGACACTGGCTAGCAAGGTCAGCCCTGCCTGCTCCATGGGAGATTCTTTGCCAGATGTGTCTCTGTGCCCAGAAGCCCCACACACCACCATTCTCTTGCATGAGTCTTGTGTGGAACATGCCAGAGCTGGGGAAGGGGCTGAGATGGGAGCCTTACCTCTGCAGATTGGGACCTCTGCCCGAGCCGGAATAAGGAAGATGGGGAGCCCAACATGAGCATCATAGAATGACTTCCTGGCAATGTCCCCAGCACCCTAAGGCAGGGTCTCCACCCAGGGACACGGGGCATGGTTGTTTGAGGACATGGCCTGAGGTGTAAGGCACAGCATCTGGAGGTGTGGCACCTTGTTTTTAAAAATAAGACAAGCCCCATATTTCTGGCACTAATGAGTCTCAGATCTATCACCCTTAAAAATATCCTCCAAAGACGGCTGTTGTCACTGCATTTTTAGCGCATTCTGACTATTTCCAAGGCTGTAAATGTTCCAGGGCCTTCCTGGGGTGGAGACTGCAGATGTGAATCTGTAGATGGAGCAGCCGTGAGCAGGCCCCCTCTGAAGCGGGCAGGCCCAGGGACTGCAGGGACTGCATTTCACTATGGAGGAGAAACAGCAGGTGGGGGAACGGGGTGCTGGCTAAGACAGATGTCTTGGGTGAGCTTCTCTGAGGAGGACCATCTTGACCACTTGGACAAGAAGGCTCAGGGACCAGCCGTAAGCTTCCCCCAGATCCACTTCTTGCCTCTGTACATGCACACTTACGCCAGAGGTCACCCAGAGACAGAAGATACTAAGCACAGCCAGCCCAGCGAAGGTGCCACATCACCAGGTTCTCACCCAGGACTCACAGTGGGACGTGAGAAACCCAAAATCTACATTTTATTCCACTTTTGTTATTTGGAAGATTCAGACACATCAAACTGGAATGATGAAGATTTAGAAAATAACATGGTGTACCAAGGTTAAATTTCAGGATTTCTTTTATTCTCTATGAAGCTTTTAAAATTTCCAGAATGTTCCCAAAGTTTCAGGTGTTTTCTCTCCAAACATGAATTATCCAAGAGAACATTTGACTTTCATTCTGCTTCCTGTGTCCCTAGGGCCCTGATCGATGCCCAGCAATTCAGAGAAGGGAAAAACACACATGAAGTTTTTCTAATGATCAAAAATAGAAATGGAGACCGTGAGTATATTCCAAAGCTACTTTAGCATGTTTGGGGTCAGGGAGGACTGTCACTTGTTTTGGATACCTTTGGAAAGAGTGCTTCTCCAACGGGCCGAGCTAGTGGGGCTACAGAAATCACACACATTCCTGGCCAAGCTGGAGGAAAGCGGAACCCTCCCTCTGGCCTTTGGAACAGCTCTTTGGTCTCACTTTGTTGGGGTTCAAATGCAGCTAGGACTTGGAGACTTGATGGTGAATAGCCCTGAGCAAGTAGCATCCTGAGCCAGCCCCAGGCTTCTGCCTCCTGCCCTGAGCCTCACCAGGCTATTGGCTTTGAGGGCCAGCTGAGCTTAACAGACACACTCTTTCCTCTGAGTGACTCTGGCTGGTGTAGAGAAGGGACTCAGAGAACACAAGGAGGATCTAAGGTCACCTTCTACTCCAACCCAACCTTCCCCAATCATGCCGTAGAGGACTATGAGTGCCTAATAGCACAGACTCTGGGATTAAAGACTCCTGAGTTCAAACCCCAGTTCTGCCACTTGTGGCTTTGAGACCGTGGACAGGTGACCTGCCCTAAAGAATGGGGATAATAATAATACCTGTCTTACAGGAGGCTGTGAGTCTTCAATGAGATGGTTCAGGGAAAATCTGAACATCTCCAGTGGGCATCATCCAGGGCAAAGCCAGAGCTGGTGTGGACTATTAGCCAAGCTTACAGTACCAGCTTGCTACCCAGAAGTGGGCTGAGGTGAGCACACATGCCCTGTACCATGACTTCTCATGTCGGAGGCTGCTGCTTTACCTATGTTTTCTGGTATGTCAAGGTCTACTTACTCAGTGATCCTAGAACATACCCCCACCCAAGTGAAGTTCCTAAGGCAGAGCAGTGGGAACCTTGGGTCCCAGGGTCAGAGCACACCACCCCCAGGGTCAACTGCACAGCCCTTTCCTATGCTGCTGGGTTTATAGACTTTTAGGGCCTCCCCATGGTGGCTGATGATGATTAGATAAGTAAATTCGTTTAAGTTAGAACTTCCAGTCCAGAGAAGGTCAGGAAGGACTTGGACCCATGGCTTCCATTCATGGAGCATATTTCAGCAGAGGACTTTTAAATTATGAAGGCTCCAGGGTGGAAGCTGTGGCGTGATGGATGCACTCACTCTAATGACTGGACAGGAGCTGGAAATCAAAAGGAGAAGAGAACGTGAGCTGGCTGAAGAGGATCCAGGCCCCTGTGAGGACTGCCAGGACCAGCTCAGGACAGGCCAGCAGCCCAGAGACCGGCTGCTCTCAGGCTTGCAGGTCCAACTTGGGCATAGAGAGTTGAGTGACTGGTAAGGGCAGCACCAGTGCCCCCCCAGAGAGCCAAGGGAGCCCTGGCCTGAAAGTCACCACCTGCCACCAGCTCACTGTGGGGGCCTTCACCATGCTGTGCCTCAGTTTCTTCATCAGTTCCATGAGCCAATAGATTGGCTAGTCTCTGAGGGTGATGAGGTTTGGGGTCCCCTCTTACGTGAAAGGCTGCAGCATCTTGAAGTTAGGGGTAGGAAAGGCCCTAGTTCCTCTGGGCCTCCTATAAGATGGCCATTGGTGCCCCGCCCTAGAAAAGCCTGATTTCCCAGGGAATTCACAGTTATAGTGGCATTCTAGGACTTGGGGCAGACTCACTCAGGAGCAACGGAACAACTGGAGCTGCTTTCAGACTCCCTGAGGCAGAGACAGCATCTCAGCATGAGGCTTGAGGATGCCAGGAAGGGACATGTGAGACAGCCCATGGTGCCAGTCCCACCCTGGTCCAAAGTATGCGTCATTCATGGAACAGGACCAGGGGTGCAGCCTCTGAAACCTCTGGTAGCAAGAAAACAACACTGGTCTAAACAGTCTACTACAATCTCCTTGAAGACCCCAGGACAATGGCATGACTCCTTCTCCTGCCCGCTCAGTCTCTCTGCCTTTCTGCTCCCCTTATGTTTTTTCTTCCATTTTTCTCCACCGTATTAGTCAGGGTTCTCAAGACAAAGAATCAATAGGAAGTATAATTATAAAAAGGGGACTTGTTGGTTGGCTTACGCGACCAGAAGTTAGTCGGTCCACAATGGCCATCAGCAGGCTGGAGAGCTGCAAGAACCAGCTGTGCAGTCCAAGAGCTGAAGCCCCAGAACAATAGGGATCAACGGTGCCACCCCAGTATGAGAACAAAGGCTCCTGGAGAATCACTAGCAGAGTCCACTTTGGAAGAGTAAGAAGCAAGAGTCCCATATCCTCAGAGGATCACAGTAGCAATCAAGAACCCTTTCAAGAAGAATTTAGCCTACATCTGCTGCAGTTTCCTTTTCTTCCAACTGTAATTCCATCCAAGCCTCATCCCATTACCCACGCTTGGGAGAGTCTCCATTTCAGTTCGCTATCCCACATGCCAATTATTCCTAGACACATCCTCATTGACACACCCATAAACCTCTTAATCCTCGGTATATCTTAATCCAATCAAGTTGACAATTCAAATTAACCATTACATCGACTCCACTAATGGAATTCTCTGGGATTCCGTGATCTGTAAGAACAAAGCCAGGGACGTGTGTCCCTGCACCAGCCCCTGTGCCTGCGTATCATACCTACATGATAAATCACTCTAGAAAGACTTCATTGGAAAATTCTAAAATAAAATAAGCATGGATATCTGCCTATGGAACCTGTAATAAAAACCCTAACAAACCCTGACCATAAATAGTAAAAGCTAAAATGTTGCCCTGATATTTACCATTTATGGAAGAAAAAAAAATCCCTAAGCAAGAGTTATTTTACAATAAAAAATGTAGAGATGGTAGCAAAGCGCACTGTGAGGTACACAGGTACAGTAATGACAGATCACACACACAGGTGGCTTAGCCACCATGGTGGCTTAAACAACACAGCCATGAAACAGAGGCAAGAAAGATGGGCAGAAATGCCCCTAACTGTACCTTCTACTCTCTGAGTGACAGATGGAGTAGACCAAGAACTGATAGAGAAATTATAGACCTGAGAAATGATACAAATGTGGCCCAGTAGCTGACATAGAGAAGGAAACTTAATTCTCCATGGCTGCTGTACCTCGGATGGGGTACAGAAATTCATTCCCTCACAGAAATTCATTTCCTGGCAGTTCTGCAGACAAGGTGTCAGCAGGGCCATGTTCCCTCTGAGAGCCTGAGTGGGACCTTCCCTGGCTCCCACTAGCTTCTGGTGTTCCATCCTCAGTGATCCCAGGTTGGCAGCTACACCATGCCATTCTATGCAATCACAAGGCATTCTGCCTCTCTGTGTCCCAATGTCCCTGTTTCTTACAAGGACATCAGGATTCAGGTCCTCCCCTAAGACTTCATCTTAACATGATTATTTTTGCAAAGGCCCCATTTCCCATTAAGATCGCATTCACTAGAGATAGAACCTCAACACACCTTTTGAGAGGGGACACAATTCAACCCTTGTGCTATGGCTGGGAATGTGGTAAATGAAATTTTGCCCACAGGCCAGCATGCTCTAGAGGAAATGGCACCATTTGGGGTGCCCAGGTGTGGTCACTGGCTCATCTCCAGAACAGAACCCAATAATAAAGCCAGAAGATGCATTTTCTTTGGAAATGTATCATTAGGAGTAATATTTTAGACTTTTTTTTTTCGGTTATGTGTCTACATCCACAAATAAATGAAATCAATGTATTTCCCAAATCTTACAAATCCCTTTTATAATATTTATTGCAGCTCATTGTTTCATTTCTGGTTTTATTTGTTTATGCATTTGTCCTTTCTCTGATCAGTTGGACTAATGGCTTTGTGGATTTTTTTCCCCCGAAGGCCAATTATTGGTTTTGTCCATCAATACTCATTTTTCCATCTTACTTGGCTTTATTATTATTGCTTGTTTTTCTAATTTTCTTGGTCTCTTTCTTACATGTCGAAGATCTTTGATGTAGAGCTTAGTTGAATATATGTGCGTACGTGTATGTATTTAATCTTTAAAACACAGAATTTAGAATAATACAGTTTTTCTGTTCGTATTTTTGGAACATCTCATAGGTTTTGATATATTATGGTTTTTTTAAGTTATTTTGATTTTTGTCCCAGATTTTCTTCTTGGCTTAGGTGTCTTTTAAAGCAACTTTTTAAATATCCATGTAGTAGAGAACCCTGATTTTACATTACTTTTCATTTATTTATAACCTTCTTGTGCTATGGCTGGGAATGTGGTAAATGAAATTTTGCCCACAGGCCAGAATATTCTAGAGGAAATGGCACTGTTTGGGGTGGCCAGGTGTGGTCACTGGCTCACCTCCTTGACCGTGGATCTTCCCAACCTCTCCTAGGCTAGAGTGCCTTAGCCACATAAACCACAAAAAGTTAGCTTGCCTTGTGGGCCAATCTGGATATAACTTTGCTTTCTAAAAAGTACCAGTTTTAAAAATGAAGTATAATTACCAAGCAATCTAAACCTTTCTCCCCAAAGGGAAATTCCATTTTCAAAGCACAGCAAAATATTTAGTCTTTCTCCACCCTTCTCTCTGTCAACTGCACCCACCCAGACCTAGAGGATCTCCAATCCCTCCAGCCCTCCCTCCTTCTTATGTCAGTTTTTGCATTCTCCGGCCTTCCTGCTGGATTCCCATACAGTTTGGGGTCCTCTCAGTCAAGGATGGGTTGGGGCAGGAGGTGGAGAAAGGATAAGGACTTGGATGCTTCCATCCTGGTCACATCTGTGAAAGGAATCTCCTCCTCACCCTGTCTGACGCCATTGGCTGGGCAGAGATCCAGGAGCCACCAACAGAGGTTTAGGGGCCTCTGGGAGCCTTTGAATACCAGAGAGACAAGGATGTGGCCTGGCCTTGGTTTTCTACCCATCTCCAAGGACACAGAGAGCTAAGCCACCTTCCTCAGAATGCCTCCACCAGCTCTCTGAAGTGGTGTTCCTCCTGTCTGACCCAGGTCCTTCCTTCCTGAGATCTCACCTCCCCTGCCCAGCCAGCTCCAGACTGTCTCCCCTGCCTTCCCCACCATCCACCTGCTCCTGGAGATAGGAGGACACCAGCTGAGTCTCACCCTGCTTCATGTTTTCTCCTGCTTCTGGGTCTTTGCCTGCAAAACCCACTGCTTGGAATCCTCTGCCTTTAGTTTAATTTCTTACTCTCCCTTCAGGACTCAGCTTAATAATTAGAGATTTGTACACACATCAAGTGCCAGGCACTCTGCTGCATCTTTTACATATATTATTTCATTAAATCCTCAAAATAACCATGGGACAGCTGACATCTCCATTTCACAGATGAGGAGACTGAGGCTTAGAAAGGTTAGTTGATCATCCTCAGTCCCTCAGCCTACGGAACAGGGACTTAAATCTGGGGCCACCTGACTCCAAAGCCTACACTTTGAAGCACCCTTCCTTCTGGCCTGGACATCACTCCTCCAGAAGGCCTCTTTGGACTCCTCTCTTCTGCTCCCCCATCCACCTGGGTCTGTGTCTCCTCTGGGCCCAGAGTGTCCCCACCAGACTGGTAAATAATTGCTTTCTTGCCCTTAAGCCTTTGCCAGTAAACAAGTAGCTTTCTGAGGGAAGAAATGGATTTAGGTTTTCATTGCTATATTCTCAGCATTTAGCAAAGAGCTTAAAATTCATCAGGTGCTCAATAAACATTGGTTGGGTTAACAGACAAACAGATGGGTGGATAGATGAAAGAATAGGTGGGTGAATGGATGGATGTGTATATAGCCATACAGTGTAGGGATGACTTGATGGATGGATGGATGGATGAACAGAGGAGTTATTAGATGGATAAGCAGATGGATACCAAATTCTTAGGACAGAGAGATTGGAGGTATTGGACCTGTCCTCAGAGAACACTCTGTCTAGAAGAGGAAAGAGAAGCCAAGGATAGAGATGTTAGTGCCTGGGAGCAGGTGGAGAGTCTGGTGGCCTGATGGACCGTCTGCCACAGGTTGATTCATGGCACATGCTCAGTGAAACCTCCTCAACCAAAGGGATTCAAGATTAGGAACAGACAGCTCAGAATTAGGAACCATATTTAAGCTAAAATTCATAGTCTTCTCTAAACCTGAGAAGTAAAGATAAGTACTATATTGATATTCCCTTCTGCCTGGTTAGTTTTCTAAATAGTAAGTTGAATTGTGTGTGCCTAGGAGAAGTAGGCCTTGATGAAAATTTTTTTAAAGTTGCTACCTGTGAAGACAAAGGACTCCAGTTGAGGCCACCGTACAAGCAACAGGTAGAGGGGTGAATGGATTCGTGCCTGACAATCATGGGGGTCTTATCTCCCCATCTCTTCCCTTAGCCAGAAGAGAGAACAGAGGTTGTAGGATTGGAAGGCTAGTTTGGACTGTGTCCGTCAGTTTTGCGTCACTGTGACCAAACACCTAAAATGTACAACTTGTAAGGAGAAAAAGTTTATTCTAGTTCATGATTTCAGAGGTCTTGGTTCACGGTCAACTAGCTCCATTGCTTTTGGGCCTATGACAAGGCAGAACATTACGGGGGGGACACAGGGTGGAGGGAACCAGTCACCTTATGGCAACCACAGAAAGACAGGAAGGAGCTGGGGTCCCAATATCCCCTTCACAGGTTGGTGACCAAGCATTTAACACATGAGTGTTTGGGAGACACTTATCCAAACCCTAGTGGAGACCTACTGATAATTTCCAGAAAAAGGAACCCAGACTTTGTTCTGTAAACAGGGAAGTTAACAGTAACGTCCCCACAGCACGGGCTGGTGTGCTCACAGCTGGGCTTAGGATGGACCCTTGAGAGTGTGATGTGGGCAGGGGGATATTCAAGGGCACAGGGGGAGCGTGTGAGTAGGAGGGACCCTCAAGATCCCTGGCCGGTCACAGGGAAGCTGCTCTCGGCTGGAGGTCCAGGTGCCCACAACATGACAAAAATCAGGAATTGAATTCCCAGGAACTGCTGCCTTCCCAGGACAAGTGTGTGGCAGCGTAGAGATAGTTTGGGGCACAAGGGTGGGGAGGGGGATGGTTGGACGGTGGAATGGACTGAAAATTATAAGCTGTCAGAGAAGTTTTCTGCCTAGTTACACTTTAGCGATTTGGATCTCCAACCCTAATATGAATATTAATCATTTTGAAAAAACACACAGGCAAATATTTTTTTCCTTTTAAACACCTGTCGCCACAATCCTGATAAATGGCTTGCTCAGCAGCCCTGCTTGCATTCAGAATCTTGGCCCAGCAATCCCCTTTTCTGCATGATCTCACAGACTATACCCTCTGCAAAGGGCCATGGCAATACTCTGGCCCTTCCTTCCTGGGAAGGTTTCCCAATTCTATCCTCAACCAACCTCAAAAGAGAGGACTACTCTGCCCTTCAGGTGGTGGACAGCCTCCACCATCCTCAGCTTGGCCAGCACTGGGTGCTTCAATGGACGATCTGACAGCTAAGATGGCCAAGATCCCCCCTATGGACCCCTGGACAGAGGTAAGTGTGCCCTGAGGCTGTGACCCTGCAGCAAGCACATTCCCTCTCCTGTGTGTTGGCGCTGCCTAGTCAGGACTAGGGAAAGCTCTGAAGTCTGGGGTAGCCAAGAAGTTTCTGGATCATTGGATGATCATCATCCTAATGATGCAGTTAGGGTGGGAGTTAATCCTTAGGAGCCCTTCCTGTACTCCAGGAATTTTGCTAACTGCTGTAACTTGCCAAAAGACAAATCTATTATCTACTCTGCTTCCCAAGTAAAAAAAACAGAAGTCTAGAAAGGTCACATCTTTGGTGGCATCAAGACTACCCCCGAGTCTGAGGCAAGAGCCTGCATTACTAATCTCAGTGTTCTGACACCCTGTTCATGTCCTCTGCCCCATGCTCGCTGGTACCCAGCATGGTCCCCACATCCCTGGACACTGGTCTTCTCTCCTGTCCCTCCTGGCTGCCCTGCTGGCACCTCCTTCCTCCCCTTCCCTGAACTGGTCCCCAGTCCCGACCTGGCCTCCCTAGCAGCCCCTGACAACACAACTTCCAATCTCACCGCTACCTCCGCCGTCAACTGCTTCCCACCTCACCCTTCATCTGAGCCCCAGATGAAACCCACCCATTACAGAACCTCCGTCATTCCTACAGGATCAAGACATTCTTCCCGAAGGCTTTTGGTGAGCACATGCCATGGCCACATGGTGCCAAGCACAGGAAGAAATGCCACCAGACCATCCTGCTTCTTCCCTCTGAACTGTGCACCTCAGGCTGCTCTCTGATGGGGTCCATGAGCACCTGAACTCCACCCTTGGCAGCAGAGGTCTCAGACAAATGGTTACACCAGAGCCAGCTTCATGCCCAGGGTTAGAACTCACTCCCCCTGGCACAGGGGTCCCGTATCCCAGCCAGAGTTGCTCCTGGAAAAAAAACAGTGGGTAAGATACTCCTGGGAATACTGAGCCCAATTTATAGATGAAGAAACTGAGGCCCAGAGAAGGAAGCAAATTCCCTAATACAACACAGCACAGAGGGATCAAGCCAGGGCACTCTCCCACCATTACCACCATCAAAGAAAAAATCAGGAGAATTTCTACCCATGTGCAGCCTTCCTGAAGAAAGTGTTTGGTTGAGGGAAGGAGAGTCTTATATTTCCAGGTCTGAATGCCACTCGGCAGAACCAGCTGCTTCACATGCATAAGATGGACACTTGTCTGCATTTCTGAGCTGGAGGGGTCATTGCTGTACCATTCGGAGCTTGTTGAGCAGCCACATGCATCTCTAATCCAGATCTGAGCAGGGGAGACTAATTGCCATTTGTGACCAACCAAGTCCCAGCACAAACCCAGCGCCTCCGTGACAAATTACAGTGCCTATTACCCCCTCAACCCCAAAGCTGACCTGGTGTCTTGAAGTCAAGTTCTGAATGTTATGGTGGCCTGTGCTCGGCCCCCGATGCATGGCCAGCACCTCCCTCCATACCCCATGGGATGAAGAAGCTAATTTATTCGGATATGTGACAGCTAACAGGCTTATCTAACTACAGTAAAATAATTTTCTGAATTATTCATGTGATATTTGAAATCATGATTGTAGGAACAAATTAGCTACCCAAAAACTGGAAATGAAGGCTGCCTCATTAATAATGCATCGGGCAGGGCAGGCAGGCTAGCAGGAGTGCGAAGGCCTCGTCTCCACGCATACTGATCGGAGCGCCTCATTCCCAGAGGGACCATCCAGGACCAGCAACACACAGGGCCCGAGCAGAAGCACCAGCAGTCTAGCCATGGGATTTTTCTTTGAGGAGGGGGCCTGCTTGGGCCTCCCAGGGTCCCTGCTCCTCTCCTTGGATGACCCTAAGCCTTACCTTCCACGTGTGGCCAGGAGCACTCCTTCTGCCTCACTGATGGCCCAGGTCATAAGCCAGCTGACCTCACGTAGCTGGGATGACCTGTCCCTGGCTTTCAGTTCCCCAGAACTATAGCTGTATGGTGGGAGACCCAAGCCCTTCTCTGACCTGCATGCAATTCGGTCCTTCTTTAGTCCAGGGGAATCTACACGTGGGCCAGAAAACATATAAGCCCCTAGAGTCACGTGTACCCTTTAAGCCAGATATTCTGGACAGGGTCAGCACCAGCAACCTGTCTCTCTCAGAGACTTTGGGAAAAGGAAGAGCCTGTCCATCTGTGTGAGGTCTGGTTTCTCTGGACAAGCCACCAAGGTTGGGGAACGGAAGGAACAGTGGGTGCTGGGGACCCACAGCTCTGCCACAGACTGATGAGAAAACCCAAGAGAGTCAAATGGGCCTCTCTGGGCCTCAGTTTCCTCCATCAGAAAATGAGTTAGTAACATTTGACATCATCGGATCATTTTAGAAAGAAAGAATGAGAGCCCAGGTGGGGAAGCCCTTCGGCAAGTATCTATGAAACAGCAATTCAGAGCAGCCCAATCCGTGTATTACACTAATTATACTGTAATTGTTCCATAACAATTAGACAATTATAACTGTAATATCAGTAAGAAGCCCTTTAGCCACACCCCCAATGCCAAGTTGTGGCCTCAAAGCTCTGGAAACCTGGGTCTCCCAGGTGGTCCTGGACTCGGGGAATTGGGGCAGGCTTCTCCCTCTAGGGAGGCTGCCTCCTGAAGTGGATTTAGAAGGTTGGATCTCCTCAGAGATGAGGGGAGAGATGACAGGTCCAGTTCTAGTGTGAAGAATTTTCTAGAACCCTATTAAAATCTGTACTCTCAAGTAAGGCCAAGCCCCTGTGACCCTCCCAGGGTGATGGCAGAGGGCAGATGCCACACACGATGAGAGAACAGGGTTAAGCTGTAGAGGAGGCAGGTGTGCTGACTGAGGACTCCACGCTGGGGCAGCACCTTGCCCCCTCCAGATCCTGCCTGGCTTTCCAGAGTATCCCAGGGGACGGAGATGCTCTGTGCTTCCTTGAGTCACTTCACCTTATCAATGTCACCTAACTGCAAGGTACAGGACCACCCTCGAAAGTGCCACCAGGTGGTGGCAACTATGAGCCCACTGGCCTCATCCTAGAGCCTCATCAGGCCAGATTCAGCCACGAGAGCAGGTGAGTCACCCACAGACCTGGGAGCAGGGCCATCTGACCACTCACTGATGAGTGAGAGGTCAGGATCCACCAGGAGGCCACAGGTAGGGAGGAGCAATGTAATGGCTCAGGCCCTGCTTCTGAGTACCTTAAATATGAAGGTTCCCCACCCCACCCCCACCAAGCTAGAAAACAATCTCATTTCTTTTCCTCTTTTTAAAAAAATGGATATTAAGAGTATATCTGAAGCCAGGAGTGGTAGGACACACCTGTAATCCCACCTACTCAGGAGGCTGAGGCAAGGATCATAAGTTGGAGGCCAGCCTTGGCGATTTCATGAGACCCCATCTCTAGATTTTTTTTTTAAAGGACTGAGGATGCAGCTCAGTGGTAGAGCACTCCTGGGTTCAATCCCCAGTACCAACAACAAGGGCAAAAAGATTATATTTGAAATTCACAAGGAGGTCAATTATAGGTGTGGGCACTTGCCACCAAGGAGACATTAAGACAGTATACACCTGTTGGTTCTGCCACCCTGTCGACCAGGTAGCTGACTCTGAGCTATATTGTGTGACCTCAAAGCAGCCTCAGAAGTCTCGAGGGCTTAGAAGAGGGCTCTTCACTAGAACATGAAGAGTTGTTCTCGAATTCATCCCAGCAAGGGCTTTCTGCACACCTGCTGGGCTCCTGGGCTGCTGGAGACAAGAATAACAAAGGACAAGGTTCAGAAGACCCCTCTCTGAGACACTCATATAAACCAGATGCAGCTGTGGTCAGGTGGCCCCGATGGGCTTCCTCAGCTGACCCCTTCCTCAGCTGACTCCACAGCCCCTTTCCTGAGTCTTCACCCTCCTCTCCCACCATGCTTACTCAGATCTCAGTTCCCTGTCACCTCCTCCAGGGAGCCTTCCCTGACTCCAATGACTAAGTCAGACCTGCACATTGCAGGCTTCCCCAGTGCCTCATGGGTTCCTCTCTCCTGGCACCTGCCAACTTATAATTTCTAAGTGCTCAGTCAATTCGTGGAGGCTGAGGTCCATGAGGGACCCCAGAGGACGCACTTTGTAAACACTGAATGAATGAGTAAGGAGCAGTGGATATTTCTCTGTGTTCTCAGGCTCTGGAACCCAGAGAGGCTCCCAGGTGGGTAGTTTCGGAGCTAACTCTAGATGCAGGCTGATGAAGCCCCATCCTGTAGGACCCATGGTACCAGGCACAGTGAAGGAAATTACCTGGGAAGGACTTGATCCCCATTCAAGGGGGATCAGGACCCTGATGGTGAAGACAGGAAGAAATCCAGGGAGTCCCCACCTGTCCCTTAGGAGCCCTGCTTTGTGGCCCAGGAACCCAGAATGCTGCAAAACTGTTCCAAGTGAAACACTTTGGTGAGGGCTTCAGACTTTCAGAAGAGCAACCAACCAGAGACCACGATTTGTCAAGAATTTAAAAACAGGGCTGGGGATGTGGCTCAAGCGGTAGCGCGCTCGCCTGGCATGCGTGCGGCCCGGGTTCAATCCTCAGCACCACATACCAACAGGGATGTTGTGTCCGCCGAGAACTAAAAAAATAAATATTAAAAAAAAAAAAAAGAATTTAAAAACAGTAAGGGCCAGGACCTTACCCCCACTGATTCGGTATCAGTCCACGAGGTATAAAGTAGGTCGCTAGCTCCCGGGTGCGGAGGTGCTGTGTATTTTTATAACTAGGTTTGAATATCATCAGGTGATGAGCTTATAACATCTCTGTCCCCTTGGGCATGGCCTCAATTTATGAGCCTTATTTTTAACTGGAAAAGAACAGGGCTGGATCAAATGCTACTAATGCATTAAGATCCCCTGGGCCTCCACTGATGATGCAGAATAACCGGACAAACAGTCCAGGTGGATGGCCAGCCATAATGGCAGGGCAGTGGCTAATGGACCATGCATGGTGGTTATTACGGGGCATCCTCAGGCCAGACATCCCTGACTTTCTGTGGGGCATGCTCAACTGTGACTCTGCCGCCCTTTGTTTCAACTCTCTGCTGCCCTTTATCTCCTCTGGGTTCCTTCATTTTCTCCTCCCATGACTCCAAGAGGCATGCTGGCCCCATGGAGGATCGGCCAGCCACGAGAGGTGAGCAGCCTCGCCCAACGTCACCTGGTGCATCAGTCAAGGCGGAGTCCAGCCCTCACCTAGATTCACTACTCAGGGTCCCTGACCCTATGGTGGCACTGGGGTCTGCAGCCAAGGACTCAGAGAGCCTGAGAGAGGCCCCAAGGAGTAGCAGGTGATACGCTGGCATTCTGAGGCTGCAGTTGGTCCCTCCCCCGTGGCTGAGCAAGAACTTAGGGCTGCATAGTATAGGGGTAAGAAGAACAAAGACAACAGGACCCCTCCCTGCTGACCCTAAGTACCAGGCACAGTGAAGGGAAGAGACACAAACACCCAGAAGGCCTCACTCCTCACCCCATGGGACTGTGTTCACCAGTACTTATTTCACTCTCTCCCAGGCCTCTAGCCTGATGGCATTTTCCAGTAGCCCTGTGGGTAGATGTGGCCAAGGCAGGTGGGCAGAAGGGAGATATATGCCCCTCACAAGCCCTTCTGTGCAGGACTCACCCTACCACTTTCCATTCTGACTAGAAAGGAGACAACTCCTAGTAATTGGGGGTCACTGAAGGCAGAGGAATCATAATATGGAAGGGGCCTGGGTCCTTGAGTCACTTCTTGGAGGAGAGCTGCCTGACCAGGAGTAATCCTGATGGATGGACTAGGTGTGAGCAGGAAATAAAGTTTACGGCCTTACCAAACTAAGCCACTGAAATGTCAAGGATCTTCTGTGTCAGCAAGCCCTTGTCCTGATACACCCCAGGCACCCTAAGGGGCTGTGACCAATAGTGCGTGGCCTTGTCCTCCAGCTCAGCAGGCTGCAGGGCCAGGCTCAGTCCTGTAAGTGATATAACCTCCACAGAGTGACAGTTGGAGGATCCAGGGCCCAGCAAGGGTCAGACATCACACAGAAAAGGAACAGAGGCCCTAGGGATCTCTGCCTGGGCCAGAAGTTTTTTCAATGGACAGGGCCATACCCAGCTCCAAGCTGTCCCCTCACCCCCGCCAGTCTCATGGTGATAGGAGGGAGGAGGGAGGCAGGGGTCTCAGAAGAAGCACTGGAAGCTGCTGACGGTGCTACCAGGAAAAATGAACAATGTGAATTGCTTTGAAAAGTCAAGTAGTGAAGGAACTTTTGACTTTGTCTCTAAGGGAACCCTGAGCTTGGAGGACCGGCTCTCACACGGCCACTGCCTGGGTGATGCTGTTGACACTGCAAGAAGCCATAGCCTGAAATGTGTCTAAAGCAGCTGTCACGCCACTCAGAGCAGCTCATGACTCCCCTGCAAAAGGGGACCGAGGATGTGACCTCTGACCTTAGCCAGAATGGGGGAGGATTCAGTGAGGGGCTACATGAAGCCACTCTGCCCCCAGGAAAGGCCACCCATGCTAAGTAGGGTGAGATGCTTGGCAGACAGAGGTGCTGGGGTCTCAGCTTGGGGGAGGCACAGGATACACACACACACAGGGCCCAGAGGACATCCACCTTCCCCCGCAGGCCACAGAGCCACTTACTCTCTACAGACTGGCCACAGGGTCACCAGCAGTGTATCAAGTGGACTGAGGCCAGGCCAACTGGAGAGGTGAACTGAGGCCAAGCCAACCTGCAGATGGAGGGGCTGCACTGGGGGCCACCACGCCTTCAACCTCACCCTCACTGAGCCCCAGCGTGGGATAACGCAGGACCCAGGGTTAGCACAGCTGCTCCTCTACCCCAGGGCTCTCCTCGGGACTGGAAAACATCTCCATTTTTCACAAAGAGCCTGATCCACCCTTCCTTGCCATTCTGCACGGTCTCTCTCCACCTCGCTTCACCTCAGGAAATATCTCATGCACCCACATTCCAGGCCTGGAAAGCAACTCACCCCTTCTCTGCCTGAACTTTAAACCAATTGATGAATAAGACTCCAAGGCAGGAGGGAGACAAAAAGGTCACCTCTATTTCTAAACAGGCTAAACTGGGGACCATAGTTAAAATCGGAGATTGGGAGGGTTTTCCCACAGTGGGGGTAGGGAGGAGGCCAACTGCTGTCCCTGGATCAGTTACAAGTTCATGCATCCAGGAGCAGCCCAGCTCCCAGGACCAAGAGGAGGGAAAGGAACAGGTAGAGTCATCCCTTGGTGACCACAGGAGGTGGTTCCAGGACTCCACAAGGACACCAAAATCTATGATGCTCAAGCTCCTTCAAGAAATGGTGCAGTATTTGCATATAACCTACACACCTCCTTCATGTACTTTAAATCAGCTCTAGATGACTTATACTACCTAACACAATGTAATGTGTTTATATATGTTTATATATAACTATTTTATCATTGTTATAGTGTATTGTTTAGGGAACAATGACAAGAAAAAAGCCTGCACATGTTCAGTACAGATGTAAATTTTTTTCAAAAATTTCCAATCGGTGGTTGATAGCGTCTGTGTGTGCAGAACCCATGGATTAAAAGGTAGACTGTAAACATGTCCCCTTCATCCCCCAACCTGTCAACCAAGAACACTGAGGGATGAGGCAAAAGAGCAGGAACAGTAGGGAGAAACTAGAAGAGTGGGAAATAGCACTTTCCTTAACATCATGGCTTACAGAAATATAAACACACTGGCAGGAGGTGGTGCAGAGTAGAAGTGGTTAAGAACGCAGGTTTTCAGAGTAAAATCTGTATTAGACTCTTGGCTTCAACACTGACCAGCTGTGTGACACCGAGTAATTCATTATACTCTTTGAGACTCAGTTTTGTTCTCTGTAAAGTGAGAGTAGCCTTATAACTGTTTCATGGAGAGATTGAGAAAGCAAAGGAGATAATCCACACCAAGCACTTAACCCAATGCCCAGAACCTGACAGTGGTGTAATTTCCTGTAATGGTCATGGAAATCCTCT
Source organism: Urocitellus parryii (assembly GCF_045843805.1). Classification (NCBI taxonomy): domain Eukaryota; kingdom Metazoa; phylum Chordata; class Mammalia; order Rodentia; family Sciuridae; genus Urocitellus; species Urocitellus parryii. Next base: position 135,682,429 of record NC_135531.1, on the reverse strand, counting down.
TGGCCTTTCCTTCAAGGTATCACCCTTCAGTGGGCAGGTGATTGTACCCGGGACATCCCAACTCAGGGGCAGGGCTGGTTGCTGGTTTGCATGAGAGTTTGGTCATGACAGTTTGGTCTGGGGGGAGCAGCGTGAGGGTGGGCATCCAGGAGACAGGGACATTTTAACTGGGCCTTGACAGATGAAGAGAAGCTGGGGGCGAGGGTCAGGTGGTGATGCTGGAGGAGAAGGAAGGAAAAGAATGTGAGGGGATTCCAGACCGGGAACAGCGGGTGTGAAGTGGGCAATGGATTCAATACAAGGCTCATCAAGGGGACCGCTGGGGGCAAATGACAGGTACATGCTGGGTAGGAGGGAGGAAGCCATGGGAGAGGCCAAGAAGGCCTTGTAGCCCAGCTTAAAAGAGACCAGAGCTTGGATTCTAAAGACCAGGGGTACCCCATGAGAGAGTAGAGGCAGCCACTCAACACGTGCCAAGCACTCTGTCTGAGGCACGGATGGACAATGACCAAAACAGATGGGGGGAAAACCTGCCTCATGGTACCTGGTACCTCCACTAGTGAGCCAGAAGACAATAAGTAAGATGAAGGACAAAATGTAACATTTGCATTATAAAATAAAAAAAAGAAAAAAGAAAGCAGGGGAGCTGGGTACAAGAAGGAGCTCACTAAGAAGGTGACATCTGAGTGAGGACAGGATCCATCCTGAATGCTCAGGAGTCAAGGATGAGCAAATAGAGACTGGAGAGGAGAAGAGGGCACATGGGGCAGAGTGGGGAGCCCTGTGCCCTGCGAACTGGGCCCCACAGCTCCCCTGGAGTCCCCCAGGTTCACACAGACAGAGTGGGCAGGTTCTGTGCCCTCTTCATTCTTACACACACACACACATACTCAGCTGAGCCTCCAGGGTTAACTCCAGGAGCCCTGGAATCAGTCCAAGCTGTGTTATTGGAATAAGAGATGCGGCTGCATACAACCCAGCCCTGGTGGTGGCAGGAAACTCACTGATTAATAGTGTTGCTTTGAAACTATGGGTCTAAGGAGTTTCAGGGCAGTTTGTACCAGCTTGACATCATCGTTTATTGATAGCAGTAAGATTGATGATCTGCACCTGTTCTCAGCGAGGCCATCAAAGGGCACTGCCATTGGGCTAGTACCATAGCAAGAAATATGCCTCTCGGACCATCAGGAGTCTTTAAGAATCCCTGGCCAAGGCTCCATTTCAGGTTACCTAGTTCTGAAGTGTTCCGTGCACATGTTTTACTTCCTGATCCAAGAGACAAAGAGCAGCTGGCGGGGGGGGGGGGGGACAGTGGAAACGCAGGCCTGGCCCCCCCAGACCACACAATTCCTTAGTGTACCACCGCTGCTATATTATATTCTCATCCCATGCTAAATGGTGGATTTGTAAGCGTAGTCATTGTGGGTCCTGTGCGTCTCCTTCAGCAACTGAACCCTGTCTAACTACCCTGGTTAGAGCTCTCTCTCTGGCCCTCTTCCCGTTTCAAGATGGTGGGCAGGGTTTCTCTGCCACTCTAAATTAGATCTTACAACCAGACCACCATTGCAGACACTTTAAAATCTCTTTCACCCCAGACTCCAGGACCAGGCACTGCTGGTTGAGATAGGGTATGAAATTTGGAAGCATTTCCAAACTCTAGAGAAAAGAAAAAGAGGAAAAAAAAAAAGTTTTTCTGAATTAAAACTTGTGGTCATGGAGACTTGAATTTAAAAATCAGATTTTTCTAACTGAATTGAAGGCTATGCAATTAAGCAAATGAATGACTAATGAAATGATTATAAAGCACTTTGCAGAAATGTTATGTAAATGCAGGCAGAGAATAACAAAATGTGATGACAGTCGCAGTGCTATTGCTTATGATTTGGGACAGCACAGTTCCCAGTCCTCCAGCAGGGACACCAGGCACTGGTATTCAAAAACACATCACCATCTTGACAGCTCTCAAGCTGGCCCTTTGGGAGAAGTTGGGTGTCTGAACGGCAGGGTTTGGGGTTTGCCTGGAATCCCAGGCACCCACTGTAGTCCACTTGGCAGGCAATTGGTATGGCCTTAGGCAGGACAGCTGGAAGAAGCTCTGGGGTGTCTCAGACAGTGGGCCCTCAAAGTCCCCTTCCCTAGCAAGCAGCCTGCAGCCACATGGATTTATAACTTCTTTCAGTGCTCACATACCTAGTCGGATGGGAGCAAGGACTCTGCCACCCCATGTCCTCGGCTGGTCCATATTCATTGCAAAAATGCCCAAGGCAGACAGCACTGGAGAACTGGGGGCCTTCCTGTGACAAGATGGATGGAGTAGTGGAGCAGGCACTGCCATCTCCTGTCTGCTTTAACCAGAGAAGATTCCTCAGAGGAGGCAGGGCAGAAAGGAGGGACTATTGAACCAAAGTCAGCTGTGCATCTTGGAGGGACACTCCTGGGGGAAGGTGGGGGAAGGCAGAGGGCTCCCAGGGAACAGCTGAGCATACCCTGCCCTCACTCCTGTTTCCCCTGGCTACAGGTAATGCGCACTCTGCAGGTAGGATCCTCTCATCCCCATTCTCTGGGGGTTCCAGACTAGAGATCCACCTCCACCATGTAATGTGGTGCCTGTCTCATTGGCCAAGTCCACATACCATCAATCAGCTCAGTAGCAACTTCCGGAACTACCCATTTATTTCCTTTTGCTCTGGAATTATCTGTTGAGAGGAACTTTACAGCAGACAGTCACTTCGTGCACAAACAATGCCCAGCTCAGCATTGCACCTCGGCTCATCCACCATTAAACTTTCTAGATTATAACCATAATTTTTCTATAAATAAAATATCATCATAATTCAATTTGCTCTCCAAAGAATCCAAAGAGCACAGGCAGAACTAGAGGCTTTTTTGCAAGGTATTCAGGACAACATGGAGACCTTTTTTTTTTTTTTCTGAAAAATGTCCACGCAGAGGAGAATTTGACCTCACCATTGATGCCATTATAAATCGTCAATGGGCATGAAAATGGAGAAGGTCTTTGGCCAGGCCCGAGAGGAGGTAAGGAGAATAATAGACGCTGCAGGGGCCATACGTGGCTGTGGGCTGCAGAGATCTCCATCCTGATGGGAACAGTAATTGCTTCATTGGGTCATGACTTTGAAAAATAATGTGTCAGAGGAGCATTGGCCACTTTCTGTGCATTCCAAGCAGGAACATCCAGAGCTGCTCCTTGGAGAGGCCACTCCTCAGCTGCGAGTACCTAGATCCAGGGCTCTGCTGGCCCCAGCAGGAGCATGCTCCGAGAGGAGTTCTCTAGTGCTGACCTGGAATGCAGGAATGGGACATGGTGGTTCTGCACCTGGTAGAGGTGTTCTTGCTCCTGATGGCAACTGCCATCTCTGGAGCCACCGCCTCATGAGGAAAGTTTAGGCCTTCGGTTGGCATCACAAGCAGCCACCCTAGAGGAGCCTATGCCAGTCTCTGAGAAAAATCACACTCTCCAATGAACTCTCGCTGTCCTCACCACACTGAAGGTGGACACAACTATCAGAAAGGGAGATTAACTACATGCCCAAGCATCTGTCTTGGGCTGGCCTTAGTCCAGATGAACCTTAGGACCGGAGCCTGGGATTTTTCTGGAGCTTTGTGATAGATGGTACCTAGATCAGCCCCAGATCACCTCCCTGGGCGCTAAGTACCCTGTCCTATTCAGAAATCCCCATCCTGCCAGGAACCCAAGGTCTGTGGTCATTTTACCCTGGGCTCTTCTTCCAGGTTTAGTACAGTCTGGGTGACTTGAAAGAGTCCTTGAACCAGAGTTAAATTCTGTGATGTTTTGCCTGGTTGTCTGTTGGGTTAATAAATTAACAATATAAATGTTATATTAGCTAGCCAACATTGATTAATTATTTCTTATGTGACAAGTACTAAAGTCAGTATTGTCTCATCTAAATCTCATAATCATTCTTCAAGGTAGATAATGTTATAATCCATATTTTATAGATGGGATAACTGAGGCTGACCCAGGCACATCACCTGTGGTGAGGCAGAGTCTGGAATCTGAGGGGTTCAACTCCAAGGTCTATGCGTATAATTCCTATACTTTTATGTTCATTTCCAGAAAACACAGTTCACAGAAATCTGATACTTCATCGACAAATTTTGTTATTCACAAAACAAAAGAATCATTTACTTTGGGAAAGGATTCACCTGGATTTTGAGTGTGACTTCATTAATGGGTCTAAAATGTGATCTGATTTGCCCAGGACCTGACTAGGAAACCTGTGTTGCTCTGAGGTCCCTCAGCTCATGTTCCCCACAAGGAAGGAAAGCAAATCCAATCCTGGGCCTGGGAATGCTTGACCAGGGCCAGGTCATGCTCTAATCCCTCTCCCATTGGGCTTTAGCTTCTGCCCTAGGAGAGGAGTCCAGGACCCAGTTCTTGGGCCCAGGAGATGGGCACAGGGAACCCAGAACAGCCTGAGGCCCAGATCTGCCTGGTGACCTTGAGTGGTCCCCTTGGTTTCTCATGCTTTGCTGGAGGTAACCCTGGTCATGCTGCAATGCTCTTGCTGGGGTCCCAGGTGTATCTAATTAATGATGTAAAGCACTTAGAGACATTAAGTGTCCCATGACGAGGGCCCATAAATTACAGGGCATGGAGCCCTGAGTGCTGTGATGATTCGCTTGTACTTATTCTCAGTAATGAATAATTATCTTTTCAGACCTGCAGCCAAGCTTCACAGCTAAACATCCTTATCTCCCAGACCTGGAGGAGTAATTGACCCAGGCTGCTGGGCTCCTCCAAAGGTCACAGGCAAGAACCAAAGGCAATATTAGGTCCCTGATTGGACATTAGTCTGAAGAAACCAGTCTATGAGGCATGTTGGGAGAAATTTGAATATAGGGTAATTAGATGGTGTCAGGAGGCTTTGGCATAACAATGGCATTATGATGATATATGTGTATTATTTTATTTTTAGAGGGGCATATTGCAATAGTTATAGGTAAAATAGAATGAGGTCTATAATTTATGTTTTAAATAGTTCAGAAAAAAATATGAAGCAAATACGGCAAGATGTACCTGGTGGTTAAATCTAGGTGATAGGCATATGGGGGGTGTCCATTATATTATTTGCTCTGCTTTTGCAATTATATATCTTTATACATAATTAAATTTAAAAACGAAACACAGAAAGTATGGTGATTTCAGAGACCTTCTTGGGCAAATGGCACAATTCCCTCACAAGCCAAAGTCTTGGGGAGATGAGCAGGTTGCCAAGAAAGTGTATCCTGGGAAGGGCCAGAAACAGGGGGCTCATCCTAAACCCAGAGATGGGGGGAAGAGGTACCTGGGACCTGTCTCTGGCACTCTCCTCCCTTGTTCCATGCCCATCCCCTACCAAAGTTGAAATCTCACCCAACACTGGCCACATTACTTCTGCTCACTTTCCCACTCTTAAAAACATAGGACAGTAGCCCCCCCCCACACACAAAGGGACTGTTAATGTAAGTCACAAAATACCTGCTGTTAACCATGCATTTTATTCACTGCCAGGATTGGGCTTATTTGTTTAGTCCTTCCTATATGCTATGCTAGGTAATGAATGAGACAAGGCATTTTAGTTAATATCTATTTGCACTACTATAATTAATAGACCTAAATATGTATAAAGACTCAAACACAAGTAGTCATTTATTTCCTGCTTACATAACAGCTCAAAGCAAGGATCCCAGGTGAGTGGACATCTTCCCTCCGCACAGCAATTCAGGACCCCAGGATCTTTTGGTCCTGCAGCTTCACTATGAAAAGAGGAAGAACCTTGGTCCAGAAGCAGCATACATGGTTAGTCCACAGTAACTGAGCCGGGTGCAAACTTCACAGATCAGCAAAGCTTTTATTTAGCGATGAAATCACACATCTGACGGACCCACTTTTCTAGTGGAAAATGAGCCACCCACCAAAGGGGGGAGTCTGTGCTTATATAGGTTCCACTGAGAGGTGTCTTAATTATTGACAATGTGTGTCTAATAGAAGGACTGGGATCAGCATTCAGTATTCATTTCTTTCCCTCCAGGGTCCCATTGTACTGTCACTGGGAAAGGATCAATTATTTTGGGAAGGATCAATGCTCTGGCTTCCTCCCAGAGACTGCCAGTCTAGGATTGATGGATATCTCCTCCCCAGGGATGGTCTTGTCACTGGGTAATGTTTGCTTCCTTTCTAGGGATTGTCTCATCACTGGGAAAGAATGTCCCTCTTCCCAGGCCACACTATTTTGGGGGTTGTCATTTTCTATCTTACATACATCACTTCTGTTTATATTCTATTGCTAAAAATTCATCACAAATCCTATGTTTGGACACATGGGGTCAAGGGCAGGGTAGAGGCCGGCTGGAAAATATGGTCCCTGGACAGGTTTTCCTCCACTGCCCCTCACTATAGCTAGGGGAAAATGGATTTGTGTGGGCAGCTGGCCTCACGTGGCTGAGGCCCTCTAGAAGTTTATGGATTTGGTGACAGAGAGAGTCACTGCAGTTTAGAGCAAGGCAACAAGTCTTGGCAAGGAAGAAGCAAGCCTAGTGGGACCTATGACTCTGTGTCTCTGCCTATGCTCAAATGGGTTGCAGGGGCTTCTAGGAGAACCTCCAGTCTTGCTAGGCCTCTCTACATGACATCCACAGGAACCAGCCCAAAGCAGGGGATAATTAAATGCTAAACAGTGCAAAAATGAGAGTGTGGTTGTCATTAAGAAAAGAGCTATAACTATGTGGACCTCTGAATCCTCAGGGCCCAGCACAGGCACAAACAGAGCCAAGCCTCAAAAGAGCTCTGCCCACTCCATCAAGCTGTCTGGGGAGATGGGCAGAGAAGGAGGAAGAGGTGGCCCTAAGTGTTCTGTAGCCTTTCTTAGAATCATCCCTAGTAGGTGGAAGGCTACTTGGAAACTAGCTAAAATAACCACCTAGGATGGAAGCCATCAAACTCTAGGATCGCCCCTAGTCTCTCTGGTGGCAGGGTTGATTTAGAAGACTGGGGAGTTGGCCTGTTCTTTTCCTTCATGACACTGACCAGTGGTCATTATATATTCACTTCTACACTGGCCTCTTTATTTATTCTTTTTTTTTTATTTCCCCCACACTACACTGCCAGCCCCCTGGGAGCAAGAGCCTGACTGTGCTGCTGATCCTACTGTGTCCCCAGCTCCTGGGCAGGCCCAGGCCTAAGCTCACCTGAGGTACTCAGTGCACGAAGACGTGAATGAATCTAAGGCCAGCTGGCAGGGCAGTAAGTGGCTTGTGCACAGGAGGCTGCCGGGGAGGGAGTGTGTCCCTACCTGTGTCCACTCTGCCTGGCATTTGATTTCATTTCCAGCCTGAACTTTTGTTTGCTCATTAATTCCATATTTACTGTGTCCCACCAAGGGACCTCAAGAGGTCTATACACTTTCCTTCTCCACCAAAGCAGACTCTCATTTGTTTTAAATGACCTCATTGACCTCCTGGTGCCCCACACTGTCTCCCTGCTCCATGCCCCTCTAAAAAGTGGCAGCCTGCTATGGCACCTTTGTGTCTCCAGAGGAAAATGGAGACTTCCAGGCACTGACTGGGGGAGTGAGGGATGGGCCAGAAGACCCGGGGCTTCCCCAGGGGCTTCTGCTGCTGCAAGGGGCCCCTGGGGGGACACTAGGCCTGGCTGTGAGCTACTCATCAGCTTTCTCATCCCCTAGAAAGCAAATATTAGAACACTGATGTGTTTGGGAATCATTCTTCACTTTAATTAGAAAACACATTCAAATAGCTTCCAACATTAATGAGACTGGCGGGGGGGGGGGTCGTTCATAAACAAACATTTAATAAAAGCACGGCTGAGCCCTCTCCCCACCGCCTGGCTATGTTTCTCCAACATCCCTCAGTGAGGAGAGGACCCTGCGGCCGTGGTCAGCGAGGCCAGCCTCTGGACAAGCCCCTCTTGATGGCTCTGCTGCTGGGCCCCAGCCTTACAAGGCTCTTTCCACCCTGACAATGGACTTTCTTTGCTGTCCATTTATCCTCATATTGATTTTGCTATAAACTCACATGGCGCTCCCTTCCCGGGCCAGAAGGAGAAACTTCCATTGATTATATTGGAATAAGGTTTGTTGTAAAAAAGCGAAATGCCTAAAACATCGAAATGAAGTAAGCTCTTTGAGGGTCCATAAATCACCTGGGATAATGCAGCAAATGAACAGGGCTTCTTAAACACCCGGAAAATACGACACCATAAAGCAGTTCTGACAAGAAATCACAGCCCCTCTCTGTAGCTGCCATTTGAAAAGCACCATCAATAATGGTTATTGCTGTTTGGTAAGCAAAAGAGGGAAGTTGTGTCAGTCTCCTCTAGAAAGTTCCCTCAAAGTCACTTTGCCCGAATGGCAGCGTGGCGTTTTTTCACGCAGTAAATACATCCCAATTATGAGCATGTCATGTTAGCTTTTACAGTTCACTAATCACAAACTTTCTTGTATGTCATTGCCAACCAGCGTCTTTCCCTAATCGGAATTTATGGTTCTGTTTGGCCATTAGTGGAGATAAGGAGGGTCATAGCAGTTTTGCTTTTCTGGAGCTGGAGGGCTCTGCTCAGGGACCAAGGTCAGATCTCCTGACCCCTGCTGTCCTCTGAAGGTCAAGACTCTGCATATCCCAGGGATGGAGGGTGGAGGTCCTTTAGGACACTCTCCTCTGGGATCTCCTCAATTCTGATCTAAGCTTCCAGGCCTGACTTGGTTTCCCTGACCTTGGTTTCCGAAACTATACATTTAGGGACTGGCTGTCCCAAAAGCTCCAAGTCACTGTGGTGGGGAAAAAAAAAACTTAGCAAAGCCTGAGGTCAGACAACCAGACAACTCTCAACAGGGCAGAGCTTTGGCTCCTCTGAGAGGAACCCTAAAACCTCAGGAGCCTTTTCTCCCTAGGACAGGCCTGGCCAGCCTGGGGCAGGCTTGCCTTAAGTCTGTGTTCTTGTTGCTTAACAAAGCTGCTCATCAGGGTGCCCTCCAGCTAATGCCCCTCACCAAGTCAGATCATGCTCCTGAGCTGCAAGCCTCCGCACACAGCATTCTCCACTCCTCTTTCAGCCTTTCTGCCACCGTGAGTGTCTGCCTAGCTTGCAGGTTGGTTTCCATCCTGCACTCTGGGGCTGCCCACCCTAGTCAATCAGTTTCAGCATTAGTCAGGAACCATGCTCCCAGGCTCCAGACCAGCACATCAGTCTCGTCTTGGCATTGCCTTCTGGTTTGCTGCTCCAGTTACATGGCCCTGAGTTCGAGGGCCAAGAAATAAGGGGGGGGGCACAGGAAAACACCCAGATGCCCATCCATTTGGAGAGGGCTGTCAGGCTGGATTGGCAGCCTTTCAAGAGAGGGCACTCTGCAGACTCCTGGGTACAGCGCCCCCAAGCAGGCCACCTGCATGTAAGAGTTGTGGGCCACAACAAATGCCACCACACCACAGCATCAGCTATCACAGACACAAGGACAGTTCCAGGTCAAGACTTTAGAGGATCCAAATAATAATTCCAAATACAAACATAGCAAACTATACAAGTCATCCCTCAGTAACTATGAGGGATTTGTTCCAGGACCCCCACAGATCCCAAAATCCGAGGGTGCTCAAGTCCCTCATATGAAATGATGTAGAATTTGCATGTAAATTACTCACATCCTCCTGGATACTCCAAATCATCTCTACATTACTTATAATAACTAATACAATGTAAATGCTCTGTAAATAGTTGTCACACTATATCATTTAGGGAATAGTTATAGGGAAAAAATCTGTACAGGTTCAATACAGACAATTTTTTGTAATATTTTTTATTTGAGTCAAATCCACAGTTGTAGAACCCACAGATGTGAAGGACCAGCTGTCCTATGAGCATAAGGTGGTCCAGGACCACTCTGATGTCCCCAGTGGTAATGACTTTGATGCTCTTTCAGACAAACTTTTTCTTGGTGCCTGTGTGAGCTTCATAGACCTTCTATAACAAAGATCCACAAACTGACTTAAAAACAACAGAAATTTAACTCTCACAGTTTCTGGAGTCCAGAAATCCAAAATCAAGGTGTTGACAGAGCCTCCTCACCTCCTCCAGTTTCTGATTGACTCCAGTATTCCCTGGCTTATGGCTGTCAAACACGAATCTCAGCCTCTGTCTTCGTGTGGCTTCTTGTTGTCTGCACCTTTGCCTCTTCTGCCTCTTATAAAGATACTTATCATTGGCCCTAAGACTTATCATTGAATGGCCCAGGACATTCTCATCACAAGCCTTTTTTTTCCCAGCCATGTCATATTCAGGTTGCAGGACATGAACATCTTTTGAGGGACACTCTTCAGCCCACGCCAGTTGCCCTTGTTTGCAGGTGGCCTGTTCCACACTTAGCACTTACAACCCCAAGATCATCTCTGTTTGTCATAACCATTATGGACAGAGACACCATCTTCAAAGAGGGGCCAGTATATTACATGCAATGTTTCCAAGGGACCCAGAGAACAAGAAATAGGTAAGCATATTCTCTAGGCTTAGCCTGTGAGAAGGCTGAATTTCTTGAGAGAATAGCTAATTCCAATTCTAGAACAAGGAGAAAGAATGTCCTGGGCCAGGAGGCCAAGGGATAGTTCAAACTAAGTATTTAGGACCCAAGGGCCAACCTAACCATGATTCCACTGGCCAAATTTGGGGCGTATTTAGGATTTAAAAAAAAAAATAGTGATAACCATGAAGATTCTAATATTTTAATAAAAAAAAATTCTCAAGTCTATAGCTATACTCCAAAAAGAGGGGCAGGGAGAGAAGAAAGAAGAATACAAATTTTTTAACTTTATCGAAGAATGCCAGCTATTCAGTTGTATAAGAAAGGTTAGAATTAGATAACAGAGTCCACTCAACATCATGTATAAATGCTGGGGCCATCTGACTTCTCTGGGAGCTTGGTGTGACAGTGGAGATATGAGGCCAGGCTACCTCAGAGAGCAGGTGGGTGGAACTGGGAACTGGAGCAGGAATGAGGCCAGGGTAAGGTCAGAGTTGGGGCTCGGCCTGGAGGTGGGATCCAGGTAGGTCTGGGAATATAGTCAGGGCTCATCCTGAGCCAGGGACAGGTGAGGGGCTAGTGAATGGTCAGGGTTGGGACCCAGATACATTCTGAAGTGGAACCAGGGTCACAGGCCCAGGGCAGGGACAGCATTCGCAGCCTTGACCTCATGGTTCAGCCCTGGGCCCCATGAGACAGAGCTCTGGCCTGGCCTACTGGTTTGCCCCAGCACCTCTCACATTGCTGCAGAAGTAAGGAAGCCCCTGCGGGTGCAGGTCGACCTTGAGCAGGCTCACTCAGGGACTCAGTATTCCTCACCACTGGTCTCCAGGGCAGAGAAATGTCTCCTCTGAATGAGATCTTTCTTAAAAAGGCTCAGGGGACAAGTGTCCTGAACTGGCCAAGAGGGAAGCAGTTGAGTGTCTGAGGGCTGGACTGTGTGAAGCAACCCACCCTCTCCTTCCCTGCCAGGGCCACCTCACACTGTCTTCCTGGCTCTCCTCCAGGGATGGCCTTACCCCCACTCCTGCCCTGCTCCTCCTGGTCACAGACTCTTCCCATGCTGAGCATTGAAGTGGCCATCTGTCTTCCTCAGCCCCTGAGATGCCCAGGTGCAGGCACTGTGGGGTCTGTGTCAGGAGTGACATGAGGTACACAAGGGAAGAATGCTGTGCCCATCACCAAGTGCTGTTTGTTTCTCTGGGCCTTTGACCAGTTCTCAGGCAGAACTGGACCCTCGGGGCACACAGAGCTCTTGCTCTTGGTAATTCCCCAATCCTCCCAGCCTCGGACAAAGGGTGGCGCAGCTGTGAGAAATGGGTCTGGATGGGGAGCCTTTGTGATTTGTATTAATATTTACAACAATAACATTTTTCATGGGTAGAGAGTTGGGTTTTTTTTATTGTCACTGCAGGAAATGAAATGCAAATTAACAACTGTAAAGATTATAACATAATGAAATAGGACATAAACGATGAAGAACTAATGAATTAAGTGGTTTCAAGGCATGAGGGGAAATGCCCTTCAAAAGCAAACATGTAGATAGAGCCAAAGATAGGGGGGGAGCGCTCGGGAGCTCAGGCCTGCATGTGCCACTCTCAAGGGCTGTTTCCTCTCAGCTCCTTCCCTGACTCAGTGGCTCTACTGTGTCCACCCAGTGGATTGAGCCAAACACACACACACACACACACACACACACACACACACACACGCTTTCTCCTTGCTTTTATTTCCCCCCAGCACCTCAGGTCCATGTCTCCACCCTTGAAGATTTCTGTTTCTCTGGAATCCATCACTCTACCTATTCCTGATGCGGGAGCTCATCTTCCCAGCCCTTTCCCTGAGTTTCAGCACCTCTTGTTCACCTCCATCATCCAGGGAAGGCACAGACATAGATCTGTCATTCCCCCCATTTTTAAATAAGTAAATAAACAAACCACCAAAGAAATCAAAAAACCCCTATAGAGTTCTCTTTGTCCAGTCTCAGAGATAAGGGACTATTGTAAGTTACCCCCGCCCCCAGCAAGAGGATTAGAGCCCCAGGGAACAGATGTTCAATTGGGGGTGGATCCTGGAAGCGGCCTGGAGGGGAGTGTCTTCCTGCGTGGATGATAACGGGCTGGGCACGTGTCTGCTTTGGTCAGAACTCTTCAGGTGAAAAATGACCAAAAACACACACATTTGCACATGGACTTCAGCAAACCTGGAACATCTATTGCCTGATGTAACTAAAAGTGCAGGGTTTAAGCATGGCCAGTGGGGGACTGAAATGTCAACAGAGCCCTGCATTCCTCTACAGTTTGGCATTTGTGGTCCCCATGCTGGCTGGTCACTTGGGCAGGTAACATGGCTACCAATAGTACTAGACAGATTTGAGCATGGTGAGATGTAAGAGAACTGGCTTCTCATGCTCTGGAATTCCAATAAGGGTCCCAGATGTGCTCTGATGAGACCCACGTGGGTCCTGTGCCTGAACTGCAGCAGCTCCGTGGCCAGGGCAGTGAAGAATACCAGAGGCCTCCCTTGAAGCCTGGGGCTTGGCTTCCAGCACAGCCCACTCTGCTGGTTTTCCTCCTTCCCTGGAAGCATCTTTTCAGAGTCTTTGCCTATTCCTCCCTCTCTCTTCAACACTGGAGGCCTTTGGATGTAAGATCTGGGGCTCTTCCTTTCCATCAATAATAGTCTTATCCAGTCTCCCACCTCGATTGGAGTTAGGACTTCAACATATGAATTTGGGGGGACACAAACATTCAGTCCACAATCCCCCACCCTCCAAATACACCAAATACAGGAGGAAGTACTTTGAAATTGTGAAGAGTCCATGTTCCCTGGATGGCAGAGGAGATGGACTCAGTGACTTTGCATCACACTTGGGTCCTGTCCCTCTCTTACTATCTTTTACCTGGCTCATCTGAACCTCTGTCAGCCTGTTTACAGTCATGCAGCCCCAGGACTCCCTGCTACACCTTCCTGGCCAGCAGGACCCCCTCCCCCAGCCAAGCACTACCATCCTGCAGCCTGGGGAGGGCCAGACCCAAATCTGCACATATGCTTAGAGAGACAGTGACAGTGTTCCAATGTTGAAGCAGATGCTCCTGTGGCCCAAGGAGGCCCACTCAGGCCATAAATCCCGGCTGGATGGCATCCCCCCTCTCTCAGAGGCTGGAGAAGTCCTGCATGGGGAGCCACGGAGCTGCATAGATGGGTGCTAGGGCCAAACAGATTGTCCCCCAGTGCCTGCTCATGAGGCAGCCTGAGCAGATGAGCCCTTACAAACATGGATTCCATTTTCATACAAATGTCTCTGGTTGTAGCAAATACACGACGGGGAGACAGAAATGTGACATAAAAGCCAAGTCAATTCTGCGGAAGATGCTTCCCGGTGTTTGGGGGGCTTCAGAGAGCTGTGTTAGCCACCTGTCAGGAATGATGGGGGAAGCAGATGGAGCTCTTTGGAGAAGCATCAAACAAGTTTGAGATGAATCTGCATGGACGGGGGTAATGTAATCAGGCCCAGGGAGCTGCAGGCTGAGGCGGGCGAGAGAGGCAATCCATTAACCATTGCCTACTCCTCTTGTCCTAGGAGGACAGTGCCAGCTGCAGGAGTCAGCTCCTTCCCCTACAGACCATCCTGCAGGCTACCTCGACACCCACCTCCCAGGGAACCCGGTGATCCTCCCGAGACCAGCAAGTTCAGGGGTCCAGGGAGAGTTTGCTCACAGGTCCAAGACTTTAGCCCTGAGGTTTCCGCCCTGTGCCCTCCTTTCAGCATGACACTGTCTGGAAATGTTGACTGAGGGCTTCCCTTGTAAGGAAGGAACAGAGGAATTGGATGACATCCAACTTGCCTACCGCAGGATGTTTATTACCAGAGAGGAAGAAAGGAGGAGAGAGGCTTCCAAAGTCCAAAATCAAAAGGAAACACAGGACTCAAGGGAGCTAATGGCTCCCTTTCTGCAGGGCAGGGCTTTTAGGAGATCCTAACAGGTGTGAGTGATTGTCCCCTTACACCCTCCATGGAAGAAGAGCTTGCAGACTTTGCTCAAAGCACCTTGAGGGCCTCGAGTTCTAGAACACACTTTGGAAAAGACTGAATGAGCCAGTTGTTTCCATTTCAACACCCAGGTTCAGGTCAAAATTAGTATGTACTATTTTAACAGGCCATGCTGGTCTAGGACCCAGGACATGGACTCCAGGAAGGAAAACCAGGTTCCTGGCCCAGTCCTGGCCCATACCCTACTCCACCAAAGGCTCTCTCCCCATGTAGCCTCATCTGTTCCCCTCCCCCAGTCACACAGTGCCACTAATGCCTACTCTAGCACTTTATACCTGCAAAGGACCTGGGAGAACTTAAAGGCCCTGTAAATAGATGGTTTGGTTATTATCATTATTATTTTCTTTCAAGGGAATAAGTTCGCCCCCTGCCCGTCTCCTCGTCGACCTGAAGTCACAGCCAGTACATGCCTCTGTGAAGCAGCCATCTTTTTCTGACTTGTTGATTTGATAAATGTTTTCTGGACTCTCACTCTGTGCCAGGTTTGTTCTTGGGCCTGGGAATACAAGAGGTGAACAAAAGGGACAAAATCCCTCCTGGAGCTTGAGGTTCAGAGCAGACAGACATAATACACCATCACGCCAAAGTGAATAAGCAGGACGTCAGCTCCAGAAAGGTCTAAACTCCAAATGGGAGCAGAGGAACTGTAACATAGGAAGAGGGGGTGGACAAGAGTTTTACTCTGAGCCAGGTCATTCAGGTTGGCTTGGGGGACAGAAAAATTCAGACGCCACCAAGGACGTTTTTTAACACTACCCCTGGGCTATATTGGCTGAGGCTTTGACGGTGGCCACTGTGGGTCCCCAGGGCCCAGCCCAGGTTTCTTCCTCATCAACAAAAATAACTGTAGCTTCCCTCCCTTGGCCAGCTGCTCCCTGTCCCAAATTCACTTTATGGTGGGGGAGAGAGAAAGGGAAGAACATAAGAATCAGGTAGTTCCCACATTCAACCATGAGTCTCGAATGAACTATTTTTATTTTCTGGTTAAAATAGAAAAATCAGGCCAGGTGCAGTGGCGCATGCCTGTCATCCTAGCAGTTTGGGAGGCTGAGGCAAGAGGATGGCAAGTTCAAAGCCACCCTCAGCAAAAACAAGGCACTAAGCAACTCAGTGAGACCCTGTCTCTAAATGAAATATGAAATAGGGCTGGGAATGTGGCTCAGTGGTCGAGTGCCCCTGAGTACAATCCCTGGTACAAAAAAAAGAAAGAAAGAAAGAAAGAAAGAAAGAAAGAAAGAAAGAAAGAAAGAAAGAAAGAAAAGAAAAAGAAAAATCAGGGTGATAGAAAGCATCCTAGAGTCCCTTGTGCTGGTAAACAGACTTCAAATTCTAGTCAGAAACATTTTGAGATGATTTAAAGAAAATCACTTTATACCTCTGGCTTGGACAGATGAAATCAAATCTCAGCATTGATCTGAAAACTTCTCAGCCAGCCCAGTCCTCAGACATCAGGCGTGGGCCATCAGGCCCAGGCAGGCTACAAGTCTGAAGAAATGGGGAAGGTCCCAGGGACAGACCAGTAAAACTACCAAAAGCGCAGATTGAGGCCATGCTTTGAAGGTTTTCTCCTGCCTGGGATTTTGGGTAAAACATCCTGCTTTATCACGCCCTTCCTCCTGGGGGACACCTTCCCAGCCTCCAGAGATGGGAGTCTAACCAAGCAACCTGATCCACCCCCACCCACAAACTGGGTGACTTTGAACAACTGAAATTTATTCTCAGCCAGTCACATGGGCACACGCCTATCATCCCAGCAGCTTGGGAGGCTGAGGCAGGAGGA
Source organism: Urocitellus parryii (assembly GCF_045843805.1). Classification (NCBI taxonomy): domain Eukaryota; kingdom Metazoa; phylum Chordata; class Mammalia; order Rodentia; family Sciuridae; genus Urocitellus; species Urocitellus parryii. The sequence goes on along the minus strand of NC_135531.1, from coordinate 135,666,045 downwards.
TTGCAAGTTCAAAGCCAGCCTCAGCAACTTAGTGAGGCCCTAAGCAACTTAGCCTACAGTATTTTCAATAGGAGAGCTGGGGATGTGGCTTGGTGGTTCAGTGCCCCAAGGTTCAATCCCCACTACTAAAAAATAAATTAAAAAGAAAGAAAAGAAAAGAAAAAGAAATTTATTCTCTCACAGTTTTGGAGACTACATTTAAAATCAAAGTATCATGAGGGCCATGCTCTCTCTGAAGGCTCTGGGAGAGAATCCTTCCTGTCCCTTCTCCCAAGGTTGACAGCCATCCATGGCCTATGGCTCCAACTCCTCCAGCTGCTGCATTGTTACATGGCCTTTTTATAGGACACCAGTCCCTGATCTAGGGCCCACCCTGATCCAGTGTTATCTTCATGAATTACCTCTACCAGGACCCTATTTCCAAACAAGGTCGCATTCTGAAGCACTGGCAGTCGGGACTTCCTGTACCTTTCTGGTGGCACAGTCAACCCCCCTCCCACCACCCACGGTCAGCCATCTTAGCAGTGTTATGGGCTCCCTGTTTTTTCTTCGCAGCACCTCAGCTCTGGCAGGAAGAATATTCTGGAAATGGGGGAGAGCTCTTCAGGCTCCTGGGACCAGAAAGTGTGTGTGTGTGTGGTGACAGGATTGTGTACCCCCCACCATCTGGACCTCCTTCCTCAGGGCACCGGTGGGTTCCTGGTCCCCTGGGAGAGAAAAACCACCCAGAGTATACCACAGGGGGGTGGCTCGGGCAAGGGCCTTGGGCTCCAAGAGCTCTGCTGGCCACAGCGTCCCCTTGCTAAGAGGAATGTTCTCGGTGGACAGAAGCCCAGCAGTGAGTCACCGTGGGTCCCTCCACCAGAGAACATGCTGTTCCCGCTCCAGTGACATTTGGAAGTTCTCTTCTCACCGCTTCAGATGTGGTAGATGGAGGTGGACAGGAGCTCTGAGTACAGCGAGTGCAGAGGAAGTGTGAGGCTCAACAGTCCTGAATTGGAAGCGTTCAGAACACCCACCCGAAAGACGGGGTGTGCGAAGCCCGAGCCGCAGGGAAAGGAAAGATGCAAACAGTACCAGGGCGGGCGTGTGGGAATCGGCCCGCTGCAGACCATCTGATCCACACCCAGGACAGAGCCACCGTCTCCACACGGTGATGGCTCGTTTGCTTTTGTTTGTTTTGTTTTTAAGTTCTGGCGTTGCCACCTACAGACTCCAGGGCCTTGGGCGATTACTCAGCCTCTGTCAGTGCCTCGGTTTCCTCATCTGCCCACCGAGGGCAGGAATGGAGTCACCTTACAGGGTTGTCGGAAAATCTGAATGCAGGGAAAGAGTTTAGCTCTAACCTGGCACACTACACCCCGCTAAACAGGAGGGAGCGCTGAAGATGCCTGTTTGCCTCTGGATTGGGCCTCTGGGTCACTGCCCTCCTTGCTCCTGAGGCAGGTCTGCCCAGCAATACTTGACTAATTACTTCATCAGAGACATGCAGAAAGATTGATGGGCGAGGATGTTTACTGCAACATTATTAATAATAGCAAAAAAAAAAAAAAAAAAAAAAGACTGGAAACAATCCAAATCACCCCAAATAGGGGAAGTGGTTATATACTAGCCGATCCAAACAGTGGAATTTTGCCCGGCTGTCAATAAAAAGTGGCAAATGAAACTCTCCCTCCAGCAGAATACCCTCCTTGTAAATCATCCGTACCGTGCACCTCTGTGTTGGCCAGCCCTGAATCTGGAGATTCAACCAACCTCAGACAGAAAATATTCAGGAAAATAATTGCTTCTGTACTGAACATATGCAGATTATTTTCTTGTCATTGTTCCCTAAACAATATGGGATAGTAGCTATTTATAATGCATCAACATTGACTCTAGAGATGACTCGTAGTACACAGGAGAATGTGCCTGGGTTATATGCAAATACTGCACCATTTTATAGAAGGAACATTGGATTTGGGTATCCTTGGGAATCCTGGAACCAATCCCCCTCAGGTACCAAGGAATGACTCTACCTACACCAAGACAAGCATGAAAGAGGACTAGAAGGAAAGGGACCCAAATGTCAGCAGTGCTTATCTCTGAGTGGTAGGATTCTGTATTTTCCTAATTTGCTAAGATGGATTACTTCTAATATTAGGAAAAAAAAGAACATATAGTTTTATGAGCATGTCATTCACCAAGGTTGATGAGAAATACAACATCTTTCAGTTTTAGGGAGGCCTCTTTCCCTCTCTAGAGTCATGTGATATCCTTGGGGGTTCAATGCACAGCAGAATATTCAGAAAGAAACCTCACATCACCCCTGATCACATCAATGGCAGGCCTCTGCCAAGTGTCCTCCTGAGGTCCTACCAGTTCTTAGGGAGTGCCCAGACCAGGGGCATTTGTTGCTATTACTTATGAAACCCTTAAAGCAAACCACCAACCCCTTCCTGAGTTTAGGAAAATGTCCCACATCTTGCAATGAGAACAAAACAGATTATATCTATATTAATCTGGGTTTGTTATTATAACGAAATGCTTGAGGCAGTTCACCTTAAAAAGAAAATAGGTTTATTTAAGTTCACAGTTCTGGTGGCTGACAGAATAGCCAAAGCAATCCTCAGCAAGAAAAGTGAAGCAGGAGGCATCATAATACCAGACCTTAAATTATACTACAGAGCTATAGTAACAAAATCAACATGGTATTGGCACCAAAACAGACATGAAGACCAATGATACAGAATAGAAGACACAGAGACAAACCCACATAAATACAGTTATCTCATTCTAGACAAAGGTACCATAAACACACATTGGAGAAATGTTAGCTTCTTTAACATATGGTTCTGGAAAAACTGGAAATCCGTATGTAATAAAGTGAAATTAGATCCCTGTTTCTCACCCTACACAAAACTCAAAGAGGATCAAGGACCTAGGCATTAAACCAGGGACCCTGTACCTACTAAAAGAAAAAGGAGGCCCAACTCTCTATCATATCAGCTTAGGAACTGAATTCCTCAACAAGATTCCTGATTTAACAGGTAATAAAATCAAGAATCAATAAATAGGATTTTATCAAACTAAAATGTTTCTTCACAGCAAAGGAAACAATCAAGAACATGAAGAGAGAGCCTACAGAATGGGAGGAAATCTTTGCCACCTGCTCCTCAGACAGAGCATTAATCTCCAGGATATATAAAGAACTAAAAAAAAAAACCTTACACCCAAAAAACAAATAACCCAATTAATAAATGGGCAAAGGAACTGAGCAGACACTTCACAGAAGAAGAAATACAATTGGTCAACAAATTATGAAAAAATGTTCAAAATCACTAGCAATTAGAGAAATGCAAATTAAAACTACACTGAGATTTCATCTCACTCCAGTCAGAATGGCAATTATCAAGAATACAAGTAACAGTAAGTGTTGGCAAGAACGTGGGGAAAAGGCACACTCATACATTGTTGTTGGCACTGCAAATTGGTGCAACCACTTTCTGAGGAAATTCCTCAGAAAACTTGGAATGGACCCATCATTTGACCCAGTTATCCCACTCTTCGGCATATTCCCAAAATTCTTAAAATCAGCATACACAATAGTGATGCAACCACATCAATGTTCAGAGCACCTCAATTCACAATAGGTAAGCTATGGAACCAACCTAGATGCCCTTCAATAGATGAATAGATAAAGAAACTGTGGTATATATACACAATGGAATACTATTCAACCATAAAGAATAAAAATTATGGCATTTGCCTATAAATGGATGGAACTGGAGAATATACTAAACGAAATAAACCAATCTCAAAAAAACAAAAGTTAAATGTTCTCTCTGATATGCAGATGCTGACTCACAATCTGCAGGGGGAGGGAGGAGGGAGGTTCACCAGATTAGACAGGAGGAATGGAGGGAAGGGAGGGAGGATAGGAATGGGGAAGACCGTAGAATGAATTGGACATAACTTTCCTATGTTCACATATGGATACATGACCAGTGAAACTCCACATCACATACAACCACAAGAACGGGAAGTTATACTCCATGTATGTATGTCACAAAAGCTGCTACAATGTATAACTAAAAAAAAAAATAAACAATTTTGGTGACTGAAAGTTCAAATAAATGTTGCAGGCAACAAGAGACCATTACCTTTTTTTCTTTTTTCAGTGCTACAGATAGAACCTAAGCCTCACACATGCTAGGCAAGCACTCTACCACGGAACTATATCCCAGCCCCTTTATATATATTTTGAGACAGGGTCTTGCTAAGTTGCTGAGGTGAGCCTTAAACTTGTGATCCTTCTGCTTCAGCCTCCCAAGTAGCTGGGGTTTCAAGCATGCACCATGGTATCCAGCTCTTTAAGAGGTACACATCTCTTAAAAGCTGTACCTCCCAACATTGCCACACTGAGCACCATCTCCCAACACGTGAACCTCCAAACCATAGCAATGTCCAAAAAACCTGTTCCTTCATCCAGTGTCTTCACATACAGGTCCGCAACGTGCAACAGGGCAGTGGCCTGTGCAGAGAAGACGCTCCAGGGTCTGTGGAGCTGGAGAAGGTGCAGGGAAGGGCAGGTGGGATCACAGCATGAGCTCGAGAAGGCAAAGCTGAGGTTTCTGTAGCCCCGGGGTCTGGGGCAGGACACAGAGGAGCAGTGCAGCTTGGGGTGGGAGAAGGCAGAGGCGGCGGGGGTTACAGACACACTGGGAGGATTTGACCTGTCAGTCTAGAAAAGTGGAGAAAAGATCATGATCCAAAGGCAAAACTGTGGAGATCTGGATTCTGTGGCCCTAGGCGTGATGCCCCATGCCCCATCTTACCAACTGTCCCTCCAAGTCATCCTTGTGAGCCTAGACCCAGAGTCTCAAGCAAAGATGGCACTGGCAGAGGGGTGCTTTGGGCTTCCTGTTTCCCAAAACCCTGAGCCTATGCTTGTCAGGGTCTACTGCCCTCTTGGTGGCTGGGCCCCCCGCCTGTGACCCCTGCCCTGAAGACACAATGTATCCGCTCTCCATCAGGTCAGAAAAATGGGACAGTCCTGGCCTTCGTCCATTCTTCTGTTGCTATAACATAATGCCACTGATTAGGTGATGTATGAGGAATAGAGATTTATTTCTTCCAGTTCTGGAGGCTGGGAAGTCCAGGATGTAGGGGCCATGACTGTTGAGGGCTGCATGCTGTAGCATAATGTAGTGGAGGGCTTCACGAAGTGACAGAGAGAACGTGCCAACTCAGGCCGCTCTCCTTTTCTTAGAAGTCACTAATGCCATTGTGAAGACCCCACCCTCACCACCCCATCCAACCCTAACCCTCCCAAAGTCTCCACCTCCAAATACCATGAGAATTTGGGAATCGGATTTCCGCACAGGAACTTTGGGGACACATGCAAATCATAGCAGTCCTCTACCAGGAGTAAGTTTGACTTCAACAGAGCAGAACCGATTCAAGAAGTATCCAGGAGAATATTCAAGAGGAAGAGTTTAATTTGTCTTCCTGGGTGACCTCCTGGAGTCCTGTCATCTCCTGCGGGCACCTCCCAAGCTCTCACTGATCTCCATGAGCACAGGGCCATCTGCTCAGGTCCTTTTCCTTCACCATGCACCAGAAGCAGGAGGCAGGAGTTCTAAGTCCATTTTCTCTTTGTGCTTTAAGGCCTGTTATTTTATGTATGGCCTTGACTTCTGGTAAAACTGGGAGGACCTCAGAGAGTCTAACCTCAAGTTCCCCATCTTGTCCCTGCAGATAAGGAGCATTGTCTGCTAATCCCTGCATATTGGGATTCGGTTCCCTGCCAGCTCACATTTATTCCACTAAGTCGGCACACCCTCCTGTGAGGATCAGAGGCTTCCCCACCCTCTCGATGCTTCCAAGCTGCCTCTCCCAGCCCCTGATTGTTCACTTTGTTCCTGAGTGCAGCCCCCAGGTGACCCTGCGTGTTGTGCTGCATCCCCCTCCCCAGGCTGAATGGGACTGATAAACTGTTGTCAATCTATCTGCTCAGTGTCGGGAGTCAAGTGTTCCATCATATCCAGAACCCTCAGAGGAGGTCCCTCCAGCCTTAACCAGGAGGAACATTCCTTACCTCCCTCAGTAGAGGAAGCCTGGTGAGCTGACCGAGCCAGCAAGTTGAGACACCCTGCAAGTGTGTGCAGGTGAGGCCTGGGCTTAAGGCTCCTGCCGTGTGGGGCTCTGTCCCTGCGAAAGGTCCTTTCAGTGGGGCTGCCCAAGGCCCAGAAGTCTGGATGACTGCCATTTTATTAGGCTTCCAATAGATTGAAAAGCACAGACATGCCAACATGGTGCTATAAATCCTGTGGCATCTTTTAAATGCTTACATTTCACAAATTGGTACTTTTAACATAAAACCTCGCTTGGAATAACTCCCAAAATCTTCATGTAAAGATGCAATTGTGACTGTGGGGCTGAGGCCAAGAGGCTCTCTGCCACTGGCCACCAGGCTAAAATCTGTGTCTCAAGGGAGCATTTGGGCCAGGCCCATCCCCAAGACCCTGTGGCCAGGCTCCTCTCTTCTCCTGGTTCCGTTCCTCTCTTCCTCCTTCCTCGCTCCTTCTCCTCCCTTTTCCTCATCTCCTTCCCTCTATTCTCTCCTTCCCTTCTCCTATCTGTCCTTATTCTCTCCCCTCGGCCCCCACAGCCTTCCCCCATCACACATGGGAGCCCTGAAAGCTTGCGGAGCTTATTGCTGCTAATCCTCTTCCTTTCACCTGGGGCTTGCTGGGTTGGGGCTTGTCCCAGGGCCAACCTCCCAGCTCTCTGGCAGAAGATCTGAATTTCCACGGAGTCACTTTAACGCTGCCAGCCTAGTCACAAAACCTGGACTCAATGGGATCTTCTTGATTTATTTTTTTTTTAGTACTGGGGATGGAACCCAGGGCCTCGCTCAAGCTAGGCAAGAGTTCTGCCACTGAGCTACAGTCCCAGCCCCACTTGGACCCCATAGGAAAGTTCCCAGAAAGTAGGAACTGAAGCCAATTCCTGCACCTTTCCAGTTGCTTCTTCTTTACATCTCCTGACATGTGCCAGGGTCTTGCACACCCCTCCTAGAACCAGGAGAGGTCACACTGCCCAGCTGCCCTTGGTCTGGAGACCTCACCCCTATACAACCTGCCTTGAGGGGCCTGGAGCAGTCTCCCTGTGCCCTCTGTACCACTTGTGAGACAGATATGATGGCACCAGCCATGAACCTTAGGCACGTCCACTCACGGCCATCATTCTATTGCCTAACTAAAGACTGCAGCCCAGCACTCCCAGCTCCATGTCCCCAGTACATCCTGGTGCAAGGTCTCAGCTGGCCCTTCCATTGCCTTCAGTGGGACCCAGCTGTGGAGTGGCCAGATGTTTCCAGGAGGTGGAGGGAGCTGTTGGGGTGGGTATCTCTGGCTCTGGGGAAATGTGGGCTCTGCTAGATGTTCCTCCCTTCACCATTGCACAGCCACTGCACAGCCCCTGTGTGCCAAGCCCATCACTAGGTGCTAGGGGGACAGCCAGCAGCAAGGCAGACTGCCCTCGTCCTCATGGAGCTTGCACCCTTGGCAGATGCTCAGTTTACAGTCACTCCTGAGAGTGCTGAATGACTCCGAATCCGAGGTGCTGGGAGACACAGAGCACACGAGAGTGTGCACCAGAGTCCTGGCCTCGTCCCAGCAGGAGAAAAGGGTCACACCTGCAGAATTTAGATTGGATATGAAGCTTGGGGAGAAGGACCTGTCAAAGGAATGGGAAGAGAGGGGCGTTTTATACAGGCAGGGGTCCTACACGGAGCATGGGTGTGGTCTTGTGAGGTCACAGGAGAAGGCCACTGTGACCACAGTGTGGAGACAATGAAGGTAGGAGCTGGCTGAGAACAGGCCAGACCCCCAGGCCTGGGATGTGGCCCTTTCTTGGAGCTGAGTTGCTCAGAGACAAGCTATAAGCAGGACCCCAGGACTGGTCCTGAAGGTTGATTCCTCCCTAAACTGCCCCGACGTATCCTCTGATATCTAATGGCTCTAAGAAACCAGGCAGAGGAGAAACCCAGAGGCAGGTCTTTCTGCTCAGACAAGGACTAGGGACAGGGGACCAGAGGAGCCACAGTGGTAGTTGGGGAGCTCGTCTCTGGTACCCAAAGGCTTCTACCCAGTGACCCTTCACTCATTCCTTCCTGCCAGACCTGGTGATGCTCAGAGCATGGGGACCTTGGGGCACCCTCTGGCACCACCCTACTCTGCACAGGTCAGGCTGCTGTCAAACCATAGGTAACACTTACCCACTCCCAGCTCTGCCACTGGGTAACTCAGCTATATTTAAGGTTTTATCACTGTGGCTATTAATAAAATGCCACTTCTCAAGTAGGGAATGGAAGGAAGCCCAAGGGGTCGTGAGGGTGGGACAGAACAATTCCAGATTGGAGAGCCACTGGAGGGCCAGACAGGCTGCAGAGGAAGAGAAGAAGGTACATGACCACCAGGGTGGACTCAGAGCAGGCTTACTGGCATCCTGACCTCAGGGAGGCAGAAACAAGGTAAGACTGGCCTTAGTCCACGCTGCTCTCTGCACTGGTCACCCCTTCCCCTCCCCCTCCCCATCTCCAATCACTCACAACCCACCTCCCTCTATCATGGGGCTCAAATGCCACACACCTCCCCCAGTCCCCTCCAGTTCTGTCCCGTCCTCATCCTGAGGTTATCGAGGCATTGTGGCTGGTTCTGAGCCTGGCAGGGAGAGAGACCTCCACTCCAGGAAGCCAGCACCAAAGCTCCATCACCAACACACTCAGCTGGCTTCTTCCCTGTCCCTTGGAGCCATTTCTGGGAAATCCCGTAACTCCGAGGTCACTCTGGGCTGAAAGGGTGAGCTCATCTTCAGAAACTAAAAATCCAGTTTAAATCAAAACTTTATACTACAAAGTAAATACACTTACTGCTGAACCGTACACTTCAAAATGGTTAAGATGGTAAATTTGTATGTGTATTTTTACCACAATTAAAATCAACTTTTTAAATTTTTTAAATAAAAACATTTGGGTGGGGGTTGTAGCTCAGAGGTAGAGTATTTGCTTAGTATGCATGAGGCCTTGGGTTCAATCCCCAGAACTGCAGAAAAAAGTAAATAAATAAACACTTTAATCTCACAATCAGTTTTAGTCTTTTCATCTCTACCCAGCTCAGACCTACACCATCTCAAAGACCAGTGAGATTTATTGAAAGAACTGATTCACATGATTATGGAGGCTGGCAAGTCTAAAATCTACAGAGCAAATGGCCCAGTTTGAGTCCAAAGATCAGAATGTCCCCCAGTCCATTAGCCACCAGAAAGGAGGATGCTTCCTTACTTGGAGAGATCAGTCTTTGTTCTATTCAGGTCTTCAACCAATTGGATCATGCCCACCTACCTTAGGGAAGGTAATCTGTATTACGAGGTCTGCATATTAAAAAGCATCTTCACAGAAGTACCCAAGATAATGTTTTACCAAATATCTGGGTACCCTGTGGCCCAATCAAGTTAACATATAATTAACCATCACAGTAAAGAATAGAGATAGTAAGATACAAGTTGGGAGGCCTGGCCTCCACTCTGCTTCCACCCCTCACCAGTGGCTGCCATGTCTGGCCTCAGCCTCCACATCTCATCAGGTGAGATGAGGTTCACAAGCCGCTCTGGAACCTGCGAAGTGCTTTACAGATGTGAGCTGAAGTTACAGTTATGATTATTTTAGCTGTATCTAATAAATGCCCTGAAGGCTGCCAGGGCCTTGGTAGGGTTCCCACGTGCAGCTGGGGTGGGGATAGAGTGGAGTCATTGCCAGACACCTTCCTAGAATGCTGATTTCAAGAAGGGATTTATGGGCCCTGATAGTCATTACTTCAGGGCAACTTATCAAAATAAATAAATAAATAAAGTGGCTGCAGCTTCATCATAAGAACTTATTCCACAGGAAAGTTATTTGCAAAACACAACAGACACCAGTGACAATGTTCCTGGAGTTGTAAATCTAAATCTGCCTTCCCTTCCTGGGGACTAGGACACTTGATTTGGTTCTCTAGAAGCTCCGAAGTTTCCAAATAGATAACAGGATCCCAAAGTCCATTAAGCAAGGTAATTTACAACCGTGGCAGGCCAAATTCAGGGAAATACATTAGAGCATTTTCCCATTTGGCTTGTAGAAAAGACATTATTCTAAGCACACACACACACACACACCGAATGCTGTTAGGTGACAATGAGGAAATCGGGTAGCTCCCCTAACGAGTTTATTCACACACACCCCCACCAAAGAGTGCATTAATTTTGAATAAAAGTAGCCCGACCAGATAAGCTTCTCGAATCCCTAACACGGACACCTGGAACCTCATTTCCAGCCCATTAAACAGACATTACTGGACGCTGTGACAAGGAGGAGGGAAAAGGTGACTTGTTTTACAGTTCTGACTCCTACCCTGAGCTATCCCTTAAGTTGAGAAACAAAGAGGCAATTCCAAATGCTGCACTGCAGAAGCTGCCAGAAGCCCTGGGGAGTATTTGGGAGAGGAATTAAGCACATGGTGATATTAAACATACAGTGAAGTTGCTAAATCTTTTTTTTTTTTTTTCATTTTTCATGTTTTGAAAGACAACCAAAAGTTCTGTTCTATTCTCTACTGCTCTCTCCTGGTGCATTCCTGGGCTCGCTGGAGTGGACTACAGTTCCAAGTGTGGTCAAGAACCAAGTCAGAGAGGAGGATCCCATCCACACGAAAAAATAAGAATTATTCATGGCATTCTGTGTCCCTAGTAGGAAGCCTTCTAAGAGATGGAAGAGAAACTGACTTAAATTCAGCAGAGACTGAGCTATTGCAATGTACCTTTGTTGCAAAGAATAGAAAGCACATTAAATGGTAATCAGGATCAATTAGCCCAACCAATATGGCAAACACCTTCTTTGCCTGTTGGTTTGGTGTCATGAAGAACTAACAGTGATCAGTAGAAATTGTAACTTCCAGTTCCATGGTGTTATGATTGAGGCTCCTGGTTTCTCCCTTGCAAGCCAGGACTTCCAAACCTACCAAGCCCAAAATTGCAAAGCCAGGAAGCCAAAATCACATGAGCGGACTATTAGGTATGGAAGGAAAGGGAGCTACTCCTAGTTTTACCCTCTTGGTCCCCATATTCCTATATTCTCACTGTGAGTGAAACAGCACCATAATTGGTCTTTGATCCAGAACGTAAACTGCATCTGGTAAGTTAGAACCCCAACCCTTCAGGATGTTGTCTCCAATTTGAATAAAAGATAAGCTTCTCGAAGCCCTGACATGGACACCTGGAACTTCATTTCCAGCCCATTAAACAGACCTTACTGGACACTGTGACAAGGAGGAGGGAAAAGGTGACTTATTTCACGGTTCTGACTCCCACCCTGAGCTATCCCTTACGTTGAGAAACAAAGAGGCAATTCCAAATGCTGCAATAGGCCATTTTGCTATCATATTGGGAGATATCAGTGAAAATCTTGATTTTATAAGTCAAACAAATTCAGTATTAGCGATTTCACATGGTTATATCTAATGGCAGACTAGTTCTTCTGGGTTATAAGGTGCACAGTAAGACAAGTGAATTCCATGGGCACCAGCCCTTGCTCTGCTTCTTTTACAGTGAAATGAGCTCCAGGGTCAGAAGCAATGATACGTGAGCCCCATGATGGTGCAGAAGGTTTCCATAAGTCCACGGATGGTGGTGCTGGCGTGAGCATTGAGGGAAGGGAGGCAAATTCACATCTAGAATATCTATTTCAGGGAAAGCAAATCTTTGTCCCCTCCATGGTGGGAGAGTCAAGTATTCCAAGGTGGGGTGTTGTAACAGGGGCTCTTCTCCAGAGCTCCATCAGAGTCTTCTGAGCCTGGTCTTTCCAAGTCCCTAATCATCCTACTCACCATTGCTTAGGAATTAGAGTGGGTTCCTATTTCTGGCCATATCTGTGTGCGGAGAAAGTGGACAACCCATAGGCAGTTCTTGAAGTTTTATCCTTTTGGAGGATTTATCTCCACTGTTTTTCATAGACGCTCCTTACTGAGGTTTAAGTCCTCTTCCAGAATGTGCCAGCATATCATGATGAATTATGTGTAAACTAGGTCCAGTGGGTTTCCCTCGGTCAACTAGTTACAAGAAACTTCCAATCTGGCCATTGGAGTAGACTAAGGAAAGAAGCCAATGCAGTAAGCATAGAGTCACAGGGATCTGGGTCACCTGTGAAACTGACATATACTTCCATTCTTCTGGATACCACTTCCACTTGATGGATTGCTACTATACAAGCCCAATCTTATGACTGGGTGCCAAATAATACCCAGTGCACGATGGGTGGCTCGGGTTGCCTATTCACTTGACATCTTGACCCAGAAAGCCAAGAATTGCTTCTCAAGAGGAGAATAGCTATTTACATAAGAAAACATCACTTTTCATCAAAACCCTAAGGATCTACGTGGCGGTCACCCTATTAGGACTTATTAGAGTGTACACAGCATCCTTATTTACCACAGACATCTTCAGTATTATTTGATCTGCTGGGTTGTGAAGCTTAGGGGGTCAGCATTTCATACTGCTGCCTGGACCTCCTTTGGAGTCCTATGCAAAACTGCAAAGCTTGAAGTTCATAAATGGGTCAAATTAGAACATTCAAATTGGTACCTAGTCCTTCCAAAATAGAAAGAGGCCCCAAGTATTGTGCTTCTTTAAAGGTAGGCCAGTAGAAGATGCAACAAGAAAGATTCCCCAACACCTGCTCTATTCTCTCCAAACCATGGGACTCCCAAAGACTTCTCATGGGGTTTGTCTCCCACCCTTGGTTCAGATTCATCTTACAAGGACTTCTAAAATACAAAGTATGTCCTGCTTATCAGGTCCAACAAGCATGCTGCCATCAAGGCAGCAATGATAAGATGATCAAGATCTATCTCTACAGTCTACATTATGGCCCATAGCAGAAAAGATGGCATAACCCCGAGACAACCCAACAGTGCCACTGACAGGTAAGAGTGAAAGCACTTGTCACATTAAAAACCTGCAGGCCAGGTGCTGGGGCTTTGCTAATTTGTTCCAATAAAGATACCACAACTGGAACAGCAGCTGCAATTAGAGTCACCAGCTGATTTAGGTTTATGGTAATCAATCATAATTTTCTAAGATCCACCCACTTCCTGCAAAGACTAGATAGATAAGTTCAATAAAGATGAGAAATAAATCACCACCTCTGCATCTTTGGGGATTTTTTGATGCTAATGTCTAAAATCCTCCCTCCACCCCTTGCCAAAAATGCAATATCAGTTTTGGTTTATTATTTTTGTCAGAAGAGCAAATTCCATAATCGTTCTTGGTCCACAGGTTGGGGAGCTAATGGAATGGTTCTGCTAATTGCAGAGAAGGTAGGTATATTCCAATTATAGTTTTAGAGACTAGGAAAATATCACAGAGTGGATCCCCAGACCCAGTTTGAGATGCAGTATGTCCAAAACTCCATTTATCACCTACCTAGCCAACAAAAACCTTGTTTGGTAGAATACAGAGGCAAAAAAATACAGGAATTAGCAAAAATCAAAACCCAGTGGTAAGCAGCTCCTATACGAACTGCAGATTTCCTCAGTCCTCAGATCCAAAGACCGTGGATCCCAGTGAGGAAGGCAGTTATCTCGCACGCATGGGACCATGTTTCTGGCTCTGTCATAGATTTCTTCCTCTGGAGGGCCCAGAGTCACCTTCAATCATGTGCTTCTGGTACATCAACTGGCTTAGGTCTGAGATGAATGAGGGACCAATGAGTCTACATTGTGAGGTCTGAAGTTCGGCTCTCATCCCCAAATCTAGCTTCCCCTGTTATACAGCTCAAACCATCATTTAATGTGCTTCCCCTCAACTTCATTCCAGGACATGGTGATAAAGTCATTGCCACCAAAAATGCCCGTTGGTCCAAACATTCTGGTCACTACATTGAGTAAGTATGGAAGGAAGAGAAGAAAGAGGGCAGGAAAGATATTATCTGTGACCGTGACCAAAGTCATCTGGTATTGCCTTTCTCTGGTCTCAAGATTCAAGCTGGTTTTCTCTGGAATCAGCCTTATTCTTACAAAGTACTTTTGGGAATTCTTTGAAGACCCCAACTTGGGACACTGGGTTGCATTTTTCTCTGGTTTAGCTGCTTGATTTTCTCCTTCAATCTCTGGGAATCTGGGGGTCACATATCTTTAGGGTCACCTTCCCTTTCTGCGCAGTCTTTTTAGATTCTGCCCCTAGCAGTCCACATCTGTTCTATAAGAAACATTTTTACTCATCAGTAGGAAAATATAGCTCTTCTCCTTCCCTCTCTCTCTTTCTTTATCCCCCCACCCCATCCCCCTCCCTCCCTCTCTCCTCTCCGCTCCTCTTTTCTTCCTATCTGCCCCAAAGGTCTCACTTCGAAACCCTTCAGGTGTATATCAGTTGCCAGCCCTCCCCCAGGTACACAGGCTGCATCCAAGCTACCCAAGTGGTTTTCCTGAGGTCCCTCTTGCTAGACTGGCAGCTTTGGGGACATCAGAATGAAACTTAGCATTTCTGTCACATACGAGTGTTTGATTATATCCACATGAATACACAAGAAATAATAGCAGTGATTATATCAGGGCTGAGGAACAGGGGGACTGGAGAGGGATGGAGACTTAGTTGTCGCCATCCCTTTTTGTACTACCCAAATTAATTTGTCCTTGCACATGTATTAGCAATTCAAACAATAAAAATGTACATATCACACTGGATATTAGATGATTTTAAAAAGTGACCTTTTTGCTTCTGACCTGACTGGACTGTTTTTTCAAGCAGAGATTGTCAAAGTCCCTCACAGGGTGTACATTGCCTTGGGGAAGGGACCAGGAAGCCAGTAAATCCCACTACTGATTAGTGACCTTGAGTAAGCTCCTTCACTTTCTGGCCTTCCATACATCTGCCTTGCCATCCCCCTGGAATTCCAAGGAATCAGTCCTGTCTATCAGACTCGAGTATGGCAGAGCCTCAAGCCTAAAGGACAAAGCTGTTCCTCCCTGTTTCAAAGATCAGCTGGGGCTGGGGAGGGGACAGTGCAGAGTGAGTGGGGCTGTGATCAAAAAGCCTCATCTCACTCCCTATCAGGTGACTTCCAGCAGCTGGCATCGGAAGGATCTGAAACTGGTCTCCTGCTTGTTCTCCTGCCTCCTCTGAGTCCCTCCCCAAGTTGCTGGCTTGACAACTCACTGCCTCAGAGTTAGATTCAACCTTTCCACAGTTCAGGGTGCACCTTACCACAAGGGGGCTATAGAAAGATAGCCACTTCATATTTTATATTGTTTAAATAGAGAGAGTGTTTTATATATGGCATCTATATCATAGGGTCCTTGTGAGAGTTAAATTGGCTAATCTGTGCAAAGAACTTAGCTAGTATTCAAGTACTCAAGAAACACCAGGTAGTATTTAGTATTAGTATCCACCAAAGTATATGAATAGCCCCAGCTGACACACTAGGTCAGGAATCCAGGAACATTTAATCCCCAGGTGCATCTCAGGCAAATCTCTCCAACAGACTGGGGAAGGAAAGGGTACCTCCACCTGTGAGGCCCACAAATGACTCCACGCCCATACATGCATGCCAGCACACACACACAGACACATGGGAACAGCCACACATGCATGCACCAAGCTCATGTGCACCCAGACAGAGGCAGCTTCCTTGAGCAGCTTTCCTGAGCAGCTTCCCTAAGCTGTAGGACTTGGTACAAGGAAGGCTGGATTCAGGAAGACACCCACTGGGTGGAAGCAGGGCACAAGACCTGGACTACAGGCATTGCCTTGGGACATCCAGAAAGTCACAATTCACAAGTTTTCTGATGGACCCCCTCCCACTGTCGAACAGTAGGTGGATGGTTATCTAAGGGTTGCCAGTCTATGATAGGCCAGCATTTCTTCTGACAGGAGCCTGGTGAATTGTGGAAGGATTGATTGTGGAAGGATTGTAGAAGCTACAAATATGACTTGGGCTGCTACGAGCATCTGAACCAGGAGCCCCTCTGAAGCTAAGAGCTGGGCAGCGATTCATCAGAGCTGGCGCTTCAAACATGGGCCATGCTGAGGGCCATGGATCTCTACTGCTCACAGAGGGCGGTCAGCAATCTCCCAACCCATCTTTGATGTGGACCATACACCAAAATCCACTCCAAAAGAGAATGAGAGAGAGAGAGAGAGAGAGAGAGAGAGAGAGAGAGAGAGAGAGAGAGAGAATGGGAGGAAGGAAGGAAGGAAGGAAGGAAGGAAGGAAGGAAGGAAGGAAGGAAGGAAGGAAGGAAGGAAGGGGCGAGTGAGCCCTCAGAGTCCTGAGTGGGCCCTGGGATTGTCACAGATTTCTGTGGAGTCACTTCTGGGAAGCTTTTGCCTGATCCCCAAAAGAAGAAACCACACCCAGAGAGCTGCGTCTACAGAAATGACCCAGAACAGGGAGCCAGCCTGAGTCTCACCTTCTCTTCAAGGTCCCTTGCAGACCAGAGTGGCCCGAGCTTGACACAACCATGTCCTAGCAACATCTCACTCACTTCCCCTCCTGGAATTATACACCCAGCACAGCTGGCCCCAGGCTAGGGGATAGTTGGGGCTTTTCACAGGCTTCTGGCTTGTATGCTCTAGCCATCCAGGGCATTAGCCTACCAAATCAACTGTCCCAAATGGCCATCTGGCCTCTCACCAAGCAGGGCCCATCACCTGATGCATATAACACGCCTGGAACAATGGACTTCCAATCACTACTTCCTGCCAAGTGGCTCCTGGTGTGTGCCAGGTTTCCTGCCACAGTGTGAGCCTCATGGGCCGAGGCCAAGCCAGTCCTCCAGGTTCACACCTGCCCCTGGAGTCAAGGAAGCCCAGGACTGAACACAGAAAGACTTGAGGGTGGGACTGATGGACCCCCAGGGCGACTGTCGTGCTTCCTTCTGCACCCACAGGCTGGCACAGCCTTTAGCCCACTGTCAAAGCCTGAAGCAGCCTCCCAGGATCTGGCAGAAACTCCCAAGCTTCCCTTTTCCTGAGTGGCGAACAGTTTCCTCTATGGTGTAGTCACACTGCCCCCTGCTGGACAGAAGGTGGCATGCCAGGAGGGGCTGCGTCTGTGAACACTGCCAAGCCCCTGCTGTGGGGAAGACAGTATGCACAGGGTAAGTACTCAGTAAGTATCAGTTATTGTTATTCAGTTACAGTGTTGCTGATGTTGTTACAAGGTGAGGGCAGACACAGAAGAAGCGAACTGGGCCGAGTAGCCTCAGGGGTCTAGACCAGCCTTAGGAGACCAGTAGGATTTAGAAATTCATATGGGACCTGGCAGGAGAGGCAGAAGGACACCACTGCTTCCTGGCTCTCTCAGGCTGTCCGTCCCAGAGTAGCTGAACACAGTGAGGCAGCTGCTTGTCACCTACTGCATCTCAAAGGCACCTCCCACAAAGTAGAAGGGCTCCACCAGTCTGTCCCCAATTGCCTCCGCAAGCACCTGTGTTTGCCAAGTTGTCTCTGTCCCCATAATTCACACACTGCAAACATTTGCTGATCTGATTCAGCTTCATTTCCACTGTAGTGGCTCAAATCCTCCAGTGAGCCACCAGGACCTTAGTGTTTTCATTTTCATTGAGGTAATGAAATGATAAGATACGTAATTGTCAGAGTTAATCATTTAACAATACAGTAGACCTTGTAATTAAAAATAAGCTGAAGGGAGCCAACAAGTAATTATTATAATATTTCAAGGGCCAATTATACAAAAACTTCCTCTCCTGTGCCAGGAGAGCAAGAAAGAAAGGATGAGACTCATAGCAGCTCAAAGCATACTATACATCATGGAAATCCATTCCTCAAATTCCGGTCTATCAAAAAGATTTGGATACTAGTTTGCATCTTCATGTCTCTCTCTCTGTCTCTCTCTCTGTCTCTCTCTCTCTCTCTCTGTCTCTCTCTCTCTCTCTCTCTCTCTATTTCAGTTGCCTACTCTGTCCTTGAACTGGGGATCCTCCTGCCTCCGCTTCCTAAGTCACTGGGATTACAGGTGCTTGTCACTGCACCCGGCCATCATAATTCTGACTATCATGTCGTATATTCCTTCCCTGGGGGGGGGGACCTGCTTTTTCAGAAATCTAAGCTCGCCTGTGGAAAGGCACTATACACGTGAACATCATGATCCAGGCAGTGATGAAGGAAGAAAGGAAGAAATGGATTGTGCCACTCAGTGGGAGGGGCAGAGAAAGGATGGAGCCATCAGGACAAGTCATGGTCAAGGGCATGTTCCATACATAGGGTCCTGAGAAACACCCAAGCCCCCAAACGGAGGCTTTACCTACAACATGGCCCAGAGAACCTCCAAATGACACCCAGCAATAAGACACCCCCTACCTGCTTTTCTTTATTTATGGAAAGAACATGACCAAGGAATGAAGTCCAAGGTGTATTTATAAAACTAACAAAAGGAAGCCCAGGATGCATCTCTGGAAACCTAGGAAGTCTCTGGAGTCTTAGAACCATCAGGCCTTTCAGAGTACTCCCTTCCACAGAAACAGGATTTTCAGAGAATCCTGAAAATCCTGAGGGGTGTGGGTTCACTCTCCCAAAGAATACACAGAACCCCCAAAATAATCACTTGGCCAACAATCTCCCTGTTTCAGAATAAGACTCAGGACACTAAAAACAGAGCTACCCCTTTCTAACTACCAGAAACTTCTCCACAGACTGAGGGCATCCATGATGGAGTCCCTGTGGGTAGAACTCCTTAAGTTCAGTCATCTGCTCTGGGATAACTGATGAGGAGAGAGAGAACCAGAAGGTGTCCTCAGCCCCCCAAAAAGGCCAGAGATCATTCCCATCTTCATCTATGAAAACAACTAGGTATGAGCCCCTAAAGGGACTCTGCTAAGAGTTAGGGGTGGGATAGGCAAAAACAGGGGTCCCCCTCAAAGTGGTACTTTCAAGTTCCAAAATAAAACCTCTCTCTGGGTCCCTTTCCAAAATAAATAAATAAATAAATTTGGTTCATATGTTCTTTTCTTCAAAGGTGGAAAAGATGAACTTTTTGCAATTTTTTAATTCATTTTCTTTGGAACCAAGATTTGACCCCAGTAGCCAATTCACACACCATGTTCTTGAAGAATCTTCCCCTCATCCTGTATCCCCACCTCAGCACAGGGCCTGGCTCAGTATGAAATGTCTGCTACATGAATAAGTCGCCTGTGGGCTCTGGCGCAGGGTGAGATGCCAAGCTCCACATTCCTTTGAACGTGCAGCATGTCTCAGAGTAACTTCTCGGCTCTGGTGTTTGACTTGGCTGGGCCTCCTTCCTAATAGGCTCAAAGACATCCCTTGTGTGCCCTCTCCTCTGGAACACTGTTTACTACATGGCTTTCTGCCTGCCAGCCCAAAGCCAGGAGTCCAGCCCATGTGTTAATGACTTTTAGCAGCAAAGAATCCCAGGAGACCTTTGAGTGAGGTTCCCATCCTCCTCAGCCAGGCAGCTCAGCAGTCTTTACTTCCTTCCTGCACAAGGGCAGGCTGAAACAGGCAGAACTAGAGTTTTTAATGAGAGCTGAACACTCTTTTTATTTGTTGGCAACAATAAGGTGAAAGAGTTCCAGGATCCAAAATAATCTTGCCACCAGTGCTGTCACATCCAAGTCCCTTCATTTGGAGCATGTTGAGCACCGGAAGCACAAGACATCATACCTGTGCCCTTGCAGAACCTCACAAGTGACTGACCTACTACTTGTGGAGACCCAAAATAGGTAGGAATCAGAGAGTGGCTACCTCTGCCTGGCATCTGTCCCAACATGTTTGCCAACAAATGCTTCATTTCATTAAGAAATGAAAAGGGGAACACTTGCCCCTAAGTAAGATGGAGTGGTTGGTAAATAGTCTAGTCCTCTCACTGTAAATAATTATAAAAATAGAAGCTATATAATCATATTCATATTCATATACGTCATGTGTACACACACACGAATATCTAATGCCATACATATATGGCCATGATTCAGGCAGCCGATGCACACAGTAGAGGACTATGATCCCTGAAAGACAGGAAACTCATGAGAGAGTTGGACAATCACCCAGACCACCCAACTCTCTGCTTGAGGACAATTTCTCCATCATGTTTCAAAGAGCTAGAGGCCAAAAAGCATGATATTTCCATGGAGATGACGATGCAGAGATCAGAGTTTGAAACAGTTAAAGCATCTGGAATCTGGGAGGTAGGCTATTGGAGAGAAGAAAACTGTAAAGGTAGGGCCCAACAAGTCCATGAAGGAGGTTCTGGGAAATCTGTGGCTGAGGGCAAGGAGAGAGCACCTCAGGCTTGTCACTTGTAGCTACAGGAGTAGATGAAACTGCCCTCAACAGTATGGGCAGGCAACATCCAATCTGTTGGGCCTAAACAGAACAAAAAGGTGAAGGAAAAGCAAATTCTGTGAGTATGCATTTGAGCTGGGATGTCCATCCCTTCCTCTTCTCAGACATCAGACATCCATCACCCTGATTCTCAGGGGCTGGACACACATCATCATACCCCTCCTTACTCTACCCCAACCTCATTTCTCAGAACTTCAGACTCAGACTGGAACTTACACATCAGCTCCTCTTGCTCTCAGATCTCTCATATGCCTCAGCTTGCAAACTTCAGATCATGGGATTTCTAATGCATCATATATCTAATAAATGATCAAGCCAATATATCATGCATCTGTAAGTGATCAAGACCTAAAAAAAATAACACCTTAAAATCAACAAAAATAAAAGAATTCAGTGTAAAAAAGGGCAGAGGACTCAAATAGAGAAATCTCCCAAGATATAGAAACGATCAATAAACACAAACTCAATATCCTTTTTCATTAGGGAAATGCAAATCAAAACTGCAATGTGATACCATGCCACACCTATTCAGATGCTTACAATGAAAACAAATAAATAAAACCCAGAAAACAAGTTTGGGCCCGGACATAGAAAAATTGGAACCCTTATACATTGCCAGTGGTAATGTAAAATGGTGCAGCTATGGTGGTAAAGAATATGGCAGTTCCTCCAAACACAATATAGCATTACCAGATGACCCAGCAATTTCACTCTTCTGTATATACCCAAAGGAATTGAAAACAGGGCCTCACATGACACTTGTATGCCAATGTTATTGCAGCAATATTTACATTAGCCAAAAGGTAGAAATATCCAAGTGTTATGACCAGATGAATGGACAGATAAAACATACTATATACATACAATGGAATGCTGCTCATCCACAGAGAGGTGAAGCTCTTATATACACTACACATGAATCAACTTCATACATTATGCTAAGCAAAATAAGTCAGACACAAAAGAAAAATATCAAATGATTCCAATTTATATGAAAAATTTAGAATAGGCCAATTCATGGAGACAGAAAGTACAATACAGGTTTTCAGGGGCAGGTGGGGGATGGAGTTATTGCTTAATGATTGCAGAGGTTCTGTCGGGGTGATGAAAAAAAATTCAAACTAGTAATAAGGATGGCACAACAGTGTGAATGTAATTAATATCATTGAATTTTCACTTAAAATGGTTATTATAATAAAATTTACATATATTTTACAACAATATAAGTTTTCAAAAAATCTCAATGCCAAAAAGCAAATCATTAAGTTGGGCATGGTGATGCACACCTGTAATCCCAGTGGCTCAGGAGGCTGAGGCAGGAGGATTGCAAGTTCAAAGCCAGCTTTATCAAAAGTGAGTCACTAAGCAACTCAGTGAGACCCTGTCTCTAAATAAAATACAAAATAGGGCTGGGGATGTGGCTCAGTGGCCAAGTGCCCTCGAGTTCAATACCCAGTAACCAGTAAACCACCCCCATTAAAAAAAAAAGCAAATAATTGAATTATAGTCAGAGCAAAAGACATGAAGAGACATGTCACTGATGTCACTGAAGAGGATACACAAACATATGAAAAGATTTTAACATAATTAGCTATCAAGGAAATACAAACTAAAACCATAATAAGATAGATATCACTACATACCTATCAGAATGTCTAAAGTAAAAAATAAAAATTAGTGACAATTCCAAATGTTAGCAAGCATGCAGAGAAACTGGATCACTCCTATGTTTCTGGGGGAGTGTAAAACTGGACAGCCAGTCTGGAAACCAGTTTAATAGTTTTATACAACTAAAAACGCAACTACCATATGACCCAGTAATTGCACTCCAGGAATTACTATACCAAGAAATGAAGACTTCTGTTCACACAAAAACCTGTACACACACATTTACAGCAGCTTTATGCATTAATAGCCAAAAGCTGGAACTAACCCAGACACCTTTCAGCCCATAAAGGATTAAAGAAAATGCCATACCATGACGCACCACTCAGTAAGGGAAGAGAGGGAACCACTGAGACTTGCAACCACCTGGATGAATCTCCAGAGAATAATGCTAAGTGAAAAAGACAAACCCCAAAGGTTATATACTGTATGTTTTTATATGTATATATGTCACTCAAAATGACAAAATTATAGAAATTGAAAAGAGGGCTAGGGTTGTGGCTCAGTGGTAGAGTGCTTGCCTAGCATGCTTGAGGCACTGAGTTCGATCCACAGCATAAATGTAAAATAAAGATATTGTGTTTGCTTAAAAAAATAAATATTTTTTAAAAAATAAAAGAAAAGAGATTAGTGATTATTAAGGAGGGGCTAGAAGTGGGGAGCTACAAAAGAGCAACAAGTAGGATCTTTGTGGTGATAGAAGTATTCTGCATCTTGACTGTATCAAAGCCAATATCCTGTTTGTGCTATAGTGCTACAGTTTTGCAAAAGTTATCATGGAGGGAAGTAGGGTAAAGGGCACACGGGACATAGTTATTTTTCACAACTGCATGTGAATCTATAATTATTTTGAAATAAGTACATATAATTATATATTTTTATATTTAATATATGTTAAATACTGTTGTGAGCAGTAAATAAGTCATTTCATTGAACTATGGAAACCTGGACAGTGAGCCTCGCTTCTGGGAATCTTCCCTTTGGAAAGCACCAAGTGAAATGCCCGTTTGCAAGGTGACTTCTGTTGATAGGGAGAATTTGGTGATTGTCATAGTTCAAAAGCCTTGAATTCAAATCTCAGCTACCTGAGGTAGAAGAGATGGGCATAAACTGATAAGCCCTAGCCAAGCTGTTTTGCTCAACTGTATCCTGTTTACCTCAAGAAGCCCTTCTACTGTGAATTTCTTTGATGTTTAAAACCTATAAAATAAACACACAACCTCTCATTGAGATCAGACCCATCAGACCTGATCAGCCCACCAAGTCTTGCTTCCACTCATAATTGAGTCTTTGTCTTTATTTCTATAATTTCTAATTTCCCTAATCCAACCCACCTCCTACCCTCAGAAGAACTGTTCAATCACCATGCAGGTATTCGGAGAGAAAATATTATCAAATTATCAAAATACATAATTAATACATCAATATATGTATAATGTAAAATCCAAATATAAATGTCTTTGTATACATCTACACATATACAATGAAACAACACATCTGTGTATCAGTAGAAGAGTGAATAAACAAATCGTGGTCTATTTGTTCAATGAATACAACTCAGTAATAAAAAGGTATGAGCTACTAACAATGAACAATATTAACAAATCTAAAAATAAAAAATAAAAAAATGACAACTGAAAGAATGTATACTTTTACGTATATGTATATGAAATTTGATGACAGACAGAACTACTCTCTAGAACAGAAACTAGAAAGTAGTTACCTCTGGAAGGTGGTAGACAAATTTTCTGAAAAGAGGCATTGGGGAGTTTTCAGGGGGCAATAGAAATATGTTAGTTGGAATTGTGGTTACACATATATACATACATATATATACATATATACACACACATATATACACACACATTTTATTTTATATATATGTATATATTTTTCATATATATTTGTCAAAACTGAACTGAACACTTAAAAAAAATCTGTAAATTTGGGGTTGGGGCTGTAGCTCAGTGGCAGAGCATTGCCTAGCACACATGAGGCACAGGATTTGATCCTCAGCACCACATAAAAATAAATACATAATAAAGACATACTGTCCATCTACAACTACCAAAAAAAATTTTTTAATCTGTGAATTTATGTATGTAAGGTATGCTTCAATAAAACAGAGCTATAATTTCCTTTTTAAAAAACAACTTTGTCCCAGTGTCTCGGCAGGCTGAGGCAGGAGGATAGTGAGTTCAAAGCCAACCTCAGCAACTTAACAAGGCCCTAAACAACTTAGTGAGACCTTGCCTCTAAACAAAATATAAAAAGGGCTAGGCAGATGGGGTAGAGAGGGAAGATGAGAGGGAAGGGGAGGGGGGATAGTAGGGGATAGGAAAGGTAGCAGAATACAACAGTCATTAATATGGTATTATGTAAAAATGTGGGTGTGTAACCGATGTGATTCTGCAACTTGTATTTGGGGTAAAAAATGGGAGTTCATAACCCACTTGAATTAAATGTATGGAAGATGATATGTCATGAGTTTTGTAATGTTTTGAACAACCAATTAAAAAAATGTAAAAAAAAAAAAGGACTAGGGATGTGGCTCAGTGTTCAAGTGCCCCTGAGTTTAATCCCTGGGAGACAGTGACATCAGCAACATGGCAGAATGGGAAGCTCTGAACTCTGCCTCCTCCCATGAATGCGCCAAATAAACAACCTATTGATCTATTCATGCCTCAGTTCCAGAGAGTGAGAGACAGGTTGAGAGATTCCTGTCTACTCGGCAACTAGGAAAGCAAAAGCTGAGACATATCCCCATCCTTGGTATGGGCCACAAAACTAGGAAAGTACTCCCTGACTCCCAGATGCTCCCTATAGAGACAAGAGTTCAGCCCTCACACACCACCATAACTCTAAGGGTCCCTCGCTTGGCTCTTAATTCCCAGCTCTGGTTGCACAGGGGAGTAAACACATGCCAGTCTCTAGACCATGGACAAGGGGGGAGGGGCACAGGGTGGGGGAGGAGATCAATAATTTAATAAGGGCACCCAATCACCTACAGGGCTGCATCCCCCAAAGAAGTGCCAAAGAAGGAACTTAAAAATTTCAGCCCCATATTTCTTCCAGGAGTGGTTTATGACACTCCTCCAGTAGCTACTTGGTGACCTGGTTTCTAACTAAGTTGCATTAGGGAATTAAAGGGACAAATATTAGCCTGGCAGACAGCCTGTGGAGCAGACAGCCTGTGGAGCAGACTAGCATTTCTCAAGCCTGCTCCTACAGCTGACCCAGCCCTAACTCCAAGTCTATCAATCCCTCCTGGAAGGAGTTTGTCTACATAGAGTGCCCCAATATTCACAGCTCCTACATGAGAAACCACGTCTGAAAACCCCTACCTCTGGAAGCAGGGGGAACCAAGTATATACCTAGACTACCTAGACTACAGAAAATAGTAGCTGTTTTAGCCATGCCCAGTGGTGCATGCCTATAATCCCCAGCTCAGGAGGCTGTGGCAGGAGAATCACAAGTTCAAAAGCCAGCCTTAGCAACTTAGTAAGGCTCTAAGCAATTTAGCAAGACCCATCTCAAAATACAAAATTAAAAAGGGCTGGGGATGTGGCCAAGTTGTTAAGTACCCCTGGGTTCAATCCCTGGAAATAAAAACAAATAAATAAATATATAAATAATCTGTATTATATGAGCATGTAAGTACTTCCAGGGGCTCCATTCTAATGAACCCAGCCTAATTCCATTTTAAGATTGGGAGCCATCTCGTCACAAAGTCATGAAAAGTTAATTTCTGTTTTACTATAAATTACTGCGATTTCTAAACTTGCTTGAAATGCCTGCCCATGCCTTGAACTCACCCATGCCTGGCTTTCCCTGACCAGATAACAACTCTCTCTGAAACCTCAGTGGCGCCTCATAAATTCTGGCGTAGGGATCTAAATTTACTCCCTAACTTGAATTGTTGAGCCATTTAGATCATTAACCTACTATCTGCCTTTGTATTATGCTTGTCAAAATCCAGTTATCTATAAGTTCTCAAGACAACCCCCTTTGCAACTATTTGTGCTATAAAACTATGCTCCCTAGAGAGCTAGGGTACTGTTCTCTAGCCCAGGGTTTACAGGAGAGACAATTCTGGCCAGAATTACAAGCTGGCTTTAATTTGATTTAAAATTGGAGTCAGTGGTCTTTTCTTTGTGTCGTGGTTTAACACATTCCTCAGGAGCTATGCAGAAAAGAGGCTTTAAAAACACAGCTCCCTGACATATGCCATTTATGAAATTCCCCAACTCTTACAGCTATCTCCCAAAGACTCCATCCTAAACCTTTTACCTCTGAGAGCAGAAGGAAGTAGGCATAAGAGCCTCCCTAGATCCCAGAACAAAGTGTTGGTTTTAAATGGATATGCAAGCACTTCAAGGGCTACAGATACTGTCCTCGGAGCAGTACCAAGAAGAAACAGGAAGGTGCGGCTCTCATTTTCTCTCTGAAAGGAGCTTATGGTACACAATCCCAGTGACTACTCAATATCCTGGCTTCTAACAAATTTTCGTCAAAGAGCTAATGGGACAAAGAAACAATATGCCCTCTGGTAGCCAGAGCCTGAGCTCAGGGCTTTATGAAGTCTCCCTCTAGCTCACCCCAATGACAAATCCAGGCCCATCATTCTTCATGCAAGGGGTATGGCCATGCACTAAATGAACTTCTTTAGCTCCCATCCAAAGGATGGGTTCCTTAGCAAACTAGTTTGCACTGCATTCCTGAGTGGCCTTAGGTCACAGGAAACAGAAAGATGCATGTAAAATAGACCCACTTCCATCAGCTATCTCCCCAGAATCAGAAGGCACAGCCTGAACATGAGTACAGGCATTTCCCACAGAGCCTTTACTCAGCTGAACAGAGAGAGTGAAAGATAAATGCTCACACTCATCTTTACCATGAGGATCAAAGGAACTGGAATACAGAGCCACCACTCTGACCTTTCCAGATACATAGAGATTCTGCCTCCTACCCTTGTGGTCTTAGGATACTGCAGGATATGGCACAGAAAACCATCCAAAAAAAAGACAGAAATCTGGTCAAACACAGAGATTTATTTAAAAGGCACCTTGGGCTGGAATGTGGCTCAGTCGGTAGCGCGCTCGACTGGCATGCGTGCGGCCCGGGTTCGATCCTCAGCACCACATACAAACAAAACAAAGATATTGTGTCCGCCGAAAAACTAAAATAAATAAATATTTAAAAAATAAAAAATAAAAATAAATAAATAAAAAATAAAAGGCACCTTGTCTTTATAGATTGATGAGATCCTATCTACCAGCATGACAAGACTAGAAGAGTAATTATCTTATCTGATTTATAGATACCAACACAGGGAAACAAGGAAAATGAAGAAACAGGAGACATATGTTTCCAACAAAAGAAAACTCTCCAAAAATCAACCCAAATGAAGTGGAGGTAAATGATTTACCTGACAGGGAATTTAAAATAATGGTCATAAAAAATGATCACCAATACCAAAAGAGCAATGTGAGGAAAAACTGAGAATTTCAGCAAAAAACATTTAAAATGTTCCAAAGAGAAATCATAGATCTGAAGAATACTGTAACTGAACTGGAAAATTCAATAGAGGATTTTAATAGCTAATCAGATCAAGCAAACAATAGGTCACTAGATATCATCCAGTATGAGGAACAGAGATAAAAAAGAGTAAAGACAGTTAATAGACACAGGATGACCTATCTATTATTGGCAGGCCCAAAAAAGAAAAAAATAAAATACATTTTTAAAGAAATAATGGCAGAAATAGAAAATAAGAATAAACCTAAAGGATATTATTTTGAGTGAAATAAGCCAGGCAGAGAGAGACAAATACTGTATAAACTCATTTATATATGAAATCAAAGTCAAACTCATAGATGTAAAGGCAGAAATGTGGTTACCAGAGCCTGGGGGTCAGGAGTGGTATAGCTGACAAAAGGGAAGACATTGGTCAATGGGTATAAAGCTATAGTTAGTAGGGACAAGTTCAGGTGCTCTATGGCACAGTGAGGTGTCTATAGCTAATAATAATGTATTATATATTTCAAAATAACAATAAGAGCATTTTGTATGTTCTCACTTCAAAGAAATGATAAATATATGAATTGATAGAATATCAATTACCCCAATTTGATCATTTCACAAGGTAAACATATCAGAACATTACATAGTACCATAAATATATGAAATTATTTGCCACTTAAAAATAAAACTCAAGCCAGGCATGGTGGGTGCACGCCTGTAATCCGAATGGTTTGGGAGGCTGAGACAAGTTCACAAGTTCAAAGCCAACTTCAGCAAAAAGCAAGACACTAAGCAACTCAGTGAGACTTTGTCTGGTGATGTGGTTCAGTGGTCATGTACCCCTAAATTCAATCCCCAGTACACCCAAAAAATAAAGAGTAATAAAAACTCAACAATAATATTACAATCAACTAAGGGTTCATATATAAAAGAAAGGACTCTCCCAAACTAGTAAGAAAAAGATAGGGCTGGGGATATGGCTTGGTGGTAGAGTGCTTGCCTAACATGCACAAAGCCTTGGGTTCAATCCCCAGCACTACCACACACAAAAAGAGGAGGAGGGATATACCTCAATAGAAAAATAAATTACAAACAAGCATTTCACAAAAGAGGACAGCCAAATATCTAATGAACATATGAAAAAAATAATCACTATGATTATTTATCAAGGAAAAGCAAAGTCAAACCACTGTCCCCCAGAATAGCTGAAATTAAGAATACGAATAATGTCAAGCCTCAGCAAGGCACTGTTCCCTTTAAAACAATAGGAAACTCATACAATGCTAGGGGTTGTTACAATCATTTTAGAAAATTGTTTGGCATTAGCTATCCAAGTTGAACACATACATTCAACAACTGAACCTTCTAAGTATATGGCTACAAAGCCACAAAAATGTGAGAATATTCCTAATAGTATTATCCATAATTGTTTGAGACTAGGAACAATTCAAATGCCCATTAACAGTAAACTAGATAAGCATATGGCAGTATATGTTTCACAACATGTACAATACAGAAAAGAAAATGGACTGCAGCCACCTACGGAACTAATATGATGAATCTCACAATCCTAATGTTGAATGAGAGAAGCCAGTAGTACAAAAGTACATAACACATACTGCATGATTCAATTTATGAGAATTTACAAACTATACCAGATGATGGGGTTTAGGGATATTTACTTCCATGGTAAATCTAAAAAGAAATACAAGGGCTGGGCATGGTGGCACACAACTGTAAGCCATGTAACTCTGGAAGCTGAGGCAGGAAGACTGCAAGTTTGAGGCCAATCTCAGCAACTTAGTGAGACCCTAAGCAACTAAGCAAGAGCCTGTCTCAAAATTTATTTTTTTTTTAAGGGATAGGATTGGGCTTGGGTTGTGGATCATCTGTAGAGTGCTCTCCTAGCATGGGTGAGGCACTGGGTTCTATCCTCAGCACCACATGAAGATAAATAAATAAAGTTATTGGGTCCATCTAAAACTAAAAAATATTTTTTAAAAGGGGTCATGTACCCCTAAATTCAAAAAAGGGGGGGACTGGGATTATGGCTCAAAAGCACCAAAGTTTGGTCCATAACTTCCAAAAAGAAAAAAAAAAAAGGTTGGAGGTGGATAGAAGGGAGTAATTGCCATAAATTAAAAATGATAGCTCCCTGTGGAGGCAGGGTGAAGATAGTGCTTTAGTCCTTGGGCAGAGGGTTTGGGGTACCAGCAAAGTTCCAGTTCTCTACCTGGATGTAGTTACACAAGTATTTGCTTCATAATAAAATGTTAGGCTGTATACTGATTTTATCGGGTTGTTTTGTTTTGTTTTGTTTTGAGGCAGGGTCTTGGTAAGTTGCTAAGATTAGCTTCAAATGTATAATCCTCCTGTCTCAGCCTCCTGAGTCACTAGGATTACAGGCATGTGCCACCAATGCCCAGCTGATTTTATGTATTTCCTTATGATGTGCTATGTCATAATCATAATAAAAGAAATTTTTAAAGGAAGGAAAAGAGAACATACCTAAATTATTGAGGACCTTTAGTAATATTTTCTTCTCACATTTCTTTAGCTGTCTTGTGTTCTAGAGCAATAGGGAATCTGGAGCCTTATCTAAACAAAACTGCTGGCAGCTGAGGAAAAACTATTTTCATCTGAGGAACAGATAGGGAGAAAGGTTATAATGATTTTTTGTTGTTCCATTTTTATTTCATTCTATCTCGGTTTTGTTTGGTGTTATCTTGTTGGGTTGTATTATAGTAGAAATATGGGATCAGAAATTAGTAAAAAACAAACCAAAAGAGTGTTAAGTAAATTGTTAGAGGAAGGAGGCATCCCAGTAAAATCAAGAGCAGTCAGGGCATACGTTGATACAATACAAAAATGTAGCCCATGGCTTTTTAAGGAGGAGTTGTTAAATATATCACAAATGGAACCATCATGGTGAAGATTTAAAAAGAATAGAAAAGAAAAGCCCAGGGACTCTGCCAGTTGGCACATTGCCATTGTGGACATTGGTATCTTGTTTGCTTAGTCCAAAGCCTTCAATTCAGACAAAGGTAGAGGCTAATAACACCTTTCTATCAGAGAGCGTAAGTGTCCAACCAACAGCACCACCTCTACAGGAGACTGCTACTAACAGCATTCTATCACCAGAGGGCATAAGTGTCCAATCAACAGCACCACAACCCCCGCAGTTGATAGTTGGGATCCGGAGACAGGATCTCAAGTATTAACATGCCCTGTATTTGAGGTAGGAGGGCAGCGAATTTACCAGGGTTTAAATTTCAAAACAGTGAAGGAGTTAAAAGAGGCTGTAACAACCTATGGTCCTCAAGCACCCTTCACTGTAAGCTTGGTCGAATCCATTAACAACTTAAACATGACGCCAGCAGATTGGGCTAATATGTGTAAAGCTGTGCTAAATGGAGGACAATACCTGTTATGGAAGGTTGCCAATGAGGAATTTTGCAAGGAGACGGCTTGGCGAAATGCAGCAGCTGGTTATCCTCAGAGAAATCTAGATATGTTGTTAGGAAAGGGACCTTATGAGGATCAGCAGCAACAAATTGCATATGATCCTGGTGTATATTTACAAATTGCTGTAGATGCAGTTAAGGCATGGAAGACTTTACAAGGACATGGAGGTTTACAAGGTCAATTATCTAAGGTAATACAAGGAGCTAATGAACCTTATGCTGAATTTGTAGATAGGCTTATTCAAACAGCTACCAGAGTTTTTGGGAATACAGAACAAGCAATGCCACTAATAAAACAACTGGCTTATGACCAAGCGAATCTTTGGTGCAGAGATATCATTAGACCATGGAAACAGGAAGATTTAAACACATGTATTAAATTATGTAGAGACATTAATGAACAAGAGCAAGTCATGGCAGCTGCAGTAAAACAGGCTTTAGATGCCAGAGACATTAATGAACAAGGGCAAATTGTGGCAGCTGCAGTAAAACAGGCTTTATATACCAGGCCAAGAACATGCTACAATTATCAACAAACAGGACATTTTAAAAGGAATTGCCCCATAGGAGGAGGGTTTAACAAAACTAGGTATCAAAGGAGTAGAATACCAGGTATTTGCCCACGATGCCGTAGAGGGAGACATTGGGCTAATGAATGCCATTCTCAAACCACCATAGAGGGTACTCTATTACATTGGGCTAATGAATGCCGTTCTCAAACCACCATAGAGGGTACTCCATTATCAAAAAAACGAACAAGGACAAGGTGTTTATCCACAATATCGTGGACAAAGGCATCGGGCTCCGTTGCCAAAAAATGGACAGGGGGCCCCAATGCTCCGGGGCCCCAAACCACAAATATATGGAGCACTGGAGGAACCCAGCAACCCCATCAGGGTAGTGACCAGGACACATTGTCCATCAGATCCCTCATCAGACAAACCAGAGGGAGCGCAGGGTTGGACATCTGCGCCTCCACCAGATCAGTACTAACTCCAGAGATGGGAGTTCAAATCATTCCCACAGGGGTAAAAGGACCTCTTCCCAAAGGAACATTAGGCTTATTATTGGGACGCAGCTCTTCTACTCTAAAAGGACTTTTGATAAGTCCTGGGGTAATTGATCCCGATTATGAAGGTGAAATAAAAATTATAGCCAGTTCTCCAACGGGTATATTAGTAATTTCACCAGGAGATAGAATAGCACAGTTACTAATAATACCAAGCCTACATGATAAATTTTCCAGTCATGCTGTAGAAAGAGGTTCCAAGGGATTAGGCTCCACAGGTGTAGATTGGGCTATGCTTTCTTTAAATTTAGATTCTCTCCCCATGCTAAAACTAAATATTCAAGGACATGAATTTAATGGGCTACTAGATACAGGTGCAGACCTTAGCATCATCTCTCGTCAAGAATGGCCAAAACATTGGCCATTACAACAAGCCTCTCAAACGCTTCGAGGCCTAGGAGTGGCGACTAATCCCCATAGAAGTGCAATGGTATTAGATTGGAAGGATCCTGAAGGATGTGAAGGAACTATACAGCCATATGTATTGGATCATCTTCCCGTAAATTTATGGGGACGAGATGTCTTAGATCAATTAGGTTTGACATTAACAAATAACATCAATCAAAATGCACCCACTATTATGGCTAGACAAGGTTTTAGGAAAGGAAAAAGATTAGAAAAACAAGAACAAGGTATAGCAGCACCAATACATATAGATCAAGGAACAGACAGACATGGGTTGGATTTTCACAAAGGGCCACTGAGACAATAAAAATTACATGGAAATCAGAAAGACCAGTATGGGTTCCTCAGTGGCCCTTGACTAAAGAAAAGATACAAGTAGCCCATGATCTGGTCAAACAACAATTAGTGGAAGGACATATACAACCTTCTGTATCTCCCCATAATACTCCCATTTTTGTCATCAAAAAGAAATCTGGTAAAATGAAGATTATTGCAAGATTTAAGAGCCATTAATAATGAAATGGTCATTATGGGACCTGCTCAATCGGGGATTCCTCAATTGTCTGCTTTGCCAAAAACTTGGTATGTTTTAGTTATAGATATTAAAGATTGTTTTTTTTCAATTCCAATTCATCCTGAGGATAGTCCACGTTTTGCATTTACTATCCCTGCACTGAATCATGAAGGTCCTGATCAGAGATATGAATGGAAAGTACTCCCTCAAGGGATGGCTAACAGCCCAACTATGTGTCAAATTTATGTTAACAAAGTAATCCAGCCACTTAGAAATCAAAATCCTGAACTACAAATATTTCACTATATGGATGATGTATTATTAGCACACAAAGCTAAAAACACATTGCTAGAATGTTATGCCACACTTACAAACTTATTAAAAAATTATAATCTAGAGATAGCAATAGATAAAGTACAATTAAATTTTCCAATTAATTATTTAGGAGTTCTATTATCCTCAACCATGGTCAGTCCACCAAAAATTCAAATACGAGTAGATCAACTCAAATCACTTAATGACTTTCAAAAGTTATTAGGAGACATAAATTGGATAAGGCCTTATCTAGGTATACCAACAGGAGAGTTGGGACCTTTATTTGATATCCTAAAAGGTCCATCAGATCCAAATTCACCCCGAATGTTAACGCCTGAAGCAAGAAAGGCATTAAAAATCATTGAAACATATATGGAAAATATGCATTTGGATAGAATTGATATAAGTTTGCCTTTATTATTTATTGTACTACCAACAAAAAATATTCCTACAGGAGTATTTTGGCAAGAAGTTTCATTATTATGGATACATTTATCTTATTCTCCTAACACTATTCTTACTAGGTATCCTGAGGCTGTAGGACAATTAATGCTCAAAGGAATGAAAACAGCAAAGGGAGTATTTGGAATTTCTCCCAATAAAATTATTACTCCATATACTATGAATCAAATTGATGAATTAGCTAATGAGTTAAATACTTGGGCAATAATCATGTGAAAATCTAATGTTTCATTTGATAACCACTTACCATCTAATCCTTTATTGTCTTTTTGGTCATTGCATCTTGTAATTTTTCCAAAAATGACAGGAAAAACACCTATCACGAATGCTCCAAATATATTCACTGATGGGTCAAATAATGGTACAGCAGCAATAGTTACACCTGATCAAACTTTTACATTTTTAGTACCCAAACAATCAGCTCAAAAGGTAGAGCTTAATGCAGTATTACAAGCTTTTGTGATGTTTAAAGATTCTGTATTTAATTTATTTTCTGATAGTCAGTATATAGTTAATGCTATAGTATCCCTTGAAGATGCTGGTAGGATTTCCCCTTCTTCTACTGTTTTCTCTTTGTTTTCCACTATACAAAGTTTAATCTGGGACAGAAAAGATCCATTCTTTATAGGACATATCAGGGCACATACAGGATTGCCTGGAGCCCTTAGTTTGGGCAATGATTTAGCAGATAAAACTACACATGACATACATATTTTCTCTACACTAGAAGAAGCTATAAATTTTCATAAAAGGTTCCATGTCAATGCTAATACTTTACAAAAGCATTTTAAAATAACTAAGGAACAAGCCAGACAAATAATAAAACAATGTCAAAATTGTGTGACCTTTTTACCACAAGTTAATCTTGGAGTCAATCCTAGAGGACTGATACCTAACCATATTTGGCAGATGGACGTCACACACTTGCCAGAATTTGGAAAATTAAAATATTTGCATGTTACAGTTGATACTTCTTCTGGATTTTTGATGGGCTCCCTTCATGCCAGAGAAAAAACTAAAGATGTTATAGCTCATTGCTTACAAAATTTTGCCACTGTGGGCATTCCAAAACAGTTAAAAACAGATAATGCCCCTGGTTATACTTCTACCTCTTTTAAACAATTTTGCTCATCATTTGGCATTACTCATATAACAGGAATCCCATACAATCCACAGGGACAAGGCATAGTTGAAAGAGCTCATCAAACTATTAAAATGTACTTATTAAAGCAAAAAGATGGAATTGGGAAGAGGTATATATTCCCCAAAGATAAACTTAAAATAACCCTTTTTACTCTAAACTTTTTAAATTTGGATTCATCAGGACTCAGTGCTGCAGAAAGGCATATGTGTCCAAAAAATGTACATAAGCCCAAGGTACTTTGGAAAGATATTCTAACAGGACAATGGAAAGGTCCTGACCCAGTATTTGTCTGGAGTTGGGGGTCTGTTTGTGTGTTTCCACAGGAAGAACAGCAGCCGACTTGGATTCCGGAGAGATTAACTAAAGTCCTGACCCAGTGATAGTCTGGAGTCGGGGGCCTGTTTGTGTGTTTCCACAGGGAGAATAGCAGCCGATTTGGATTCCAGAGAGATTAACTAAAGTGATTTCTACAGACCAAAAAGATGATGATTTGGCTCAAATCCATAACAGCTGATATCCAAAACTCCAGTTTGGCTATTCTTACATCTGCAACAGAACCAGGATGCTTTTTTCAATATCTATTTTATTATTGCCCTTTCCCATATCATGAAGTTCTATTTTGTTTTTTGAGCTCATACAGACCTTAATGTTCTGCTGATCAGTTCTATTTTTTTTTTTTGACTATAGAGTTTTTAAACATTGCAATGGAGGTTTCACCTGTAAAAAGTTATAAGGCCTTTACTATTATGTTATGTGTTGTATGTATTATATTATGTGTGCACAGTTGTGTTTTGTGTTATATGTTTGAATGTACGTATGTCCATATATCATATATGATGAGTGCTCATGAAAAAATGGATCCAAATATTTTTTTTATTCACGTGATTTAAATGGTTTAATTTAAATTGGGTAAATAACTGTTAAGAATTGTTTTAATATGTAAACAAAAAAGGAGGTTAACAGACCTGTTTGTTTACTTTCACCTTTCCTTTTCATTATATTTAATAATTCTCTTCAAGATAATGTAAATTGTTAAGAAAATTGTTTTCTTTTAGTGCCTTCTGGAATGTTACATAATTTTTTCTTTAGCCATTATTGCCAGAATTCCTATCTTCATCCCAGTGCCAGTGAAGACAACGATAAAACTAATCTACAGTTTCTGCAATAGCCATCACTGAACTGCTTGCAGAACTTGCCTAACCTATGTGTCACTTGTATGCATTGTGAACTCACTTGTATGCATTGTGAACTATCTGTTGGTGCAGCGACTTGTGGTAGTGTTGGGGTATTTTTGCTGATGATGTCATCGGTGGTACAATTTTTCCAACAAGAGCCGTCAATTGGCTTGGTGTATCTTCCTCCCTTCTGCTTGTCATGACAAAGACCTCTCCACAGGTGTGACTGTATACTGGACCGGTAGTCAATGACGGGTAAGATCCGATTACAATGGTACCAACTTAGGACAGGAGGCTGACGCCCTGAGGTCAGCTCATCCGAAGACGGGTAAGGACCATATGTAGTATTGGACAACCTAAGGCAGGCACGGTCCCCAAGCCACATGCACAGAGAGGGGGAGATGTTGAGAGCCACAGCCAAAGGGGCCCCAGCAAACTTCCAGCTGCCAGCAAACTTCCAGCAGCCAGCTGATGATTGGCTCACAGCAGCCCCAGCAACATCTAGCTGATTGGCTCCTCTGCGGTGATGTTCATTGGGCTGTTTCCCTGCCCTTCAGACTGCCAGCTGATGATTGGCTCACAGCAGCCCCAGCAACATCTAGCTGATTGGCTCCTCTGCGGTGATGTTCATTGGGCTGTTTCCCTGCCCTTCAGACTGCCAGCTGATGATTGGCTCACAGCAGCCCCAGCAACATCTAGCTGCTGTGGTGATGTTCATTGGGCTGTTTCCCTGCCCTTCAGACTGCCAGCTAATGATTGGCTCACAGCGGCCCCAGCAACATCTAGTTGATTGGCTCCTCCACGAAGCTGCTCATTAGGGGACTTCTTTGGCTCCGCCCATGCAACCCAGCCAATCAGCCTCAAGAGCAGGAGGATTGTGGGAGGTGGTGAGGCTTGTGTGAGGGTGAGAGGCTTGTGGGAAGCCGGTGGTGGCAGTTGGGCTCTGAGGGTTTTTTCCTGAGGAGCTGTTTTGTTTGGCGTTTGTAGTTCTAAAAATAGTTTCTTTTGACAAGTGGCTCCTGAATTGTGCCCAGCCAGACTGCGGCACAAAACAAAACAAAAACTATCTACTCCTCCTAACAGACCTGGAAGGTCATAAATCACCAATTTTAAAAATAGGAACTGAGTGGGGCTGGGGATGTGGCTCAAGCGGTAGCGCGCTCGTCTGGCATGCGTGCGGCCTGGGTTCGATGCTCAGCACCACATACAAACAAATTGTCCACTAATAACTAAAAAAATAAATATTTAAAAAATTCTCTCTCATCTCTCTCTCTCTCTCTCTCTCTCTCTCTCTCTCTCTCTCCCTCCCTCCCTCCCTCCCTCAAAAACAAATAGGAACTGAGTAACAAAAAGCTCAATCAAGGTCATCCAGCCCCTGCCCTACTCCACACCCATCCTTTCCCTGCTTTTCTCCCTAGGTCTGTATTTCTAAAGACCAAGTAGAAGCAACATGGGCCAAGCCAACTTTAGCCCCAATAAGGCCCAAAATGTTTGTTATCCCTTGAGAACCCTGACCCTTCCTCACTCCCAAGGAAATGGCAGGAAATATGTTTGGCCTCTTTCTAGAGGCCACAGAATGGCCTGGGGAAGACTCTGAGCTCTGGGGTCAGGCCCAGAATGGGTATCCTGACCTCTGAGATTCTAGGGCCCACCACAGCTCTAACCCGCTCCAAGACACTGCTTCCCATGGAAGGGTCTCAGGTGTCAGTACACCCAACCCTCATGCCTGCAAGAGAGGGCATCCAGGAAGTAAAGGGGTTCCCAGCAGAGAAATTAGGCAGTTGAAGGTTTCAGTGCAGAGATATTAGAGTGAAAGATAAAGACTTCCTAAGTAGGAAGGAAGGGCTTTTAAATCTCGAGCTTCATTACTGATAGAAAACAAAGCAAGGATTATTTTCAGAAGGAGCTGAAAGAGATATAAACTTAAGAGCTCATTCAGTAGAAGCTGTTGCTTATCCAAAATCAAATCCCTTGAGTTACTTAAGCTGCCTAGACAGAACGTCATGAGAGATCAGGCTCCTGACATATGAGTCAGAAATGGTCCTCATTCCATTCCAGAATCTGTCCAACCAACTTCCCTTCCTCGTGTCAAAGTGAAAACACAAGTGAACAAAATCCTACTGTAAAAATTACAGCCAAGGCTGTGCTGGATCAGGCCAAATAAACCTCAAACCTCAAGATAGCTTTCTTCTGTTGACTTGGAAAACATCTTGCCCTCAGAAGACAAGATGGAACAGCTTCAGGTAGAGCCAATAAGAGAGACAACTATTAGAGCAGCAAACCAGCTAAGGCAGAAGTGCAATCATCATACATACACAACAGGGGCGGAGAGAGCTAGAAGGCCTGGCAGCTGTGTCAGCAGCAACCTTGACCTCAAGCGGCAGCAACTGCTCTAACCAAGACCTGGTATTTGGGGGAAAGGGTGACAACTCATAGCCAGTGTTGGTTTCAGCTTCAAGTAGAAATGTGGATGTTCAGATAATGACTGACAGGCTACATCCTGGCTCTCAAGCCCTAAGAGCCGTTGTGTCCAGTTTGTTAGCATAAACTATATACTATGTGATCCTCTGCAGAGTTGGGCTATCTTACTTTTTCTTCTCAAACATTGCATTGAATATCTTAGAAAGTGCCAGGCACAGTGTTGAATTGGGGGTAGGAAGACAGCAACAGCTACTTCCTATTCTCAAGAGACTCTGGGGCAAACAACATGCTCCCTAAAGAGCTTACACTCATCCTGAGTTTACACCTAAAATCAAGAAACCCTCATCGAGACATGCCTGCATGCCAGCCTGTACAAATGCTAAATGTCTATTTCTGTCTTTCAAGTTTCAATACATTCCTTTTCAGTTAAGACACAGAAGGAAGCTAAAGGGTGACTTATGCCATCAGTACCAACACTGAGTACAGTTTCTAGTCTATCCAGAATAACACATGAATAACATACATAAATGATATAAGGTTCAAATGTGAGTCTTCAGTCCTTTGTCCAGCAGATGCCTCTGTGACTCCAACAACATTTTTAATTAATGTATAATCTGAAGCTCCAAAAGTCAAATGCTGCTTGATGGCAGCACTGGAACTTGAGTGGCAAAGACTGGGACATCAGGAAGCACCTAGGAGATCTAGATCCACTAAAGGGTGATGAGCCTCCAAGCTGAAAAGGCTCCCATCCCAGACAATAGGGAGTCCAGGATGCTAGGAAGAGCACATTGAGCAGGTCCTTTCCTTTGCCATCCTACTTTGTTTCATTTTCAATTTTGTTGGAAATTGGAGCTAAATAA